>NW_024466004.1:57492500-58196531 GCF_017591425.1 Ochotona curzoniae
CTCTCTGATTCTTTCTAAAATTTGGCACTTGCATTGTCACATCAACAAAGATGACAAAGGATCTATCTGGCTGGGTGCGTGCCCAGCAGGCTCCAGCAGAAGCCCGCATTTTATGTGAGGCCCACAGAGACAGAGAACTATGCTGGGGCCAGCCCCCTCAGTCTGGCCACATTCCCTCTTACCTGGCCACATGCAGACCAAAACACAAAGTGTTAACAATGAAACTGCAGCTTCCGTGTACCCCAGGCATCTTGCTTGAAGGTGCACCTAGGATATGTTCCTGCCAGATGTGGTAAGACACACCGAGGTGGGGATGACTCTTAGGAAGGAAGCAGTAGTCTCCACAGCCCTATGGACTAGAGACCCAGCCAGCAGGAGGCCAAGTGGGAAGCAACAGGGTGGGTCAGGTATGACAGCAAAGCACAGACAAGAGCCTCTTTTGTGATATTTATAGCAAGGGACATGTAAGGCAAGGAAAGCAGCTGAGGGATGGCTGGCTTGAATGATGTCCCCAGGTTCCAGATTATAGAGGTGGTCTCCAGTTGTCTGGTAGTGGTCCTGGAGTGATTTAAGGTGAGAAACTATTGGCTTGGTAGGTGGGACTTAGGGGTTGGGAGAGCAGGCTTCAGGTCTGTCCATTTTTGCATTGAGCAGAATGCTCACAGGCTGGGCAGCCTGCTGACTGTCTCCAGGAGCCAATGAGCCCTGGAAAGGGTACATCTCTCCAGAACTGGCACAGCCCCAAAACATCAAAGCACTGAAAGCACCAACAGTGTGCCCACGTGCGATGCCCCTCCCTGTCCTTCTCATTCCCTCTCCTTGCCTGAACAAGAACACAGCCTACTCAGTGTAAGCTCAATTGTCCTCAGGTATGCAAACCATCACATCAGACTAGAAGACAACCACATGTCAGAATCACCCAGGGAACTTAGTCCTTCCTTCATCTCTCTGAACACCCAGAGAACCAGGATTTCCACGGTGGAGCCAAGACCTTGGGTGATGGTACCACTGGGCCATGGGATGCCCACAAATCTGGTTAAACAAAATTTAGGGTGTGTCTGTGGAGGTGGTTCTAGATAGGATGATCATCTGAACTGATCAAGTGGGAAGGCAGAGTGCACCCCCAGTGTGAGTGTAATTCCATCCGATGCCTCAGACCCTCTGCACTCCGGGATGTGTCTTCTCTAGTTTCCAGGTCCTTCTTATTCCCATCTCTGGGACATCTCCGGGTCAGCCCTCCCACAATCTTCCTCCCTCCAGCGCCTCAGTGAGCTAAGGGCCAAGACCACACAGGCATGTTTGCCATCTCCTAATTATCATAACTTTATGTGAAGTCATAAAATCAAGTAGTGCAAATTTCCTAGCTTTGTTCTTTTTTAAATCAAAACCAATTATTTAATCAAAAGTATTTGGGCTATCCTAGACCATTTTCATTTTTCTATCAATCTGAGATTCAGTTTGCCAGTTTCTGCAAAAGCTCCTTCTGGGTATGTATTGAGTTTATAGATGAATTGGGGAGATCAGCATTTAATAACATTGAGTTTCTCCTTCTACTAGCACAACATACATCTCCATTCCTTTGGCTCCTCAGTAATTTCTGTAAGCAAGTATTTTACATTCTTCTTTGTACGGGTCTTGAACGTATTTTGCTAAACTTACCCCAAGTGTTGAATATATTTTTGCCTTTATAAATTGAATTATTACCTTTCCATTCCTAATCACTCATTAGTTGTATGTAAAAAATATGATAACTTCTTATGGTGGCCTTATATCTTGCTGCATCACTAATTTTATGTATTAATTTTCATAGTTTTTGGCAGATTTCTTAATGTAGACAATTGTGTTGTCTGAAAACATGGTATTATTTCTCCCTTCTTTATCTTTATGCCCTTCATGTCCTTTCTAACTCGGACTAGAAGAGGTGAGCATAGAGAGCCTTATTTTGAGTGTCTTGTTCCTAATTTTGAGTGTCTGCTAGGTTAACAGGAGATTTTGTGGTCAGTGGGCTTTTCTTGGGTGAGAATCTTTCCTTCACTGCTGGTTGCTGAGTTGTGTTTTGTTCTTATGAATCAGTGTGTGGCATCCTCTCATGCTTTTTATTCTTTCATTGAGATAATCATGCTGTTTTTCATTCTTACCCTGTTTAAGGGGATGGATTAGATCAACAGATTTTTATATGTTAAGCAAAATTTGCATTCCTGTGATAAACTCCACTTGGTCATGACAATCTTCTTTTTATACTGCTGGATTAAATTTAGTAATATGAATACTTGAGACTGGCATCATGGTATGGCAAAGTAAGCCTCCACCTGTGGCACCACATTACCTATGGGCACCAGTTCAAGTCCATATGAGCTCCACCTCTAATCTAGTTCCCTGCTAATGGGCTGGTAAGGCAGTGGAGGAGGGCCCAAGTCCTTGGGCCCTGCACCCATGTAGGAGAGCTGGAAGAAGATCTGGCACCTGGCTTCGGCCTGGCCTACCTCCAGCCTTTGCAGTCGTTTGGGGAGTGAACGAGCAGATGAATGATCTCTGCCTCTCTTCTCACTCTCTGTAGCTCTGCCTTTCTAACAAAAAAAATATCTAAAGTTTAAAAATTTGGTGATACTTATATCAAGGATTTTTGCACTTTTTCCATAAGAATACTGTCGTCGAGCATATTTTAAGTAGCTAAAACTTGTAATTGACCCTTAATAGATAGTATGTCAGTGCATTTTGAAGTAGACAAAGATATTCAAAATTACTGAATCGGGCACTTAACTGATGCTTTTCTTCTATTGCTCTTTATGTCAACACTTTTTAGATGAAAAAAACAGAAGCTCAACGATCTGGTAATTTGTCTGGGTTTTATGTTGGGATTTGAACTCAGATCTGTCTGGTTTCCACACTGTGTCCAGCTGCCTCTAGAGGGCAGTGCACCTTTTCCCACGAGGGGATCTAGCCCAGTTAGAAGTGCACTTGGGTACATAGACCAGAAAACCCTACTTTGGATGCTTTACTCTTTGGAATTCCAGGGCTGGTATGGTGATTGCTCAGCGCCATCAGGACCAGTCTCCTTCTGTCCTTTCACTCAGCTCTGTAAATCACACCATGGGAACTGGGAGGCCACCCGCCTCCAGCCCTGAGACAGGTGCTAGATGGGGAAACAAGACTGGCCGAAAAGCAAACAGAGATTGCTGTCCAGGTCGGCCCCCTGGTAGAGACTGTCCCAGAAATCCCACTGAACTGATGATGACTCCTGCTTGTGCCACAGTGGCCAGAACGATGTCACACAATCCCATCTGGCTGCATGCAAGTCCAGGAAATGGCGAGTGCCCCCACCCCCGCTACCTCCCAGCTGACCCCTTGAGGGAACATCATTGCCCTGAGCAAAGCTGGTACAATCAGTAATAGAAAGAGGAAGATCAGATACTTAGTAGGCACTACCAATGTTTGCCAGGTGTCTCGTAGGGAAAAACCACTTATTGAAAAATGAAAAGTGTTTTGATGCTGGTACATCAGATTGATTAGGAATGAAAGGGATATCCAGTTTGCACCATGCCCCACGGGCTGGCTGTGCCTGGGTTTGACTGAATTTTCAACAAGCTGGCTCTCCTTTAGACGTGTGGCCGCTGTTTCAGCCCAGGGAAGCCATAAATGGGATCCTAGGAACCAGTCTCCAAGCAGGCTCTACTGGAGGCTGCAAAGAGACATAAAACTCCACCAAGCCTTGAAAGCCAGGACAGGCATGCCGCTAGTTTGTAGGAGTAAGGTTTTATTGTAACACAAGTTACAAAGTTTCATTGTTTCAAAACTGCCTATTTTTAGTTAATGACGGTATTTAACACAAGTGAAGCCCTATTGATACATTCACACTCTAAGTATGTAAGGTGACCAACAAAGTAGAAAATACTCTTTGGCCTTTGAGAGGAAGAAAGTTAGCCAATCCTTATTCAGAAGTAAAACTATGTCTTAAAACTTTCCATGATGGTAGAATTATTCTGGTTCTAAACTATACATGGCCACAGGCAGCTGTCAAGTGCCTGAACAGTGACTGGTAGGAAGGAAAAACTGAAACTTCAAATGTTTTCATTTTTAATTAGTGTAAATGGATGCTGCTCAGTTGGACAATGTTGAAGGGATGTGTTGGTGTATCTTCAAGTGGATCCAAACCTCAGAATCAGGCACCCTAGCTAGCCTGGAGGGGCAGATTACTGCATTAATAAACCTCAAAGCCTTGCAGTTGAACAGATTCACTCAAGCTCATCCACTTGCCTGTGTTTGTTGTGTGAGTCGATGACAGAGCCCAGAGTGGAACTCTCCACATGGCCAAGGGGTAAGGCTTGTGCTGAGGTACGGGGGTGCAATGGGTCTGCATATACGTGCAGGTGTCTCTGTAGCTGTGGGGGCTGCTGATCCAGGTGACAGCAGTACCGATAACCTCCGGTGTGTCTCTGCTTCTTGGAGCTTTTGCCTGATGGGAGGATTCCTGGTGTAGAAGAGAGTCATGAGTGAACTGAAGAATCTTCTTGGGAAGTGGATGAAGAGCTGCTGCTGCTGCAGACTCACTGAGACACCATCTCTCCCCCTGGAGACCTGCTGCCTGCTGCCTTCAGGATGCTTTCACGGAAGGGAGAAGCCAAATTTACACTTATGTTGTAGGGAGGGGGAGATGTGGGGAGGGGGAGATTGCCCAATAAAAGCTGCTGCTGACCGAAACACCAAAGACTCATTTGCAGCCAGAAACAAGTGCAGGGGTACTCAAGGAGTTCATGGCAAATAGAATGAAAAGGTGATTTTATCTTGGTGCAGACCAACTTTTAAATTCATGCATATGAGGTATCTTCAATGACTTCACAGGAAGTGCATATCATGAAAAACAATGCATGGATTTCAAAACAGGTTGCCCCCAAATAAGCTTATCTTTATTCCTTTTTATAAAGGTTTGTTTATTTATTTATTTATTTATTAAAAGCAGAGTGATTTATTTGAAAGACAGAGAGAGAGAAAAAAACATTGCAGTTGGTCTTTCATATGCTGTCCCCTTCTCGGATTGCTTGCAAAAGTCAGTGCTAAGCCAGGCCAAATCCAAGAGGCAGGAACCTCATCCTGATCTCTCCCATTAATGACAGGAGACCAAGTACTTGGGTTGTTATCCACTGCTTTCCCAGGCACATTAGCAGGGAGCTGGATTAGGGACTCAAGTCAGTGCTCTCTGATCTGGGATACTGGTACCCCAAAAGGTGGCTTAACCACAACCCCAGTAAGCTTATTTTTCTATCGCAGTTTGCTGTAAGCTTCTGTCTTTTGAGACAGAGATGGAGACAGAGCTCCCAACTGCCAATCCACAAATACCCAGGCATTCAGCTTGGGTGTCCCATGTAGATATCAGGGACCTAGTTAGCCTGAACCATCACTGTTAGCCTCTCAGGGTGGTGGTCATTAGCAGGAAGCTGGAATTGGGAGTGCTGCAAGGACTCAAACCCAGGCAATCTACCCTGGGACACAGGTGTCCCAGAGCCAGCTCAATCCATAGACCAAGCACCAGTTACTCTGTGAACTTTTTGAAGCAGCCACACACAAACGTGCTTGTTCCCAGAATGCATGGTTAGTGGCCCACAGGAATTAACCCAGTCACAAATACAGCTACCAGCAGAACTTTCTGGAGCAGTTGTCCCTGGCCTTTCCCTTCCTGCCCTCTCTGAACGTACCTCCCCTGTACTCAACTAGCACTGGCCTGGAACCTTACTCTGTCTGTAAGATGAGGCAATGAGCAAGGACATGGTTTGTGTAAATATCCCGTTTTAGGACAAAAGGAGAACTTACCAGGCTGCATCTGAAGCCTGGGTCACAGGAAAGGCTCCAGCCCTTGCATGGCCCTACAGTTAGTGGAAAGTAAAATCAATGCTAACTTGCTAGAGGTTGCCCATTTCCGGAAGAATCCTGTGCTGTTGCTGAACTGGAAAGAGCTCAACTCAATAGCAACAAAACACAGCATGCGCTTAGAAATGAGTCTCCTGCAGCATGCCTGAGAATGCACACAGGAGGTAAAAAGCCTCCAAGAGGTCTAACTGGGGAAGGGAGCCATCCAAACCGCCCCTGATGCAGGATGGAGCCTCCTTGAATTTTTTTATTTTTACTTATTTATTTATTTTTACTTCAGGATGGTACAAGAGCATCATCCATTCCATAGAAATGGACCTTTTCAAGTTTGACTTCCGGCACTTTCCCAAGGCTCATCACATACTGCATGGTGCTCCCTGGTGAGGCCGAGCAGGGACAGTGGCCATGAGCAGCACAGCTGATGGGACTGCACTGGGTCGCTAGCACTTCATGGATGCAGGGATTCAATAGCTCATGTGAGCTCTCCAACATTTTATTATAAAAATTGGCTTTATTGTGGATGACACTGCACACAAGGTAAGCCAAAGTAAATGTTGTGAGTGCATTTAACACAGGTGAGGGGAGGCTAAGCTAGGATGCACTATACGTTAGGCTAGGAAATGTATTTTCAACTTACAATGTGTCTATCAGGACACGGCCCCATCATAAGTAGAGGAGCATCTATATACAATTACATGGCTTCTTTTTTTTTTAAGATTTATTATTTTTATTTGGACGGCCATGACAGAGACAAGAGAAAGACGTCTTCCATCCACTGGGTCACTACCTGACCTGAAGCCAAGATCTTCTTCCAAGTGTTTCACATGGATACAGGAATCCAAGGACTCGGGCCATCTTCTGCTACCTTCCCAGGACATTAGGCAGGGAGTTGGATCAGAAGGGGAGCAGCTGGGACTTCAACCAATACCCATTAGGCATGTATGGGTATTGCAAGCAATGGCTTAACCTACTGTGCCACAACACCCAACCCAGGGTAGCATTTTCTTTTCCAGGGAGTTCTATGCGGTTCTCACATGAAAGGCACAGTACCCCACCACTAAAGACCCCTTAGACACAGGATCCAGCCTGAGCCACTCAGGTGGCTGTCCTGGCAAGCCAGTATGGAGCATCCTCCTCTAGAACTGAAAAACCTGCTCTACTCTATCCCAGATCTCTCCCTGTAATAGGCAGCTCACCCTCCTCTATCCTCCATCCCAACACCTGGGGTGAACTTCGCGCTGCAACTTGCCAGCTGTGTGCCCATGGACAGCACAGGAGACCTCCCTGGGCTTTCAGGATAATAGTGTCAACTCTTGAGGGTGATTCTGAGCCAGAGAAGGTGGTCAGTGCCTGACCACCACCACAGTGCCCTCCTGCCTCCAGGTGTAAGTCACCTTGCCCCACACCGAAAGCTGCTCGCCTCCGTCTGGCCCCTCCCCCACACCCCTAGCTTCCAAGTCTCCGCCAGGGTCCAGTTCAAGCGTCTACTTCAGTCTGTTCCCTCCTCTCAGACCCCCAGCCTTCTGTGGATGGCTGGGGAACCATCTCCATCCCACAAACAACTGATTATCTGAACGCCCCACCTCTGGTTGCCAGCACAGGAGGTGTCTGATCCAAGCACACATGTGTACATAGCCACATGGAGCCCAATCCTCCCGAGCAGCCACCCTCCGGCGATGCTGTGGTCACAAGGCTGGGTTTGGGACCTGCAAAATCCGCCCCCTGCTCCAGACTCCTGGGGAAAAGGCCACTCCAAGCAGCTACTCCTGCGGGTTCCAACGAGCTCAGATCAGCATGTAATCACGTTTCCATCACAACACGGTGCGAAACGTGCGGCCGGCCCTTAGCAACGGGCTTTCAAGAAAGCTACCCCTATAGAGAGCTCATTAAGTTTGCCAAGCACACGTGAGGCCACATCTAAAAACAGACCCGTGCTTTCTGTAGCCTCGTGCGGCACGTGGCCGAGCTGGAAAGGGCACGGAGGCAGTCAGGCTCACACAAAGCATAAGGAAAGAGAGAAAACAGTCGGGCTTGCAGCCCCTGAGCAGCACCAGATCCCTGTAAGAGAGAGTGAGAGAGAGGGACCAGCCACTGGACTTCCTCCTTGAGCCGATGGTCTGAGCTGCAGCCAGACCAACCAAGCCCAGCCTTCAATCCAACCCTGCCCAAGCTACTCTCCAGCCCCAAGTGTTAGGAGCTCTCCTCCACACCCACCCTAACCCTTAAGCCGCTTGGGACACTTGGGACCCAGGAAACAGCACCCCTTGGAGCTGGCTAAGAGAGTTTGAAATCCTTAAGAACTGGAAAATTTAAAATCATTTCAAGCTAGCAAGCCTTAGCTGTCATCCATGGTGCAGACACAGCCCCGAGCCACACAGTCCTGGATGACACAGCTGTCACCTTAAAGAGGAGTCCAAGAATGCATAGGACACTCAGGATGGCACAGGAGACGTACTCCCACGGAGAGAAACTAAAGCATTTCAGAAGCAGAGAGGAGAAAGGGGTGAATAACACAAAAGGGAGAAACCAGGAGGGCTGCATGGAGGCAGCAGCACTTGCTCTGGGACTTGGCTCCTGACTCCTGGCATTATCTTCTTAGCATCCCATTGAATTCAGCAAATGCTGGCCAAGTGATTCCACAAGATGCCTGAGAACTCAGTCACGTCCTGTGGCCTGATTGCTGAAGGTAACGTGGGACTGTGGAATCTCCGTCTTTCTGGGGAGCCAGGCAAGTGTAGACAGCAAGGGCCCTGCAAGCGCACACACTTGGCCATTCCTCCTCTCTGTGAGGAGTCAGAAGAGTTCACTGGCAGTTAAACAGGGCTCCTATGGGAATAAGGAACCAGGTGCTTGTATGAAACCTGCAAGTCACTGATTAGACAAAAGACAGTGGGAAGATTGTTAGGGAACATTAGTCCCCCAGCCATAGGTAACCCTGCAAGAATGGAGACTGCAGCATCATACCAGAACATACCATAAAGCAACAGGTCTCAAGTGCTCAGCAATGCATTAGCAGGGAACAACCTGCCTTCACGGGTCAGGCCAACAAGAGTTCTCATCCATCACACCTCCCAAGTACTTGACATGCTAACATTTGTTCACTGCCAGGAACCATGACCACTATACAAGGGATATAGGAAAAAAAAAAAAGCAGACCCCCTGATGTACTGAAACTATGTAGGAGAATCGATTAATTGCTATGCATACTTTATCTAAGTCTCCCTTCCCTGAGGGACCCCTCTGGGTAAGCAGGAGTCTCTATTTCTCAATGCAAATCCACTTGCACCTGCTTTGCTCACCCCCTTTCATCATCTTCATTGTAACTTTTCATTTCTGTGGGACAAGAAGTAGATCACTCATAGAACTGACCTCCAAGTCCTGAAGGCTTCCTTATGGAGACCACAGTGGGAAACAATTTCCTTGGCTCAGTCTGGTGCAGACACAGGAGAACAGCTGGGGCAGTCTGCACTCACCAAGCAGTGTTTTCAAAATGGACTTAAAACTCAAGACGGCTCAGCCACCTGCCCTGCCAACTATCTTGAAGCAATCTCAACTTTACTATGAACCCTTCTCTCTGTAGAATCCAAGGGCCATCTTTCTACCTCACTGGAGCAGCAAACCTAGACGATGGAAAAGAAGGGATGGCGCTCTGTCCCTAACAATGAGCCTCGCTGGAAAATGATGCAGGTGAACGATGCAAGTCAGCATCCTTAAACTGAGTCTCAGCTGGAACCGAGTCAGGAAACACCTAAGACTGTCCAGGGTCAAGCACATTCCCACAGATGCCCCCCACACTGGAGGCTAGCTCAGAAATGAGTGGGTCCATGCAGACTGTGGCTGGTAGATGTGTGCCGTGAAGCCACGGGGAGCTCTAAGTGCTATCGGTCGTCAGGATCCTGCTACCACCTTCAGCGTCACCAGAAGGCCACTACCCCAAGGGGAAGAGCCTCACAGGTTCTTCTGTGGAAGAATTGGCTATCATCCTCACTTCCAAGAGCTCCCTGATTCAAAGCTGGAAGGCACTTGGGCTGGCTGCCTTTCAGACCTAGGGATCAGAGTTGGTAATAAAGGATTATGTGATCTGGGAACAGTGGCAAGGTTCTTGGATGAGTATTTTGTAAACTGTGAAGCACAGGCAAATGTTAAGAGTGGGGTCTTTGGTTTATAAGAAAATTAGCATCAACATGAACTCTCTGGTCTGAGCGTATACTCAGAGCTCCCAGCCCCTGACCAGCTGGTACGTGCCACCGCCCTATGCTCACTGCTGGAGGATAATAAGCTCGTTTATCTTGCTTACTCCTATACCCAGTGCATTCAGGATCTGCTGAGCACCTACAATGCACCTGGCACTTAGACCTGCTCCACTGAAGAAACCATGGACTATGCTGTTGAGAAATTCACAGCCTGGTAAAGTTCTACAGCTATGCTTGTATCAGAAATGGTCTGAAAGGAAACAGGTCAGAACCAACATCCTCTGGGTCGCGGTTATTCTTGAATTATTTCCCAAGGGGAAACTCAGAAATACTTTTGTTTTAAAAATTATAATAATAATCATCATTATTCTGGGGCTGGCATAGTGAGTTATGCCGCTACTTGGGGGGCTGGTATACCATATGGGAGTGCTGGTTCAAGTTCCAGCTACTCCAGTTCCAATCCAGCTTTCTGCTAATGCACTTGGAAAGGCAGAAAAAAGAAATGGCCCAACTACTTAGGCCCCTGACGCTGATGTGGGAGACCAGGATCAAGTGGCTAGCTCCTGGTCCCAGTCTGACCCAGATTTAGCTGTTGTGGTCATTTGGGGAGTGAGCTAGCAGATGGAAGAGCTCTGTCTCTCTGTGTCTCTCTCATTCTCTCATTATTTATTTCAACTAAATAGGTAAACCCCTATGCTAAAAAAATTCTATTAAAAGCAAACCTTTCACATATAATCAAATGGAAAAAAATGGCTTTGATCTTTGGTTTTGGAGTGAGCCACTGCTTCAATTAGTCAGCTACTCTATGAGACGTTCCCAGCTGGCTCTTAGGGGAGGTCTTAACCCGGCAGGCTGCTTGAGAGCCAAACAGCATTCAATAATTTCCTCTCTCACACCCACAAGAAGTCCAATCAAGTCCAGCTTCACGTGAGTGGAGCTCCTCGGGCTCATTTTCAGGCTTATTTTCAACTTCTTGACCCAAATCTGTCTCCAGCCCTAGGGGAGTTGAAACTCTGTGTTCTGGTTACAGAAACCTGGGGCCTCAGAAGAGCCATGCTCTCCAACAGCCAATCCTCTGGGTCCTCATGTCTGGCTTGCCCTGCTTCTCTGGATGTCATGACTCCCCCCTGGCCCTACAGGGCAGACAAGGGACATGAAGATTGAGAAAGGTCCCCAAGATTTCTTGGCAGAGTGGGAGAGGGAAGGATCTGAACTTCTTTGAGCCTACAAACCCCTGGCACAGCAATGTCTGGCACATGTGGCAGTGATGGGTTTGTCAATTTAGAGCCCCTGGAATGTGAGCTCTGGAGGAAGGTTTGGCTTCCAGTACCTAGGAGAGTAAATGGCTCTCAGTGGATGTTTGAGAAAGGAAGAAAAGATGGAAAGGGAGGCGGAGGGGTGGGTTTATTGGAAGAGGGAGGAGGAAAAGTGGCAAGTGTGGGTGGCACTCGAGGCTGCGATGCCAGCACTGCTGTGATAAAGCAATGGAGAGAATGGAGAGCATGTTTCACATCACTTCCTTTCTCCCTTCATGAAAATGGGACAAGGGGACTTGGTGATCTAGGAGGCCCTAGAGTAGACTCTAAAGCAGCTCAAGTTTCTCTCCAAGGCTCCTGCCTCTGTGTCATCTGCCCAATCTGGGTCTCCTTCTTTGCAGACTTCAGGAGGCTCCAGTTGGCATCCAGGCAGCTTAGGGACAGGAGAGGGTCCAGAACCTTCTCCCCCATTTTCCTCTCCCCCTTCTCAAGACTGCTGTCCTTCCAGCTAGCCAAGCCACCTAGTGGTGGGGTTGGCTGGTGAGAGACTTATCCTGGTGTGAATATGCACCTGTTACCCTGCCCCACTGGCCCAGCAATCCCTGGCCAGACTGTTTGTGAGCCTCCAACTCCCAAGATCAGTATGCGGTCTCCTGAAAACATAAAAACTGAAGACACACCCTCTCACTAGTCTTCTGGTGGCCTCTTGAACCCCACTTTCCAAATTAGCTAGGATATTCATGCCAACCAACATTTTCAGCTGGCAGACACCAGCAAAGAAATCTCAGCACCTGCCAATATTGCCAGAAACATCCTCTTATCCCCACTAAATGTAACAAAAAGTAACTTCCTGACACTCAGAGCCCTCCCAAGACATCATTCAAATGCTGCCGTTGAGGCCTGGCTTCAGCAGTTTCAAGGCAGGCAGGCACTGCCCATGCAGCGCTGACCACATGTGGCATCATGCCCAGGTGTGGTTGACCTCTTCCCCGCAGCATGGCGCCTCTCTGAGAGCCACAATGAGAAGCCAAGCCTGTAGTTCTGCTGACGCCACAGCAGACAGCTAATGACACTGCAGGACCACAATGGCTCATTTCCAGGACTGGAACCCTGGTGGTGTGTTCCTATGTCTTAGATCAACTTTGCCTCCATCCATGAAGAACCTTTCCCCTCCAGACACCTGCACTACATCACACATCTCCTCCTGTGGACTGATGGGCTGCTTTCCATGTTGTGAGGCCGGGGTTATTGACTAGAGGGAACTTTAGTGGGTGTCCTGGGGTCCGCTGGTCAGGTCTATGCGTCCAGACACTGAAGCCTCCCTCTGCCTCCTGGGCATTCACACTTGCCCAGGAGCTGGGCAGTGCTGGGAGCTTGTTCTGGAAGTGTGGGGCAAGAAGGAAAGACAGAGACTCGGAATGGACGAAACCAGAAGAGCGCATGGAAATTCCATCCAGTCCTCCCAGCTTTCCCGGGGAAAGGAGCAGGACTGTGGCTTTCAAACATGTGACCACAAGTCTAACTCCCTTCAGAACTCTGCCATCAAGAGCTGAGAAGCTGAACAAAACTTTGTTAATATACAATGAAAAATATTGTTCAGATTTGCCATAAAAAAAATTTAAATTCTAATTTAAAAAATTGCCAAGTTGTTTGTCCTAGAAAGAGGTAATCAAAGAAAGCAGATACAAAATGATTGATATGATGTGACTTCTTTTCCCATTTTAATACTTACATATGAGATTTAAAAATACATGTGTTTGGGCCTGGCGCGATGGCACAGTGGTTAAGGTCCTCGCCTTGCACGCCCGGGATCCCATATGGGAGCCGGTTCTATCCCGGCAGCCCCGCTTCCCATCCAGCTCCCTGTTTGTGGCCTGGGAAAGCAGTGGAGGATGGCCCAAAGCTTTGGGACCCTGCACCCACGTGGGAGACCCGGAAGAGGCTCCTGGCTTTGGATTGGCATAGCATCGGCCATTGCGCTCACTTGGGGAGTGAATCATCGGATGGAAGATCTTCCTCTCTGTCTCTCCTCTCTGTATATCCGCCTTTCCAATAAAAATAATAAAATAAATCTTAAAAACAAATACATGTGTTTTTGTCTTGACAGTGTCTTCAGAAATTACATAAGTTCCAGGCCAGAGAAACTGGGTCCAGGGACCAGCCACATGTGACACAGGTTCTAGCCCTGGTGGTTCCACTTCCAATACAGCCCCCTGCTAGCGGCCTAGGAAAGCAGCAGATGATGGCCTAAGTTCTTAGGCCTCTGAACTCATGTGGGAGACTCAGAGGAAGCTCCTGGCTCTGAGTTTCAGATCTGTTCAGTTTGGGCAGTTGTGGACATTTGGGAGTGAACCAGCAGATGGAAGACCCTCCCCCGCTCTCTCCATCAAACTTTTAAAAAGACACTTATTTTTATTGAAAAGACAGATTTACAGAGACAAAGAGATACAGTGGGAAGTATCTTCCATTCACTTGTTCATTCCCCAAGTGGCCGCAATAGCGAAAGCTGAGCTGACGCAAAGCCAGGAGCCTGGAGCTTCTTCTGGGTCTCCCATGTGGGTGCAGGGTCTCAAGGGTTTGGGTTATCCTCTAATGTTTTCTCAGGCCACAAACAGGGAGCTGAAGGGGAAGTGGGGCAGCCAGGACAAGAAACAGCATGTGCAAAACAAAGATTTAGTACTGAGCCATCATGCCACCCCTGCATGCCCCCCAACCATAGGCTTCTTTGAAAGCCATTTTTTATTAGCTTTCATTTTCTTCCTTGCTTTTTTCAAGGTGCTGTGTATTTGGGAAAATTAGGCAAAACCTAAAAAAAAATTTTTTAAACTAAAAACAAATTCACATCCACACTGACAGCTGTGTGTGGATTGGGTGGCGGGAGGGAGTGTGCACTAGGATTGGAAGGGATCCGGGTTTCTCAGAGATCCTGAGTTCTGACCAAGACAAATGCCATGCCACCCAACCAAGTTTTTCAAAATGTTCAGTAATTTCTTTTTTTATTCATTATTTATTTATTTATTTATTTACTTACTTACTTACTTATATTGCAAAGGCAGATTCACAGAGAGACAGAAAGATCTTTTATCAGCTGGTTCTCTCCACAAAATGACCACAATGGCTGAAGCTGAGCCAATCCAAAGCCGGGAGCCAGGAGCTTCCTCCAGGTCTCCCATGCGGGTGCAGGGTTCCAAGGCTTTGGACAATCCTCTGCTGCTTTCCCAGGCCACAAGCAGGGAGCTGGGTGGGGAAGCAGAGCAGCCAGGAAAAGAACCAGTGCCCGTATGGGACGCCAGTGCCTGAAGGTGGAAGATTAGCCAGTTGAGCTAAAGCACTGGGCCCCAATAATGCCTTTATTAATTCATTTTATTATATTTTTTAAAAATATAGAGAGTGACAGAAAGAGAGGAAGGAACACACACAAACACACAGAAAGAGAGATCCGTCTGCTGGTGCCCTCCCCAGATGGCTTCATTCGTCAAGGCCACACGAGGTGGAAGCCAGGGGCCAGGAGCTTCATTCAGGCCTTCCACGTTGGGGAAGCTACCCAAGCACTTGGGCCCTTTTCTGCTGTTTTCCCATATCATTGGCAGTGAGCTGGGTCAGAAGTGGAGCTGCCAAGACTAGAAATGACATTCATATTAACTACGGGTGTTGCAGATTGTGGTTTTACCCACTATCCCACAATGCTGCATCCTAATAACTCATGTATAAGAAATTACTGTAAGAGAGGGGCCGAAAGGGCAGGAGTGGTGCTGGTGGTGGTAGGCTAAGTCTCCACCTGTGGTGTTGGCATCCCATATTAGTGCTAGTTTGTGTCCTGACTATTCCACTTCCATTCCAGCTGTCTGCTTTATGGCCTGGGAAAAGACCAAAAGATGGTTCAGGTCTTTGGGTTCAGGTCCTCAGGTCTTATGGAAGACCCAGAACACATTCCAGGATCTTGGTTTCAGGTTTGCTCAGTTCCAACTGTTGCAGCCATTTGGGGGAGTGAGCCAGCAAAGGAAAGGCCTCTTTCTTTCTCTCCTTCTCTCTGTGACTTTACCTTTCAAATAAAAATTAAAAATTGTGACAGAAAAAAAAATTAATATGTTTTTAAACCTCCCCTGCCTATACAAATGGGAAACATTAGCCAGTGTGAAGCAGGGAGGGCACATTCCAGGAAATAGGAGCAAACAGAACGATAGCAGAGAAATACCTGGAGACTGACAGAGACAGAAAAGCAGTGAACACAATGGTATGGTTTTGCAGTGACTGATATCCCAGTGGCATTCAATGAGCAGCGATCTGAACTCCACCAGCAAGAAAGTGGGAAGGGGTATTCACCAGGAGCTCAGGAGGTGAACCCAAAGAACTGCCCATCCTGCTGGTCTATTTGATTTGACCAGGAGCAGAGACAGAGAGGCAGGTCCCAGTCAGCTGGAGCAGGAACAGGGTCGATTTCACAACCCAGTCCACCGCCTTAGAACCAAATCAGGCACCATTTTGTCTAGAGAGACAAAGGCAACGGAACAGGACTGAGCATGCACTGAGTTGCGAGTGAACTCATTTCTGGCTCAGTGAACTGCAACAACATGGCATCCTATAGGTTCCACCCAAGATGGGTCCAGGTAGCCCACAGACCTGACGGCCAGCAGATCAAGAACTTTAGTGGTGGCACATTTTGTACAGTGTGGAAAGACTTTAAGACTGCTGGGATAACAGTGAGCTGTGCATGTGCTGAGATGGGAGCAAATTCAATGAGCTCAGTGTATTGCACTGGTCCCGAAGGGAAAATGATGCCACTTCAACTTTGTACATGTCAAAATAGGTTGGTGTGGCCCTCAGACCTAACAGCTAACAGGTCTGGCAAGATCAGCACACCAATAATCTAGTTATATAGGACACTTTGTGTCCCCCTAATCATGGGAACTGCTCTAACACGAAGTACGAGAAAGGTTGTACAGACAACCGTGCCGCCTCAGCACGATATCACAGGAGGCGGAGAATGGCGAGCTAGGAGCTGGGGCAATGGAGAGCATGGTGGAAATCTAACATAAGAACCCAAACCTGAGGGCTTGGTGTGATAGCGTAGTGGTTAAAGTCCTCGCCTTGAACGTACCAGGATCCCATATGGGCTCCCGTTCAAATCCCTGGTGGCCCTGCTTCCAATACAGCTCCCTGCTTGTGGCCTGGGAAAGCAGTTGAAGATGATCCAAAGCTCTGAGACCCTTGCACCCGTGTGGGAGACCTGGAAGAAGCTCCGAACTCCTGACTTCCGATTGGCTCAGCTACAGTCGTTGTGGCCACTAGGGGAGTGAACCATCAAACAGAAGATCTTCCTCTCTGTCTCTCCTCCTCTCTCTGAATATCTGCTTTTCCAATAAAAATAAATAAATCTTAAAAATAAAGAACCCAAACCTGGAGCTCGCTGCAGGGAGTGGCACAAGTGACTGCAAACAAAGAACCATGTGCCAACTGCAGTAAGTAAAAATTGTAGACTTGGGGGAGACACAGTTAGAAACCTGCCCCAAGGAGAGGAATCTGCTAACCAGAAGTACAATGACCAAGAGCAAAAGAGGAGACAAAGGCACAATGAATATCACTGAAGACTCCTCTGAAAAGAAGCAAAACCCTTTGCCAGCCTCAGAGTTAACTGAGGAATACATCAAGAAAATGGGGAATATAGAATTCAAAACTCTTGTTATAAAACTTTTTATCAACAACAAGAAGCACATAAAGCAGGAGTTCAACAAATTTAAAAAACATGTCACACAGGAAATGAATCAAATGAAAGCTGATACATTTTACATGATAAATTAAGAATTTACATGATAAATTAAGAATACAGTGGATCAAATTAAAAAGTACAGTGGAGAGTCTCCAAAATAGAATGAATGAAGCAGAAGAAAGAATCTCAAAATTATAAGATATTTCCTGTCACCAGGGAGAAACAAACAAAATGCTGGAAACAGAGCTGGGTCAAGCTAAAAAAAAAAAAAAGTATTCAAGAATTGAAAGACACTATTAAAAGGCCAAATAGAAGAGTTAAAGGAGTCCCAGAAGGTGCAGAAAGAGAAGCTGGGCTTACAAGTGTATTTAATGAAATAATAAGAGAAATTCTCCCTAATCTAGAGAAAGAATTGGGAAACAACATTCAGGAGAGGCACAGAACTCCCAACACTTCATGGTGTTGTAAATTTCTACTTTTCTTCCTGTTGTTGCTTTTGTATTGTGGTTTTTCATTTAAGGGGATGTATAGTAACTGTGTAATGGACACTTTCATATCCAGATGTGAGGATTCAATGCTGTATGCATCTCTACTTCCAGAACAAAGATGGACTCTCAATGAAACTGTCTACTGTATCTTGGCAATAGCTTTACTCTTTGTCATTGTCCATTGTCTGCAATGATGGGCATATGATTGTTCATGAAGAATTATATTATACTACTAATAAAAGAGAACTCAATGGGAGGGAGTAGGGAACTTGAGGAGGGGATAAGGAAAATCCCAGGGCCTATGGAAATGTATCATAAAATAATAATAATAATAAAGTAATAGACAGATAGATAATAGATGATAGATAGATAGATAGATAGATAGATAGATAGATAGATAGATAGATAGATAGATTAAAAGCCCTGCCTCTACTGTAGCTGGCTGCTCACTCCTGGTCCTAGGCCATGGCAAAGGGACCATGTGGCTGGAGCTGAGACACTCACTGTTCTTCACCTGGAGACACCAGGCCACCTTCTCCAGTTGTGAGTGGTTTCAAAAAAAAAAAAAAAATGCAGATTTTTAGGCTCCCTATGACTCCCAAGTCAAAGTTTCTGGCATGGAATCCTGAAACCACAGCTTTGAAATTCATTTGCAAATGCGCATGTGCATACTCTTTCACACACCCACACACCCCTGCTGGTTCCCCCAATGCCCACCCCAACCAGGCTGGGCTGAAGTGGAAAACCAGGGCTCAGGTCCCTTAGCCTTGGGGTAAGCCAATAGACCCTTCCCTCCACCTCCTGTCTCAGGAGCCTCCTCCAATTTCTGCAGAGCAGACGTGTCTTTGGAGTGGCTCTGTATCTAGGGTCTCAATGTCAGGCTTGTGCAGTAGGGACATAGGGGTCTGCTTGGTGGCTGCACAGACCAGACCATTGGCTGCTGAGAAACAGAATCAACACTCACTGCAAGCATTGAGCTGTCCAAGCCCCTTGGAGCCCAGCTTTGAAGGGCCCTTCCCCAAGCACACTCTGGGTTATAGAACTTCAAGATGGAAGAATCAGAATCCACAGCTCAGCGAGGTACTTACCTCTACCATACCGTTCTGATGTGTTGGGAAGAACCTCCACCTGGCTCCTGAAGCTGGGACTGCCCTGTGACCTGGACCAGCCACTCAGCTTTCCTCTATGAGCAGATGTCACGTCTGTGGTCTAAAGAGTACACGATCCCTTGGGGATGAGTTAGGAGATGATTGTGAGGTTTGGTCAGTTGAAATGACAAGAGGAAGCTGGGACAGGGTTAGACCGTGGTGTCTGGGGATAAGCCAGGCACCTGGACACCTTCTTTAAAAACGTAGCTTCCTGGGGTCAATGTTGTGGCATAGTGAGTAAAACTGCCGACTGCAATGCTCACGTGCCATAATGGTACCAGTTCAGGTCCCAACTACTCCACTTCTAGTCAACTCTCTCCTAATGCACCTTGGAAAGCAGTGGAGGATGGATTAAATGCTTGGACCCCTACTCATGTGGGAGACCCAGAAGAAGCTCTTGGCTCCTAGTTTCAACCTTGGCCATCACGGCTATTTAGACAGTGAACCAGCAAATGGAAGATCCATCTCCTTCAAATAAATAAATAAATCTCTTTTTAAAAACGTTTATCTTCAGGTCTCCACCAAGAGGCTGTAGTTTTAATCAGACTGGATCCTATAAATCTGCATTTTTAAAAATATTTATTTTTATTTTTTTTTTTTATTGGAAAGGCGGATATACAGAGAGGAGAGACAGAGAGGAAGAGCTTCCGTCCGATGATTCACTCCCCAAGTGAGCGCAACGGCCGATACTATGCCGATCCGAAGCCAGGAGCCTCTTCCGGGTCTCCCGCGCGGGTGCAGGTTCCCAAAGCTTTGGGCCGTCCTCCACTGCTTTCCTGGGCCACAGGCAGGGAGCTGGAAGGGAAGCGGGGCTGCCGGGATAGAACCGGCACTCATATGGGATCCCGGGCGTTCAAGGCGAGGACCTTAACCACTTGCACCACCGCGCCGGGCCCCTGAATCTGCATTTTAAGAAACCTCCATGTGATGCTGGTAGGGGTGGCCTGAGGCCTCACTTGACACAATCATGGCATTGATATTAGTTCTTCCCTTATAGACTTGCTTTGAGGCTTACATAAATGAAATTCACAAAATGCTCAGAATGGTACTTAATATATCACAAAATATGCAAAAGATTTCACTCCTGTCATTCTTCTCCTGACTTCTTACAGCTAGGTTGTGGGGCTGTGGCAGTGAGCCAGCTCCATGCACATGTGGTTTGCCCTAAGAAGCTTGGCATGCAGTAGGAGTGCGCTCTGTGGGATCTGCCTGCTCGGTGACCAGAAAAGCCAATATGGGCAGCAGCCAGGTGCCCCCTGCCATACCAAGGTGAGAAGGGACTGCTAGATACGTCCTGCTATCCATTCTCTCCAGCTTGTAATGGAATGGAGTGTCAGGCTGCTGACCCCCTGGTCATTGGAGGCTGGACGTCCCACACAGCCCTGGAGAACTGTCCGTGGCACATTCCCTTTGGGTATCTGCTCCTTCTGCTTAGTAACACCATAGACCCTAAGATCGTCATCCTTTCAAAGTGACAAATTCCTAACCAGTGAGGACATACCAAGCAAACCCTCTCAATCCAGATGTTGGTGAGAAGTCCTCCCAAGCTGGGACCAGCACTGCAGCAGAAGCTAATCTCGTACCAACTTTCTCCCCAGCCTGAGAAGGTGGGCTCTGTGTAAAACAAACAGGGTCTTGGGGCTTCCCAGACCAACTCAGTGAGCCTCCACAGCACCTCTGCTTAGGAGAGCCATGCAGTCAGCTAGTGGAAGGAGCATGGAGTCAGGCTCCCCCAGCTCAAAGTTCAAATTCTGGTTGCATCACTGAATAAATGGGCCAGTGTCTGTCTCTGAAACTAGCATGTCTCCAATAGCAGCATCTGCTTCACAGGTGGTACTGAAAAATAAGAAGTGGGATCGTCCGTATGAAAAGCCTGGAGCCACATCTGGGAGCCAGCAAGCTGCCCAGTTCATATGTTGTGTTGAGCTTTATTTTCTAGGCTGAGGCACACAAGCAGGAAGGAGTGGGCCTCGGTGTTGCTTCCCTTCCTTCTCATATTCATGCCTGGCCCAGGCCAGTCCTCTCAATCCCACGACCTACTGACCCCATCCTCATCATCACCCAGTGACCCTCACTGTGCAGGTTGCCCTGGGAATGCCTCCCAAATCTCACCCTCTACCTCCACTGTTCCCACTAAGCTGTTAAAAGATGCTCTACTATGATGGACTATGTCAATCAGTAGATTCTTCAATGACCTTATCATGCTTGGAGTGGCGAGAATGACAGCAATTCATAACTGGTGAACTATCAAACCACTTGAGCAAGAATCTCGGAGCATGCCCCACATCTGGGACCTGGGATGGGTGGGAGACTGGGTGGGGCTTCTCCCTTAATATCTCCCTTTACCTCAGATACATGAAGGAAACAACATGATAATAATAGTCTTACCCACTTTCCTGTAGCCCTTGAACCTTTTTACCCTAACTAACTATGTAAAGATTGTCAAAAATATAATAAAAAATGGAAAAAGTTTTTAAAAATTCAAAGAAAATAAAAGATGCTCTAAATGGAATGTGCGGAAATAGCCTAGCTAGGCTCAACTTGCCTAGCCTTGCTCTTCTGTTTTATCCTCACCTCTGCCCCTTCTGAGAGATGAAGGGAGGCAGTTCTGGAGGAGGACACATTACCAGGTGACCCTGCCAACAGGGTGCTAGCTGGCAGGTGCAGGGGTCACATGGAGGGGTTGCCAGGCACTAGCTTACTGCTCAGCCCAGCAGGTGGAGCCTGGGTCAGTGTCACCCAGAAACTCGGAAGCAAGGCAGTGGGGTTGTGTAAAGTGGGGAAACACTGCCACCTGTTGATCATGCAGAATACCTGTCTCATTCCAGACACCTGCATTTAAAACAGAACTGTGAAATTTCTAGAAAACCCAGGATCCTATATTTTTACATCATATGCCCATTTTACACAAACAATGTCTTTTCATAGCAGTTTCCTATTCTCAAAGTCACCATAAGTAAGCAAGTGCATATTTTATTTGCAGGTTGACTATCTCTGATCTATATTGCTTGGGATCACAAGCATTTCTGAGTTTGTCTTTGGCAGGGATGGGCGGGGCGGGTTTGGGTGTATTTTCATGTACACAAGGAGCTATCCTGCAGATGTGAATCCTAAAAGTGAAGTTCATTTGTGTTTCACATACACCTTACGCACCTACCTTGAAGGTAACTTTCTACATGTTACCTTCAAGCTAAGTTACCTCTTTTTTTTTTTTTAAGATAATTTTTGGCCTGAAACAGTCTCATGATGTAGAATTTTCCTCTTGTGACACCATATTGGTACTCAAGAGGTTTTGGGTTAGGGGGTACTTCAGGTCTTGGATGTTTGGACTAGGGTTCAAACCATCTGTGTATATGAATATGAAAATTACATAGGGCCAGCAGACCAAAGGAGAGGCTGTCACTGGTCTAGTGAGTAAGCTGCCACTTCCTATGTGACACGCACAGCCCACATTGGAGTAGCTGGCTGGGAGCCCCCACTCTGTGCCTGAGGGCAGCCACCTACTATTGCAAGCTCTGGGAGGTAGCCGAGATGGTCTGAGGGACTGAATCCCTGCCATTTACCTGCTAATGCAGGCCCTGGCAGCTAGTCGTGGTGGTCCAAAGGACTGAATCCCTGCCATCCACTTGTGAAACTGGGACCAAATTTTCAGCTCTCAGCTTCAGCTTCAGCTTGGCCCGGTCTCAGCTGTTGCAGGAATTGGAAAAGCAAACCAGTGGATAGGAGCTCTGTTTTTCTCAAATAAGTTAAACATTAGGAGTTTAGGAGTTAGGAGTCTAATGATCTTGAACTTCAAGTTTCACATTCTGAGCTTTGTGCTTGCCCAGCCACTGATAAGCTATGAGAATGGGTCAGTTTCTTGCCTTGCAGGCTCTGGGACCAATAGCTGGGAGGAAGGGATTTCTGGAATCATTCTCTGTCCCTAACCACATACACTGCCGAGACATCATAAGTGAGTTTTCTGAACTAAGTATAACCAAAAAAAGAAAGCATACTTCGGAAGTCTTACTTAAAGAAAAGTGATAGGGCCAACAGTGCAGTGCATTAGGCTAAGCCTCCATCTACAATAGCAGCATCCCAGCTTGAGTGTCAGTAGCTCCACTTCTGGTCCAGTTCCCTGCTGATGTGCCTAGGAAAGCAGCAGAATGTGGCCTAAGTATGTGTGTGCCCCTGCGCCCATGTGGGAGACCCAGAAGAAGCTCCCAACTCCAAGCTTCAGGCAGGTGCAGCCGTAGTGGCCTCTTGGAGAGTGAACCAGCAGATCTAAGTTTTGCCTCCCCCCCCCCGTAATAAATTAAATAAATAAACAAACCTTTGAAAAGTGATGGAAGGAGCCCCCTTTGATCCTGACCCCCTGTGTCATGACCACAGGCAGGGGAGGCTGGCAGAACTGTGGTACCAGGCAGGATACCTTCTTATGCCTGGTGAAACCAGAGCTTGTGACTCAGTCTCAGAAATCACCAATTCAGGGGTTAGGAGGGACCTTCACAGTTGCGATGTCCTGTTTTGAAATACAATTTGTTATTCATTGTGAAAACAAGAAGTCAATTGTAAAATATGATGATAAATGGGGAACCTAGGACAGGAGCTGTATGGTAGAATGACTAAAGCCATTACCTGCAACACTAACATGTCGTATGAATGCTAGATTGTGTCCTGGCTACTCCACTTCCAATCCAGCACCCTGCTAATGTGCCAGGTAAAGCAACAGAAGATGGCCCAAGGACCCCTGTATCCAATTGCGAGAAGAAGTCCCTGGCTCCTGGCTTCAGACTGACCCAACTCCAACCACTGCAGCCATTGAGGGGAGTGAACAGCACATGGAAGATCTCTCAGACTCTCCCAGTGTAAGTTACAGCCATAAAAAGAGAACTACACATTGTCAGGTTTTTCCAAGCATTACTGCTCACCTTGAACAACACATCAATTGCTACCTTTTGCGTCTCACTGGTCCTCAGATGGGCTTGCCTGTTCCCTGCCCCTGAGTTCCGCTGACCACCCAAGTGGGAATCTGTCCTCGTCTCAGGTCCCTGGGTATGCTCCTGCTCCCCTGAAAGTCTTTCCCAGTCTGCCTCAGCCTTCCCTTGGGGCCCTTGAGGCTGTGGGTGCTACAGATGTTGAGCCACCTACTGGAGGCGGGAGGACGGGTGGATTGAGAAGCCCCGTTATGTAGACTCTACCAGTGCCCAGGTGTAAATCCTTCCCTGGCCAGTTTCAGGCCATTACACTATAGCCTCGCACTGGACCAACACAAGAGCTTCCCTTGTCCCATTATCCCCCACCACTCCCTTTTCTCACTGCAAAATCAGCTTGCATTCAAGACTGACTCAATTATGCATTTTTTATTATAATGTAGCATAATTCATAGTTCAGAACTATTTTCATATCTGCTTAGTTGTGTTTTGTGTACACAGAGTGGAAAACACCTTGGCAGCTTGGGTGGGGGAGTCTCTACCACTGCTGACTACAAGTGAAAAGGTGAGTTCCTGTTTTACCCTAAGGAGCAGGAAGGTGGGACAGAATTCTGGGAAGACACATGCTAAGAGAGAATGCGCGATGGGCTGGAAAGGAGCCGGAAGTGGTAATGTGTTTCAAACCGGAACAAGTTCCCCAGGCTGCGGAACGCTGTAAGCTGCTGAATTCCCTCCACAGCCCAGGTGAGCCACCCTCAGCACCCAACAGACCAGGAAAATAAGACGCAGAGATGCTCCAGAAGAGTCCCAAGGAATCCATGGAAGGATCAGAATCAGCATCATTCAGACCCTACCAAGCAGTACAGCAGATGGTGCACTTAGCTCATGACTTTCACTCTGCAGTGGAGAAAGAACTAACCTGAGAAAGTCAAGCAACAACGGCATCTGCTTTTCCCTGTTCAGCTTCCTTCCTCTCCTGCCCTTGCTCCCCCAGCTGTTGGCTGCCTCCCAATGAAGCTGCACCAGCAAGAGCATCCACCATTCTCCCTTTAGGAGCAATTTGTATTTTATTAATGGGTTCATAGAAGCTGAAGAGGCTTCTAGAAATCAGCAGCCAGTGCAGGCATTTGGGGATGGGAGGCCAGGCTGTGTGGTCTCAGACAGTGGTCCTAAGATGACAGGGCTGAGCTGCCTGCAAGGGGAGGTCAGTCAAGTTAGTGTGCTCACAGAGCAGGGTAGATCGGAAGAAATGAGGTTACATTTCAGCAAAAGTAGATAATGGGCATGGAATAAAAATGATTGATGAGCACAAGTATTTTAAATGATCACTCTGCAATGGGCTGTCCTAACATTGTTTGCCTGACTTAATTTCTCTTCCATTCCCTTCTGAAATTTTTTATTTAAAGCGTTAAACTGATTAACACATACTTTTGCTTTTAGAATTATCATGTAAATTTTGTTACATAGTGAGACATTCCTGCAACATCCTGGGAGCAGCTGGGAAATGACAGTGTTTTTTTATTTTTAATCTTCGCACAAAGCAAATTGATCAAAACTGACAGGGCTAAGCAGAAATTTCTCTGGAAACATGTCTGATAAAATGCTGTTGCTGAGGCCCACATGTGTGCTATTTACTTGTTTGTTCATTCATTAAAAAAAAAAATGGATTGCCTTAACCGCCTGTCTCACTTGCATATTCTCCCATTCCTTTCCTACAGACAGGTGGTCCAAGGTTTTTCTGGTAAATCTTTCTGTTTATCCATGATCCTATCGTGCTTGTGTTGTTTTGTATGCGTTTGCTGTCTGTGTGGGAGTGGTGTTATATCCTGTAGCTCTCTCTTTCCTGCCTTTATCGTTGAGCATCAGGTTTTCAACATGCAGCCAAGCTCCTACCACCCAGCAACTTGGTAAGCTAACACAAAACACACCCGATACCTCTTACCTTTCCAGTCTCGGTGCGGAGATCGCCACGTTTCCAACCCCTTTCCACCATGAACATTACTGAAATGAGCAATCTCCATAGGAATGTGGTGACAGTTCCTTGGGATATAGGCGCGGGAGCGAGCTGATAGATAGTAAGGGTTGCATGTACAGTATTTTTCTAGATGGGACAGTGCTGTTCCATCCAAAAGCTGTAATCTACTTTAATTTTGTCCTTGATGTTTTTTCTCTAATCAGAAAGACTAAATCAGTCTCAGAGCCAGTATGTTGGCTCCACTGGTTAATCCTCTACCTTCAAGGAACAGCATCCCGTATGGACGCTGGTTTGTGTCCCGGCTGTTCCACTTCCCATCCAGCTCCCTGCTGTGGCCTGGGAAAGCAGCAGAGGATTGTCCAAAGCCTTGAGACCCTGCAGCTGTGTGGAAGACCCAGAAGAAACTCATGGCTTCCAGCTTCAGATCAGCTCAGCTCCAGCCATTGCGGCTGAGGAGTGAACAGATGGAAGATCTGTCTCTCTGTCTCTCCTTCTCTCTGTAAATCTGCCTTTTTAGTAAATACATCTTTTAAAAAAGGAAAGGACTGAACCAGACTTGCTTTTGCCCTAGCAGTGCACAGGAATTTCCACACCCTTACAAACATCTGGCACTACCCAACTTCATATCTCTTACAAATTGTTTTTTCTTTTTTAAAATTATTTTATTGTGATAATATTTACATAGTTCATTAGGGCACAGTGGGTCAAGAGCTACAGGAAAGTGGGTAAGACCATTGTTTCCACATTATTATTATTATTGTTTTTTCTGTATCTGGGATAAGGAGGAAGATCAAGGGAGAAGCCCCATCCAGTCTCCCACCCATCCCAGGTCCCCAACGTGAGACATGCTCCAAGGGTCCTACTCAAGTGGGTTTGATAGTTCAACAGTTCTGCATTGCTTGCAGACAAATTGGTATAAATTAATATTTTATATTTTGATTTGCATTGGTTTATTACTAATGATTTTAAGCATTCTTCATGTGTATTTCCCAGTTTTATGTGTTTAGCTTCCAAGATGACTGTAAATTACCCTTCCTTACACTTTGCCCACTTTTCTATTAGGGCATCTGTCTTTTCATTTTTTACTTGCAGGGGGTTCTTGTATGGTCATATCAAGAGCATGTCTAGTTTAGATATTGCAAATGTTTTTCACATTCATGCTTATTTCATTGTACCAATTTTATAGTAATATAACAAAGCTCCTTAAAAAATGATATTTTGATTGAAGTTGTATTTCACTCAAAGATTGATTAAGATAATAATTGACAGATATTTAAGATTATGTTGCAACCACTTGGTAATACAGATGTTGACCCCCTCCATTCCTATTTGGATAAATCTTTTTTATTAATATTACCTTTCATAAGCAGATATTGATCTTTTGCTACAGAAAGTCTTTTTTTTCTGCAAAGGTTGACAGGAAGAAACAATTCTGTAGTCTGGGGGCTTATTTTGATGAACTTTACCAATTTTGAGTTATCCTTATATTTTGCTGTGTAACTTCTCAGGGAACAGTGTGTACTGCTGACGCACCAACGGTCTCCTGCAGCCTGGAGTTTCACCTTCTGCCTCAGTCCAGATTCAGAATCAGGACAATTGATAAAATGAGCTAAGACACCTCCAGTTTTTTTTCTACTTTCTGATATAACTTGTGCAAATTGTTTATGCTTCTGCAAAGGTTACTGAAACTGACTGAATTTTGTAGGTCTTTGATTTCTTTTTCAATTTGCTTAATACCCTTGGATCTACTGAAAGTTCAGTATTTTTTTTCCTGGACCAATGTGTGCCTTCGACTTGGTTCTGCGGGTTGGTTCATCTCTCGGGAGTTCACAGTGTGGTGGCTGATAGGGATCCATGTGCTCTTTCAGACTCCATGTTGTGGTTATCTTTCTCCTTCCATTCTGTACTTTAATGTGTTTGTCTTCTTCTCTGTTGATCAACCTTTCCAGAAATATTTATATTATTAAAATTAATATTTCAGAAAAATTTTGTCAGTTCTCAGTTTTTTCTTCTCCACCATTGAGTCGATTTCTGCCCTCACGATAATTTCTTTTTCTTTCTCATGTGCTCTGTTGTGCCTTTCCAAACTCTTCCATTAATGATTATCAATGTTTTATGTTTCCCAGTAAATGCACTTAAAGCCAAACATTTTCCTTACAATTTCAGTCCGTATGTTTAATGCATAGTATTTGTTGTAGTTCTAACATTATCTTAAATTTTACTATGGTTTTTTAAGATGTATTTATTTTTATTGAGAAGGCAGATTTATAGAGAGGAAGAGATACAGAGAGAAAGATCTTCCATCTGTTGGTTCACTCCCCAAGTAGCCACAGTGATTGGTGCTGAGCTGATCTGAAGCTGGAAGCCACAAGTTTCCTCTGGGTCTCCCGTGCAGGTGCAGAGTCCCAAGGCTTTAGGCCATCCTCTGCTGCTTTCCCAGGCCACAAGCAGGGAGCTGGATGGGAGGTGGAACAGGCAGTACAGAAATCAGCACCCATATGGGATCTCAATATTTGTAAGGGGAGGATTAGCCAAGTGAGAGGTTATAAAGTTGGATGTTATTTTGTTTCTAAATATAAGGCATTATTTGACTCTGTTTTTTATTAGTTTCTGGATGTATTAATTATTATCTTGTAGACAGACGATTTTTGTAAATGACTCATGGGTGCTTAAAACGAAACCTTTGCTTGTTTAATGTTATGGGTTTAGTCTTCGATATCATTATCTTGGCTTATTTGTGTGTGTCAGTATGGTGGGGGAGGCCACTTGATCAAGCTGTTTCCAATACAACAGTGGGGTTATCCACTTCTCATGCAGCTCCCCAGTGGTGAAACTTGTTGAGGGTTTCTTGTTACGTGGTTATGTTTCTTTCTGCTATTTATTTTTGCATATTTGACATCTATCACCGATCCCTCACCAATTTTTTTTTGGGTTTTTAATCCTTAGTTTGTAAATAATTTCTATGCCCTGATTTTCTTTTATTTCATAATTAACTGGTATACATTTTTCCATCAACTTTATTTCTCAATTTTTGTTTTAAGGTAACGTATTTATTATTGTCTCATATTTTGTTTTTTTAAACCAATCTAAGAGTTTTTGTTTTGTGAATTTTAACCTGTATCAGGATCTAGGTCCACTATCTTATTTTCCATTTGCAATCAGAGATACAAAGTGAAGAGAGACAGAGAGGAAGACCTTTCATGCAATGATTCACTCCCCAAGTGGCCACAATGGCCGGAGCTGTGCCGATCTGAAACCAGGAGCCAGGAGCTTCTTCCGGATCTCCCATGGGATGCAGGGTCCCAAGGCTTTGGACTGTCCTTAACTGCTTTCCTAGGCTACGAGCAGGGAGCTGGATGGGAAGCAGGGCTGCCAGGATTAGAACTGGCACCCACATGAGATCCCAGATGCTCAAGGTGGGGACTTTTAGCCATTTGGCTACCACGCAGGGCCCTGGTTGGTTGGTTGGTTGGTTTAATCTCTCTGTTCCCAATTTCCATTTTTTTTCCCTATAAGATTAAAAATTGGACATTGTTTTTTTTTTCCCCTGTGGTGGTTGACCTTCCAATCTCATGTTTGTACTCACTGTTTCCTTGCCTTCATTCCTATCTGTATCAGCTCCCTTGGTCTTCTGTGACTCCCAAGCCCCTTGGAATTCCTGTCACTTGATCCTCTTGTCTGGCTGGGTTAGTTCTGGGTTATTGTGTGGATATATTTTCCTTCATTCTGATTTTACAGATGATAATGAACTTTACCAAGCTTTATGGATTATCCTCCCCATAACTCTTGTTTTACCTTCTGGATTCATTCTTTATAATTCCTTCTTTCCAAAGTGCTTTCAACATGGGTATTGTAAAATTTTTAAAGGTTTATGTGCTTGGGAAACATTTTTCTTATATCCTTATATTTGATTAACATATTGTTTGGATATAGTTCTTTTATTCTAGAAAATTTCTTTATCATTTCTTCAAATAACTTTTGCAATTTATTTTTCTCACTTTCTAGGTCTCTAAGCAGATGTAACCATTCCCCTCTCCCTCCAGTTTTCTTAGCTGTTTTTTTAAAAAAACTACCTATTTCCTTTCTCATCTTACCATTTTCCGTTGCATTCTGGTAAAACCCTTCAATCGGATCAGTCAAATCATGAATTGCTCTTTAGCCCCATCCATCCTACTAGTTATCTTATCCAGGGTGCTCTTTATTTCATTATCATTTTCTGCTTGGTTCTTTTGGTGACTTAACAATCTATTTTCTTGCTTCTTTATCTGTGCATAGTTGTGGTGCTCATTTTAAGTTTTGGTCCCTTTGTCGGAACATCTTTGCTAGATGGCATTTGCTGTCTAGTTTGTTTACTTGTTTGATAGTTGCAATGTCTGTGAGCCTGTTTCTCTCTTCCACTTACTCTCCTTCTTAATGTGCAATGGGCATATTCCTATGGTGGTTTGAGCTCCCGGTGGAGAGCCCCAAGACACAATGGTGTCTCCACTGGTTCGTCTGTTGTCAGACAGGAGCTGTGGTCAAGAATCCATCCTGAGGTCCGGCACAAAAGCCTCATGGCTACAGTCCTCACCTTGAATGCCCGGGATCCCATATGGGAGGCTGGTTTGTGTCCCAGCTGCTCCACTTCCCACACAGCTCCCTGCTTGTGACCTGGGAAAGTAGTCGAGGATGGCCTAAATCCTTGGGACACTGCACCCATGTGTGACCCCAGAAAAGACTCTGGGCTCCTGGCTTTAGATCAGCTCAGCTCCGGCCATTACAGCCACTTGGGAGTGAATCAGTGAACAGAAGATCTTCCTCTCTGTCTCTTCTCCTCTCTGTATATCTCACTTTCCAATAAGAATAAACAAATCTTTAAAAAAAATCCATTCTGAAGCATGTAGGATAAGGTAAGATTGAGACAAAGGTCATCACTGCTTTCAGCATTCCTGCCCTCAGCACGATTCTCCTGTGCCCTGAATTTATTCTGCAGCCACCTGCACCTGCTACCATTGAACTTGGAGTGAGGAACAGACAATAAAACTCACTGGGCTGCTCCTGGGGATGCAAGGAGGAACCTCAAAAGGTTCTGCTCCTGTCAATCTCCTCCCTGTGCCCATGAGTCCCTCACCCTAGCACACAGCCAACCCTTCCCTAGGCAACAATTCAAAACAGTTTTTCCAGGAGTTGTTGGGGAGTTTTGTTTGTTTCTTTTACTATTTTTTTTTTCAAATGTACCTCTCTGCCTTGCTTCTGTTTCTGCAATATTGATTAGCAAGTACCGTGATAGAAACCCAGCACTAAGTATTTAATCAATGGTTCCAGCTGATTGGCAAATGCTAGCAAGCAAATACGTTCTCTCCAGGTTTGTTTCTGGTTTTCCTGTCTATGGGGAAAAAAGATTTGATTGCAAAGTTTAAGTACATCCCTGACAGCAGAGGGTAGGAAAGACAAAGAAATGGATTTTGGGGGGTGCACTTATTAAATGCTAGGCATTTGCCAAAGTGCTAAATACATGAGGTGGGCTTGCAAGTTATTCCAGAAAGCATCTTTCACTTTCCCTAAAAACTAGATTAAACCACCCTGAACCCTCATGACCAGGCTCAGTGATGAAGTCAGCTTTTCCCTGCTGGATGCTACACACAAGTCTCAGGGGAATGAGTCCTTTATAGCCCAGCCTTCGCCAGTCCCTGGGCCCTTGGGGAACCTCAGAGGGGGCTCCTCTGCCTTTCCCAGGCACAGCCCAGGGCTTTTGCTCCATGATTCCCAAAACAGCCACGATGCATGTTCTCCCCCCAGATGTTCACAGCACTTTCTAGGGATGAAACACTAGTGAGACAGGATCAATGCTCATCAGGTCCAAAGTCCATGTGATCCATTTGATCTTCTCTCACCTGATCTTCTCCCACCCTGTGCTTTATAATCAGTGCCGTTTCCTCCCCCTGAGCTCCAAACCTTATTGCCTCCTACCCTTCCACTTGCCACATCAGCATCATTGGGAGCACTAGTTCTAGTCCCAGCATCTCCACTTCTGATCCAGCTTCCTGCTAATCGCCTAGGAAAACACTGGAGGATGGCCCCAAGCTTTGGGTCCTGAACCTTCATGAGAGACCCAGAGTAAGCTCCTGGCTTTGAACCAACTTGAGCTCCAGCTGTTTTGGCTACTCGGAAAGTGAACCAGCAGATGGAAGATCTCTCTGTCATTCCTTCTCTCTGCTGTAGCTCTGCTTTTCAAATTAAAATAAATACACCTTTAAAAACAAATAGGGAGAGTTTGAAAAAGTATATCTCTCCCTTGCTGGGGAGTTAGGAATAGCTCCAAAATAAGAAACCATCATCCCACTTTCTCCACGGATGGGATTGGGCCAGATGAGCAAGTCCTGTTGTTTTAAATCTATCATGTGCATTGTGATGTCTGTGCTGTGTCAGTTCCCTGTGGTTCCTGTAGTAGCCTGTTGCAGCAGTAGCTGTGCAGCCTCCTGGGTTGCGGGAAAAGAAAAGAGGTTTACATGGTTAAGAGCCACACCCCTTCACAGGGCAGCCAGGGCCTAGTAAGATGTTCAAGCCTTTGCATGAGCACTCCCTGTGCAGATGGCTGAGGCTGTGTGGCTGCTTCCCAGCCCAGTCTGCCTCCTGCCCTCCCCTGCAGGTGTTGCCACCTGCCCAACTCCACCTCAGAGTCCCTATTCCCTGGAAACTGAACCTAAGGTAAGCTCCCGGGGGATGGAAATCAATAGTCCCACTTGATGGGTGTGGACACTGAGGCTCCAGCCATTTAGGTAATAGGGTCCAATGGAAATCTGGAATTTGATGAGAAAAATATGACTCCCAAGCTTTTGGATATCTTTTTTTTTTTTTTTTTTTTTGCATTCATGGAAGTGCTGACTACATTTGTCCTTGCTTTTGTTTGTTCTGAATGTTTCGTTAAGGCAGCACAATTGGACCACTCTTGCTCTTACTTGGGCTGGAAGGTAGATGCTACATCCACTCAACTTCTCAATTCCAGTTCCTCCCAGCAGCCACCTGTTGCTCCACATCCTAGCCCTACGCTTAGACATACACACACAAACACAAACAATTTGCATGCACCAGAACTATCACTTCTTTTTTGTGGAAAAGTCCCAAAGTCAAGTGGGAAAGGCCAGGCCACTGCAGCATGCCTTGCATGCCTTTGCAACCTTAGCAGCCGAATGTAGGCTCCCTGTGACCTGGGCTCTGGATTTGCATGCTCCTGGGATGGGGATGAATTGAATACACACACACACACACACATCTGTAACAATCTGGGTAGAAAGGCCTCCCCCAGTGAGCCTCCAGGATTAACTGTTTCCTCCAAGGGCCTCTCATGGCTGTCCCCACCCCCACCAACCACCTCTCCCTGAAAAGATCAGAGCTCAGGAGACTTTCTCAGTTTGCCAGGCCAGACTCCTCTGGGGTTGGTACATTGTCTGAGAACAATTGCTGGCTACCTTCAGAGCACAGCTAATACCTCCCCTTGGGGCCTCCACTCTCCCTTACCTGCCACAGGCTGAATGCTGAGACTTTTCCCAAGCAAAAGTGCATTTGGTCTCTGCCCAGCACCTTATAAAGAGACAGGGTCCTGTTAGTGCTGGAGCAGAACCACTCTGAGTTGGCCTGATTTAGAAAGCAGCCTTGCTCTGAGAGTAAACCTGAAGGGTACAACAGGATCACTGTTCCTTCCCACACCTCCCCGTCCCCCAACACACACACACACACACACACACACACACACACACTAGCAGAGCCCTGGGGACTGTGGCCTACAGAGGCACAAAGAAGAAAATGCCAAGAATCCCTACTGTATTTCTAGAAACACTGAATCCTCAGGTGCCCAAATTGCCCTGTGCACTTCCTGCAGAGACCCCAAGACAGCATGCAGCTAACTGGTTGAGACTCAGACTGTGAAGTGCCATGGCAGCTGAGACACTGTGCTGTTGGGTTGTGGAGGAATCGACAGCCAGCAGTGCTAAGGACTGTCAGGACCACTGGACAGAGGCTCAGGGTGCATTCAGCTCATGCAAGCCGGACCTACTGCCCATGGCCAGCCAAGCACGACAGCTTGGAGTTGCAGCTTCCTCGGTTGGTCACTGAGACGCTAACTTCATTCATAAGTCTTGGTTTTATTTTTCTTTTCTTTTTATGTTGTTTACATAGTTGAAAGGGATGCATGCCCATGAAGGCCTCTGATTAGGGTTGGGAGAGTCAGCCATGGGGGAAGGTGGGTGGGACATATGCTTTAATCTTCTTTTTTTCTTTGTCTGCAGGGGAAGAGGGTCCTTTGATGAACATCCTAGAGAGCCTGATACAGAGAGGTGTTAATTGAGTGGATTTGATAGTTCTGAGAAGTTGTTGGCTCTGTTGCTCCAGGGTTGAGAAAATCTAGCCACAGTCTATTCATTGACAAGTTCCAGCTTAGTGCACCCACAGGCCCAGGAACATGCTGTAAAGATTGGCCAGAATTGTCCAACCTGTTCTGCTGTCCATCCTCTGATGAGGCAGTTGACGCCCCCTGGTGGTCTAGATGAGCTGGCTGTCATGTCCCCTGTGTGCATCTAGGCATGCTGTCCATTGCACAGGCATCAGTAACTAAGGAGGCCCAAACCCAATATATGCACTCCAAAGTCAAGCACACATCCTGTGACTTTCCCTGTGGCCAGGGTCTGAGTCCAGTGGTCCAGTCAAGAGAGGCCCCCGAGAAAGCTTGCCTGGGTGACTCCGACTTGACTCTTATGTGCACCAGCCAGTGCAGGTTCAGGTGTGGCTTGTCACCTGCACCAGTTAACGCACGTGCTGGTGAGTGTAGCTTGGTTAGCTCTGCCTCAGCCCATCTTTCACACGAACCGGTAGGTGTTGTGGCTGAGCAACACAGACCGCCACAGATCCAGTCCTCACACATACCAGCAAGCACCCCATCCTTGTCAGAGTGACCCTCAATAAACCTCACCAGGCTCATCCCCAGCCCTGGTTTTTGCGTGTGCCAGTCTCTGCTGTGGCCTAGTATGGCCCAGGGCACACCACATCTTGCTCTCACAGATGGGTAGCACAGCCTAGCCCTGCCCCTGCCCTTGCCCCAGCGTTTGCAAGCACCAGTAGGTAGCAGGTGATGAGATGCTACTTAACCCAACCCAGGTATCCCACATGGGGGGGGTGCCTTGGTCAGACCCAGATATCCCCTCTGGTTTCTCCCCTCTAGCCTGCTCAGTCTCAGTCCCTTGCCTACTTGCGAGTGCAGTGGCCCAATCCATGGAAGAGCCCAAAAATTATTCCTTCCCTGGCAAACATGCCCTCAGCTGCTCTCACTCCAACATGTCCTCAGACTCCCTTCCCTGGACAATCTGCTGCAGCAGCACCACTACCTGGGGCCAGGATGGCATGTCCTAGCCTGGAGTTCCCTGCCTTCCTCACTATCTTAAAAAAAAAAAAAGTAAAGAGAGAGAGAAAGAAAGGGGGAAGAAAGAGAGAGAGGAAGGAAGGAAGGAAGGAAGGAAGGAAGGAAGGAAGGAAAGGAAGGAAGAGAAGGAGAGAGGGAAGGAGGAAGGAAGGAAGAAAGGAAAGGGAGGGAGATAGAGAATAATAAGCAACTCTGCTAGCATACTGATCTAGTTAGCACAAATTTGGCATTAACCAGGCCCAGTATGCCTACCAGATATTCGCTACCTTTCTCCCAGCAGTGTAACACTCACCTTGGTACAAGGTAACCTAAACAATTACCTAAAGCTGGGGGTTTTTATTTTTCCTGAATATTTTGTGAAAATATTCGCAGAAGGGCGTGGCCTTGTGGCAGGTAGGTAAAGCTGTCACCTGTGACAGGAGCCCCAGGGCCATGGACCACCTGTTTGACAGAAATGGGCACCAAAACTGGGAGGAGGGAAGATGGTGTGGAGGACTCTCGTGGGGAAGTCTGTCTGGAGAGGAATGAGCCAGCAGGGACCAAAAGGCACTTTGACAGAGTCAGTGACAGAGTAGACGTGAGCCTGGTCCAGGAGCTCAAGGCAAAAAGAGGGTTTCGCACAGGAGAGGGCTGTGTTTATGGCCAGCAAGGAGTAGCAGGGACCAGGCTTGCCCTCCTGGTCTGAACTGCTCAGGCAGAGAGAAGGCTTGGGAAACCACTGGAGAACCTGGCCAGAACTGGTGATTGCCCCTGGATGGAGCAGACAGAAGCGAGAATTGGATGAGACCAAATTCTACTTTCCCCCTACTCTTCTTCCATAGAAGTGCTTTGGAATCTGTGCAGAGAAGTCTTGGGTGCACATCAGAGCTGACTAAAAAATAGCCTAGTGGACAGCCTAGTGGGAAGTGACAGAGACGCCCATTCTGCCTAGCGCAGGGAGGAGGAAGCAGTGGTTGAAATTAGCTTCCTGCTCAGGTGAGGAACTAGGTGCTGAGCACCATTTACGCTGACCTCAAGGCAGGCGCTTCTTCTCCCTCTGCAGGTATGGTTGATTTGGGCTGGATTCTGGAAGCACTTAGCTGGAGTTCAACAGCACACACCTGTATTTGTGGACTTGGCGTAAGGAAGAGCGAGGGAAGCCCATCCCGCAGGTGCAGTAGCCTACCCCTGTGGAAGATAGAGCCCTGGCTGTCATCCTAGCACATTTTGATTTTTGCAGCTCCCCAAGCAGGCCCCATCCTGGCCTGGCTCAGAGGTGGAGATGGGTAGAAAAACCATACAACCTTCGCAGAGAGGAAGTGAATCACAAGACCACGAGCGTGTGGACAGAAGTGTTGAAAGTTTGGAGTCAGTTATCACCAACTTCCCCATCACAGCAGGGTGGGCCTGAATGAGAGCAAGGCAGAGCTCCATCCACCAAATCAGCTCACTGGGTGGGCCAGGAGCCTGTTCTCCTCCCTGCATCACCTGGGGCTGGAGAAGGACACTAGAAGATGGGGTAGGGAGATCCAGGATCATCCTAGGCTGTCACTTTGCCTGCATCCCAGCGCTGAGGTAACCACAATTCTGATTTGTGATCTGTGTGTATTTCCTTGAGAGGACATAGGCTACAGAATGTTCATATAACACTCATTACTCACTTCATTAGTTTTCTGAATTGCTATTTAGAACATTTGTGCCTGTCAGATAACGGAGGAGCTCAATTAGACTCCAAAAGTCATGATTTCTGGTAATTAAAGTCACACCCTAACAATCTAAAGAGCCCAACAATTGTGTTTGATTTGAAACATTAACTTTCTTAAATGCTCATGCATGAATCATTTCATCGACAATCAGCCTCTATTTTATTTTCCACTCAGAGAAGTAAAAGGATGCAAAAGCTGGAGAAACTTTTCATGCACATAATTTGGGTCCAGAAACATAAAAACGAACATTTCTGGACTGGAGCAAAATGAGTCCACACTGCAATCTGCTGTGTCGTGGTAGAAAACCTAAAATGGAGTCAGTGCAAGAAATCCTAGTTGGAAACATCTGTGATTTCAGGCATGTCACACTTGAGCTATGCACGTATGGGTGTGTGGGTGTCTGTGCATGCTCCCCACAATAGGGGCCCTGTGCTCCACACTCTGTAACCCACACAGGAGTGGGCATGAAACGATTAAATAACAACCACACACTGCTGTAGTCAAGGAGAATGTCTGTGGGAGTGACACACAAAAAAGTAGCATAGAGTCAGTGGCTGCTGTGCAGTAGGGAAGACTTGGTAACTATAGCAACTTGCCTTAAAAAGTTGTCCTTTTCCTGCCCCCCACCCCCCCAAAAAAAACCAGGTAGGGCTAGGAAGCCCCACTACTGGCACGCGACAACAGGGGTGAAAGGGGAACCATGCAGGAGAGGCAGCAGGCCAGCCAGGCAGAGGCCCACAAAGGAATCTAAACCTCCTCTACTTTCAGCATGACATTTCTGGGTCTACAAAGGCACAAATTGGGGACAAGAATGCAGGGAGCTGCAGCAGCCTGAACATAGAGAGTGGACTTGGAATGCTTGCAACCAGGATGAGAAAAGATGTAAAGATTTCACCAGCACAATGATAGCCATTCTAATCATATACACCAGTATGAGATTCATTTGTGTCAGCACACCCTCAAGAACCAGGGCTGGGCCTGGCGGCCCAGTGGCCTAGCAGCTAAAGTTCTCGCCCCGAACGCGCCCAGATCCCATATGGGCACTGGTTCTAATCCCAGCAATTCCACTTCCCATCTAGCATCCTGCTTGTGGCCTGGGGAAGCAGTTGAGGACAGCCCAAAGCCCTGGGACCCTGCACCGGTGTGGGAGACCTAGAAGAGGTGCCTGGCTCCTGGCTTCGGATTGGTGCAACACCGGCCGTTGCGGTCACTTGGGGAGTGAATCATCAGATGGAAGATCTTCCTCTCTGTCTCTCCTCCTCTATGTATATCTGACTTTCCAATAAAAATAAAATAAGTTTAAAAAAAAAATGAACCAGGGCAACGGAGTCTTTGGGCTCGTGGATACAGGTTTACTGACTCTCCAGGGAGCACAGATTGGCATTAACCCATGAGCCCTGACTTATTTGTGACCGTGTTTCATTTTTAGCCTCTGTCTGTGGCTTATCTGCCCATAGTAGATTCCATGGTGTAAGCACAGTTCTCCTAAGTCTTTGACATTGCTATTGAAAAGCCTGGAGCATAAAAAGTTCTTATATATGACTAGGCCATGCTTCCTATACCAGGTGAACCCCAGGACCTTTAGCAATCGGCTCAGGACCAGACGGGAGCATCCCTGCACCAAATGAGGCCTGGCCCACTGCATATTCCAGGGCCTCCAGCTCAACTCATGGGTGTCACTGCAATTCGTAAGCTCTAAGCGCTCTAAACACTCTGCCTGCTAAACTTCAGAACGCTCTCTCCTTCCTTGTCTTCTGACCTCATTGCTGCCCCAACTCAATACAAGATGTTTCTTCGCTTTCCCCACCTCTAGATGATCTAAGCCTTGAAAGTCTTCCCTTTGCTTTCTACCTGTTTCCTTTGTGATCCCATTTAATATGATGGGATCTAACTACATCAACATGTTGATGATGCCCATGGTCATATTTGTAGTTCATGGACTTAAGACTGCTATATCTTTTTCCATATATATTTGAAAGTCAGAGGAGAGAGAGATCTTACATCTGCTGCTTTACTCCTCAAATGGCCACAACAGCTAAGAGTGAGTCAGGTAGAAGCCAGAACCAGGAGCTTTACTTGGGTCTCCCATGTGGATGGCAGTGGCTCACGTATACTTTTTGCTGCTTTTCCCAGGCCATTCACAGGAAGCTGGATTGGAACTGGAGCAGCTGGGACACTAACAGGTGCCCAAGTAGGATTCTGTAGTCACAGGTAGTGACTTTACACACAATACCAGCTCCCTCAATATGTGGATATCCCACACACCTCCAAACATAGTGCTCCCCAAACTGTATTCTCTTAGTAGACAGGTAGTCCACTCCTAAGTACATTCCCAATATAAGTCCTGCTGGCCCCTGGTCCCTTTCAACTTGCTTGCGTTGCTTCAGTGGCCTCCCGACTTCCTTTGCCTCTACTCTTTCCTACAGTCTATTCTCCAGAACTATTCAAAACCCTAACCAGATCGCATCACTGCCTTGCCCAAACTCTTTCCCTGTCACATTCCAAAGGAAAGCCAGAGTTCCAGCCACCAAGCCATGCAAGATCAGCAGCATCTGCCTCCCCTGCCAACCCTCCTGCTGGCTTGCTCTGCTCCCAGGAAGCTGGTTCTCTCTGCTCCTTCAAGCATGACCTCAGCGCTCCCACCACCTGTTCTCTCTGCTGTGAACACTTGAATAACCATGCCTTCTATTCAACTTCCTGTTCTCTCCAGGAGAGAGACCCTGCCTGGCTCTTTCATTTAGCAACTCCGCCTCTGCATTCCACTCCATTGCTTCATCCTGCTTTCATTTGCCTTGCTGCACCAATCACTGTCTCTTGTATCATGGGTAATTTGCCTCCCAGGGTAAAATGTGAGGTTCTGAAAAAACAGACTTTGTTGTTATTCTTCACTGTTCCTCTCTCCACCAGGATACAGAATGCCACAGTGCCTGGCACCTGGAAAGTGATCAGCAACCAAACGCTCTGTGACCCTCTGGCTATAATTTGGTTCAACAATTCTTAAACTTCTTTTGATTTTGCTCCAAAATGATCTGGCCTCCTTAATCCAATCAGTGTTCAAATAAGTCACTGTGCAAGAGAACATAGGAAATGGAGGTCAAGACGTGGCAATGCTTGTGATGTAAGAGATTTCAGATGATTCTAAATAGATTCAAACTATTCAACAGGATTTCTAAGTAGGATCTCGGAACTAGAACAAATTTCTGCTTATATAAACTGTGCCCACCAACTTTCCTGTGGCCCTACAGGCCCCAGACTCACCTAGCAAGACATTCCACTAATACAGGTACCTCTTCCAGAGGAATTCTTCCAGGAGATAAAAACAAACAAACAAATTGCCTGCATATCAAAACAGAACTTTCCACACTCTGAATGTCCTTCATAACCTCTCCATGCTCGGACAAGAGGCCTTAGAAATCATTGGATTCAAATTCCTTTTTTTAGCAATAAAAATGCTAAGGCAGTGTGAAGACACTAAGTAAGATGATGGAGGCCGCATCACAGGCAAAGGATTACTGTTGGACCCTGGGACCACATGCATGCTCCTTCATCTTTCCCAATCACTTCAAAGCTTCCGGTGGGATGTTTCTGTACCTGGTGAGTGGGCAGCAAAGACATGTATAATAGAATCGGTTCTAACTGCTTGAATGTTAAGACCCGTGGAGGAAACTGCCTCAGGCATCCTAATCAAGGGGTTAGGGTGAACGAAGGCAAACATTTACGACTCTATTCCCGTTTAGTCTGAGTAGCATAGTATAGCTCTTCTATTTGGAATATGTTCTTTTTTAGTTCTTGCATGACAAGCTGTTGTGTGGTGTCCACTCAAAAAGTGCATATAATTTTGTTCTGTTGCTCTTGAGCAATTACACTATTTCAAGCCTGGTGCACACTTTACTATGTTCCTTAATCTTCCATTTTCAGACATACTCCCTGCTGCATACTGCCCAGATGGAGTCTGGGTAGCTAAATTACATTGTCAGGACACGCCTAATGTTCTGATGCTGAATGCACTGTGTTGTATATGATCTTAAGCAAACCATTCTGCCTCTCTGGAAAAGTATTCTTTCTCTTTTTTATATCAAGGGGGTGCATAGGTGATCCCTAGCACAAGTGGAATGATGACTGTAGTCACAGTAGCATTTATTTAACTATTACTGGGCACTATGCTGTGCTTCATGCACATTTCTTTTGTTTATTTTTTAAAAGATTTATTTATTTTTATTGCAAAGTCAGATATACAGAGAGAAGGACAGATAGAGAAGTTCTTCTGTCCAATGATTCACTCCCCAAGTGACCACAATGACCAGTGCTGTGCCAATCTGAAGTCAGGATACAGAAACTTCTTCCAGGTCCCCCACGTGGGTGCAGAGTCCCAAGACTTTGGCCCATCCTTGACTGCTTTCCCCGGTCACAAGCTGGGAGATGGATGGGAAGTGGGGGTGCTGGGATTAGAACTGGTACCCATAAGGGATCTGGTGCGTTCAAGGCAAGGACTTTAGCCCCTAGGCCACTGGGCCAAGCCCTCATGTACATTTCTTATTAAATTCTCATTCACAGCATCATTAGGAAAACAATGCTATCATGATCAACAACACAGAGAAAAGATGACTTTCCCTATCCCTTTCTCTGTCAGGTTTCCTCCCTGGTTTCCAATTCTTGAGTGTTCTTGCAGAGCTGATTCATGCAAATACAACCAAATACTATGGATGTGGGTGAGCTCAATATCTTTTTTTAAGGTTTATGTATTTGGAAGGACAGTTACAGAGATATACAGGGAGAGACTGAAAGAGATATTTCCATCTCATGATTTCACTCCCCAGATGGCCACGATTGCTAGGCTGAAGTCGTGAGCTTCGTCTAAATGAGATGTAGGCATTAGCTCAATTTGCTATGCCACAATGCCAGCTCCTCAAATGGTGACTTTAACACTCTGCTCAGCAACTGGCTGTCTTCCCTGTTTACTTTGTTGCCCACAACCAAACACTCAGGCCCTTCTTTTATATCTTTTTGAGGCAATGATGAAGGTCCAGAAAGAGAACTCTGGATCCTTCTTGGGGTTGGTTAAGATACTGCCTGTATCTCGTATCATGGTGCATGGGTTTGAGTCCTGGCTCTGCTCCCAGTCCCAGCTTCCTGCTGATGTATATGTTGAGAGGAAGAAGTGATAGCCCAAGTATCTAGGTCTCTGCCATACATATAGGAAACCTGGATTGAGGTCCTGGCTTCTGGTTTTGGCCTGGCCCAGCCCTGGCTGCTGCAGGTATTTGGGCATGAGCTAATAGGTAAGAGATCTTTACTTCCCTTTCAAATAAATAAAAATTTAAGCTTTTTTTCACAGTTCTAGTCCTGAGGCATCTGTGCAGTAGTACCCAGGTACTTTCTGCTTCCTTCCTGTCTCTTCTATTCCTGAGCATGGAGCCCTTCAAGTTATATTGCTCCTCTCTGGTCTCTGGAGTCCCTGACCCCATTCAACTTTTCTTTTTCTCTCCTTTATTCCTGAAAGTGTCTCTCACTAGGAGATGACCAACCCTTAGGAATCCCAGGCCCTTGGGAGACTTCCTTAATCTCACAAGGAAATTAAACTTCTTAGAGGAATTTATGCTCCCTGACCACACTGATCGAGCAACTGTTCACACAGTAAATTAGGCAAGTGAGGAGGGCCTGGGCTATGATGTTAAGAGTTGGAATTCAAAGAAAGGGGTTAAGAGAACAATGAAAAGCCAAATGCAATGCAACTTGATAACCCACTGGGTTCAGGGAGTGGACACAGAATCAAGATTCTGAGTTTAAGCCACCAGAACAGATGATGAGATCACTCTCAAACAAGACATTCTTTGTAAAAAGCTTTCAAAGCCTTATTTTTTCTTCTAGGTTGAATACGGTACTCATCAAATTTCCGAGACTACCAAGCCTGGGAAAGTCCATGCGTTTACAGAGCTGGTCTCCAACTCTCCTCTGCACCTTTTCTATCTCGCCCTTCTGCTGGATTCTGTGAGCCATTCTCCCCCTGGGTTGCCTGTCATCTAACTCCTGCTAACGTGAGGAGCAGTATCAGGTGTGGGCTGATAAAGGAAAAAGGTACACTCTCTCCCAGCCTCATTTGAGGAGACATGAAGGAATAAAGTCGTAGAGGGAGGGGAAAAAAAAGAATCTACCTAAACGGCAGAATTCATAGTTCTCATAGTTCGTAGGGTTAAATTTTTGAGACTGGCTGGTAGCCCTCAAATTTTTCCATGGTCAATTAATCACCAAGTTAATTCTGTTCTCTTGGGAATTACTTAATTTCAAAGATTTTCTTGTTCAAACAGACTACTGCTTACGGAGGAAGTTTCAGGCCTGTTATTATGTCAAACGGAGTCACTAACCAGTCATCCGATTATTGTAAAAGCAAACGATAGATGATAGCGTTATTTTCTTTAATATTTCTCTACAGTCAGTTTCAGTGGGATTTCTCCTTTGGCCCATAACTGATCTTCCCTTATTGAGACTCCATAATGTCATTGTCTTGTTGAGGAAGACAGAAAGCTGTATCAATTCATCCAAAACTTGAAGGTGCAGCTGTCTATAAAGAGACAGTCCCCCCAACGACCTCAGTCGGTTGAGTACATTTGAAAGTGTTGATTTGAAAGTGTTTCCTGGGTGTGTGTATTCACGCTGGAGCCAAGGAAGCTACAATGCACACATGACATCACTAATTCCAACCCAGCTGTCCGATGCCAGATTGCCAGCAAGGGCGCTTACTACTTAACCCTCTCCAGGTATCTGACATTAAAAATAGACCACAAAAGAAGCAGTAAAGTCCCCTGGCAAAAAGCACAGGGCTGGGGCAAGGCCATCTGGGCACCCATTATTGTACAATTTACTACTAAGGTGGCCTCAAAACATTTATTTAACTTGTTATGTCTTGGATTCTCTCAAATGAGGAATTCATTAATATCTTCCCTAGATTGCAGCTGTCAGGATTGCAAAAGTTAGTTAATCTATGGAGTGTTAGCTGTTAGTGCAGGCAAAGCCTAAAATATTAAATTAATTTTAGTTTGTTAAAATGTAACCCACTTCTCTCCTATGCAGCAGCTCCCCCAACACCCATCCCCACCCCATAACAATCTCCTTTTCTATTTTAAAGCTTCCCTTGATGTCCCTGGGGTCTAGTGAGGGTATCCACATATAGCGAAGAGTAAAGTAAACTAGTAAGTAAACTGGAAGAGGCAGAGAAGTCCAGAGCTCAGGGTTGTCCTGAAATCCCCACTACCCACCAGGAACAACCTGAACCTCTCCTTACATCCATCCCTTCTCCGTTACACTGGCTACTGGCAGGTGAATTGATGCCGGCAACTTCTCCCTTCTGTTTCATGTAAGCACTCCTGACAGTGGAGTTAGGCAACCCAAAGATACCAAACAGGAAATATATTCTGCACATGTGCCATGACATGTATGTTGAAGTAGGTTTAGAAGAGGTGGCATTCTAGCATTAGTACCTTGGGCTGAAGAAGATAAAGTCCTCTGAAATAGCATCTCAAAGCAAGGCAATCTGTGGCATCCCAGGGTCTAAGAAAACAAGTAGCATTGAAGACTGAGGACTGAATGGGCACCAAGAAAGGGCTGGTTTTTCTTTGCTTTTTTTCATCATGCTGCTTTCCTATGTTGTACTAGGGAGCCATACAAGTATCTGTTGAATATTTATGTTAGGTGTTTTCTCCTTATAAGAAATGCCTGTCACATAAATGTTAATTGATGTTTGTTGGTTTATTAAGAGTAACTTTGATCTTCAACACTTAAATTGGAGGCTGAAAATATTTTATTTGGAAGTATCACTTTGATACCTGTCTTCTGTGTGTTGGTCTCCAAATACAGTACCTCTTTTTAAGAATATCACAGCACGTCTATTCCATCTTTTTTTTTTTTTGCCAATTTCTATTCTTGTGCAGGTCAGCAGGATTCCAGGAAAAAAAATACTGAGTTTAATACTTTAAGCTCAGCATCAGCAAACTAAAGTCACATATAACCTTAAGACAGTTGGTCTTGCTTTGAGAAGAAAAATCACTTTGATAGCATTATTTTTAGGAATGAAAATAGAGCATTTTTTGAAAGAACTCCAGAGACTGCACTTTTTCTTTGAGAAGACAAATCATTTCCTGCTGGAAATACATAGCTGCGCCAAGTCCCCTGGTTTGAGGCCTAATAAATCTGCTTGATAAATTGCAGAAGCACAGAAAATATATCTAAAAGGTAGCTCATGCAAGGAAAACATGACATAAATTTAGATGCTTAATATATATTTTTTCCAATCAACTTTTCCAACTTTTTCCAAGAAGCTTAATGAGGTATTTTTAAACTTTAAACCAGCCCAAGGACAGTTGTGTTTCATTTCCTATTCCACATTATCTGATCTTTCATTCTTTTATTCTATTCCTAGAAGGACTAGATCTCATATTGGATAATAAGCTACCTGACACAATTCATCCTAAGATCTCAAAAGACAGCTAGAATGGCATGTTTCATCGAAGAGAAATGAGGGGCTCTTCAGGGTCCCACAGAGCTGGAAGAGCCCAGCTGTCCACAGCTGGAGTCAACATGAGGCTCCTCCCTTTGAAGCTGTATTTACCAAGATATCGTTTGCAGCCTATTTCTCAGTATCAATGTCACAGGACAGATAAAACACCTCAAACCATAAACCAATCCATACATTCAATTCTTGGGTGTGAGTAAAGAGGCATCCAGGAAACCCTAATCCAAAGCCGTTTGGGAAACACCAAAAACATCATAACTTAATGATCACTGGATTTTGGTTTAAGCCTTTCTGGTCTCATTTTCATCTTCAAGCCATTTTCAAGTTGTTGACCCTCTTCTCTCTAAGACTGAGTCTGGTCTGTGCTTTAGCAACAAGATGGGCTGAAGAATTTGCCATGATTCAGAGGAGACAGGCATGGGCGAGGGTATGGTGATGTTAGGGGCTGCAGGATTATGCAGGACAGCAGACAGAAGAAGGGTTGAGGCAGTGCAGAAGGGGGTGGGTGTAGTGGGAAGAGCTGGAAAAGGACTGTGGGAGATGTGAAAATTTATTCTGGAGAGAGAGGATAAAAGGCATCAAAATTACTTTCTCTTTCTTCATGCACCCACACATGCTCCATGCATATATGTAAGTGTGTGAGACACTTATTTCCTTCTCTCCTACCCCAGATGACCCTAACTGGAGATTTTAATCCAGCATCAATGTGACCTTTCAAACTCTAAAACGTAACTTTAAAATGTATTTTTTGAGATAAATGTTTTTATGTTAAAAAATAGATTGTCTTCTTGAAAAAGTATGGTAATTCTAAAATCTAGAGATATTTTTCAATACTGAAGTGTTCTATGTATTTATATTTGCAGAATTATAAGATTCCAAATTATCTAAGTCTATGTTTCCTCAAATCTAACAAAAAGTATTGACTGTTCTTCATTGCGAAGGACTGCTTCCCATTTTATAGGCCCTCCTCCCCACCCCCACCCCCCAGACTCTGGTTCTGGTATAACCATTACCTTTACCTTCAGTGGCTACTCTGAAGTTTTTCCTCCCCCAATAGAGAGGCGGTAGAGTGAGTTTCTTGAACAGACATCTCCTTTAGGCTCAAGATTTTTTTAGTCTCTTTCCTCTTCTTTTTACCCTCCTCTGTGACATAGCCCAACTCCTCTGATTGTACTCCTTGCTGTAGAAGAGGTCAATCTCAAATGACTAACTCTTGTTCACAGTGTTCTGTGAGCCCTTTCCCTAGTTCTCAGGCCTATGGGGGTGGGTGTGCAAGAGGGCTATGGGGGCTATTTACCTGCCCTAGAGGGTCTCTAATCCCATGCTAGGTCGAGTTCTCCCTTTCACTTCAGACAGGCTGATGCAGCCTTTGGAAAACAAGGATCTGTTTCTGTTGGGGCCCAAGTCTGCCCCTTTGAGATCAAAGCTGTTTTCTGTCCTAGGCACCTGGATCCTGACCCAAGGTATCAATCAGAGCCTACCATCTTTCATTAGTGGAGGACAGCCTTTCCATTTCCTGCTCCCTGTCCTAGCTGCCTCACTCTGTCAGTAGGCTCTCCCTCTGGTTCTCAGGTATCTGATCCAGGTCCATCTCCTCTCTGAAAAGCTCCCTTTGACAGCTCTACATCCTGTGCCTCTCCTTGGAATATCCAAGTCAGATGGGGAGGAGCATCCCTCATGACAGTCACGCTGTTTATGCCCACATGAGAAGGTGTGAAATCAATCTTCTCTTGGGAGAAGAGATAAATAGATGAATAAGTTATAGTCTTCTACCAAACTGGAAGACTGCTCTGGCTGAGAATTAACTGTGCCCATACATGCCACCATGGATAAAATCCACAAGCATATCATTGAAGAAAGAAGCAAGCTTCAGAAAAACACATATGGCTTAAAATAGCATTAATACAAATATCATGAATATAAAATTTAAAAGCTATGTAAGTACACAACATCTATGTGTTTCTTTAGGACATACACATTTGCCTGATTTGTATATATGAGTGTATATATATTTATACTTATATAACTGCAGTGGTGACATTCATTTGGACTCCAGTTTGGGTCTCAGCTAGTGTTTCTGATCCAGCTCCCCACTAACATGCTTGGGGAGCAGCTTGGGCCCTTTTCCCCATGGTGGGAGACCTGAATGGAATCCAGGCTCCTAGTAATGGCCTGGCCCAGCCCCAGCTGTTGTAGCCATTTGGGGAGTGAATCAGCAAACGGAAGATCGCTATCTCTCTATATAACTCTGCCTTTCAAATAAATAAATATTTTAAGAACATGAAAAAATGAATAGAAATGATAAACTCACAAAACCGATGGCAACAGTTCACAACTATCAAGAACACAACAATTAGCTTTCACTGTATTGGTTTGTGTTTACTTCCTAAGATTATAGAATATCTTGTTATTCTATATGTAGCTTATACATTTTATGTGTTGTTTAACAAGAAAGAAAATGCTTTCTAGTTCTTAATGTAGCAAATTAGTGTATGTATTCTTGGTTAAATTTTTTCACAGAATCACTTCTTATTTGCTTTCCCACAATGTAAAATCATGGTATGAGGCTGCTGGTTTTATTTTCTTCAGAATAATGTGTCATGTTAAGTTAACTTGACAGTTTCTTTTTCTTGTTTAAGAACAGTCACAGTAGGAAACCTCCATTCTAATTAAAAATAGCTCTTTTCTTGCCTAACACTAAATGTGGCTCTCATGCAAAATTATAAACTGGTATAAATGAACTGCTTATCACATCCACTCGCCTCTGTTCAGGTTCCAAGTGTTATAAATCACCATTGGTCAATAATAAAATCATATTGGGATAAAGTACAAACTACCACTGATACTATTCCTGAATTTATAAATTTTCTGTTAAGATATTCAGATAATATCTGCTGCCTTGTTTACCTGGCACCATAGTAGTACTAAGACCGTGTGCACAGAACACTAGATAGTTAATTCCCTTCTGCTGTCAATTGCCTTGTTTGTATCTTTATGGTGCTTTTGTTTTACCACTTCTAATACTGGTAGCATGTGTAGTTACTACAAGCAGAAATGAGTAGTATTTGTGAAATGTCAGCATTAGCATTTTATAGATGTATTTATGACAGAGGGAGAGGCAGGGACAGAGAGAGAGAATGTGTGCACAAGCAGTACCTTCCACCCAGCGGTTCACTCCTCCAAAGCCTGCCACCAGCAAGGGCTGAGAAAGGCTGAGGCCAGAAGCTCTGATCTCCATTCGGGACTGACTGGAAAGGAGGATCCCCAGTACTTGAGCTATCTCCACTTTTTTCCCTGACCTGTCAGCAGGAAGCTGCATCAGAGGCAGAGTAGCTAAGACTTTACCTGGCACTCTGGTATGGGATGCTGGCATCCCAAGTAGTGGCTTAACCTGTGGTGTCACAATATTCAACCCAGTAAAGTATTTGTGGTGCAATAAAAATCCTCTGGTGCATCTTTCTAAAACAAAGCATTTCTGCAACACATATGAAATCTTGGTGAAAAGAACATGTCTTTCAATTGTACATCCCAAGTAACACCAGGACCACCGCATTGTTACGTTTACCCTACAAGAAGGACAGATTGCCCAAAAAACAGCTTTTTAAAAGATTTTTTTATTTTATTGGAAAGGCAGATATGCAGAGAGGAAGAGAGACAGAGAGGAAGATTTTCCATCTGATGATTCACTCCCCAAGCGACTGCATTGACTGGAGCTGAACCGATCCAAAACCAGGAGCCAGGAGTCTCTTCTGGGTCTCCCATGCAGGCACAGAGTCCCAAGGCTTTGGGCTGTCCTCGACTGCTTTCCCAGGCCACAAGCAGGGAGCTGGATGGCTAGTGGGGCTGCTGGGATTAGAACTGGTACCTATATGAGATCCTGGTGCATACAAGGCAAGGACTTTAGCTGCTAGGCTATCGTGCCAGGCTCAAAAAAAAAAAAACAATTTTAATGAAACCTCTAAAAACTATGTTTTGAAACGTGCTGTGAAATATAATATTCCTGTGAGGTGAAAACAGCCATTTTACTAGAGCAATAATGCTCTAGTAAATGTCCAAACTTTTAACTTTAAATTTCTTAAGTTTTCAGAGGTGTCCCAATATAGAACCTCAGGCTAATATTATCCACAACAGAATAGAATTTGGGAAAAATATTCACTTCAAGCTTATGGACAAATGTGAATGGCGCCTGAATGAATATTAATTTATGTATGTTTTGTTATTTAAATAGAACCGCACAGGTGCACACACATGTAAATAATAAAGGAAATTAAGTAAAAAGTTAACATATTTGGCTCATTCAAGGGCTTATTTACACGAATTTGAAAGGGTAGGATTCAATTGCTTTCTTCTCTGGCTTGCCTGTTTTTCTGACCCAGGTATGAACTACAGCCCTTTGCATCTTGCTCCTCCTTTGTATCTCATGTCAATTTCTCATACACTGGAAGACCTTTTTTTTTTCTTCCCTGAGAGCTCAAGACAGAAAAGGTAGATATTATGACGCTCAATATTTTAAGTTGAGAATTTTTACTTCTTAGTCACAAATGGCTTATACATTCCCCAAAATATTAACCAGTTTCTGTGTCCTTATACTTTGCTAATGCTACTAACGTTTAATAATACACCATATCTATTCCTAAGTCCTTTACAATCTCTACCCAGAAAATTTTTTAAAAGCCCATAAACTATTAGAATTACTAGGCAAGTTCAACTAAGTTGTTAGAGATTCATCAAAATTTTGAAAAAGATTAGATACCAACATTTCATTTAGAAATGTAGTCTAGAGATATGTTCCTAAAGCCTTGGGACTGCTTTCCAAGCTGTAATCAGGAAGTTGGATCAAAGCATAGCAGCCAGGACTAAAACTGGCACCCATTTGGAATGCTGGCACTGAAGGCAGAGGATGAGCTGCTATGCCACCGAGCTGGCCCCTATCACAGAACCATTAAAGACCAAGAGGAAGGTCAAGAGGCACCAGCAACACCATGTTGCACACAAGTAGGAACCAACCACATATTCACTGGTACTAGATTCCTCCTTCTAGGAAATACAGGATTATCCTAATCTACCACACAGTTTCCCAACATCTTAAGTAAACCTCAATAAGCACAAAGAGGGAGCAATCAATAATGGCCTGACAAGTGTGAGAAGCCATGGTTAGCTGGCAAGCAACAAGGAGAGTGCAGGGTTCTAGGGGTTAGTAGGGATCGGAGATGCTGAACAATGAGTTCTCTATGTGGTTTCTGGTTGACTTGCAAGGTTAAGACTGACATTGTCCATTCAACTGTGAAAAAGGGGTTTACATTGCATTCTTCGAACACTGGAGCTATGGGAGTGGGAGTTAGGACACTCCCTAACATTAAACCCCTGTTTGGGACACCCACTTGTCACTCAGCTGTCTGCCAACATGCACCGTGGGAGGCAGCACGTGACGGCTTGAGTGCCTGGATCCCTGAGACCCACATGAAGAACTGTACCCAGCCTTCAGCCTGGCCAGCACTGACTACGGCAGGCATCTGGGGAGTAAGCCAGCAGATGAAGGAGCTCTCTCTGCTGTCATTCTGCCTTTTAAATGATCAATCAATCACACACGCACACACAAAAACTGGAATCACGCTCTAACTGTGTATATATAAAATAAAATATCAAAAATAGTATTGATAGTACTTGAAAAATTACCCTTAAATTTTGGAAATTTGGCCTAGCAGAAATCAAAACTTAGACATCTATGATAATTAGGAGGTGAAGCGTTGTTGTACAGGTAGATTAATCAACTACCAACTCACGTATTCATGGGAATCTGATAAATGAGAAGTGTCATTAACCATTCAGTGGGGCCAGGAAGTACTGCACAACAGTTTCTAATTTGTAAAGAAAAATAATAGTAAATTTCCTATCTCATATTCTAAACAAAAACAAATTCCAGATGGCTAAAGATTTAATGTGAAAAGCTTTTCACAGTTTTAGACGAAATTGTATTAAAATCTTTATGACTTCTGGGTAAAAAAAAATGTTTTTAATCAGATATGAAAAATGCAAACCATAAAAATGGCAGTGATTTTTGACTGCATATTAGAATTTATAATCGTGTGCTGAAACTCAGACTCAAAAGAGAAACTATGGATTGGTTGAAGATATTTATAGTTCATATTGTGAAGTATAAATCAATAAGAAAACTACAGATATTCTCCTAAAAATAGAGACAGACAAGAGTCAGAGAAATAAATGCCCCCAAAAGCATGTGGATGAAATGATAAACAAAAGGATACTGTTTAACACTTATCAGAATTGCAAAGATGATTAGAGTATGACTATTCTTAGGACTATCAGACAGGATATTTTAAGGCAACAATGATCGCTATGTTAAACACTCCAGGGGAAAAAATACCAAAAGAAGAGCTTCAGTAGAGAAATGATTTATTCTTATATATATGTAAGAAATGCATGTATATATAATAACCTACATAAGAACTGTACATTAAACTATAGGATTCATTCCTATAGTTAAGAACAAATAAAATGGAAATGCTAGAAATAAGTTTGGTAGCATAGATGTTGAATGTTCTTGACATTAGTGGACTTGACACAGCCAAAGAAATGATCAGTGAACTTCAAAGACAGCAGAAACTCCGAACTGAATCAGCATTGGAAGTGCTATCCAAGAGCTGCGAGACAAGAGCTGTCTGGGATGCAGGTAAATGGATCCTGGAAGAAGAAATAAAAACCAGCAAAAGAGACATAGGTAATGAGATAAGAGCTGACAAGTTTGTAAAACTTCCATGGGTGATCCTAGGATGAGCCAGGTTGACAACCACTGGGCAAATGACAGGCTTTTCTTTCTCCCTCCATGACTAACAAAGTTAAGTGAACCTACAAGTGGACAGAAGCCAACCACAGTTACCTGCTATTCTTGGTCCAAACAAGGTGTCAATCACGTTGCCCAGTCAACATAAATAGCACAGTACAGTAGAGGATTGTTTAAAGTCAGATAATTTTCCATAGTAAGAGTCTCAGTCTCAAATTTCTAACAAATTTCATAAGAAAAAAATTTCACCCTTCCTAAAACAGGCACAGCTATGCTAGTATCTTTAGGAAAAAGTGGCTGCAAGCCACTTCAGATCTGTGTTCCTCATTTTTGCAGGCAAATATTAAGTTTATGTCCCTTAAGTGAATGAATGAAATGAGTGGACAAAGCAAAAAACAAATATTAAGAATTTTTTTTCAATGAAAGCAATGGTCAGGTATGATAATGCAAACACTACCCTTTGGGCTACATTCATCACAATAATCTATTTTTAGGTAATTTGTTTTTAGAATCTCATAGTAACTAATTCTGATAATAATGACACTAATAAATTCAATTTTTCTATTATTTGTAACAAGTAATTATTGAAAGTGTGCTTTAAACTGCGGCTAAAACTGGGGCTACAAAAATAGAAAAAACACAGTTCTCAAAATTCTCAGTCTACTCTAATAAAGGATAGTGACATAAACAGCTATAATTCCTTGTTAAGTATTACATGAGTATCACTTCAAAATGTAAGTGATGTCAATCAGCTGTCCACACTTATGACTATTGACTCAGTGCCCCAAGTTTACCAGTGAACAAGGACTTGAAAACGGAAAGTGTGACCGGCGGAGAGCCCTCACAGAAAGAGGCCAGGACAGCAGCGTTTTTAAAACAAAGCCCTTGTCAAGTTCGGGCTGGAACCATGGATGGATCAGTGCACTACTAGGCATTGAGGACAAAGGTGAAGGCCTATCGGCAGAAGGCTCCCCCTGTCAACCCAGACAAAAATCCCGACAGTCCCAAAGCAGCCCAACTCTTCCACCTGCTCCCCCAGGCTTTTGCATTGATGCCACAGTCAGGGCTGCCTTTGACAAGGTCAAGACAGCCAGGAAGTAGGCAGCCGAGGACCCAAAAGCCTAATGAGAAAAGAAGGAAAATGACCTAGAGGCGCTGGAACAGTAGGCACAGGAGGAGGAGACCAAGAGCCACAGCACCAGAATCAAACGCCTCTGAGAGGAAAGCCCCCCGGCTGCTGCAAGAACAGCAGAGGCTGATCCAGGAGTGGGAGCAGAGGCTGAGAAGAAAGGCTGAAGATGCTGAAGCCCAAGGAACCTCCAAACTCAAGCTGAAATGGAAGGGCAAGGAGGATGAATCTCATGGCGGGTACCCCAAAGACATCCTCCTGCAGCTTCTGCAAAAGCACGTTCTCTACCTCTTGCTTTCCAGTAAGAGGCCAGGCATGGCTGTGGTGGAGTTTGTGACTGTCAGGGCACCAGAACTGGCTGTGCGGAATTAAATGGGCCCGGTTGATAACCCATCGAAGATCTCCTGGTTGCAGAGACAGCCCCAGGGTGCCGCAGGCCCCAGCCACCCAGGACTGGCCAAGGGCTCGGTGTTGTTGCTGTCGGAGAGGAACTAGGAGAGCCTGGTCCTGATGCCTGTGCGTCAGGTCGCAGAGCGGCAGCAGCTGATTGCCCAGAAGCAGCAGGGGGACCCGGAAGGCCTGCCCTCCTAACCTCTGCCCAGGGCCCCAACCCACAGCCCTTTCCAGGAGTCCCTGCAATAGACTTCTGTTTGTCAATAATAATGATGATGATAATCAAATGTACTCATTGACTTCTAACAGAAAAGACACGATCCTTGGGAGTACAGTTTTAGCTTAGTTTTTTTGACCTGTTGCTGTCATTAAGACTTCAGAAACCAAAGCCTTTGGGGGCACCCAATCTAATATCCAGATGACAGCATGCTGCTTACAGACCCACTGGGAAATGCATAAACCAAGGTAGCACCAAGACAGAATGGATCTGCCCAAAGGCACCAAGCTCAGGACAAAGCCTGTCACCACATCTCGCTCCTAGCCGAGCCTCTCCCACCATGGACTTGGCTACAGCAGACAGGATCACATTCTAAAGCACTGCTGGTCAACGTCCCTTTCACTCTCTATGATGGTTCAAGACTACGCCTTATTTTCCAAGTGAGACAAGTTTCCAAGAATTAAAGCCATGTCACCAAAAGAAAACACAAATACCAGTTTCTGTGTTCTTGTGCATTGTAACTAACACTAGACTAGTAAAATTGCTCAAAGTAGAGTACTATTTTCATGACATGACTTAAGTTTTTCTATATACTCCCCCAACCCCAAGCAAGGAGAAACAGAATATGGAAACTATGATCACACCCAATTTCCCCTAACCCTATGTTAACATCATCTAAAATTAAAAATAAATTTTAAATTAAAAAAAAAGGAAGTGATGTCTAGAATACTCTTTTTCAAAAGGGAGAGGAATTCATGTAGCTTTTGGTAACAACATGGGCTGTGGAATCAGACCGACCTGGATTCCATTTAGTTCTTATCCTAGAAAAACTAGGGGCCAAGTCACAACTCTGAACCTCCCTCAGGTCCTTCCCCCACAAAATGCAGATAAAACTATCTCCTCTCTAACCTTACAGCTGAGAGGATTAAAGCAGAACAAGAATGCAAACCATGTAAGACAGTGCCTGGCACAAACAACAGGCAGTTGGTGGGGTCATGGTGGGAAGGTGTTCTTCATAGTATGTAGAATTTTAGCCCTAAGTTATAGGAAAAGCTATTTTTCCCCCTGTACTTTTAAAATGTATTTATTTGAAAGGCAGAGTTGCAGAGAGAGAAGGAGAGATGGAGCGATATCTTCCACTCATTGGTCCACCCCGCAAGATGACCGTAACTGCCAGGGCTGGGCCAGGCTGAAGTCTTCCACCATCTTCTGCTGCTCTTCCCAGGCCATTAACACGGAGTTGGGAAGGAAGTGGAGTAGTCAGTTCAGGAATCAGTGCCCCTCTGGGTTGTCAGCGTTGCAGGCAGTGGCTTTACCTGCTATGGCACAACTCTGGCATCGAAAAGGAGATCCTTCCAGAACGAGTTATTTCTCAGGGTTTCTTTTTTTTTTTTTTTTTTTTTTTTTTATTTATTTTTTTTTTTAATTTTTTTTTTTTTTAATAATCTTAGTTCATTAGGGTATAAAGGGTCACGGGCTACAGGGTGAAAGTGGGTAATATCATTGTTTCCACACTAATATAATCATTTTGCCATGTATCTAGGGTTAGGGGAGTAACAAAGGGGAAAGCCCCACCCTACCTCCCACCCATCCCCGATCCCCAACATGAGGCGCGCTCCAAGGGTCCTGCTCATACAGTTTTGATAGTTCATCAGTTCTGGATTGCTGCCAATCTCTCCGTCCCAAACGTAATGAAACCTATTCAGAGTCTACTGGCTGACAGTCTCTTGATGGTTGGGGTTCCAAGATCAGCAGTTCAGTTCGAGAAATATCCAAAGAAACTTCATCTGAGTTGATCCCAGATCTGATTCTTGAGTGAGTTTGCTAGTACAGACTCCAACACTGTTGTCACACCAATCAGCTTATGCATATGCTGGTCGTTGCGATTGCTGGGTCCGTTCGGCTTCCAGCCCTGTCTTCCTTGTGAACCAATGGGTGTTGTAGTCCAGCTCGATTCTACCCACTTCATACTCGGTCTTCATGCAAACCAGTTGGAGCTAAGGGTTTCTACATAGTTAGTATTTTACTTTGACAGGCGTTGTTCCAACAACAAGGAGTAGAAAGATGAGACAAAGTCCCTCCCTTCTGGCCATTATCAGTTTCCTGTTATGATATTTGTAATCAATAAAGATTCTGTCACTAAAAATAGAACTGAAATGTAAATAACCACTTCTAACACACTTGCTCTCCCTTAGGTAAGAATGTTTAAAGTGGAGAATCATTGGGGAATTGTGATTTATGATAAGATTTTACAAGTTGCACAACTTCAAATATCATCTAGTAAGTCCCTGAGCAGTAAATTAGGAGCCATTTGACATGTCTGTCACTTCTCTTTTTTTTTTTGTTTAATTCTTCAAAATACTCCAGGGATGCACTGTCTCCTGTTACATAAGCCTTTGTTTTCATGCTTTTGAACATTTTCCTTTGTTAGTTAAAAATAACTTGGATTGTTCACAGATTCTTTTTGTTTTGACGTTCCTTTAAATGCAGCTGCATGCAACCAACAGTTTAACTGTGAGCTTCAAGAATTTAGTGAAAACTTGGAACTTCTGCATTTTATGCAACTCAAGTTCTAGATGGAAAAATGGCTGGCTATTATTTCCTTTTACTGAATACCGAAAATAGACCTTACATTAATTTTCTTTCTGTTGATAAGCGGGCAAGCTGATATTTTTTTCCCATAGAGTGGAGTAGGTCATTTTTCCCTACCCTCTTGTTGGCGACCATGGGAGACATGAGACAAAACAGATCCAGATATTAAACCATTTGGGAGATAATAAGACAGTCAAGAACTATCAGGCTAAGCTTTGTGGGTGTTGGACGGCTCCATGTTGAGAGTCACTTTTTTCGGGTGAGAAATGAGAGTACTGACTTGTGAGGCAGCTACTGAGAAAGCATGTACCGCCTCTCTCACCCTCCTGGTGCTAGGGTCGTGGGTACCGGAGTGTGGAACTGGCCACTGCAGAAAGCCAGGTCAATCTGCTTCCTTGAGACAGAAATCCTAAGGGGACAGCTTTTGTAAGAGCTGCAATTCATCCTTCCAGAACAGGACCCTAGATATTAGAGTGGTCAGATACAGGCTACGAAACAACTATCCATGCTACTCTCAAGGAGATCCAAGATGCTTCTGATGATAAAGAACCACAAACTTAAAAAAAAAATTAGAAGTTCTAGAAATGATAAACACATAACAGAAAGTAGGAGCTCAATGGATACAACAGCAGATTTGATGCAGATTAAGTGAATTATAGAAAAAGAAAAAAAAATCCAAAGGAAACAGACAAAAAGATGGAAAACAAAGATGAACAGTCATCCTAATGCATGGGTAATTGAAATTCTAGGAGGAAAAAAAAAATTAAGTAGGACAGACAATCTTTAAGAGACAATGATGTTTCAAAACTGATGCAAATTACCAAACTGTAGAGAGAAGTCCTTTAAATTCCAAGGATAGTAAATAAAAAGAAACCTTACAGACAGGCAAAGGACAATGAGGCATGTTATAAATAACTATGATAGTAAGTTTATTAATTCAGAAGCAATGGACAAAACTGAAAATCTCAGGTACCTAATACATATTAAGGAAGTGAAGTCTTTTCTAAAAACAAACAAAGAACCAAAAAAAACCCCCAAACTATAAGCTCAAATGGTTTTATTAGTGAGTTTTATCATTAATTAAAAAAAGAAACAATGCCAATTTATACCAACCCTCATAAACAGAAGAGGAATACTTTGATGACACCAGAATGACACCAATAGAAAAATCTGACAGACAAAAAAACCTATTATCTCTCCTGGAAGGCAATATAAAAACTTGTAACAAATTATTAGCAAATGGCGGTTGGCACTGTGATATAGTGGGTTAAGATGTCAGCTACAGTGCCAGCATCCCTTATGGACACTGGTTCAAGTCCCATCTGCTCCACTTCCGGTCCTGCTCCTTCTAACTATGCTGGGAAGAGACACAGAGGATGGCTCAAGTGCTTGGGTCCCTGGCACCCATGTGGAAGACCTGGGTGAAACTCCTGGTTTTGGGCTGGCCCCACCCTGGCTGATGTGGCATTCTGGGGAATGAACCAGCAGATAGGAGATCTCTGTGTCTTTTCCTCACTCTCTCTAACTTTGCCTTTCAAATCAATAAATATGTCTGCAAAATAATTAGCAAATCAAATCTACCAATATGTAAAAGGACCATGGCCAAGTAAGGGTTTATTATGGAAATGCAAAATTAATAAAAATATCGACAATTACTGTAATCCATCATAGTAATAAAGAAGAAAACTCATATCATCAGTTTAGTAGATATAGAAAGAGTATCTGACAAACTAACCCCAAATCAATTAAAACATTTCAGCCAATCTGGACTGGAAGAGAACTTGTTCAATTTGCTAACATAATATTTAATAGTGAAATACAAAACACTTCCCCACTAGGACAGGATCTTATTCCCATTAAAGACTGCACTGCTAGTCCTATCCAGAGTCATAGAACAAGAAATGAAAGGGATACGGACCAGAAAGGAAGTACTTTTTAGAATATAGAAACGACATGACTATTTACACTTAACTTTCTAAGGAAGCTAGTGAGTTTTAGCAAATGTGAAGGACATCAATGTGCAAAAGCCAACTGTGCTCCTGTAAACTAAATGAAAGCAACTACAAAATGAAATTTCAAAGATATAAATACTGGGGCTTGTGTTTTGACGTGATGGGATAAGCTGCCACCAGTAGCAATATCAGCATCCCGCAGGGGTGGCAGTTTGAGTCCTGGTTGCTCTACTTCCTTCTAATACAGTTTCCTGCTAATGTGCCTGGGCGAGCAGCAGAAGATGGCTCAGGAGGTCTTTGGGCACCTGAATCCACCTGGGAGATCTGAAAGAACCTCCTGGCTTTGGTCTGGTCTAGTCCTGGCCAGTGAGGCCGTTTGGGGATAAATCAGCAAACTGGAGACCTCCCCCTCAGCAATTATCCCTCCTCCCATGCAACTTGGCCTTTCAAGTAAATAAATCTTAAAAAAGAAAATGTAAAAGATAAAAATTATTTTAAAATAAGCACTGCCAAGAAATAAAATATTTCAGAAAAAAATCTTTTAAGACATGTAATATTTCTACACTGGAAATTATACAACATAGCTGAGAAGAATTCGAGAAGACTTAATCAGAGATAAAACATGTTTACTGATCAGAAGACTCAATACTGTTAAGATCTCAATTCTCTCCCAAGATAAGCTACATTTTCAATGCCATTCCAGTCAAAATCCCAGAGAACAGGTTTTTTTTTTTTCAGACAAATTGACAGGCTGTTTATTCTGAAATGCAGATGGGAATGCAAAGAACATAGAACATCCAATGCAAATATGAATAAGAACACATTGGAGAGTTAACAGTACCTGAGTTCAAAGACTTACAGAATGCACTAGTAATCAAAACTGTGGAATTGCTAGAATGAGAAAGCAATGGCACACTACAATGCCCAGAAATATACTCAAAACCCATAGTCCTTTGATTTTTTTTGACAAAGGTACTCAAACTATCTGTAGTGGCCATGAAAATGGAGCTTGCACACCTCCTGCGGAGAGAAGCACTGCTGACTGATGGTCCCAGTTGCTAGCCTCTGGGTCTATGTTTTTGTTGAGGTCAAGCTAATGTCATGCTACTCCCAGACAATGATGGAGCACGGCAGGGTCAGTAACGCTGCTCATCCCAAGAAAAATAGCTCTGCTTTGCAGGTTTCCTATAAGTCTGGTCAAAATTTTCTTCAAATATTAAGGCAATATTTGAAGAAATATTGACACCTTTCCAATCAACCCTCCCTTCCTTCGCTCGTTCCTTTCCACATCTCTGACCTTTCTCCCTTTTCTTAGACATTCCTATCAGTAAATCTCGTACACATCTACTATTGTCTTGGCATACACCTCTCCAAGGACCGGAACTAATACAGATGATGGCAGAGTTGGCCTACTCATTACCTGGTGAGCAAAGAGGATGTCACCCAGAGTGATGTGGGGGGCCTGGATTATTTCTGTGACAAGGGAGTGACCAAATTGCCAAAGATTTCACCAACTGTGACCTGGAAAAGTAACGTGAGAAACAGAATGTCTTTATATATGTAGTGATTCAGGTTTATTAATGAAATGGGGAGAATAAGGCCCACAAGGACAGTAGTGTTGGCTGCTTAATGCTAAGCTGTCACAATTCTCCACAGAGGGAAAATGAGAAAGTGAAGGCTGTTAGCAGGCAGTTACAGTGTAAAAGCTTAGTTTCATAGCTTACAAGGAGGCCTTTATTTTTTGCCGTGTAAGAGTAGATACAGCTGTGCAGCTAACTGAAGTTCTGTTCATCAGAGACACAGAGGCAGTTCTGCTATGCTGAAGCAAGAAAAACTTGCATGAGGATACATGAACAGTGGCTAATGTGGCAGAAATGAAGGGTATCAAATAGGCTCCTACTAACCAAAGCCAGTCTAGCTTTTCAATGTCCAATCTCTTAGCAGCTCATGTGGTTCTAAAATTTATACAGAGAAGGGGCCAGAATGCCAAAAATAATCTTGATGAAAAACAGCACATAAAGGCTTGCTTTCAGCATGTCAACACTTTTTATAAAGCTGTAACAATTAAACAACTACGACACTGGTATAAGAACAGACTAATGAACAGAACAAAGCAGTTTCAGGTATTTCTATCTACACCATCATGAAAGCAATAGATTAGCATAAATAACTAATTTTAAAAGTTCATTGAAAACATTAAAAGATGAGTTTTTATCTTGGGATAAGAACTTTTTATATCCTATATATGGGGTCTTTGGAAAGTTCATGAAAAATGATACATAGATTTAAATTTTTACAGTAAAATAAATGCTGTAATTCCTTCTTGAAATGAATGCTAACATATGCATTTTTTGTACTTTTGATGAATTGACCCTAGAGAACAGTAGAAAAGGACAATTTTTTTCAATAATGTTGGTTTGACTAAATTTTTCACATAAAAACAAATTAAACTTAATTGTTACCTAACACCATGCACAAAGATTAATTCCAGATGGATTACAGATCAAATAAAAGGCAAAAGGATGATAGGAGCATTCATAACTTTGGCATACGGAAATATTTCTTAAGTAGGACATAACACCACAAACTATACAGAACTAAATTAAAATTAGTAACTTCAAAGGGAAGTGAGAAATCACAAAAGAGATGAGATAGCTAATATATACACAAAATATGCTCAATCTTACTAGTTATGAGGGAAAATGTTTTAAGCAACAATGAAATATTGGCACAGACACAATTGAATTCCTAAACTTACCTAGAATAACACCACTAGGAAGCAAAGACTTGGGGCAGTAAGAATTCTCGAACTGCTGGTGAGGGTAATGAGCTGGTACAAACTTGGGGTTATCTACTGAAACTAAAGACATGTGCATTCTATCACTTAGTAATTTTGCTTCTAAGCACACTTCACTTACATTCCTGAAGATGAATAGGAAACATGCGCAAGACTGTTTGTAGCAGTATTATTTACAAAAGCCTCAAACTATAAACTAAAATATCCCTCAACAGTAGATGGCTAAAGCATAGTATTAACAGCAAGGCCTACTATAAAGAAATGAAAATGAACAAAGCAGTTACAAGTTACATCAGAGAAGTTAGGTATAAACACACACATACACACTTAGATTTATACGGTTTAAAATATAAGCAAAATTAAACCATAGAAGTCAGAGACACAAGTCTAGGTGACAAGTCTAGATACAAACTAAGAAGTGATAACCATCAATCAAGGCAGTAGTCATTCTTGGGGCCAGTGTTAGGGAATGGGTGGTGATTTGGAGGTGGCCTCAGGGGCCTCTGTAGTGATGACAGTCAAGACTTTATTTCTCAACCTGGATGGTGGTTACTCTGATAGATTACTGAGCTGAAAATTTTATACACTTTGCTGTACACATTGCTTCACAATTGAAAAAGACTAAGCAATCAAACAACAGGAACAGGCCAGTCATAGGTAACAAGATGAAAAGCCTAGTATTTGACGAATAGGCTCTCAGCTTTAAGCTATTAGCAAGAACAGGCAGTTTGCAGAAATTGTCCATGCCTTTGACAAAATTAAAAACATCAAGAATAGCGTTTGCTTCTATTAAGAAAAAAATTCCAGGTCAGGCACAGTGGCCTAGTGGCTGAAGTTCTCACTTACACATGCCGGGATCCCATATGGGTGCTGGCTCATATCCTAGCTGCTTCACTTTCCTTACAGCTTCCTGATGGTGGCCTGGGAAAGTAGTTGAAGATGGCCCAAGGCCTTGGGAACCTGCATCCATGTGGGAGAGCCAGAGTAAGCTCATGGCTTCGGATTGGCTCAGTTATGGCCGTATCGACCACTTGGAAAGTGAATCAGTAGACAGAAGATCTGTCTCTTCTTTTCTCTGTGATTCTTTCCAATAATAATAATAATAAATCTTAAAAAAATAATTCCTGCTGACAAAGGCAGATTCATTCATGAATGGGACACACAAAAAGTCAGATCTCAAAAGAGCCCTTAGTTGCCTTTGCTGTGAATTATACAACTTTCATGGCAGAATTATTACAAGATTTCTAGATGTGAAGGATAATAGAATGGTAACATGTTAAACAGGAACAAGGAAGAAATTCTGCAGGTGTTTCAGACAAGAAGAAACTACATAGCAAATTCAAGTAGAAAAAAATTGGTAAATGTTGCAAGTCTAGGGAGGTGGAATGGAGGATTGTCTGTAGCTCTGACAGTCCAGGAGAGCTTAGGAATACACTGAATGAGAAAAGATCAAACTGGCACTGCAGCATATTGTGTGAGAAAAGTCAACATGGGAGTTTAGTCAGGGATTTATTGCATTAAAGAGATCGGCCAATTTTCCCCAGAGACAGTCTTTCTGTCCCATTCAAAACCCAAACTCTAGACAAATCTAATTGTTTCTGGCAATTATTTCGCAGACTACTAAACAATAATCACAAGTTGCATAACGGAGTGACTATAAATTCCCAGATGCCAACGTCAACAGCAGCTTTGAAATGTATTTTCTGAATTTCCTATTTCCCTGGAAAACTCCATCAGTTTTGTGATTATTTAAAAACCATCTCTTCTTTTTTTGAAATTACTGTCATCATTTCCCCAATCACCCTGAGCAGTACTGTTACCCACTTCAAAGATGCAGAAACAGAAAGAAGGGCTCGGTATTGCGGCAGAGCGGGTTAAGCTGCCATGGGTGATACTGGCATTACATATGGGCACTGGTTGGAGTTCCTGCTGCTCCACTTTTGATCCAGCATCCCTGCTAATCTGCCTGGGCAAACAGTGGAAGCTGCCCAGGTGACTGGGTCCCTGCTACACACGTGGCATGCAGATTGGAATTACAGGCTCCTACCTTCAGCATGGCCTCGTCCTAGCCACCAGCAGACAGAGGATCTTTCCACTCCCCTGTAACTGTTTTTCAAGTAACATAATTTAATAATAAAAACAAGGGAGAAAAATATAAAACGCCACTATCACAACAGTTTTGGCACTGGATCTCCAAATTTCACTGTCTTTGCTTTAGGTTTCCTTCTATAGCAAAAGATTAAGTATACCCCCTCCATCCATGCCAGTGATCCTCTCCTTAGGTACCAAACTGCATCATCCTCCATCCTCCCAAATACGTCGGTCCTCTCACTCTCTTTGAAAATCCAGGAAATTATCCGTGATGCCTTCCTCTCCAATGATCTAATCTAGTATATTCTCCTGAATCTACCTTCTTGTTGATCTCTGCTGCCACCACTTTAACTATCACCATCATCTAACACATATTCTGATAGTCTTACTGGTCTCTTGATTTACAAAGGGAGAGTTACAAAGAGGGAGGGAAAAAATCTTCATCTACTGGTTTATTCCTCAAATGCCACAATGGCTAGGGCTAGGCCACACTGAAGCTAGGAGCCAGGATTTTTTCATGAGTCTCCCAAGTGGGTGCAGGGTTCCAAGCACTTGGGCCACCTTCAGATGCTTCCCCAGGAACTTTAGCAGGGAGCTGGACAGGAAGTGGAGATGCTGGGCACAGAACCAGCACCGAAATGGGATGCTGGTTTCATGGGTGGCTGCTTAATTTGCTACATTACAACACTGGCTCTGACTTCTGTATCAGTTATCCTTTGGCAGGTACCAAAATGCTATTGTAAATATCATTTACCCAGTCTTCCAGCCCAGTAAATACAATGCAAACTTCTAAATAGGGTCCACAGCCTTCTTATGATTTGCTCCTGACAATTGGAATTAATTTCTAAGCATTCTATTCCATACAGGCTTTTGTAGTAAGCATTTCAGACATTCACACATGTGTCCCATTATCCAGGAAACTCTACCTGACTTCAACATGTGTCTCTTTAGTTCCACTTTTCCTGACTTCCTCTGTGCTGTAAGCTTTGCTAATGTAAGAATCTATTGTTCTTTAATTCATCTGTTCATTCACAAAGTAGGGCTCTGTCTAGTCGCTGTTGTGGCCTCAATATCCACAGTCTCAAAACTCCACAGGCATGAAAAAACTGTTGTTCACCAAATGAAAAGAAATAATACAAACAAGCCAGCAATCTTCAATGCTCAACATAAACAGTCACTTATAGATTTTTGCATTAAAGTTACAAGTGTAACATCTCATGGCTTTTACAGGTAAGAATGAAACAGATACTTTACACTATTACAAGGGAAGACATACTGTGACTTTATGGTTTTGGTGTCTTTTATAGTTTTCAGGTCAGATGGCAAACAAGGAATCATTACTACTGGAATCCATGCCCTATAACAAGAATAGTACTAAAAAAGTTAGCCTAAAGGCAAGGTGGATATGTAAGAAATATATCAAAAAGCTTGAATGTAACACAAATTTATAGATATGATATTAAAAACCATTGAACAAATATACAGAAAAGGCACTATAAATATTCTGCCAAAGATGATTTTTAAAACATGCTCTCAGCTCAGGGCAGCTGGCCTTACAATAATGTGAACAAAGTACTCATAACCAGGATTTAGAGTGAAATGTACCCTCAAGGCTGGTATTCATTCTCTGTTCTGAGCCTGGTTGTTCGGCCTGAAAGGCAACAGACTACTGATGTGTTCTTAAGCCAAGCCATGAAGAACACACAGAGATTTGCTCTTAGAACAGCAATGAATAAAGGGGGGAGGTGTGAACATACTCTTTGTAACACAAGGATCTTTGTAGTCGACTTTTTTGGATTCCACTAATTTCAGTGGGATGAATTACAAGTGTATGTCTCAACTCAGAAATATCTGCATTTGATATTCTACTTCATTAATTCAACGTGTTGAAGCCTTCTTTAAATCCTGATATTAGGTGACTAATGTCTTGGATTAGCTTATCTGCATTTGTCTTCCACTAAATGGATATTAAAGAGATAGTTTCTAAAAGCAATTTTAAGAGGAATTTCTTGAGCTAGTTAGGAACTTGAAATAATTCATTTTACACCTTCAGATCAGGAAGGTAGTTTTACAAAGTCAAGGTCAGGATAAATGTAATAGAATAAAAATGAAAAATTGAACAGCATTGATGTATTTACTGAGGGCAAAGTTAAACCAGTCTTCTTAAAGCAATTTATAAAAATTCACATGAAATTAAACACTTGAACAATTTTTTTCTATCTGTAATGAAAAAGGACTTCAGAAGTATTAATAATGCTTGTCTTTTGGCCAGAACAATTATTCCTACATTAACACTTTTCACTTACTCAAAACTGCAAAAATGTAGTTTTGACAAAGAACTAGTTGTACATCAACTATGTTACTGAGATTAATGAAATAACACACTTTAAAATGGAGCAGTGCTAAGGAAGAAATAAATTTAAGATCCCTAGTAGAATCTATTTATAAAAAAAAAAAATGTTGAGGTGTCTGATTAAGGCAACCACTTTGCTGTTTTGTGAGTAAGCAACCTGGGAAACTCAAACAGGTAATCACTGTGATGTAGCATCGTACCATTTGAGGCAAGCTTATCATTGAGGAGTTGGGAGAAATTAAAAAGGAATTCAAACATTAGTTGTGCTGATCAGAAACTTCATGAAATGACGGGGTGGAATGCTTAATAAACAAAGGGTAGAGTTTTCTAAAAGCAGAAACTGAAGGAAACATTGCCAAAGTTATAGAAGATAATCCAAATGAATATTCTTACTTATCTTTTAATAAACAACATGAAAATGTTTTGGAAGCCATCTCATCTGCCAAACTGATTTCAAATTACAAGAAGCATTGGTGACAGCTTAAAATCTCTTAACCTTACAAATATCCCTTACTTAAAAAACAAACTCCTCTTCTCTCTATAATGACTGTTTTTCACCACAAAAATAATGTTGTTGTATATTTCCCTCACATTCTATTGCCTTACCTTACAGGTAGAAAAACAGGGAAAGTGTCCCACAGGCCAAAGGGATTAAAACCTTCCAGGGGATATAAGAAACACAAATGAAGAGCTAAATAGCATCCACTGTTGTTGGTAAAATATAGGTAAATGGGTGATCTCCACCAAAATTAGTGAAGTCGATTATTTCCCCATGGTATAGGATTCATTTTTGTCCCTGACTCTCTATATTATTGAATAGCAAAACAGTGAAATAAGACAAAGACATGCATTACCCAGTGTTTCATTCTTCCTAGGGTATTAACATTGACCGTTGATGGATTTTAAATCTCTCTCAAACTCAAGCTGAGTACTGAGACTACAGGGATATTTGACTTTAAAATGAACTCCACTTATCTGGCCTCTTCAGGCTGTAGGCACTTCCTTCTAGGATTGTTCTAGAAAACGAACACAAAACATCTACTACAGACTATTTAGGACAGGCACTTCTGGGTTTGCTGATTAACATATCTGCTTCCAACGCTGACAATTTTTTTTTAACCAATTTCTTCTTGTACCATGATTAACTACTCCATCTCTGGTACCATTATGTATTAGGCTCTCTTGTTGGGCTCTTAAAATGCCCATTTGCGGCCTCTTCACCATTAACAATCTCAGGAAAACAGACAAAATTGTGTCATATTTTCTTAAGTTAATTACTATTTTTTGAAGGTTAGAAAGGAATTTTTTTTTTAAGATTTATTTTTATTGCAAAGTCAGATACACACAAAGCAGGAGAGACAGAGAGGAAGATCTTCCATCCAATGATTCATTCCCCAAGTGACCACAATGGCCGGTGCTGTGCCAATGCAAAGCCAGGAGCCAGGAACCTCCTCCAGGTCTCCCAGGTGCATACAGGGTCCCAAGGCTTTGGGCTGTCCTCAACTGCTTTCCCAGGCCACAAGCAAGGAGCTGGATGGGAAGTAGAGCCACCAGGATTAGAACTGGCACCCATTTGGGATCCCGGCACATTCAAGGCAAGGACTTTAGCCACTAGGCCACTGCGCCAGGCCCAGAAAGGAATCTTAAATGGCTATCTAATAGCAATCCTTGTTGGAAGCTAAGCTACCAAAGGGATTAAAAATTTTTTGTTAATTAAAGTCAATAGCATTTTTTTAATGTCCAAAGTGAATTGCTACAATTGAACTTGGTTAATTATTCCCAGTTGCTAAACATTACAGACCATGTGACCAGTGCGGTAACCTGGTGGTTAAAGTCCTCGCCTTGCACGCACTGGGATCCTGTATGGGTGCAGGTTCTAAACCGGCTGCCCTGCTTCCTATCCAGCTCCCTGCTTGTGGCCTGGGAAAGCAGTAGAGGATGGCCCAAAGCCTTAGGACTGCACCTGGGTGGGAGACCTGGAAGAGGCTCCAGACTCTTGGCTTTGGATTGGCTCAGTTCCAGCTGCTTGGGGAGTGAATCGATGGATGGAAGATCTTCCTTTCTGCCTCTCCTCTTCTTTGTATATCTGACTTTGCAATAACAACAAATAAATCTTCAAAAAAAAAATTACAGGTCACTAGTTATGTGCCTAATAATTGTCCCAAGTATGAAGTAATCATGTGAGCTCATGAATCAACTATGGATTATCATAATAATACGGCCTAAAGTTAATACAGGGCACACATAAAAGCATAGGGATGAACTGGTCACTCTGAGGATGACGGCGGCTTCTTCTAGTCCACGTTTACACTCCAGTGGAAATGCTGTCTTGTGTTCTTACTTGTTCAATATTACTGTTAGAGGGAAATTAAACTTGAGGATATAGATTAAAATTATGTCTGTGCAAATAATGCTGAAGAGTGGGAAGCGGGGAAGCAAGGGTGCAAAGGAAGAGTAGTTGTCTTGGAGTTTATTTATGGGATGCATAAAATCTGTTCTCTTCATATGAATAAAAATTGCTGTGAAAAATAACTCACCCTAAAATGGTATGAAACAATAAGCACTTATCTTTGCACGTGAGTTTACGTGTTAGTGGGTTGAGCTATGCTGTTAATCACGGCTAGGCTGTTCATCTGTCTATAGTCAGACACCAACTGAGGATGGGCCTAACTGGTCTAGGATGGACTCAGCTAGGACAGTCAGCAGGCTAGTCTGTTTGATTTCCATGGCAGAGACAGGATTCTGATAGAGCAAGAGTTGAAGCTTGAAGGCTTCTTGAGACTTAGCCTAAGAACTGGCATAATGCCCCTAAGGCCACAGGCTACTGGCCAAAGCCGATTTCAAGAATACTCATATACAAGGGGGTGGGAAAAAGTCTACCTCTTGATGAGAAGAACTAGAAGCTGCACTACATAAGGGGTAGGTATATCAAGGTTGAAGGCTGCAGTCACTGTCAAAGTCAGCTCAATCATACTTTTTTAGTCCTTTAAGCCTCTGACACTAAAGACGATCCCCCTCCATCCTTGAATCTGGACAGTGTAAACATGAACAACTTTTACTATTAAGAAACATAACATGTTGTTAAACTGAAGTCAAGGTGTGCTAAAATTAGATTTGCAAATTGACATCTTAATTTGTAAGATCACAAAGAGTTCAGAAACAAGATTTTGTGACCTAGAAAAAAAATTACACAAGAGCTATTTTATGTACTGGGCAATATAAGTTAGCATAAATACAAGAAAATTATCTGACTGAAGTTGCTGTATAAACTTTTATTTTCTAGTTGTGTATTTAGAACCTGTTTTTTTATGATTGACAAATTACAAGAAAAAAATCTTATTCAAAGAGCAACACCTCCCCCGCCAAATAACAACAAAACCAAAAACAAAAATACAAAAAAAGCAACACCCAAGAACCTTTAAAATGAACCATTTATTAAATCAGTCTGTTATTCTTAACAGTTATGTAAGTTACACATGTTTAAGTCATAGTATTTCACATGAAAAAAAATTTAACTCCTATATGCAAGCAAAATCATACCACACCATATGTAAGTAGGAAGGGATGCTGCTAAACATTCAAATAAGGCAAGTATTTAAAAACAATAAAACAATAATTAAAAACAATTCAAGCATTCCTTTAAGAATTCAACACTACAAGCTAAACGTACTTTCTGAGTATATCCCTATAACCAAGGCAGTGTTTCTTCTTCTAAAACATCAGGCAATGGAGTAAGGCTCATTTATAGACACAGCTGCCCTCAAGGTTCCAATCTCAATTGCTTTCTTTAAATTAAAATTCACAAAGTGCACAATTAAGATATATCAAAAAACTGAATCTGCTACTCTAACAACAGCTGTACATGCTTAATACTTAGTGGTTTATTTGACCAAATTATGTTTTTTTCAGGGAAACAAAAATAAAATAAGCCACTGTAAAACATTTAGTTTGAAATGTAGGCTAATATTTTTCTTAAAAATAAAAAAAAAACAGGGGAAAAGCATTATTTATTATAAGGAAAATAAAGCAAAACACTAGAATGACCAAACATTTTCAAAGAACAAGCACCACAAAGGACATCTGCATTCAGTTTTAAAGTATTTATCAATATATTTTTCTTACTCCAACCAATCTACTTCATCAAATTCTGAGTCATCCTCTGAATCACTGTATTCCACAGCGATACGGCGAGAGAGGATGGTGGCAACATCATTCTCAATGCGTTCATGTTTAGCTTCCTGTTCACGCTGCTCTTCTACTTTGCGCAGCTGAATACCTGAATACAATAAATGCAAATTAGTCACTATAACTCACAATACTAAATATTAGATATTACTTATCTTTCCAAAGTGAAATAAACTACACATAAGAAATACAGGGAAATAAAATGCCCAGATTAATACAGAATCTGAAGGAATCGCATTGAAAGAAACATTAAAGCTTTCACTGAGTTACTTGTCTGTGGTTTTGGTTGATGCAACATAACATATCTGCTGTTTATTTATTCATCACTGTCAACTCTCTGCTCTTCATTCCCCAAAATGTTAACCAGGTGATACAGTTCTACTATCACTTCTAGTGTAAAATAAACACTATTGAAACTGGGGCTACTTCAATACCTTTGTTGGAGTAAAAACTTTTGGGATCTATGCATAATTTTTTCTTAATGCGTATTTCTCATAAGCTTTCTGAAGAGCCCTCCCATTTTATGTCTTTATTATCCCTGGCACTTAAAGAGAAGGCACTGCTATTCATAGTATATGTTATCAGTACCGGGCGTATGGTAGTTGCTTAGGCAATGTTGACTGAATAAGTGAGTGAACATGGGAAGACTTCCATTTGTAACTCAGGGAAGAATATTACCATATTAATCCTTCAAAGCTTTCTGGTAGAGTAAGTATCATTAATATCCCACATGAACAGCTATCAGATTGAAGAAATTACCATTCTACAAGAGTTAATATACAGATTAAACAACATAAAGGATTTTACATTTTTTGATATTTAAGTTTTGATAGGTTGTTTCTTTTTTACTGAGCAATTAAAAAAAATTCCCAGCAAGTACAAAAATGATTTACTGTGATTTTTCTTTAAAATGGTTTAAAACAAAGCTCAAGTTTTTAAAAAGTTATACACAGCTCAGGTTTCTAAAAGCACAAAAATGTATCACCTAAAACTGACCGCAAGAGGCATCCATGACTGCCTTGTATCGCTCCCACAGGGATGCTTTTTGTGGTCCCAAGACAATTACCTTTCCGTATTGCTTCCAGTAGCACACTCCTGGCGTCACTGATTACAGGCAGGCTTGATGGATGACGCTTTGGCTCAGAAGCAGGAACAACTTGTGATGGAGGAGATGGAGGCATTAATGGAGCATGGGGACCTGGGGCAGCAGATGGAGTTGGATGTAGCCCAGAGGGAGGATGAGCCAGAGCTGCAACTGTGACAGGTGATGATGGTCGAATGCCAGGTGGAGGCAGAGGAGGTGGGGGTGGGGGTGGAGGCAGCCCCTGGACTTCACCCTGCGGGAGTGGATGAACTGGTACAGTCTCACACACTGGGGCAGCTCTAGCCACTGGAGGAGAGGGCTGTACTAGAGGAGGTGCAATTGGAGGAGGAGCCGGGTGAAGAACTCCAGGGGCAATCTGGAGAGGAGCTGGAGGTGGTGGCACTGCTGGAGCTTGCAAAGCAGTGGTTGGAGGTGGGGGAGGGGGCGGGACGGGAGGGGGAGGAGTCGAAGTCATTGATGCTCTCAATGAAGAAGTTGACAAGGCCGAGGGAAGAGGAGGTGGAGGAGGTGGGGGGGTGGGGCTCACGAACACAGGTGTTCTGCCTGTTGCTGGCGACTGAGGACGATTTTCTATCAAACCTGTAGCAGAACTGAAATGATAATGAGATCTTAGCAAGCTATTCAAACACAAAGGATAAAGAGAAAACCTAATCACACCAAACACATGTACCAAAACTATGCTGAAATGGATATACTAGCATGTTCCTATAGAAATTTTTCTTCAGCAATATTTTAAAATAAATGCGGTGGGACCCTGCATGATAGCATAGCGGTTAAAGTCCTCGCCTTGATCGTGCTGGGATCCCATTATGGACGCTGGTTCTAATCCTGACAGCTCCACTTCCCATCCAGCTCGCTGCCTGTGACCTGGGAAAGCAGTCAAGGACAGCCCAATGCCTTGGGACCCTGCACTCTCCTGGGAGTCCCCAAAGAGGTTCCTGGTTTTGGATTGGCTCAGCTCCAGCCTTTGCGGCTACTTGGGGAGTGAACCATCGGATGGAGATCTTCCTCCCTGTCTCTCCTCCTCTCAGTATATCTGACTTTCAATAAAAATTTTATTTAAAAAAAAATAAATGAGGTGCATCAGCTGGAAAAGTAATGGGTAGAGCTTTGGTTTTGTAATACTCTCAATTAGCACATCCTCTCAGTCAACTTTCATATCCACACAAGAATTTTATGTCTTCTTTGGTAAATAAAGTGCTCAATCTTACATTCTGACATGAGTTTCTGAAATGACTCAACATTTATCATTCTGTAATGTTCATAGCAGCACTTGTGGACAATACGTACTTATAATGAAGCTACTAACACTCATCGTATGCCATTACAACTAAATCAATGATAGCTATAAAAACGACAAAAGGAAGTTTACAGCTCTTTTTCTTCCTGAGCATGAAACATTACAGAAGTCAGCAACAGAGTTTGGTTCTGTCACTGCAAATTTTAAAGCTAATCTCTATTCCTCACTCATACTCTTTTTATTTGGGTAACTGATCAGATTAAACCTCAAAACAGCTTTCAAGAAAGATTATTTTGGGGAGCTGCCTGTTCTCCCTGAAGTTGTTAAAATGTTTTCTGTAACATTCATAACTACATCTCTGGAGTCCATTTCTTAGACACAATATTCCAAACAATACTGAATTAAAAATTTTTTTAACATACTACAAATGATATACTTAATAACAAAAGTACAATAAAAATGAAACACACTTTAAATGTTTATGAGCTAAATTTTCTAAGATGAATGTCTTGGTTCTAATCACAGGATGGCAAATTATTCCCAACAGTTTAGATGTGACCTGCTCCCTGTTTTTGTAAATAAAGCTTTATTGAAACAGGCACACTCAATTATTTATATATAAACTATGGCTGCTTGCAATGATATCAGACTTGAGCATTTGTGATGGAAAATATATGCCAGGAAAACCTAAAATATTTTTTATCTTGTACTATAAAGGAAAAGGTAAACAAGTCCTGAGATAAATCGTCCTGTGCTGGTAGCCACATACCTGATACAGGTGGGTATGGGTTTTGCATCTCCTGCTCCATGCATTGGTGGAGGGGGAGGTGGTTCGTGTGGTCTGACTAAGACCCTTTCTTCAGCTCTAGTCAGAAGCTCACTCATCTGACTAAATGGCAAGGCAGAAAGCGAGTAAGATCCATCCATATGATCCACATATGTTTGAGGTCTAAAAGAAATATACAATAAATTTCAGTGTACTCTTCTTGAATCACTGGGGAAAGTTTTTTACATAAGAATTAAATTTTAAGCTTTGAATGCAAGTATTTTAATTATTTTAAAGAAATTTTTTTATTACATTAATCCAGCTTTAAAATAAAGACTGCTGCTCATAAAACAGCGTAACAGTATCTACCTGCTAATTTAGGTTTATTCTGATGGCTATCAGTTATTTTATTATTTTATAACAGCACACTAAATGCTTAAGGAAGACAAAGCATTAACACACATAATCATAAAGAAGGAGAACATCCAGGAAATCACGGCCAAACTATTTGTCTCTATCTCATTTTTCTCTTAGGAGGATGCCTTAGCAAGGTAAGTATGAAAACAGTGGTTTCTTTGGACATCTCGCTGTTCTTTTAAACCTAAATGACTTCTACAACTCTTGCACCAGAGAGGCTCCCCAGAGATGCCCAGCTACATTGGTTTTACCTTTCTAGTGTTTTCACAGGTGCCAGGTTACTTAGAAAAGAGCCGAATCATAAAAAAAAGGATTAACAAACCAGATTTAGGGAAACTTTAAATACTTTGAGCATATGAAGGCTAATACATATTCATTCTGGGGATAGTTGATTTAGCAAATGTGCACAGAGCAAGTCAGAAATTAATACATTAATACCACTGTTAATTAAATATCTTCATTAACGATAGCAGAAATATCTATCCACAGCCACATTTTAAAAATATAAATTCTTTATTATCTCTCAGATGTATACTTCTCCTAAAATAAGCCAAGATATTTTACATGTATTATTCAAAACCAAATCTGAAGTCCTTTTCCATTAAAAAATCACTATGATAATACATAAATAAGTTTCTTTGCAGCCAGATATCAGTATAATGTATCTGCTTATGGTAATGTATTACTGAGATAGGTCCCTGGCCAAGAAAAAGGACCTGCTGTACTTTTGCAAAGAATGATGAGTAATTGTGTTTAAAAGCTGATATATCTTAAGTAAAGAATGTGGCACAGAAAGGAAGTTAGGGGACAGAAAAAAGGACAAAATAGAACACCTCAACTAACTCCCATTCCATATATAAAAATAAATTTCTATGCCTCATTCCTTTATTCTTAAATTTTATGCTACTCTGCCTAAAATACTGAAGAGCTGAGATTTCATATGAAAGCTAAACCTTGAAAATCATCTTCTCCAACCACTTCTTCCTACAACTGAAAAAACTAAGGTCCACAAATAAAAATGACCCGCCCAAGGTCAGATTTAAAAGGGTTACAGTGGTTGGGGTTTTTAAATCATCTTTATAGAGGACCCAACATTTACAAGTACAGGTGCTACAAACAAAGCCAACATTTCATCATTGATTGTTAAAACACAAAAGAAAAGGAACCTTGTTTCAAAATGAGAGGCTGGGCCATTAGCAACTTCAATATGCTTATGTAAGAGATTAGCATCATCTTCAGCCAGCTCTGGACCCTGGGCCAGCTTCTGCCATTCTCTCCGCCTGTCATGAGGTGCTCTTGGCACTTTTTCTGGTTCATGAGGACGATCTAGATTTTTCTGCTATAACAGATGTATTGAAACAAAGCCAAATGCTGAAGTGCTAATTTTTAAAAAGCAGTTACAACAATCAACATATAATTCTAACAGCAATACTAAAAAAGACAATGTCATCACAATTGAGTAACAGTAACAGTTGATTTGTATATTCAAGTAAGTAATATGCAGTTTGCTGAAATACCAGTTTCTCATAGTTTTTTAACCCCTAATTCAAACATGCAGCAGATACAAAATAATAATGCCTAAGTAATGAGATTTGAGGTCAAAAAAGTGCTTTGAGATGAAAATGCATTTATCAGTCCTTGCTCCCACAACTATTCCTTTGAAATTTTGACCACAAATGGCACTGCTTGTATCAATCCCTGAAGAACATCAACTCCAACAACCTCTTCCTACAAGCCTACAGTCCAGATATGAAAAAGACTGACCCAAGATCATATTTCAGTAGACTCACAATGGTTAGGGCTTTGAAACCATCTCTATATTTACAACAGGGTTAGTCAAACCATGAGCATTTTCTAAGGCAACCGTTTTCTTGGAAGTGATCAATTAGGTAGCTAACACATTAGGAAAGAAAAAAAAAAAAAGACAATTATCTAGTAAATCCATAATAATGGAATCAGTCAGCAGAAAAGAGTCCTTAAACACCAGAACAAAAAATGATTCCAGTTGGGGTAGAAAGCAGAAATATCTAGAGAAGAAATGACAAATTCAAATACCTCTAAGGGCTAAGCAGAGAACATGTATGAATGAAGCCAGTCAGCTATAAGATGGAGCAGGCAGTGAACTGGACATGCCTATCAAATGCATTCTAGTCGAACAATTCTAAAACCTTTGTGTTTGTCAAACAAAACACTGCCTGGAAGCACGTTTGGCATGTCAGTCACTGGTCTGCAAGTGCTGGCTGCACCTGGGATACCATGCAGCACAAAAGGTAAAAGCAAGGTATTAACTAGGGAGAGTGGACAGAATTCTGGGAGAAACAGGAATAAGAGTGACTCCACCTTCTTCATAATTCTGTGTAAATCTGACTATGCTCTCTTCTTCTGTATTTTTAGTTACCTTTAAACTGAAATAAAACAGCTCCACTTCTACTGCAAAGCAGAAAATGATAATAGAGCAGAGCAACAGCAACAATTCAATAAGAATATAACAACTTCTCCAAAATATCTAGGAAACATTTCCAATAGGCTCTGTGGCAAGAAAATTTCAGCTTAATGTGCCCTACCAGTATTTGCACAATATTCCTTTGTTCCTTCTTACCACATGCCCTATGGTTCCCTGGTCCTGCTTATTCAAGATTCACTGTAAGTTTTGTTGGAAGTGTTCACCAACACCACCTGCCAGCTGTCCAAGTCCTCCATGTGTATCTGTTATGATATTTATCCAAAGTGCTCATTTGTTTCCCCATTAGACCGCAATCTTACAAAAAATTTTTCATTATGAGGATCCAATAAAACAGAATTGTTAAAAGTACATGACTAACAAAGGTCCTATATGTAACAAAACACAAGTATACCAAAATGTTTCAATTTTTTGAATCTCTTGTAATACCTTCTGCTTTCTCTTTTCCTTTCGCTTATCCTCTGTATCTTGCAGCATTTTTTCTTTCCATAAATCAAAGAAATATGAAGGATTGGTATAAAACTTCAAACCTTCTTTACCATCATCTCTGAAACACAGAGTGTCAATTAAAATGCGCAAGACATACAGAAACAACTGGAACAGAAACAATTTCACTAAAATATTTTTCCTCTCTCATTAATAAAATTTAGAACATACTAAAATACCGTCAACATAAATTAGACTACTGCATGACTAGAAAACTTCTCAGAAATTGAAAGAAAATAACTGAAAATGGAAAACCAGATAATTTTCAGAGTTAGTACTAATAATTTCAAATACAACTGGGAAAATTTCACCTTTGACTCCTGCTGAATATCGAATTTTCTAAAACTCCTCTGGGAAATTTCAATAATTATAAATAGTTTTGCTGAAGATAGGAATCTGAAAAGGCGGTAACATCACTTACAAAACTGAAATATTACCATTTTGCCAACACTGTCATTAATTTCTTAGTTTTCTAAATCCAAATAATAGCATTGAATAGTCATTCTTACAGTAACATTTATAGTCAGTGACCTGCATACTGATCTGCACTTTTAAATAGCTATTTGAAAACCATTTTATCCACAACATGTTATACATCTAAAATGATAGAGTTAACAAACCATTTGAAAGGATTCCAAAGAAAGACTGAATAATTCTATTTTAGTTTAAATGGTATTTTAAAACATAAGCTTTGTATTTATTATGTAAAAGATTAATGCAAATAAATCAAAGGCAGACAGAGTAAAAAGGTGAGATTTTAAACTCAATTTCTCTTTGATTATAAATTCCTAAAAAAATAGCAATTCTTTGCCCCTTTATATTAAGAAGCTTGTTGGTGGCTTTTCCTAACAATAATTGGCAAAAGAGTTCACCTAAATAGGTCTTGATTTAATACGCCAGAATCTTAGAATCTCATCTAGTGAATAAAGAGGTTTTCTAAGTTAGTGGGAGGGAGAACTCTGTGGTGGCTAGAGACTCAGTGAAATAAACAATATTTGGCAGTTTAGCATTTAAATCTGAAGTCTGAGACAAAAAAAAAAAAGTTGGTATTTATTAAACTACTGACCTATAAGGAGTGAGAATATTGAGAGGTGGAGGCTGTTCACAAACATCATATGTCTCCTGTAATGGAATAGGCAGGGTTTTCCGGTCAAAGAGCTGTTGGTCTTGAATTGTAGAACTTCGGAAAGCTTTCCTCATTGTTATATCTTGTAAAGACACTAAAACAGAAACAGAAAAGCCGTTTTATTTACTTAATAGAAGGACAAGTTCATTTCCTATATTTGTTTAGAAGTCAGCACAAAAAGATTGTGTGTGACCTTAGTAGTTTACAAGTCAGAAGCTGTATTTTCAATGCTCTATTTTGACATTTACCTTTATTATTCTGAGTCTGATCTTCAGAATCAGATGGGTTTAAATGCAATTTTTGATTTGTAAGGCTCAGAAGGCCTTACCTGAATCATACCCACACTTTCCAAATGTATCTTTTTTCTTTACCTGCCACCCTCAGCCCCAATTCACCCTCTATTCTTTTCCTTTATAACTTGTTTCCCCATCTTGCCTTGATTCCTTCTTGTGAGCTTGCAGTAATAACTGAAGAAATGGCTGGTTATGAGTGGCATTTTGGATGCAAACACACTGTTGACTTCTCTGTGCATATATTTGTACTATATATACATATGTACTATAAAGGTAAAATAAACTCTAAGAACCTTTTGAAGTATTAGCTGATACTTATTTTTGCCATTCTTTTACCTTATATGCATATTGTAAGAGTTTCTACCTAACTCCAAGCTCGTGAAGGCTAACTCGTGCACATTTGCCCCTGCCGTAACTAGTACAGCCCAAGCATGCACATGATGAATTAAAAATAACTTTATTTACTTTTGCAATGTACAGTATGTTAATGTAAGGTATGTACCAAAATGCTGCATTCTTAAATCTTGAAGATGATTTCCTGATATCAAAAAGTCTATTATTTCATGACTATTTAATGTGGCCTGAAATGCTTTACATTACAGCAATGCTAGTTCTGGAAAACTGTTAACTATTCTTAAATTATTCTTCTGCATAAAACAGCATTCCTATCATGCTCAAAATAAAATTCACTACCCACGAATGTCTGATATCTAACACGTGGACAATCAGACATGCTCTGCAGTAGAACCAGTGTATATACATTTCTAGCAATTTCACTGCTGCATTTCAACACATCAATTCGTAGTCGTGCTAGGTGCTATCATTTTCATTGTATTTAATCTTTGTAATTCAGTGATATAGAATTACTGTTGCATTTTTAAAATAAAATAAAGCCAAGGTTAAAAAGAGTTACATTCTTAAAGAATTAAACCTAAGATTTTTAGATGGTGCTCAAACATTTGATTTCTGAGACAAAAGCAAGCAAATAAATTATGGGAGAGAAAAGAGACTCAAGAAGAAAGCATGATTAAAATGCCTTCTTTATGTCAAAGGTTTAAGAGCTATTTAGCGGATGAAATGAGAGACAAGAAGTAGAAATGAAAGGCCAGCTTATCATGCTGATGGAATTTACAGATAACTGATTTTTTACAACAAAAACACCTAAAGTAATGAGCAAGAAGATTTGTAACAAATTAATGTGTAATACTGTTCTTAAATTTATTAAAGAAAATAATGAACTTACATTCTTCTTCTTTAGGATCAAGCTGTGTAACACTAACAGATAAACGGTCCACACGTTCTTGCAATGAGTTAACTCTGAAGGAGAAACTATGTGCTTCATTGAACAATTCTCCAAATATATCTTCTGCATACTTACCTAAGCAAAAATACAATATACACCATTAAGTTTAATGTGATCACGGTCAGAGACAAATACTGAACAATATTTCAAAGTGCTGTTCTGTTGAATTTGGCATTGTTAGCAACTACTTTAATCTTTAAACCTTAGCTCAAAGTCACCCAGCCATAACAGAGGGAGAAAAACACACACAAATCCCATGGACCAGGTTGTAAGTGTTGCTGCCACTTCCTGTCTGATGACTGTGTTTAACATGGAACTACTTTGATTTATCCATATGCATCCTGATCAGTCAGCGAATAGTACAATGTAAAGAAAAGCACATACAAATAATACATTTTTAAACATAAAATCAACATTTCTATATGGACTTTATACTAGAAGTATACTTTAGAACACAAGGTAAAATCCAAAACTGTTCACATAGCTAGCAAATGACCTGTTCCGGACATGTCCTAAATACACATTCAGAAAATTGATGAGACATTTACATCCCTTTGGTACAATTTCTGAAACAACATTACAATAAATCTAAAACCACTGTATTTCTCTAGTTATGTTAATTCCTCTTACGGAAAAGAACATTCAAAGAAACAGCAAGTCTGTCCTTGTCACTGATAAATTCTGAACAAAACAAAAAACTGACATTTAAACAAGTATGATAAGCAATCTTTGCTCCATTCATGGTGCGGCCTTGGTATGAATTTCCTCATCTGAAAAATTGGAAGAGAACTCTCTCAAAAAGATAAAAGCAAAGGAAATAAAGTGAGCCTAGGCCTGGTGGTGTGGTTGGAGATAAGTAGCAGGTGCTCAACAGGTGGCTGGACCCAGACAGAGATGGGAGCATGACTGGAGTGTGAGATGATGCTGAAGACACCAGAGTATTGCTCTGGTAGGAATAGCCAAGCATACTAGTTATTCATTTACTCAGTCTATACTAGGGATACAGAAGTCAGACAATCAGAGAGGGAAGAAACAATTTCACCCCTAAAAGAGCTTAGTTTAATCCAGGGAACCTTAACTCAGCCTGTACACTGCTTGACATTACATGTCCATTTACATTATTTCCACATTTGTCCAATAGTATGTCCCTTTAATCATCCTTGCATATAAGTATTTGTTTTTTGCTTCTAGTCATCTGCCTAGTTTTTTACGCATGTTTAAATGCCTTCCTGGGGATTGCATAAAAGGTTTAGCCACTGCCTGCAACATTATCATAATATATATGTGCCTGCTGGAGTTGCCAGGGAAAGCATTGGAGAAGGGTCCAAGTTCTTGGGCCCCTGCACCTATGTGAGAGACATGAATAAAGCTCCTGGCTTCAACCTGGCTCAGCCTTGGTCCACTGCAGACGATTGGAGAATGAACCAGCAGATGGGAAAAATTTTCTACTTTCAAATAAGTAAGAAATGCCTTCCTTCTTCATTCTTCTGCATCTTTTCAAATTCTTCTGTTCCTTTAAGGCCTAACTCAACTCACATTTCATGCAGTAAGTCTCCTTTGGTGATTCCACCTTATGATTTATATTTATCTGTTCATGAAATTTAGAACCCATTATCTTATTAATTAATTTGAAAAGCATAGTCTCTTTTGAGACAAAAACCATGTGGCTTTATCACATAGCAAAAGTATTCAATGTTATCTATGCATTGCCAAACTTGTCTTACTAATCCAGTCTACTCTTCCCTCCCTCCCTCCTATCTGAATACAAGAAGGTGATGTTAGCTCATCTTGGCAGCACAAACTGCCCATATTTAACAACAGAAAAGCCCTGGTAAGATGGAACTCCAAGGGCAATCAGAGAACCAATAAAATGTTTAGACAATAAAATGAGAAAGGAGAAATCTGGATAAAGTGAATTCTAGATGCGCAGTAATTATCTATTATGACAGAATTATATTCTACTAGTAAACTTTCATAAACTAAAATGAACATTTTTGTGAGGGAGAGGCGGGGGATGTCCAGCCCTAAGCTATATAGGGTCCTGCAGTTTACTTTCACTACTATGTTCTTGAGTCAGGTCTTTCATGTGGGTGGCAGGAACCGAATCACTTGAGTCATTGCTGCTGCCTCCCAGGATCTGTGTTAGAGAAAGCTGGTGCTGGGAGCTGGAGCAGGGTATGCAACCGGGCACTCTGGTGGAGGATATGGGCATCACTCCAGTAGAAGACATGGACATCAGAGCTGGAAAGGAAAAGATGCCAGAGAAAGATATCTTCCATCCACTGGTTCATTTCCCAGATGGCTGCAAGAGCCAAGGCTGGGTCAAGCCAAAGCCAGGAGCTTGATCTACATCTCCCATTTGGGTGTCTGCTTTCCCAGGCCATCACCAGGAAGCTGACTGAAAGTGCTACTGCTGCGACTTGAACCAGAGCCCATATGGGATATGGCGTGTCAAGCAGTGGTTTACCCACTAGACCACAATACTGGGCATCTTAAGCCCTAGACTAAATATACACCCTTTCCCCTCCCTCCCATTTTATCTAAAGAAGGGAATATAAAATTAAACAGTTCCACCTTACAGGAACAGATTAAGATCAACTATTACCATGGACCAGATAATAGCACTGAACATGTATGAATATTTACTTTTTACATGAAATGGCTCCTTTCCAGTTTCATAAATCTTTTTTTTTTTAATGTAAAGATTATTTATTCATTTGAAAGACACAGATGCAAAGAGAAAGAGAAAGGGGTATCTTTCATGTGTTGGTTCAGTGCCCAAATGGCAATAACTTGGCTGGTCCAAAGCCAGGAATCAGAACTTCTTCTGGGTTGTCCACAGGCCTAAGCACTTGGGCCATCTTTTGCTGCTCTTCTCAGGCACATTAGCAGGGAGCTGGATCAGAAGTGGAGCATCCATCCAGAATGCTGGCATCACAGGGAGCAGCTTTACCTGCTGGCCCCATTCTTCCAGGTTTTTCTTCTCCTTGACTCTGCTTTAAACTGCTCCTTTTGGCTGGCTTTAGTGATGCTTCTCTATAGCTCCTCTTCTAATGCTCTCAGGCATGAATGTTTGGGAACCTTACCATCAAATCTGTCTGAAATATTATGGCAAGAGTAAATAGGCTCTGAAAAAGGAATCAATTGGATTTTGGGGGGCATACTCTTTAACACATGGCTTTATTTATTCTGTCTACCTACAGATATTCTAAATTTCATTCAAGGTTCTCAGCTGTATCAAGTGCAAAAGCTGCCAAGAGAGAATTTCAGGGGGTCTGGCACAGTAGCCTAGTGGCAAAAGCCCTCATCTTGCATGCACAGCAATCCTACATGAACATCGGTCTCTCCTTCTCTTTCTCTTTTCTCTTCTCCTTTCTCTTTCCAATTAAAAAAAAAGAAAAAGAAAATAAAAGATGCAAGCTTTCCTATCAGCAGAATCCATGTGTGTATGTGTGTGTGTTGGGGGTATGGTGTACAGATAAGGATCAGGTAGGGAATTATAGCTAGGCCAAGAACACCTTGGCTTATAGTTACAATGAAACTGAGCTGTCTTATTAGAAAGCTATTCCTTCCATTCAAGAGATATGTCTGAATTGTTTTTAAAGTTCCTAGTTAACTGATTTAGAACAATAATAGGAATCAAAATAGTTTGATTCCTTTACTAAGCAGTTCTATTCTCTAATTTCATAATGGGAACATGCTACTTGCCCTTTCCATTTACCTTTATTCTTTGTTTGCATTTTGACAGAGATCAAGTTCAGTTGCTGTTTTCCAGTCATGTCATCAATCAGATACCAATTCACACCCTAACATCTCTCAGGCAGCTCATCTCAACAGCCTGATCCTCTAACTATGATGAATCCACACTTTTTACTTCAGATTTTTTGATACTGTAACATTATTTCCCTAAGCTAATAAACCAATGTCCACAAACACAAGTAGCTGAGGCCTCAAGCAATAGTAAATTGAAATAACAACCAAAAGAATGACTCTCACAAAACCTTTCATCAATTTTCAACAAGTCTGGTACAACCTTTCCAAGATTGTCAGAATAATCTCATTAATTCTCATCTATCATGTGACTCTGTTCTTTAAAATTCTGCCTTTTCTCCTCTACTTAGAAAGAATCTGTAGAAATTCTTTTAAAATTCATTAATTTTAATTAAAATGGCTGTAAGTTTAGGAATAATCTTGATTCACCTCACCAAATACCACTCCATAAGTAGTTATAAGTTCTTAAACACACAAAAGCACAGCACTCTGGATTTGCAAAACGAATTTTAATTTTATGAAAATACTTACTTAAACTACTTAGTTGTCTAATTATATTTGCCAAGGAAATATTGGTTACGCATTCCAGTTCATTCTTAATGCCTCTAGGCAGTGCTGTGTGGCACAAGTGCCTAGGGTCAATGTTTCTTTTCACCAGTGGCATCTTGAGATCAGCCTTTGTACTAGTTTACCTATAAGAAATAAAAGATACATTAATATTATTCATTTTCAACCAACATATATACAAACCTACCTTTGAAGTCAGTCGCTATTTGGTGAATTCACAATTACCACCTTTATTATTCCCAAAGCATTGTTTTAGAATGGGCTTTTCTATAGAGGGTTTCAGTGGTCCTATGGAAGCCATTATGGAGATTACAGAAGCTGTTGGGGGTATGTCATATTTACATTTCCACATAAAATATTCTTAAATGTCTACAGGTCAGAGGTTAAATATTCTACGTAGTCCTGAATCTAAAATCTCTCCAAAAACCCAATAAATCTTTAACTGATCAAAACGTGCAACCTTTTATAAATTAGACTGTCCTCATTTGAATGTTCTGATATACATAGATTTTAGCTTTCAGATTTTAATTAAATAACATTAATTCTTCAGTAACATGGCTCAAATTCCACTTAACAACCGTTTATTAATTATAAGTGGTATAGGAGTGCTATCGTCCTGCCTCCAACTCATATGAACTTATAAAATGGGTAGTTAAAAGAAGGAATTAACAAAGAAAAAGAAATGTGTAACAAAGAATCAAAAATGCTAACTGGAAATAAAATTTAAAACTAACATTAGGGAGCAAGTAAGTTGAGTCAGTTCATGTCTCAGCTGCTCCATTTCCCATTTAGCTCCCCGCTAATGTGCCTTGGAAAGTAGCAGAGGATGCCTCAAGTCCTTGGACCCCTGCATCCACATGGGAGACCTGGAGGAAGCTCCTGGCTCGTGGCTTTAGACCAGCTCAGCTACAGTCATTAAGGAAGTGAACCAGTGGATGGAAGATCTCCCTCAGTCTCTCCTTCTCTCTATGTGATTGTCTTTCAGATAAAAATATAATAAACACTGAAAAAAAAAAATCCAGAGGCTAGTGCTGAGTGGCTCAGCAAGCTAATCCTCTATCTCCATGCATCGACATCCCAAATGGGAGCTGTTTCATGTCCTGGCTGCCAAACTTCCAGTCCAGCTCCTTGTCTGGCCGAGGAAAGCAGCAGACGGTAGTCTAAGTCCTTAGGACCATGCATCCATTTAGGAGACTGAGAAAAGCCTCCTGGCTTTAGATTAGCTCAAGCTCTGGCCATTGAAGCCATCTGGGGAGTGAAACAGTGGGTTGAAGACCTTTTTTTATGTAAACTGCCTTTGTAACAACAATAAGAAATAAATCTTTTAAAAAAATCAACATTAAGTGGAATAACAGAATTAACAGTGAAAATGAAAATGCTGTTACTGTCACTGTTTGAAAAATCCTAAATATTCTACTAAATAAGTATTCTAGAGTTTATTTTTACAATTTTATTCATTGGCAAGGCAGAGCAACAGAGAGAGAGTGTGAGAGAGAAACAGAGATTGATGGTCTTCCATCCACTGCTCTAATGCTCACAACAGCCAGGCTGGGCCAGGTCACAGTGGGGAATCAGGACTTGCACCCAGGTCTCCCACAGGGGTTTCAGGGCCCAGGTACTGGGAGCCATCAGCTGCTGCCTCCCATGCTGTGCTTTAGCAGTAAACTGCATTGGAAGCAAAGGAAGGCTTCAATCCCAGGAGCCATGCTCTAAAACGCAGGTAATGTCAACACGCCACAACACCCACTCCTGAGACACCATTTAAAAAATTTCCTCTGCTAATTTTAACCAAAATCAGGAGTTTTAAATGTGTTGACAAAAATTTTTTAACATATCCCCATTTTAAAATCATGTATTTATCAATTTACAAGGCAGGGGGACAGAAAGATATCTCCCATCCATTAGTTCTGCCCCAAATCCCTGCAATAAGAAAGGGCAGTCCAGGTCAGAACAAGGAGCATTAAGCTCCATCTGGGGTCTCACGTGGGTGAGGGGGACCCAACACCTTGAGCTATCATTTGCTGCCTCACAGGGTACACATAAGCAGAAAGCTGAGACTGGAAGCATTACGCAAACCTAAGCATTCCTATGGGGCATCCCAAGCAGCGTCTTAACCCTGCTTTGTTCAGAAAACAAAAGCAACGCTTCAAAGCATGTGACAACTGTAATTTTCTGTGAAGATTGCTTTGTGTTGTTTCAATTTGCTTGACCATTTTTACAAATCTGCAGTAAAGTGCAAAGAGAGGGCAAAATGTTCACTTACCTGCTGATAAACAATGGTTATCTGAGGAAATAATTCACAATTTGCTGAGCTTGAGTGACTACCAAATAAGGACTCTCAAGTAAACATAACAAAAGTATTACTTAATGCATTTTTGACAAAAGTGCTATGAAATTTTTCCCCCTAACACATTTCTTCAGCATTGTCTATGTTTTTAACCCTTTGAAAGTTGTACAACATGAAACATCCAAAAAGCATACAAAACTTACAGCTTGATGATTTAAAACATTCAGAAAAAAAATTAAACACTCTCTGGACTCCTAAACTACATTACTTCGGTCCCTTTCCCAATATTCATGCTTATTTCCCTCTTAAAGGTAATCTTCAGTTTTCTTCTTTTTTTAATGAAAGAATTTCTTTACTTGACAATACACACCCATACCTGCACACAGATCCCCCATTTGTTGGCTCATTCCCCAAACACTCACAATAGCCAGGACAACAGTAGGCCAAACCAGGAGTTATGAATTTCACTCAGGTCTCCCAGGAGACCGACAGGGACCTGAGCCCTGGAGCCATTCCCTGCTGCTTCCCTGGATGTCCATTAGCAGAGACTGGATCAAAGAGGAGCCCTGAGACTCCACGCAGACACCCTGAAACGGCATACGGATGTTCCAAGTGGCAGCCAACCTACTGTACTACAACAGAGGCCCCAATGACCTCTGCTGAATACAGATCAAAGGGTCTTCTATATGTAAAACATTTTAACAATTTAATCCTTTAAATATATTTTTTAAACATTTCCTTCAATTCCCTCATCAATAGCAATGCCCATTATTTAAAAGGCAAAGCAGGTACTCTGCTGGAAATTCTCCTTAGCTGAAATTCTCCTACACTGAGCCACCCAAAGGGAAGTTTTCATTGTGTCCCTGACTGCTTGAGCTTTCTCCTTCCAGAGAGGTGGAAATCAAAACAAAAGAAGCCAAATATACACAAACCTTAAGGCACATAAAGAGGAGGATTTAAGATTAGCAAGGGCCAAACTGAAACTTGATACTCAAAACAGGAAACAATTCTGTCCTCAAGAAAATAAATATTTGAAGGAAGAAATATTCTCTCTCTAAAAAAAATGTTTATGTGGAAAAGTCAGCCTCTTATACAGGGTTCTATATAGAATTTCACTCAAAATCACAGTGGTATTTTTAACCCACTGAATATAATGTATTGAATATATCTTTCTGTCTCAATTCAAGAAACTGGCCCACCTTCCCTGCGATCCTCATACTGAACCTAAGTCTCTACTCAGTTTTGTGAAAAGGGTGATTTGAGTGTTCAATAATTCTAAGTAACATAAATTTCTATAAAGCCTTCTCAGATAAAAAGAAAAGGAACTGCTGCTCTAAACTAAAGCACTGTCAGCAACTGCCCTCTCAGTCTTATTGTTGTTAGCTAGCCTGGGGAAGATTTTTCCAGGCCCTCTTCAATTGGGGCAGGGGTGGGGGACGGGGGAATCCCCAAACCCACCAGATACACAGCTCTCTATACTAGAAGCAGGTATAAATGAAATATTTCAGGAAAAAGGAAAAATGCTAATAGTCTCACAGATTAACTGAGGGTTTGGAAAAACAAAAAATAAATTCAGCGTATGTTGGAAAAATCTGCCTATGTTGAATTAAGTATGTTATATTTACTATGGAGGCACAACTTCATATAGAGTTTTGTACATTTAGTACTTTTACAGGGATTAAAAAATGATATCAAGTGATTTCAGAAGGGGCAAGGATCAAAAAGCACTAAAAATGTGTGTCTAAACAGGGAACAAGCGGGATGGGGATTTAGTGACATCAATGCTCAGCACTGCAGCTTCCAACATGCATCCCGAGCGCGGCACCCAGGAGGTCTAGACTAAAGGCAGCTAGCAGGCACATGTGCCAGGCAACTACTGATGCTAGAAAAATATTCAAGTCAGCATTTTATATAAAATTTCTGACTCTGAGCTAGTATTTTCCTGTGTTTCCATGACATGCCATTGTCTGAGGATTCATTACAAACATGAGGCGAGATCAATTTCTAATTCTAGCTTGGTCTCAGACAAGGCAGTTGCTCTTTTTCCTGTCCACGTGACACATAAAGCAGATGAATTCAGAAAGTTAAAAAATTAAGGCTTTCTGAAGTTTTAAAAACTAGAATTTAAGGCATAAACTTCATGAGAACGTTAAAAGCGAAATAAGATTAAAACAAAACAAAACAAAATCTACTTCCTTCCCTCATCTTTTATCCACTACTCCCTCCCAAAGTATATGACAGTTTTCCACCCAGGCTAGTGGTAAGGAGCAACAACAAGAATCTCATCAAACACCCGGTATAATTTCCACACCAAAGCCCACCATCTGCTCTGAACACCACCAGAGACTGCAGGCCAATACAGTATTTCCAAACACTTCTGGCTGTGGGCTGCTTCCCACCCTCTGGCCCTGGGCTCAGACGGGGCTCTCAGCCTCCTTGGGGTTGCCATCTGTGCCCTTGTGGGAATTGGGCTGCGTTGGTGGCTTCCCTGGACTTCTCATCGATATTGCACTGGTCTCCTTTTTGCTTTCCTTTTGTTGCTTCTCTGCTTTCTGTTGTTTTGCTAAAAGTTGGTAATTGATGCCCATGCCAATGAAGAGAAAGATGCCTGCAAAAATTAGGATTAGGCCACATGCCCAGTACATGTATTTTGTAGTCTCCATAAATGTCACCAAGATGACCTAGAAACGGTGGGCCCAGGAGGACAGGAAAGCACTCCACAATGGTCACCAAGCCCACAGCACTGGAGAACTTCTGGGGTCCAACGAGGTCCATAAGGGTCTCAAACAACACAGAGTTGAGCCACCCAAAGGCAAACCCAAAGAATCTGGCATAGACACACAGCCCAGTGAAGCTGCTGGACAAAGGTCCTAGCAAATGACACATGCCATTTGCAATGATAGCAGCAGTGAAAAAATGCTGGACTCAAGGCCTTATCCACTTTGTATTGGCAACCAGTCTCATGGAAGGTCTGGCTACCATATCAACAAAAGCCAGGATGGAAAGAAGGCAGGCAGACTTCTCGTTAGCATAATTCTGGCTCTTTCCATAATTACTAAGAAATACCAAAGGTGTAAACAGTCCAAAAAACACGAGCACATTTCCAGAGAGGTACAACAAAAGCCCTCTGTGGGTGAACAAGGACAAGACCAGGAACTTATTGATGGTCTGAAAGACTGACGACTTCTCCTTGCGGTTCCCTCTGATAAGATCTGTATTTGCATCACTTGCACCCTTTTGTGCATCAGACTTCCCAGCTTCCTGAAGCGATTCTTTCGACTTCACTTTCCCAGGTTTGGTTGGCTTGGACCCTATGGGTAGCATCAGGGATCCAGCTACACAGCAGTTTGGGAAGCAGCCCCCAAGAATGAGGAAGCTTCCTCTCCAGCCAAAAATTTCAAAGAAAGCCTGATTGAGGAGGGGCAGGGTAGAGAGAAACACAGGATTGCCTGCCATGGCCAGTCCATTGGCCAACGGTTGCCTTTTGCAGAAATGCTTGTCGATCATGGTCAATGCAGGATTCAGGTTGAAGGCAAACCCCATCCTCCAATGACACCAATACAGAAGTAAAGTTGCTGGACTGTGTTGCAGAAGGAGGCTGTGAGCAAGCCAGTGCCGAGAGGCAGCCACCAAGGATCATGATGGGGAGGCCGCCATATTTACTCGCCAGGATGTTGCTGATAGGACCACCCCCATACATGACCACCAGCATGATGGAAAATATCCAAGACACTTCACTGGCGCTGGCATGGAAGAACCCTTCGATCTCTTCAAAGAAGACAGTAATAGATTTGGTAAATGTGTAAGAGAAGCCTATGGAAATGAAAGCTCCAACCACCATGGCTCACCCCTAGTCTCCATCTGGCAGGGAGTAACCAACAGGCCCTCCAACCGCTGACAGGATTTCAAGCCCCGATAGATTTCAATGTACAGTTCAAATCCAAACATCGCTAAGCACTTGGCTCACGGTTCCGAAGTGTATGTGAGGCAGCACGGTGGCACAGTTCTTGCAGACCCACATTCCAGCACAGGAGATGGGCAGAGTTACCATCTGCTGGCTCACTCAAGGCAACAGCCTTCAAGGGGCTAGTCTGACGCCAGGAGCTAGGAACTCAATCAAGGTTTCCATGGGTGGCAGGGACGCAGCTACTTCAAACATGACCTGCTGCCTCCCGGTGCACATGTAAGCACCAAACTGGACTCCAGAGAGGAGCTGGGACTCAAATCTACCAACTCTGATGTGGGATGCTGATGTTTGAATTGGTGTTACTAATATCTGGGCTAACTGCTTACTTCTCAATTTGATAGTAAGCATTTTTTTTTCCCCTCTAATGTGTTCACCATTTGGGCAGGCAACTAAATGCTACAATTTTATTTTGATTGCTTTTTGTAATTTATTTAAGTAGAATAATGTAACATGTATTATTTGTGCTTTGCGTTTTTCATTCAATATTGTTTCTAATGTCCCACCATACTGCATTGTGTGTAAGATTCTGGTTATGTGCTGCATAAAAAAATAGCCCACTTACGATTATATTAAAATCCATTTACCCATTCTAATGCTGCTCTGTGCTGTTTTCACTGTGAGGATATCTGAATAACACTATAATGAACATTCACGCAAATGTGTCTTACTGTACACTTTCCGGCTGCGAGTACACTGTACAGCAGAGTAAGGACACGCACAGCTGGAGGACACGATGCCAAATCTTCCACACTCATCACAACTGTCAGGTGTTAAATTCTCTTACAGATACGTGGTGGAAATTGGCTGCAGTTTTGTGTTTCTTCAATTATTAGTAAGTTAAGTGTCTTTTTGTATGTTTCTTGATCTTTTATACTTTTCTCTTGAGATGTGCTGCTTCAATGTTCTTGCCTATTTTCCTAAATGCTGCTTGTTGCGGTATGATCAAATTGCAGGAACAGCAGAGTTCAGGCATTTGAAGACTATACACAACGCAAATACCTTCTCCAGTCCATTCTCTTAATGATGTTTTCAAACGAATGGAGTTCCTACACTCAGTATGGTAGAATTTATCAGTATTTTCCTTTTAGATTTAACGTAAAAGCAGATTTGACATCCAATACCAAGATGGCAAATACAACCTATCATTTTTTTATCTGACATTTTATGGCATACTTGATATGGAATTAATGTTTGTGAATGATGTGGCATGGCAGTCAAGTTTCTTTTATACTGATGTATTTGTTATAGTTCAAATTTCCACAAATATATATATATATACATATATATATACATACATATATATATGAAGATTACTTTTTTGAAAGGCAGAATTAGATTGGGAGAGAAAGAAATCTCCCCAAGGGACTACAACGACCAGAGCTGGGCCAGCCAGAAGTCGGGAGCTAAGGGCTTTACCCGAGTCTCCCACATATGTGCAGGGACCAAGTACTTGGGCCATACTGCGTCCTTTCCCCAGGTGCGTTAGTGAGGCACTGGGTCAGAAGTGCAACAGCCAGACTCAAACCAGTGCCCACATGGGAAGCCAGCATCACAGCCAGCTGTGCACCACACTACACCACAATGTAGGACCCTCTCTATATTTTAAAATACAATTTGGGGCTTTATATTATTTCATTTTTCTAATTTAGAACTAATAATATTCTACCTTAATTAATGGAGCTTTACAATAAGTAGTTCCAAAAGGGCAAACTCTCTTAAGTGCTCTTCAAAGATGCTTTGTTTATTCTTAACCCTTATTTTTCCCTATAAATTTATAACCTAATTATCAAGTCAGTCTCTTTTTTATTTCAGACACATATACACACACTATATTGGGAATATGAGTAAGCCATACTGGGATTATACATAACCTTCAAATACTTAACATTTAGACATTTCTTTATACTCATAAATATAACATATCCTTACAATTATTTCAGGATTTTAAGATGTTTCTGAACAATGTTGCATAATTTTTTCAGTAAGATGTGTTCTAAGGATCCCTTAGAAGATTCCCTAAGATTCTAAGGATCCCTTAGAAACTCATGGAAAAAGTGTATTCTGAAAAATGGATTAAAAAATTATTTGCACCAAAAATCTGTATGTTAACTATTTGTGACATTTCTGGAGAAGATCTAGTCTGAGGCACGAAGATGCAGCCTGCAGTGGGAGACTGTCGACATCAATCTGCAAGGAAAAAATTAATTTTGATCATGTTGTAATTGAAAAGGACTGCTGATTGATAGTAGAAATAACAGCCAACACCATATGCATCTCAATTTGCTCAGATTACACAATTCTAACTGAAAAATCTTTCCAGATAGGAAAATTCTAATTGAAGAAAGTAAAAACAAACTTCCTGCTTCCTGGTGCCTAAACTGCCACAGTTAGTTACCGACAAGAACAGTGCTTTCAATGCAAATTTCACACAAGTGGGATCAAGACCCTTGAAGCACTTCTCCCAAGAAGTGCAGCACAGCTTCACCAGTGTGATCCTGAAGACAAAGAACAGTCAAGGCCAAGGCTACCAGGAGGTGGAAGTGGTCCACTCAAAGCAGAAGCAGACTGCTGATGAGCAAGAGTTCCTTGGGAACTTATGAAGCATGTGCTTTGCAGTTGTGACCAGGCTACCCTGACATTATTGCAGCTCCTATCTTAAAAATTCCTTAGAGACCCTTGGTTTTCTTCATTTAAAATGTAAAAAGACTGCCTTACTGGCTTCAATTGCCAGGACCCTCAAGCTCTTGAAGGAGCATGAGTTGAGAAAAGTTATAATTTTAAGTTCCAAGTACCATGTACAGCCTTAAGATTTGTATATGTGTGATTTTTACTAACATTGGAAACAACGTATTTCTATTCTTATTGTTTTATTTTACATGCAGAGAAATTTTCTTTTTAGATATTTGCTCATTTTTACTGGAAAGGCAGATTTACACAGAGAAGGAGAGAGAGAAGTGTAAGGCTGGAGTTGAGCCAATCTGAAACCAGGAGCCAGGAACTTCCTCTTTGGTTTTCCCACATGGGTGCAGGGTCCTTGGACTTTGGGCTGTCTACCACTGCCTTTCTAGGCCACAAGCAGGGAGCTGGATGAAAGCAGAGCAGCCAGGACATGAACTGGTCCCATATGGGATCCTGGTGCTTGCAGGTGGAGAATTAGCCTGTTGAGCAACCAGACTGGTCCCCAGAAAATCTTTTCTAAATTATTGGTCCTTTATTCACAGACCTTCCTAATCTCTACTAATCTATTCATAATTATCTTGGATTTTTGCAAGTAGATATAATCATTTGTGAATAATCACTGTTTATTCCTATTTTCCATTTTTATTTCATTTAATACAACGTGAAATGGAGGTGATGCTAGCAAGCATACTGTCATTTTTCTGAACTGCAAGAGACAAACTTCAACATTTTACAAACTGAAGGTTTTTATTACTATTGCTGTTTTCTAGACATATCTTTAGGATATTAAAGTACCTTTCTAGTTCAGGAGTTTTAAAACCCAAGACATTATTTTATCAAATGTTTTTCTAATATATACTTTATGATCTATATAACTAATTCTGCCAATGTAGAGAACTTTATTGATGACTTCTTTGTTGTTAGTAAATAACTTCATACCCTTTGAACATATCCAGTTTGCTTTAGAAGTATGTAGTAAGAGTTTGGAGCAGTGGCCTAGTGGCTAAAGTCTTTGCCTTAAATATGCTAGGATCCCATACGGGCGCTGTTTCTAATCCCAGCTGCTCCACTCCTTATGGCCTGGGAAAGCAGTCCAGGACGGCCCAAAGCCTTAGGACCCTGCACCCATGTGGGAGACTCAGAGGAAGCTCCTGGCTTCTGATCAGCTCAGCTCCAGCATTGTGGCCACCTTGGGGAATGAACCAATGGATAGATCTTTCTCTCTGTTATCTCCTTCTCTCTGTATATCTGCCTTTGCAATAAAAATAAATCTTAAAAAAAAAAGTATGTAGTGAATAGAATAACGTAGGCCTTGCTCTACTCCATTGCCTCCTCCAAAAGTTGCCCATATCTTATTACTTAGAGTTCACACGTTTCATATATTTACAATGAAAACTTACGGTAGTTGGTGGAGTTAAAAATTGTTATTTAGTTAAACAGAAAATAGGGGTATCTTTTAAAAGATAATGTTAGGATCTGGCATGATAGTCTAATGGGTAAAGTCCTGGTCTTGCAACTACCAGGATCCTTTATGGGTGCTGGTTCATGTCCTGGCTGCTCCACTTCACTTCCAGCTCCCTGCTTGTGGCCTGGGACAGCAGTCGAGGACGGCCCAAAGCTTTGGGGTGCTGTGTCTGTGTGGGGAAACCCAGAAGAAGTTCCTGAATCCTGGCTTGCGATGGGCATAGCTCTGGCCATTGAGGCCGCTTGGGGAGTGAATCGGCAGACAGCAGATCTTCCTCTCTGTCTTTCCTTCTCTCTGTATATATGCCTTTCCAATAAAAACAAAAACATTCTTTTTTTTTTAAAGATTTATTTTATTTTTATTGGAAAGGCAGATATACAGAGAGGAGAGAGAGAGAGGAAGATCTTCCACCCGATGATTCACTGCCCAAGTGAGCACAACGGCCGATGCTATGCCGGTCCAAAGCCAGGAGCCTCTTCCGGGTCTCCCACGCGGGTGCAGGGTCCCAAAGCTTTGGGCCGTCCTCCACTGCTTTCCCAGGCCACAAACAGGGAGCTGGATGGGAAGCAGGGCCGCCGGGATTAAAACCATTAGAACCGGCGCCCATATGGGATCCCGGGTGTGCAAGGCGAGGACCTTAACCACTGCGCAATTGCGCCAGGCCCACAAAAAATCCTTAAAAACAAAACACCTCAAAAAACATATTGTTAGATCAGGTTATGGTTCATAACTATGCTTAGTATTTTTACATTTATGTCCATATATGAAATAATAGTCATACTTCTTTACCTGCTTTTTGTAAAATGTAAAGTTTGTTTTTTAAAACTGAAGTTATATGGACATTTTAAAGTAACCTGGATGGGGTATGCAATCTCTTTTTACTATTATTTGACAGAATTTTTATGACATGCATTTTCTCCTTTGAATGTTCGGTACAACATACCTATGAAAATGTTTAGCCTCAAATTTTCTTTATGGGGAAGTTTAAATGATTGCTTCTCTTTTGCAATTGACATAGAATCATTAAGATTCTCTATATCATCATCTGTCAATCTGGGGAAATTGTATTCTTAGAAACGTATTTACTTCATTTAAATTTTCAAATTTATTGGTATTCAGTTTTTTAGACTTTCCGTGACTTCAAGATCATAAGTAATATTCTTTCTCACTTATTATAGTGGTTAATTAATTCTGCATCCCCTATTTTTTTATCACTAAGGAATTTATTAACTTTACTAGTCTTTTTAAAAATAAGTTTTTGTCAATGAATTTCACGATTGTAATTTGCCTATTTTTTCATTATTGATGATCTCTTTTCTTCTACTTTGTGTCAGCATATCTTGAACATCTCGAAAATTCCTAGACATAACTTGTTTTTAAATATTTATCTTTTTTGGAAAGGCAGGTTTTCAGAGGGAAAGCTCTTCCATCCGTTGGTTCACTTTCCAGATGGCCATCATGGCCAGAGGAGCTGAGCCGATCCAAAGCCAGGAGCCAGGAGCCTCCTCCAGGGCTACAACACAGGTACAGGGTCCCAAGGCTCTGGGCCATTCTCTATTGCCTTCCAAGGGTACAAGCAGGGAACTGGAAGGAAATAGAACAGCTGCCACTTGAACTGGCACCAGTCCCTTGATATAGATTCTTAGCTCATGGATATTCAGCTTCATTTCAAAGAAATGATTTTAAGCCTATAAAAATGTTCCTCTTGTCACATATTATCTCCAAAAAATCTATTAAAAATTACTTTTAAAACAGCAAGAGAGAGACAGAAGAGAGGAAGGAGGCTGGTGGAAGGAAGGGGAAGCGGGAGCGAGAGGAACTCACATGCATTGGTTCATACTGTAAATGGCAAAGGCTAAGGCTAGGCCAGGCCAAAGTCAAGATGAGGAACTCAACAAGAAGTCTACCACTTGGGGTGGCAGATCGGGACCCACTGCCTTAAGCCATTATCTGCTGCCTCCCAAAATGCATATTAGTACTTTCCATGGGAAAAGGGAGCAGAGGCAGAACTTGAACCTAGGTTCACTGATACTGAATGTGGGCACCCCTAAAGGTATCTTAACCACAACACCAAATGTCTGCTCCTCAAAGTTGGACAGGTAAGAGTTTTACTATTGTGCAGTGCAAAATATCTTCTATTTTGCACTGTGATTTTTGCCTCATGTTATTTAAAATTTTATTATTTTGATTTACAAATATATGTAGACTTTCTAATTATTTTGTTAGTAGCTTCTAATTAGTGACACTGTAGTTAAATAATGTAACTCTTAAAATAAATTTACACTTCATCAACAACATGGAGTCAAATTCTCCAAGCAACCTAGGTGTTCTTTATATGTATCCACTAGATTTGCTATGGTTCTATCAGAGAGGTGTTAAGTTTCTCACTATGACTGCAGATTTGTTAAATTTTCTACATGATCTATTATTCTGATTTGTTATCTCTAATAGTGCAACTTTTTTCTGCTAATTTTGTTTCATGGTAATACAGTTACACCAGCTTTCCTTGGGTTGATACTTTCATTGCAATTTTTCCCCCTTTTCTTTCCATCTCTGTATCAGTCCTCTGGGACAGCTGTTTCTTTTTCATTTGTTTTTCCTTATTCCAGTTTAATAACTTTCAAATGCTTTGCTGGCTCAACGCTAATGTTCCTTCTATGTAGAACTCCTTTTCCACATTCCTTTAATTCCTGACTCCTATTTGTTCTTCAAAATGAAGCTCAAATGAGAGGCCCTCAATAAATCTGTTTTTTCTGTTAAAATTCTCTATGGCAATCTTTTTTTTTTTTTAATTTATTTTATTGGAAAGGCGGATATACAGAGAGGAGAGACAGAGAAGAAGATCTTCCGTCCGATGATTCACTCCCCAAATGAGCACAACGGCCAATGCTATGCCGGTCCGAAGCCAGGAGCCTCTTCCGGGTCTCCCACGCGGGTGCAGGGTCCCAAAGCCTTGGGCCGTCCTCCACTGCTTTCCTGGGCCAAAGGCAGGGAGCTGGAAGGGAAGCGGGGCTGCCGGGATAGAACCGACGCCCATATGGGATCCAGGGCGTGCAAGGTGAGGACCTTAACCACTGCGCCATCGCACCAGGCCCTATGGCAATCTTATACTTTTTCCTTATAACACATGTCTTAGCTTGTATTTACATATCGATTGACTTCTGTCTTCCTTAGTATCATGAAGCACATTTCACCATATTTTGTTTCTTATACTTCACTGAGCATCTCTGGTACTTCAAACATACTTGACAAACAAGGAATGTAACTCAAAAATTCTTAACTCCAAAGCTCCCCCCAGGCTGCAGATGTGCATATGAAACTGTCTTTTGGACATCCACAGTTGGAAGTTTCATTACCTATCTCAAATCCATTATATCAAAAACTAAGTTCACCATATTTTCTTCAAGAAAAGGCATCATCTTCTTTTTTTTCCATAGCACCACAGTCCCTACACATAGCCGAGAGGAAATAAAGTCTTATTAATTCCATTTCCTTAACATATTTCACATTCTGATCTCTTTCTATTTTATATATTATTGCTTTAATTCAAACCCATGTCATCTCTCACCCTGGTTAACATAGACATTTTGCTGCCAGCCTTAAGAGTTTTTTTTTAATTTGTATTCCATCTGTATTACCATTCCTACCAATCTGTCCCTCATCACAGTTTTAGAAATATTGCCAAGTTTTGAAGCTAGTAATGTACCTCTATAAAAATATATCCCTTTATGATTTCTTGTTAGGATAAACTCAGAAAATGATATATAGTCTCTTAAGGATTTAGCTGCCTCGTTCCTACTTCTCACAGCCTCAGTTAACAACTGCATTCCTTACAGTCTAAACATTCCAAATACACTTAACTGTTTTATAAATCTGCCGCTTCTCAACCTGCTATTTATCTCAATTGCTTTTCGTATTCTGTCATAGAAAATGCTGAGTTGGTCAGGACAAGGTATCACCCTTTTTCTGAAGTCCAACAGAATCCCCCCAGTAGACAACCATTTATTCATTTGGTATTCTCAATTTGATCCACAAACACATTTCCCATACTGCCAATCACATTCTACTGAACAGTACTTAATTTGTCTTCACATCCATGCTTGGATGAGGGCTCCTAGAAGTAAAAATCTTGCCTTATCCAGTTCCTGTTTTCAAGATTCAGAAAAAGGAGATGCCTAATGGATGATCAATACACAAACGTGAAAAAACAAAACTCTGAGGCAAAAAATTAAAAAAAGAAAACATACTTTAGGTGACTATGTATAGGAACAGACATAAGACATCCATTTTCAAAAGTATATTTATGATTCTAAAATTGTACCTTTTAAAATATACACAGAGAAGAAATATATTTGAGAAAACTAGTATCTTATAGACATATGGTAGAATCGCAAATTTGCTTCATTGATTATTCCAAGAAAAAGTATGGCCCACACCGTCTTGATTTTTACATGTTTAGGGTTTATCTCAAAACTGAGCGTATAACAATCACAGAAATTCAAACCCCAAGTGTGTTGTATAGCATACAAACCAGCTTCAAAGCATTAGTCCACTCTTAAAAGAAAAGGGACTCTTCCTCTTCCTCCCTGAATCCTTCTGTTATTTATCCCCAAATTGTTACAAATACATAATCATTTATTTCAGTTAGATTTATAGGACAAGCAATTTTAATGACCATTTATCTCACTCAGCTATCAAAATCTTACTGGCAAAAAGAAATACAAAATTTCAACAACTTCTCTCCTCAGTATTGAGAAAATTGGCTCCTGTTTTAAACAGATTCCAACACCATCTCCCACCCTCTATCCTTTTGCCAGATTACGAAAGAGAAAAAGCAAATAAATAAATAAAATAAAATTTTAAAAAAAGACATAACTTAATTGCGAGTAAGTTTAAAATTAATCTACTCTTTTCAGTATTCTGAATATTATAAATTACATTTTCTATTTCAGAACAATTAAAAATGGTACAGAATGAACTAAAATCATATAATTAACATCTTGCCATCTGTCACGCTTAACATGCTTACAGAGGGTAAACTCTTCTAATAAAAAAGCTAAATCATATTGTGCTAAAACAGCTAATTTTTGAAATACTAATTAGTTCCCTTAGGTCACAATAAAGATACTACCATTAGCAAGCAAAAATTTCAAATTACTGTATGACCCATGTGGTTCTAAAAGCTAACTGAGTTTGCCAGTGATATAAATAAATAAATATTTTCCTGTGTTTATAAGTAATCTATCAACTACTAAAGATCAAGATTGTTAGAGAATATGTAGAGAATACCACCCCTAAAGATCTAGTTTTAAATAATTTTTAAAGAAAGGTAACTTAGCTAACATCTCAATAGTCTTTTTAATTAACATAAAATAAGTTCTGATACAGATTTTAAATGTAGAAGCAGGGGAGACATATGGTGCAGGTCAGGCCTCCATTTGGAAAGCCACATCCCATTTGTGATGGTGAGTTCAAGTCCTGGCTGGCAACTGTGTGATCCAGCCTCCTGCTACTGTACCTCAGGAGGCAGCTACCATTGGCCCAGATCCCTGGATCCCTGTCCCCAATGCAGAAGACTGCTATGAAGTTCTGGGTTTGTAACCTGCAGTCTGGCCTACCGCCTGCAGCTGTGAGTCTCTGGGGAGTGAACTAGAGGATGCTGTGCTTTATATGAAAATTGTCACTGCATACAGTTATCCACCGATGCATCTTATCATCCACTGACTGAACACCAGTGCTTACTGTGCTGACAGCTGAAGGAAAAGGGGCAAAAACAAACACTCCAAGTGTGATAGAGTAAAAGCACTGGACATGTTAAGAAATACCCATGTCCTTAAGGAAATATAACATGTAAAGAGAAAGCAAAAGGATCATCAGGAGTTAGCTGGCTAGTTTGGCACAGCTGAAGAGTGGTTGAGAGAGTGTCTGTGTTTTTATTTAGTTTATATGTAGTTTTACTTAGAAAAGTTTAAGGTACCAATAGATAAGAAAACCAGACCAGCATGTGTGCAGTGTAGTAATATTTATAAGCAGATAACTGGAATCATGGAGGTGGTGATTTAATGATATTCTGGGTGTAGGAGAGTGGAAGAATGATAAATTTTATACAGTCAAAATTAATTAATAAATTTGGTAGCTTTATAGCCTTTATCTTAGATATTATCTTTTTTTAGCTTTTAATTTTTGTTATACCTTCACTTTCCTTATCTCAGTTGGGAAGGAGAGCGGGAGACCCAGAAGAAGCTCCTGGCTTCAGATCGGCCAAGCAACAGCCCTTGTGGCCATCTGGGAAGAGAACCAATGGATAAAAGATCTCTATCTCCATCTCTCTCTAACTTTCTCTCTCAAATAAAAATTTAAAAAAAGTCTTATATATTAAAAACTTATTTGAGAGCCCAGTGTTGCAGAGTCAGAAACAGAGAGAGAGAGATCTTCCATCTGCTGGTTTACTGCCCAGATCGTCTCGCCCCTAGGGCTGGGCCAGGCTGAGCCCAGCAGCCACGAGCTTTATGTCATGTTCCCTTGTGAGTGGCAGGGGCCGAAACATGTGGATCATCTTTCACTGCTTTTCAGGTCATTAGCAGGGAGCAGGACTGGAAGTGGAGCAGATGGGACACAAACTGGTACTCATGTTGGGATGCCACTGTTGAAGTCAGCAGCTTTACTTGCCACACCACAACCTGCGCCCCACAAAGGGAAATTCTTAGAGATGCACATGTTTGCTTTATCTCTGAATATAATTCCTATTTTCTGTACTTTGTAACCCAAGTCCATTTGGATTTCTGGCTAGCCAGGGAAGTATTATAATGAACACACTGCCCCCAGCACATCACTTTCTAGTGCCACCTAAACACAAGTGAACTATCCAATCACTGTCTTTCTGTAGGAGATATGGTAGAAAGTGAATATCTGTATTACTAACAGTTCAATAATATCCTCAATGTTTAACTGTAACTTTTCTTCACATGTACAAGGAAACAGAATGGACAATGACTATGCAAAGGCAGCAGCCACACTGTTGCAAGACAGTAAATGTCCATGGTGAACAAATTTCCTAGCTTTTTCTTTTGTTGAAATTTCGTATTCAAGCTAAAGAGTTTAAAGACTTCCTTGAAAAATACTAACAATGAGTGTAGTGACACACACTACAAGGAAAATCTTAATGTTTATACTATTTTTAACAGTATTAATGTTTATACATTTTTAATTGAAGTGTTACAAGTACGCAAATACGGTTTGACCTTGGTGGCTCAGGGGACAGCAGCCCTCCGAGTGATGGTGACCTGCCTGTGGAGAGTACCCAAGCCAGGTCAGAACCAATGTCCAGGAGTTGATCCATGGGCACCTTCGCCACACAGTGACCAAGTCCTGGCTGTTGGTAAGCCAGAGCGAGAGAGAGAGAGAGAGAGAGATTTCTCCCCTCATGGTGAGTACTCCATGAGGAAATCCTGGGACAGGATCAAGGCCTCTAGCCCCATCCTGCAACCACCACCTTGTGGTATCAGGAAACCAGGGTATGGGAGTTTGACCTTGGCAGCTTGGGGGACAGCAGCCCTCCACAGCGGTGGCAACCCAATTGCAGAATACCCAGCCAGGTCAGACCCAATGCTGGGGATTTGATTCATAGGCACCATTGCTACACGGTGACTGTGTCCTAGGCTTGGGGCACCAGGCTCTGCCTGCTGGCCACTCAGAGGTGAGCTCTAGAGTTTTTAGGGTATGTAACTGCTGCCTAGGGACATTCAGGGATAAGGCTAGTGTGAGTGCAGGTGAGGGATGAATTCTGTATGATTCCTAGTGATGGAGTCACGGAACTTGGTTGCAAGCCTGGGGACTGAGATCTGAGGGTTTGGAGGGGAGATTCCATAAGTTCTATTTGGGACAGACTGATTCACCAACCCACATGGGAATTCTGAGATGGGCTGTTAGTGTAGAGCATCACTGACTGCCACACATCAGTCCACATAAAAGCTAGGGTTGTGGGTCTGTCCAGTAGGGCTAGGTGCTAGTACCTGACCGAGTGGCAAAACAGGGAATGGGTCACACTTGGCAGGGTCAAGACTCTAAAAACAGGCGAGAGATCTAGATCCGGGGGTAGATTCTCTGTGAGAAGTGTGGGCCCAACCCTGTGAAATACAAGTCCCACTGGTTAGCTTGTGAGTTGGGGTGGTAACGGGCTGAGCTAGGTGTGACCATGGCACCTGCCATCACTTACAGGTAAAGGAACCAACAACAGTCTGGGCAGGTCAAGGCAGCAGCACCCGAATGTGCATCCTAAAGCAGAATGTGGGGTGGGCCAAGCTGCAATTGGAAGGGGGTGGACTGGGCAGGGCCGCACAAACCTTAACTCACAAGAAACAACAGAAATCAGGATGGAGATGAAGCACAGGTCATGCTGAGCTAGGCTCTTACACTGACTGGCCTGCATGAGCCAGGGACGTTAGGCCACAGCAATGAAGGCAAAGGTCAAGACAGGTGAGGGGCTATGCCAAGCTGGGTCAGAGCAACCACTGGCATGTGCGTAATCTAAGCCTGGGAATAGGCCCAATGGGGGAGCTAAGATGACACCCTAGCTGGGTTGGGGTTTCCACTGGTGAGTGCAGGGGCTGGAGTGGGGACTGCATTCTGGTCTGGACATGGCTGCAGTTTCCATTGGTCCAAGTGTGGACTGGGACTGAATGCACCAGGCTGGGCTAGACTCCAGCACCATCTGGTGCTCTGAGGACCAGGGTAGATGTAGGATGGACTAGGCTAGGTCTCTGCCCCTACTGAGCTATGTGTGAGCTGTCTGGGTATGGACAAGCCTTGGCTGGGTTGAAACATTCAACAGTAAGAACCGGAATGGGCAGAAGGCCAGTCAGGAAAGGTCACTGTTCCTGTTAGGACAGGAAGTAGAGTAAGAAGGGATGGCTCATTGAAATACCAGTATGCACAAAATCTGGCAATGGGAGAGGTTCAGATGGAGGAGCCTGGGCAACTCCTCTGGCAGGACACAGTCCCTGCAGGTGAGTGCAAGAACAGGGAGCAGCCTAGACCAGGCCAGAGAAAGGTACCCACTAGCATACACTTGGCACAGATGGGGGGCAGAACAGGCTGAACCAGTTCACATCACCTGCTGGCGAATCTGAGCACCAGAACAGTGTGGGTCTGGCTAAGTACGGTTGCAACACATACCAATGCACATTACAGCTGGGATTGGATGCCTGGTGGGCTGGGCTAGACTATAACCCTCACCAGCATCAGCTGGAATTGGGGGTGGGCTGGACCGGGCAACACCCACTGGCAAATGCCAAGGTGAGGTGGGCCATGCCAGACGGCCGCAACGCTCAACAAGCACATGTGAAAACCAGGGAGGGAGGGGGCAAAGCTGGTAGGGGGAATGTGGAGGGCTACCCTGCTGGAGAGCCACTTCCACTGGAGAGCGTGAGCTGGGATGAGGGCAGACCAGACCAGGCAGGGCTACAATTCCTGTGGGCCTCATGTGGACTAGATAAGGGAAAAGCCAGGCTGGGCTCATTGTTCCTACTGGTGCAAGCATAAATTAGAGTGGGTGAGGGTTGGCTGGGCTTAGCTGCAGCATCAGCTGGCAGAGGCTGGCATTTGGGGGCTAATTCTGTCAATTAAAACTGCAGAACCACCCGGAGAATGCATAATCTGGGAGTGGGAGTGGCCTAGGTGGGAAATAGTGGGCACCTCTTGGGTTACCACTCTCACTGGAGAACATGAAAACCAGGATTGGGGCAGGAGTGACTAGACAGAACAGCACCCGCCAGCATGTATGAGGGCTGGATAATAGGGCAGGAAGTGTTGTACTAGCTTTCAACGCCCATTGACATGTATGAGAGCTAAACTGGATGTGGGACAAACTGAACAAGTCTGCGGTACATAGTGGCAAGCAAGGGAATCAGGCTGGGGGCAGGCCTGGTGGGGGTTATTGTGTCGCCCAACTAGGCTGCAGCTCCCATTGGTTTGCGTGAGGATCGAGTATGAAGTGGGCAGAATCGGGCTGGACTAAAACACCCATTGGTTCCGTGGAAGACAGGACTGGAAACAGAACTGACCCAGCAATTGCAACCACCAGCACATGCATAAGCTGCTTGGGGCAACAGACTGTGCCAGACCCTGCACTGGCAAACTCATACAAGAATCAGATCTTGGGATCACTTCAGGTGAAATTTCTCTGGGGATCCATCCAACTGAACTGCTGATCTCAGAACCCCAACCATGAAGAAACTATGTCAGCCAGTGGATTCTGAATAGATTTCATCGTGCTTAGAATGATGAGACTGGCAGCAATTCAGGACTGTTGATCTATCAAAACTGCATGAGCAGGGCCTTCAGAGCGTGCCCCACACTGGGGACCTGGGATGGGTGGGAGGCTGGGTGGGGCTTCTCCCTTTATCTTTTCCCTTACCGCAGATACAGAAAAAAAAAATATTAATGTGGAAACAATGGTCTTACCCACTTTCCTGTAGTCTTTGACCCTTTGTGCCCTAGTCAACTATGTAAAGATTACAAAAATAAAAAAGTACACAAACACAAACTCAGATTTTATACAACCATAAGCTAAACACATTTAAAATTAAGTACAGGGCCTGGCGGCGAGGCTTAGCGGCTAAAGTCCTTGCCTTGAACACACCCAGATCCCATATGGGCACCGGTTCTAATCCCGGCAGCTCCACTTCCCATCCAGCTCCCTGCCTGTGTCCTGGGAAAGCAGTCAAGGACGGCCCAAAGCTTTGGGACCCTGCACCTGTGTGGGAGACCCGGAAGAGGTTCCTGGTTCCCGGCTTCGGATTGGCGCAGCACCGGCAGTTGAGCTCACCTGGGGAGTGAATCATCAGATGGAACATCTTCCTCTCTGACTCTTCTCCTCTCTGTATATCTGACTTTGTAATAAAAATAAATAAATCTTTAAAAAAATTAAGTACAAAACTACAAAACCAAAAGAATCATTAAAGTAGGGCCCGGCATGATGGCGTAGCAGTTAAGGTCCTCGCCTTGAATGTGCTGGGATCCCATTTGGGCGCCGTTTCTAATCCCGGCTGTCCTGCTTTCCATCCAGTTCCCTGCTTGTGGTCTGGGAAAGCAGTCGAGGATGGCCCAGAGCATTGGGACCTGCACCTGCGTGGGAGACCTGGAAAGAAGTTCCTTGCTCCTGGCTTCAGATTGGTGTAGCACCAGCCACTGCGGCCATTTGGGGAGTGAATCACTGGACAGAAGATCATCCTCTCTGTCTCTCCTCCTCTCTGTACATCTGCCTTTCCAATAAAATAAATAAATCTTTAAAAAAAAATCACTAAAGTAACATATAAATTCTTAGCTTTAACTCAATCATTGCCTGGGTATGAATTTTGAGCTAACTGCTCCAAAACTGTTTTTCATTGTTCTTACCTCCCCTGTTATGTGTAATAACATTCTTTCTGTCTGACCTTTGGTGAAATTTTATTCATACATGTTCCAGGTAATGCCACCTAGGCTTAACCAACTATAAACCTTATATAGCAAAATTGTTTCTATACTGCACTGAAACAATTCAAAATGTACTTTTTGGCACTAACCAATAGTAAATATAGTCATAAAGGTAAATAAACATAAGCATGTCACTAAAATTATATGAAAAACTTCTAAAAGATTCAGAATGTTTTCATTTTATTAAAGTGATCCAGTACTGTGGTATAGCAGATTAAACCACTACATGCAACTCTGGTATCCCATAAGAACTGTGGTTTCAGTCCTGGCTGCTCCACTCTTGACCCAGATTACTGTCTATGTATCTGGGAAAGAAGCTGACAATGGTCCAAGAACTTGAGTCACTGCAACCCACCCGGGCACTTGGAAGCATTTCCCGACTCTGGGCCTTCCCCTGGCCCAGCACCAGCTATTGAAGCCACCTGTAGTGGAATGAACCAATGGTTGGATGATTGTTTTCTCTATCTCCCTCTCTAACTCTGCCTTTCAAATATATATATACATATATATATATATATCCTTATAAAATAAAAACCAAAAATTAGAATTAAAAAAAACACCATATTACTCAGCTGAGAAATGTTCCAGGTCAAGGTATAAACACGATTCAAAGAAGTGGGATGAGTTGTTCATGAGGCAGCACTAGCAACAACAGAAGGTTTTGTTTTTTTCCCATCACTTTCTTTCATAATAAGCTGAATTTATTCAACATATGAACTTTACAAAAAAACTTTTGAATTTTTATTAATATATAAAGATTTCATGTATTTCACAGTTAAGTTTCTTCTTTGTGGGGGTGGGTGGGTATAAGATTTCATGTCACTTTTTGAGTCAGGATTAGAGAGGGGCGGGAGAGGGAGAGAGAGATCTTTCATCTGCTGGTTCATTACCAAATGGCCACAGTGACCAGGGATATAGGCCAAGGTGAATGCAGGGATCCAAGGACTCTGGCCATCTTCTGATTCTTTCCAAGGTGCATCAACAGGGAGCTGGATCAGAAGAGGAGCAACTGGGACTCCAACAGGTGGCCACTGGGATACCAGTACTTCAGGCGTGGCTTTATCTGAAGCGTCAAAGTCATTCTTTGGGTAAATTTCCAGGAGTGGGATGTCTGGATCATCTGCTAGACCTATTCAGAATTCTGAGGAATAGCCATACTGTCTATCAAAATGGTTACACTAGTGTACATTCCCACCAACAGAAGGGTACCTTTTTCCACATCTTCCCCAGCATTTATTTTTTGATTTTTGGATGACAGTCATTATACAAACAAACCTCACTGTGGAATTTGTTTATATTTCCCTGATGACTAGTGATCCTGAGAATTTTTTCGTGTGTATGTTGGCCATTTGTATTTTATCAACTGAAAAAATGCCTATTCACATTCATTGATTTCTTAGCTGATTATTTGTTACTGTTGAATTTCTGGAGTGACTTAAATATTTGGGATACTAACCCTTTATCAGTTGCATGGTTTGCAAATATTTTCTCCCATTCTGTTGGTTGCCCGTTCACTTTGTTGTTTCCATTGCTTTGTAGAAGCTTGTTAGCTTGATATAATCCCATTATCCAGTTTTGCCTTTACTGACAATGTGCTTCTAAGGTTCTTATCCATAAAATCTTTGCTTATGCTAATGTTTTGCAGAGCTTCCTGAATGTTTTCCTCTAATAATTGGATGGTATCATGTCATAGATTTAGATCCTTCTTAAGTTGTGAGTTGATTTTTGAATGAGGTATAAGGTATGGGGTCTTGTTCCATGTTCTCCATGCAGAGATCCAATTTTCCCAACACTATTTTCAAATAGATAGTCCTTTCTCCAGGAAGTAATTTCAGCTTGTTAAAGATCAACTCATTGTAGATGCAAGGATTAATTTCCAGTATTTCTATATTCCACTGGTCTATATGTCTGTCTGTATGTCACTGCCAGGCTGTTTTGATTACAAGTGTCCCGTTACGCCTTGAATTCTGGTATTGTGATGCCTCTTTTTTAATGACTGTTTTATGTATTCATGATCTCTTGTGTTTTCACATGAATTTTAGGATTTTTTTCTGGATTTGAGAAGAATATCTTTGGCATTTTGATTGTGATTGGATTGGATTTATAAATTGTTTTGGGTAGTATGGACATTTTGATAATATTTCAGAACACAAACATGGAAGGAAGATTTTTCCATTTTTCGGTTGTCTTTTATTCAAAGCTCTCATTTATATGCAAAAACATTTTAGCAGCTGGTTATTCAGGGATTAAGGAAGAAATTTATTGTAGAGAAATTCTTTTCATCTACCAAAACAGAGGAACACATATGCTTCAAAGATGAGAACAAGCCTCCCACAGACTCCTGCACATGATGTATGCCAAGATAGGGAAATTTCCACCTTCGCTGGCCTTTTGGTTCTCTCTAGGCCAGGCTTCCACTTTATCTTTCTGTGTATAATTCCCAATATTGGCTATTTCTGTTTTAAGTTCTCTATGAATAAACCTCTAATTCATGAACACCCAAAGTCCTATTTTTCCCCAGCAAAAACTTGGCTCTTTAGCTCTTATGTTAGTTAACAGCTCTATGAAACAGCAGCCATGATAGAAACAATGGGATCCTTTGACTCCATATAGTCTCAGCATAGCAAATCCGTACTTAAACATTCATTAGATCAACTCTAACAGAAGACATTTAAGCATAAAGTACTGGCAAATGACCTTCCAGACATTTTCCAAAAGCTTGTTTCCATATCCTCACAAACAAGGAAAACGCCTTTTAAACACCTTGTTACAGTCTGTAAGATACATCACAATTTAACATTTACCTATTGCTCGATACCTTGATAATTTCTAAATTGTTACCATAATAGCAGTAGAATAAACTCATTACATAAATTTTTATCCAAGTTTCTGCTTATGTTCCAGGACAAGAAAAAAATAAGAATTTTGAAATATTTATTTCTGTAAGGTTTTACATTGTATCAGTCTCATCACTCATAGGTTATTCTACTTTTGCAGCTCTATATGTCTATGAGCCCCTAAACAAGTTGACTTCTCTGTGCCTTAATTTCCTCATCTTTCAAATAAGAATAAAATACCTACCTTAAGAGTCTGACGTAAAGGGAAAACAGCTAATATAGGCAGAGCTTTCTGAAAAGTCCCTAGCGTATTAGTGCACAACTAGTACTACTGTCAAAACTTGCCACCAACATTTAGTGTTTTGTGAAAGAACTGGTAATACTCTGATCCATTTTAAAGTGGAAACAATATTTTGAAACAGCGTTAGGGAACAAAGACCTTTTTTAAACTTCATAAACATGGGAAGAGATGTACAGATACAGACAGGACCACACATAAGAAGGCACAAGTGAAACAAATTTTAGGAAAGCTTCTTAGTTAAGACAATAGGAGAGGCTTAAGTTTGGAAAGTGGTTGAAAATAATTATACGTAGGGAAATTTGCATGACAGAGGCAGCAGCTCACTTGAATGGTGGATTCGAGAGGGCTTGAAAATGGGTCAAACAAGGAGCTGCTTGAAGCAATGTGAATTTGTTTAGGAGATACAAAGCAAAGAGGCCTTGTCCTTTTGTCAGCTGACCACCTAAACAACGATGAGGCATAATGAAATTATTCCAGGTCTCTCGAGTTTATGTTATGCTCTGAAGGTACATGGAATGGCAGGCAGTAATAACTACTCTTTGAAATTTTGCTGTACATGAACCACACAGCTAATTATTGGCATTTTAACGACAATAACCTCAGTTCCGGCTTTCAGTTCTGTGTTTCTTTCACTGTAACATGTTCACACTTTTTCCTAAATCTTATTCCTGGATTTGCTAAGTGATTACTTGGAATACATAATTATTTTAAAATGGTTTTATTATCCATTTTATTGCATTCATTGATTGCTACAAAGAAGCTCATTTGCTATTTTCCTGCCTACTCATAGTCTTAAGTGATCTTCACATAATTCGTCATCTTGACATTTCACTACACAGAGAAGTATTTTGTCATTTCAAATCTGAGCATTTTAACATGTTCTTTTTCTTCCTGGACATTTAAGAAATAAAAGCAATGCCAAGAATAATTCTGTTAACTGTTTCAACTCAGAAAAACCCATCTCTCTTAAAAACATCAACCTGGAAAGAACACTGAAATAAATTTATTCACTTCTCATTTTTGGTAGATGATGGACTCACCTAAAAATTCTTAAAAAAACAACAACGAAAAAAAACTTTCTGTTCACAAATTAACAGCAGAGCTCAGATAATTTTTTAGACTTCCAGATTTCATATATATTGTTGGTTCTTTTCTTTAACTGTTACAGTTTTGAAATCAACATTGCATTCCTGGCAAATCAGACCCCAAATTTTGCAATAACCTAACAGATTTTCAGTGGCATTTTAAGGCTCCAAATAATGTTCTCCTATTCCCAGATATTTATCTCTTTCAATACATAATTACACTAAAATATGATGAAGAACTAATAATAGAAGTAAAATAGTTTCATCACCCAGCAGCTTAAAAAATGACATGGAAACAGATGTATATATCCCAAATTTTAAAAACAATAAATGTTAACATATGGCTAAAGTATAAAGTGGGGTAAAATAAATTATTAGGTATAATAGCTATATTCAGTGAAATATTTAATGAAAGCTAAAAAAAATAAACAATATTGACACAGACCCATGCTATCCAATACATTAACTGTCAGCTATGTTCAGCTAAATTAAAATTAAATTCAAGCTTCAAATTCAGTTAAATTTCAAGCTTCAGTAGTTTTAAATGGCTTGTGGATGTCATACTGGACAAGGCAGTTAAGTTACAAACACTACTATCACTGCAAAAAATTCTATTGGACAGCGCTGATGCTCATGATGTCTAAAGGGAAGGAAAATAGCAGCTAAGTCTAAAGTCTAATTCCAGTGGCCCCGCTTCCCAACCAGCTCCCTGCTTGTGGCCTGGGAAAGCAGTTGAGGATGGCCCAAGGCCGTGGGACTCTGCACCCATGTGGGAGACCCAGAGGAAGAGGCTTTGGCTCCTGGCTCTGGACTGGCTCAGCTCCAGCTGTTGTGGCTGCTTAGGGAGTGAATCAATGGAAGCAAGATCTCCCTGTCTTTTTCCTACTCTCTGTATATCTGACTTTGCAATAAAAATAAATAAATAATATGTATATAAAGGTGGGGAGGAAAACAGGATATATTTTTTTAAAGATTCATTTTATTTTTATTGGAAAGGCAGATATACAGAGAGGAGGAGAAAAAAAGAGGAAGATCTTCTGTCTAATGATTCACTCCCCAAGTGGCCACGACGGCTGGTGCTGCGCCAATCCGAAGCCAGGAGCTCTTCCGGGTCTCCCACGTGGGTGCAGGTCCCAATGTTCTGGGCTGTCCTCGACTGTTTCCCCAGGCCACAAGCAGGGAGCTGGATGGGAATTGGAGCTGCCAGATTAGAAATGGCGCCCAAATGGGATCCCAGTGCATTCAAGGCAAGGACCTTAACTGCTACACTATTGTACTGGGCCCAAAATAGGATATTTTAAATCAAGGGTAAAAATGGAAAGAAGGGGGCAGCATTGTGGCACAGAAGGTTAAGTCCAAGCCTGAAGTGGGTATTCCATTTGGCACTGGCTCATATCTTAGCTGCTGCCTTTCTGATCCCACTCCCTGCTAATGTGCCTGGAAAAGCAGTGGAAGATGACTCAAGCCCTTGGGTCCCAGGACCCATGTGGAACACCCAGATGAGGCTTTGGCTTGGCCCAGCCCATGCTACTGTGGCCATTTGAGGAGGGAACCAGCAGATGGAAGATCTCTCTTTCCCAATCTTTCTAACTTAGCCTTTCAAATGAAATAAATCTTAAGAAACGAAAAAAAGGAAAATTGCTTGAAAGGAGCACAGAAATAGAAATAGATTAACCAAAAATTTTTATAATATAAAATTTAAACTTTTGCATTCATTGAAGAACTTTGAATTATTATATAGGAAGTGATCTTACAGCAATTTTAATGGATATTACTTAAACAAAGAAAAATCTGAGTAAGAAATAAAATACAAAACTAAAGGAATTCAAACTGCAAATATTAAAATTACATCATTGGTAAAAGTCAGGCATACACACAACATTCTGTTAAAAATGAAAAAGAAAAGATAAAGTACATAAAATGCTGAAGTTACAAATGAGATAGCTAGTGCTGACATAATAAACACTTCTAAAAGGAACACCTTCAAAGTGATGACTTTGATAGGGCACTCAAAAAGTATATGAACCTGGTGTTCTTACAACCTAGTCAATCAGACTGCAGATTTCCCATTTGTGTAATTGCTGGCTTTGTCCGTATATTGCTTTAACCTTTAGCTTTCCTTTAAGGTTCTTACTGATTAAATCAGTCTAAGTAAGGCATGTCCAATAAGGAAGTTATCGCTACAAGTGACACTTCAACTAAATGAAAAGTAAGACTAAATTTTATCTTTTTTTTTAAGACTTAGTTATTTTTATTGGAAAAGTGGATATACACAGAGGATGAGAGACAGAGAGGAAGATCTTCCATCCGATGGTTCACTCCCCAAGTGAGCGCAACAGCTGGAGCTGAGCCAATCCGAAGCCAGGAGCCAGGAACTCTTCTGGGTCTCCCACGTGGGTACAGGGTCCCAAGGCTTTAGGCTGTCCTCGACTACTTTCCCAGGCCACAAGCAGGGAGCTGGATGGGAAGTAGGGCCACCAGCATTAGAATTGGCACCCATATGGGATCCCGGCGAGTTCAAGGAAAGGACTTTAACCACTCCGCTATCAAGCCGGGCCCTAAATTTTATCTTTTTTAAAAAGATTTATTTATTATTTATTTGAAAGCAGGGTCAACCAGGAGATAGAGTACTTCACCCACTGATTTACTTTCCCAAATGCCTAAACTGGCTGATGGGCTGGTCAGAAGCCAGGAGCTTCTCCTGAGTCTCCCACATGGGTGCAGGGGGTGGGGAGGGCCTAAGCATTTGGTCCCTCTTCTCAGGCTTTCCCAGGCACATTAGCAAGGAGCTGGGATGGAAATGGAACAGCCTGGACCTAACCTGGTCCCCATATGGGATGCAGTTGCCATAGGAGGCAGCTTTATCTGCCACTCCACAGCATCAGCATCTGTACTATATTATCTGTAGTGTCTTCACTGAGTTCAACAGTAAAACAAATCTCTTAAAATCATATAATTCATATTGGATATCCTGGTAAAAATTAGAAATGAAGCAGCATTCTGTTTAGAAAGGATGTTTAATTTCCATCCATCTTCATTCTTCAAATGTCCCTAACTTTGCCATGAAAACCTAATAGACTCACCTCAGAAGTTATTCCTTCCTCTGAATCTATAATTCCACTTTCTAAGCCATTTGTTATTATTGCTAACCAAACAGCTAGTTACTGCCTTGTCATCTATCCTGAACTGACCATGTACTTATTCATTTGTACTATGGCAAGTAACAGGATTTTGCATTTTGACAATTCAGAACTGGCTGATTTAAGAACAGGAAATTATAAAATACTTCAAAACCTGGAAAAAGCATAGTTGGAAGTAAAAAGCAAGATTAAAAGTATGTATGTTTATATACTCACAGATAGACACGTACATACATATATATGAAGTAAAAATAATGGACAGGTTAGTAAGAAGGGTCAATCAACAAAAAGAGGTCTGTTGAGTTGAAGAGAGCTGGATTGCAGGCCAAGCTCTAGGCAATCTTGTCATTATCACTTGGCAAAAATACAGGCTAATGACTGAAGACCACCAAGAAAGGAGATGACCACTGGATGCTTTCAGATTACAAGAAAATGAATGCTATCACTGAGATACACACGACATGATTCTCTCCACAACTTCAATTTCATCTTTGGTACCTGTTAGGGGTTATCAACTACAACTGACACTAGATGGTCCTTTTAGTGCCTGATGCTAGGCCATGACCAGCAATCTCAGTAAGTAGTATTACTCATAAGACCATAGTTACCTAAGTAAGATTTCTTTAACCTGGCTCTGAACCTAACTCCTTTTTAGCATTAAAATGGTAACCTTTTTAATTTAACAATGCCATCATATATAGTTAAATGTGTAATTTTAAAACAATATGGGCCTGTCGCCGTAGGTTATGGGCTAAAGTGCTCACCCCATATGCGCTGGTTCTAATCTCAGCTGCCCTGCTTTCCATCCAGCTCCCTGTTTGTGGCCTGGGAAAGCAGTCAAGGAAGGCCCAAAGCCTTAGGACCCTGCACCCACGTGGGAGACCTGGAAGGGGCTCCTGGCTTCGGATTGGCTTAGCTCCAGATGTTGTGTCTACTTGGGGAGTGACATAGTGTATGGAAGATCTTCCTTTCTCTCCTACACTCTGTATAACTGACTTTGCAATAAAAATAAATAAATCTTAAAAAGAAACCCTAACATATGATATCATCAATGCCCAAGAAGATTAAAAATTAAATGTTATATTTGTTACATGACAATATTCATACTACAGCAGTATAATAAGAACAGTTTATTTCAGATGTGTTTAATGAAAAGTATTAATCCAGAAGAAGAAATGTGTGAATTTCAGAATAAACTAGTGGAAAAACTGGATACTGAACCCTTTCAAGGACAACTATATTTTACCTCCCATGAAATAGCGAGGATATATATTGGATTGCTATCAGTTTGAGAGAAGAAAAATCATTACAAATACATTAAGAAATGCTTTGAGCCTAACAGACAAATGTTATCTATAAAGACATCAAAAATTGAGAAATTGGTTTCAAACCTATTATATATTTTTATATTAGTTTAATTTTTTCAAACCTATTATAAAAACAACGAAAACTTTACAATATTACTCTCACAAATATAACTCTAAAAACAAGACATTCTTCAAGAGTAATTCCATTTTTATTATTATTTAACTTCTGAAATAAACTAAAAGTGGTTTTAAATTGCAGTCTGTCAGGAGGTATTACTGAGATAACTATACTTCTTAATTTCATATGAAAGATATATCAGTCATAGCTTTTACTGTAACTTTTTACCAGCTCTGATAGATGTAATGATTTTTCTAGTATTGACTACAAATGAAAACAAAAGTATTAACCAACATTTATTATTCCTCTTTACTCATAACTCAAAGGTACCTTTCTTTTTGACTAATTAGAACAAAATAGAAAGCCTCAGGTGTTAAGCTTATTTAACTGCTTTTTATAGAGAACTAGAGTCAATATAGTTAAATCCTTGCAAACTGCATCCTTTAAATTACAACTTGAAATGGTCCACAGAAAACAAATGAAATTGTTTCTTAACTATACATTTGAAGTATTTTTTCTTTGAAAAGAGTTCAGCTGTTAATACTAAGGAATTACTGAAAAACTGTTGCTTTCAAAAACAAGGCTCAAGAAACAAATCTTTCAGTCTTTCCATTTCTATATTGAGATTATATGACAGTATTCTAAATCCATTCATTCAATAAATATTTAAATTCCTTTTTAAAAAGATTTATTTACAGAGTGACAAAGAGTGAGGGAGAGACAGAGACAAAAAGATCTTCCACTGGCTGGTTTGTTCCCCAAATTTGCTGCAACAGCTCAGCTCACAGACACCATGATGCACCAGGACTCCATCCAGGTATCCAGGTGGGTGAAGAGCCCACCTTCTGTACTTCCCAAGGACAAAGCAGGAAGCTGGACCAGAATCGCCATCATCCAAGATTCAAATCAGTGCTCCCTTATGCCACAACGCCAGCCCCAAAGTGCTTCCTTTATGTCAGTTTTTTTTAAGTCATGAAACATTAGTTAATATAACTACATAAAGCATTATATTTTCCACCAACTAGCCTTATTTTATTTATTACAATCATCTCATTAAAAAGAAACAATATTTCGGGGAGGCCACCACCTGATGGATGAACTAGACTCTCTGCCCTTCCTTGTGCTGGTCCCTGAATATACTCATCATGCTTCCAAGTCCTCTGAGGCGAGCAGAGGTGCATTCTTCAGTTAACGGCAGCTCAGCTTAGTAACTCAGGCTTGATTTGTCCAGACATTTTAAATTCTTCCAGTCTCACAGTCATAAATGAAATTTATTGGGCACTCAAGTGAATACTTTTAAGAAAATATTTAAAGTGTTTTAAAACATATTACAAGCATATCCAGGTGCACAACAAGGATATGGCAGTACACTGGAGTCTGCAGAGGACACCTGGAACCACAACAGAGGACAGAGGACAGAACAAATGGATCAAATGATCCAGACAAGTGCTGGCAGAGAATATCTGGGCAAGCAGAGACTAAGGTGGACTACGTCAACCAGTGGATTCTGTAGCGATTTCATCTTGCTTGGAGTGGTGAGATCAGTAGTAAATAAGAACTGCTGAACTAATGAAACTTCATGTACAGGACCCTCAGAGTATGCCGCACATCGGTCCCCTGGGGTGGTGTTGCGTGGCTGTCCTCCATCCCAGGGTATAGAGGCATTTGGGAGTTTGGGTGTGTCTTCTCTCTTTGTCTCCCTTTTTCCCTCAGATACAGGAAGGAAGAAAAAAAACCAGAGAATGTGGAAATGGTGATCTCACCCAGCTTCCAATAGCGCTTGACCCTTACCACCCTAATCATCTGTGTAAAAATATTAAAATAAAAATAATAAAAGTATTATAAATATATCTATTATTACTTTTAAAACATGTTTGTGGAGTAGGTAATAGAATATACAGAGCCAAATTCTGATTTTTCCTCTCCCTCTTGGTAGATTCTTCTGTTACAGTCCAGTTTGAAGTAACCACAATTAATTTCATTGTTCTGTATCCAAAACAGGTAAGATACAAACTATCATGTCATGCAGTCTATTTCTTGCTTCAAATGCTCTAAAATGGGGCCTAGGAGGTTGGCTAATCCTCGACCTGCAAGTGTCAGCATCCCATATGGGTACTGGTACTCGTTCAGCTGCTCTACTTCCCATTCAATTCCTTGCTTGTAGCCTGGGAAAGCAGAGGATACACCCATGAGGGAGACATAGCTCAGCTGTTACAGCCACTTGGGGATCGAATCATTGGATATAAGATCTTTCTCTGTCTTTCCTCTCTGCAAATCTGCCTTTCCAATAAAAATAAATAAATCTTTAAAAAAATGTCATAAAACAAAAGACAAATAAAATATATCCTAACTTTTTATGAGATAACACAACTCTGATATCAAAATCAGCGCCATAATCAGAAAACTAAAGGTCAATTTCTATTATCCATCATAGATGTAAAAATTCTCCATAAAATATTAGTAAATAATTTTAGCAATTTATAAAAAGAGTTAGATACCAAGCTTTATGTGATTCATAAAGCTGATTCTGTTACAGAAAGAAAAGGTGGTCAATGCAACAGAACAGAGCCTAGAAAAAGACTAATGCAAATATAGTCAACTAATCCTCGACAAAGGAGGAAAACAGTAATAAATAGAGAAAAGAGATTTTTAAACAAATGGTGCTAGGATAACATCTACATGGAAAAAAGTCAGATCTAGACACAGATCTTACAACCTTTACAAACTCAAGAGTCTGGCACAATAGCCAGGCATTCACTGGAATGCTGTATGGGTGCTGGTTCATGTCCTAATTGCTCCACTTCCCATTTGCAGCCTGGGGAATCAACAGAGGATGGCCCAAAATCTTGGGACCCTGCACCTGCATGGGAGACCTGGAAGAAGCTTGTGGCTCCTGGCTTTGGATCAGCTTAGCTGTAGCCATTGTGGCCACTTGGGGTGTGAATCAGTGGACAGAAGACTTTTCTCTCTCTGTTTTCTCTGTATATCTGCTTTTCCAATGAAAAATAACTGAAATCTTTAAAAAAATTGACTCAAAATTTATTATAGACGGGCCGCAGGATGGGGCGTCTCATGCCTGGATCCCTCATGCCAGGTACCATGTGCACCTGGTGAGCTGTCCCCAGGCCTGTCTGGGCTCTGGAGGCTGCTCCCTTCAGGGTGAGTATACTGAGGGGGGGAAGTCTCCATGACTGGGTAGGTCCAGGGCCCACCCACCACCCTCATTGGGTGGTGAATGGGATTGGGGAGGGGCGCGACCTTGGGCCTGGGGGCTGAAACTTCCAGCAGCCTCGTGGCTGCTGATGGGCCACAGGATGGGGAGTCTCATGCCTGGATCCCACACACCAGCCACCATGTGCACGTCTCTGCCTGCTGGTCACCCAGCCGGGAAGCTCTGAGGCAGGTCCAGGTTGAACCCACTGTGCTCTTGGGATGTGAGTCAATCCTAAAGACTCCCAATGATAGTAACTCTTCCTTTGAAGAACCTGTAAGCACTTAACATTGTTGAGCACTGAACACCAGTTCATGCAAAAGCTAAGGCTCGGGAGGGGGGGGTGGCGGGGGCTCCCCCCACCCCCCCGCGTGGTGGCGCAAGTGGTTAAGGTCCTCGCCTTGCATGCCTGGGATCCCATATGGGCGCCAGTTCTATCCCAGCAGCCCCGCTTCCCTTCCAGCTCCCTGCCTGTGGCCTGGGAAAGCAGTCGAGGACGGCCCAAAAGCTTTGGGACCCTGCACCCGCATGGGAGACCCGGAAGAGGCTCCTGGCTTCAGATCAGCATAGCATTGGCCGTTGTGCTCACTTGGGGAGTGAATCAATGGATGGAAGATCTTCCTCTCTGTCTCTCCTCTCTGTATATCCGCCTTTCCAATAAAAAAATAATAAAAACAAATCTTTAAAAAAAAGAAAAGCTAAGGCTCGGGGCTTGTCCAGCAAAATATCCTATTACCTGACATGATGATGGATCAGGAGAAGGGTCACATTAGGGCAGGGCCATGACATTAACTAGCACTCGATAACCAAATCCGGGGGTAGATTCTGTGAGGGATGTGTGGGCAACACCCTGTGGAAATTCTAGCCCCTCTGGTTAGCTCAAGAGTTTGGGTGGTGATGGACTAAGCTAGGTGTGACCAAGGAGCTTACCATCAATCACAGGTAAAGCAACCTGCAACAGTCTGGACTGGTCAAGGCAGCAGCACCCAAATGTGCATCCTGAATAGGGTGTGGGGTGGGCGGGCTGCAACATTCACCAGCTCATGCACAGCCAAATGGAAGGCCAGACTGCGCTGGACACTGGCCTAAAACCCAATGGCATGTATGAGAACTGGGTCTGGGAGTGGATCAGGTGGAGGAACTTGGGAAACTCCCCTGGCAGGGCATAGCCCCCACTGGTGAACATGTTGTCCAGACTTGATGGGTCAGACAAGCTGGGCAAAGTAGCTCTAACAGCAGGCTAATGTGTGAATTGGCAATGGAATGGGGTGTACCGGGCAGGACTGAGCAAACCTTAGCCCACAAGTGAAACTAGAGACCAGGACGGAGCACAGGTCATGCCGAGCTAGGCTCTTGCACCTACTAGTCTGCGTGAGCCAGGAACACTAAGCCACAGTGTCTAAGGCAGAGGTCAGGACAGGTGAGAGGCTGAGCCAAGCTGAGTCAGAGCAACCACTGGCATGCCCGTGATCTATGGCTGGGAACAGGCCCGGTTGGGGAGCTAAGGGGACAACCCTAGCTGGGTTGAAGAGTGGGGGGCTGCGTTCTGATCAGGAAACGGTTGTAGTCTCCCTTGGCACAAGTGTGGACTGGGACTGGATGCACCAGGCCAGGCCAGAACCCAACACCGTCTGGTGTCCTGGAGGACCAGGGTAGATGTGGGATGGACTAGGCTAGGTCTCAACCCCTACTGAGCCATGAGTGAGCCATATCTGGGTATGGATGAGCCATGGCTGGGCTGAAACATCCAACAAGAACCAGATTGGGTTGAAGGCCAGTCAAGAAAAGCCACTGTTCCTGCTAGGACACGAGGTGGACTAAGTAGGGCTGGCTCATGGACCCACTGGTATGCGCAAAATCTGGCATTGGGAGGGGTTCTGATGGAGGAGCCTGGGCAACTCCTCTGGCAGGACACAGACCCAGCAGGTAAGCGCAAGAAGCACAACAGGAAACAGCCCAGAACAGGTCATGGAAAGTTTCCCACTGGCGTACATTTGGCATGGGTTGGGGGCAGACCAGGCTGAATAAATTCACGTCATCCACTGGCAAACCTGAGTACCAGAATAGAGTGTAGGTCAAGCCAGGTTCGGTTGCGACAAAAATCAGTGCACAATACGGAATGCCAAGGTGAGGTTGCCTGTACCTGATGTGACCGCAGCACCTAACCAGTACACGCGTGAGAACCAGGAAGGGAGGGGGCAGAGCCAGCAGGGGGAATAAGGGAGAGAGGGGGTCCCCTTGTGGGACAGCTACTCCCACTGGAGAGCGTGAGCTGGGATGGGGGCAGACCAGACCAGGCAGGGCTACAACACCTGTATGCCTCATGTGGACTAAATAAGGGAAACGCCATGCTGGACTGATTGTTCCTAGTGGTGCAAGCATAAATTAGAGTGGGTGTGGGTTGTTTGGGCTTAGCTGCAGTATCAGCTGGCAGATGCTGGCACTGGGGGCTAACTCTGTCAAGTCAAACCACAGAACCACCTGAAGAGTACATAATCCAGGAGCAGGAAAGACCTGGGAGGGAAATAATGGGATCCTCCCTCTTGGGTTACCACTCCCATGGGAGGGCATGAAAACTAAGATGGGGGCTGGGGTGGCTAGATAGAGAGGCACTCAACAACATCCATGAGGGCTGGATAGTTGAGTTGGTTAGATAGAACTAAGCTTTAATACCCATTGACATGTATGAGAGCCAAATGGGATGTGGGACAGACTGGACTAGTCTGCTACACATACTGGCAAACCAGGGTAGGGGGCAGGCTTGGTGAAGGTTATTGTGAGTCCCTCCAACGAGGCTGCAGCTCCCACTGGTTTATATGACGGCCGAGTATGTGCTGGGCAGAACCAAGCTGGACTGCAACACCCATTGGTTCCAGTGGAAGTCGGGGCTGAAAACAGAACCAACCCAGCAATTGCAACCACCAGCTGATCAGGGCGATGGACTGTGCTGGGCCCTGTGCTTGCTAGAACACACAAGAATCTGGTCTGAGAATACCTCAAAGTTTCTTTGGGGATCTCCCCAATCGAAATGCTGGACTCAGAACCCAAACCAAGAAAAGACAAAGGACAGAACCAGTCAATCAACCACCTCAGCTATGTTGGCAGCAAAATACTGGGCAAATGGAGACTCTTATGATGGATCAGTGGATTCTTCAACGACCTCATCGTGCTTGGAGTGGCGATACTGGCAGCGATTCATAAATGGTGAACTATCAAAACCACTTGAGCAAGTATCTCAGAGCATGCCCCACATCCGGGACTTGGGGTGGGTGGGAAACTGGGTGGGGCTTCTCCCTTAATACCCCCTTTACCTCAGAGAGATGAAGGAAACTGTATGGAAATAATAGTCTTACCCATTCCTTATAACCCTTGAACCTTTTTTTCCTAATAAACCATGTAAAGATTGTCAAAAAAATACTAAAAAAAAAAAAAGAAAAGAAAAATTAGTATAAATTGAAAAAAAAAAAGATCCCTTTTGTAACAAGTCCAATGCTCAATGGGCACAATAAAGCCACGTCCTTGGTCTTTGAAAAAAAAATGTATTATAGATACAAATGTAGGACTAAAATTCCTACAAAACAGATGAAAAACAAGAACTTGGGATCAGCAATGCCTTTTTTTTTCCCCAAAGATTTATTTATTTTTATTGGAAGGGCAGATATACAGAGAGGAGGAGAGGCCGAGAGGAAGATCTTCCATCTGATGGTTCACCCCTCAAGCGGCCGCAACTGCCAGAGTTGAGCCAATCCGAAGCCAGAAGCCAGGAGCTCCTCTGGGTATCCCATGCGTGGGTGCAGGGTTCCAAACCTCTTGCCATCCTCAACTGCTTTCCCATGCCAGAAGTAGGGAGCTGGATGGGAAGCAGGGCTGCCAGGACTAGAACCAGTGCCCATATGGGATCTCAGCACGTGCAAGGCGAGGACTCTAACCACTACGCTATTGTGCCAGGCCCAGCAATGCCTTTTTATATACAGAACTAACCATACAATTCACGAAAAAAAAAAAAAAAAGAAAGAATAAGATTTGATAGAAGCTGAAAGTTTCTACTAACAGTTCAAAGAATAAAAAAAAGCCACAGAATAGGAAAACTGAATTGTAAAAGACTATCCAATCAAAATAATGCTTTAAAATATACAAAAATACTGAAATTCAATCATGAAATGGACAGCTTCTTTAAAAATTATGAGAAAGATCTCAATGGGCATCACATCCACAAAAGATACTGAGAAGTAAAACTGTGAAAAGATGCTCAACAAACAGCAAACGTCAGTAGGGAAATGTAAATTAAAACACTGAGATACCTGTTAAACTGGTAAAAATGTAAAACACCGACAATCTCAAACACTGCAAAGAATGTTGAGCAACAGAAGATAGGAATGTGTAACTGTAGGACAGGTTGGCAGTTTTTTTTTTTTTTTTCAAAACTAAACACAAACTCTTATCATGATACAGCAGTCTTGTTCTTCTGTGTTTACCAAATGAACTGAAAGCATACGTCCACACAAAAACTTTCACATGTATACATTAGCAGCTTTATTCGTTACTGTCAAAACTTGGAAGCATCCAAGATGTTCTTGGATGGATAAGCACCCAGACAAAGGAATAACTGTATTATTCAGTGCTAAAAAGTGAGCTGTCTAGCATAAAAAAAGACATTAGGGAAACTTAAGTGCATGTAACTAAGTGAAAGACATCAATTTACAAATACTACATACACTACATGACATGACATGCTAGAGAAACAAAACCATGAGACAATGTGAAGATCCATGCCTTTCCATGGTCAGCAGAGGAACACAGATGACTTTTAGGATAATGAGAATATCCGTGATGTTAAAACAACAACATACATCATCATATAGTTTCCAAAACCCATTGAGCATGAGTATTTTGGCTAGTTCAGCTGAAAAATGGGATCGAAAGTTAAATTTAGGGGCTAGTGTTGTGGCACAGCAACTCAAGGTGCTGTCTGCAACATCAACATTGCATACGAGTGTCAGCTCAAGGCTGGCCGCTGCATTTCTCAGCCAGCTTCCTTGTAATGTACCTGGGAAGGCAGTGGAAAATGGCAAGTAGTTAGGTCCCTGCCACCCACATGCGAGACCTGGATGAAGCTCCTGGATCCTAGAATTCAGCATGGCCCAGCCTTGGCCGCTGTGACCATCTGGGGCGTGAACAGGAGGATGGAAGACTTCTACATCTGTCTCCCTCTCTCTTTGTAACTCCTCAAACAAACAAGCCTTTTTAAGAAAGAAAACCATCGCTCCAACCTAGGCTACAGCTCCTGCTGGTTTATGTGAGGGCCAAGTATGTGCTGGGCAGAACCAGGCTGGACTGCAACACCCATTGGTTCCAGTGGAAGTCGGGAGTGAAAACAGAACCAACCCAGGAATTGCAACCACCAGCTGATTGGAGCGAGGGACGGTGCCAGGCCCTGTACTTGTTGGCACATACAAGAAGTTTCTTTGGAGATCTTCCTAATCTAAATGCTGGACTCAGAACCCTAACGAAGAAAAGAGAGAAGACAGAACAGGTCAACCAACCATCTCAGCTATGATGGACTATGTCAATCAGTGGATTTTTCAAAGATCTCATAGTGCTTGGAGTGGCAAGATTGACAGTGATTCATAACTGTGGCAATATCAAGACCACTTGAGCAAGAACCTCAGAGCATGCCCTATATCCGGGACCTGGGGAGGGTGGGAAATTGGGTGGGCTTCTCCCTTAAATACCCCCCTTTGAATATGAAGCTAACAATATGGAAAACATACTAGTATTATCCACTTTCCTGTAGCCCTTGAACCTTCTTACCCTAATTAACTATGTAAAGAATGTCAAAATAAAATTTATTAATAAGAAAAAAAATATAAATAAAAAAAATAAAATAAATTTAAACAAGAAAAAAAAAAAAGAAAGAAAACCATCACAATTATAAAGTTTATACAAAATTCGTACAAAATCATAAAAGAGTTGTAGCATTAAGAGCTAAGAAGCTTTTTATTCAGGCATCTGTCTCCTGTCCTGTCCTGGTACTTGTCCTCTGAATTCAACTCTCTCATATTAACACGATCACAGAAGAATCAATCTCCTTTAAAGTAATGTTTCCTACCTACTTCCTTCTGACTTAGATCTAGCAGTGATAATTCAAAATGTGTACTTTAAATTAACACCAGCAACAGATCTGTATGAATGGCAGAATTTTGGTCTTAGCTCTGAACTTCTGAACCAGAATCTGCCTACAAGATCAGCAATGTAATTCAGACGCAGATAGAGCCTGGGGTATCTTTTTACAAAAGGAAAAAGGACATATCTACAATAGTGCACAATTAAAATTAAAAGGTTGTCAAAACAATCACTGGAATCGGTGACATGCTAAGTCTAAGGGAACACAGAATTTAGTCTCTATTAGATAGAAAATCAAGTAAATGAGGAAGCACATTAGTGTTTATGAAAAAGAATCAGCTTGGTGAAATAGGAGTCTAAGAAAATAAGACTAGCAAAAAGGTTTACAAAATGGTTGAAAAAATACCTTCTATATGAATTTCCCAAATCTGAGTCCTCATTTTGACCAAACTGTTTCAGAACTTAAAACAATTTGATCAAGGCTTGCCTTGAACAAATTTAAGACCAAAATAGTTTAAAAGTATCAATGGTATTTCCAAATCACATCTATCCACCAAAGTATAGACATTATCTGGATAATTGTGAGAACAGTTAGCATCCTCATTTGAAGGAAAACAATGCTCAAAAAATGGCAGAGGGGTAGGTATTTCATATACTGGGGTATTTGACCCTGCTTGAGATGCCCACACCCCATACCAGAGTAGCTGGATTCAAGCATGGGCCCTACTTCCGATTTTAGCTTCCTGCTGATGTGTACCTGAATGCCAGCAGGTGACGATTCAAGTAGTTGGATCCCTGTCACCTACGTGGGGAACCTGAGTAGCTATATTCTGCCCAGTCCTGGCTGCTGCAGACATTTGAAGAAGGACCTGCTAATGGACAGCAGCTCTCTGTCAGCCTCAGTCTCTGTCTTTCAAAACAAGAAAAAATTAAACAAATAAATGAATAAAAGACCAGAAATGCTAGAAAGCTGGGATGAGAAAAAGAAACCTCCTCAGTTTTACTGTCACATGCACTATTAAAATAGTAGGTACAAGTGGGGTCAGCACAGCTGATCCTCTGCCCTGTGGCACCAGCATCCTATATGGGTGCTGGTTCGTGCCCTGAGAAAGCAGCAGAGACTGGCCCAAGTCGTTAGGAAGCCCTGGAAAAAATTCCAGACTTCAGAGCAGCTCAGCTTTGGCTGTTGCGACTATTGCAGGGTGGACCAGATGATAGAAGACTCTCTTGCATGATGAAATCTGCCTTTGAAATAAAAATAAATCTTCAAAAAGATAATAATACTGGCATTTTGTACTCTAGTAAAGGATGAGGAATTTTTATTTACTTTCTTCTGAAGAAAAAAAAAAATAACCACTAGTTGTGCTCAATCTGTATGGAGTACAGGCTCTGACCACAGATGGGACGGGCCTGAATCCTACTCTCACCATTTACAAACTTAGCTAATCCTACCTGCTTCACCTGATCATTTATGCAAATTAAATAATATTAGTATAAAGCTGACACAACATGTAAGAATTTATGCATTTTTGAGAAAGTATTTCTTTTTTATATATATTTTAAAGATTGTTATTTGTAGTTGAAAGGCAAAGTTAGAAAGGGGAATGCGAGATCAAGATCTTGCATCCCAGAACGGCTTCAAAGACCAGAGCTGGGCTGGTTGAAGACAGGAGCTTCTGTGGGATCTCCTACATGGGTGCCAGGGCCCAAGTCCATCGCCTCCTGTTTTCTCAGCCATGAGCAGGGAGCTGGATCAGAATGGAGAAGCCAGAATTCAACTTCATACCCATATGTGATGCTGGCACCACACTACTGTCATGGCACTGGCCCCAAAAGTATTTCTTAAAGCAGAATCTTCTAAGAATAAAGGGTTTTCCTATCACCTTTTACTAAAAATGACTTTTTTTTTTCCACTTTAAAGGATAATATCTAAACCAAAGGCTGGGATTTATGCCACCTTTCCTTTTATGAACTATTAGCTAGCATGACCAAAGAATCCATTATGTATCTGCTGTAGAAAAGTGCTTTGCTGCGATATTTAACATAATCAATAGCCAAATTTGGATTTCAGATTTTAAGACTCAGCAGAATAGAAGCAATTAAAACACAGAGATATCTTGGTCATTTATCCTTCTATCTGTATTCCTAACATTGAAAAGTACATTTAATTAAATTGCCTTAGAGGTTACAGAGTCAGAACAGTGTTAGTTCTTTTTCCTCTTTTATTATCAAAGAGTAGAAAAGAGGGTCCAGTGCAATGGCTCATGACTAAATCTTTGCACGCACTGGGATCCCATACAGGCACCAGTGTGTGTCCCGGCTGCTCCAATTCCCATCCAGTTCCCTAGTTGTGGCCTGGGAAAGCAGTCAAGGATAGCCCAAAACCTTGGGACCCTGCACCCGTGTGGGAGACCTGGAAGAGGCTCTTGGCTTCTGGCTTTGTGATCAGCTCAGCTCTCGTTGTTGCAGCCACTTAGGGAGTGAACCAGTGGATGGAATTCTCTCTCTCCTCTCTGTAAATCTGCCTTTCCAACATAAATAAATAAATCTTCCCAAACAAACAAACAAACCCCCAAAGCATACAGAGAGATGTAGTTCTCAGAAATCTGAAAGTCCACTTGTATTCAATCTGTCACCAGAAATGATAAAACTGAAGAATTATTCTTTTCTGAGAATTCATTCCTTGAAAATAACATTTATCTGGGTTATTCCTCATCATTTAAGGAAAGTGAATGCTTCAGTCTTAATGCTTTTATCACTGCCCATATTCTCCCATGTCTATCATTTTATTTCTTCTATCAAATAACACAAGCAATTTTTGTGGTAGTATTAATGTCTTCACGGAACCCTGAAGTGCTTTAGGACCAATGGTAAATCAACCACAAAGTCTTTGCAATTCATATATTATTTTCCAATCATTTGAACATGGGTTGGTTTGTGACTTTTTTTTTTACTGTATCATGTGGTGGAACTGACACTTTAAGCTCCAAAACTTAGGCCTAAAACAATACGGGAGTTCCTACAACTGCACTCTTGGAACTCCTCCACAAACATACTCTATTCCTTGGAGATACATGGCCCAGCTAGTAGTCCAAACACAGGAAGTCCTTGTGTATAACCCAGCCTCAGGCAAAACTCCAAGCAACTGCAGTCCAGTGAGTCACCTTGATGAATTCACATGAACTGTGCAGCCCAAAATGCCTACCTACAACAAAATGGCTGATTTAACCTACTAAGGTGGTTTGAGAAAGGCAGATCAAATTTACAAAGAGAAGAGACAAAGATCATCCATCTACTGGCCAAATGGCTGCAACAGCTGGAGCTGAGCTGATCCAAAGCTGGGAGACAGGAGCTTCCTTTCTGTTCTCTGGGTATCTGCAGGGTCTGCAGGCCTTGGACCATCACCCACTGCTTTCCTAGACCACAGATAGTTGGGTTGGGAGTGGAGCAGCTGGGATACAAACCAGTGCCTACATGTGATGCCACTGCCACAGGGCTGAGGATTAGCTTGTACCACAATGCTGTCCCCATAAATACATTAAAAAAAAATCCAACAAACAAAAGCATTCCAAAAAATCCAATTCTATTATTTAATGACATTAATTAAAGACACTGAATTTACAAATTAGTTTTTGTTAGGCAATAAACTCTCCAAAGTTTGTTGACATAACAACTGATTCTATGGGTCAGCAATGTAGACTGGGTTTAGCTAAGCAGTTCTGTTACTTATGACTGGGCTTACTACATGTCCTTGTGGCCAGCTGGTCAAAGCTGGCTTGACTTGGATGCCTCATGTTCTACATGCTTCCATACCATCTTATTAGCCAGTCATGGCTTAGACATGCATGGAAACATGTAGGCTTCTGAAGGTTCAGGCTCAGAATGCCAAAACACCATTTCCACTAAGTTTGTTGGCTGGGTCAATAAGGAAAGCCAAGCCTTAACAATAGCCTACTTATTGAGGATAATTTTAATAATATTCCACACACCTATATTTTAGAGAATGTGGTAAAATCTCTCTCTCTCTCTCTCTCTCTCTCTCTCTCTCTCTCTGAGGGGAATCCTTGTACTATATCCTAGGCACACTGTTAAGCATTTTCTACATGTACATATATATGCTTGATGTGTTTAATACTATATTACATTTAATCATCAAAAAAAATCTTCAGATTTACATGCTGCAAAGTCTAGGAATCTAGTAATTAGCCTCCAAATACCATCACTTACATATGGCTGCATCAAAATTGGAAATCAGATTTTCTAGGCCCTAACTCAATGTTACTTCTACTACATCAGCATATACTCTAAAAATTTATTTTTTTAGACCCCAGTGGCGATATAACTTTACCAAAAGAGGTTTTAGTGCCTCCACAAAGTAGGTTCTCAAATAATACCACACTGTGAAACATTTTATGCATAATTTGGTATGTAAATTTTTTTTTCAAAGTTTCTTTTCTTTTTTTTAAAGGTTCATTTATTTATTTCATTGGAAAGTTAGATATAGAGAGAAGAGGAGAGACAGAGAGGAAGATCTTCCTTCTGTTGATTCACTCTCCAAGCATCCATAACAGCTGGAGCTGTGCCAATCCGAAGCCAGGAGACAGGGGAATCTTCTGGGTCTCCCACGCAGGTGCAGGATTCCAAGACTTTGGGCCATCCACGACTACTTTCCCATGCCACAAGCAGGGAGCTGGATGAGAAGCAGGGCTGCTGGGATTAGAACTGGTGTCCATATGGGATCCCAGCACATGCAAGGTGAAGAAGACCCAGCCACTAGGCTAGTGTGCAGGGTTCTGGCATGTAAATTGAAATGTTTCTTGGTTACTAGTCTACCAAATCACCTGCCATTAACTTAAAGAATTAGCTGCTTATATGGCATTAGCTGCTTACATGCTTCCTTTATTCTGATTTTGAGAACTGTGATTCTTTTTTAAATTTATTTTTATTTTTGATGAGGTTTACACAGTTGATCAGGTTGGGAAAGATTGAAGGTAAGTGGCTGAGACCACTGATTCCAAATTGTCCTCTTCTTTTTCCTGTATCTGGGGGAAGAGAGGAGACAAAGGGAAAAGCCACACCTAGCTTCCCAACTGCCCCAGTACCTGGGACGGAGAACAGCCACACAATATCAATCCAGGATCCCGATGTGGTGTTTGCTCTGAGGGTTCTGCCCAAGTGGTTTCAATAATTCAGGAATGCTGTCAATCTTGCTGATCAAACAATAAGGGAAAACCCTTCAAATCTCCAATGCTATCTTGCTGATTGAACGATGAGGAAACCCTTGCAATGTCAATTGGCTGACATTGTCAATCTTAAAAGAGTCTCCATTTGCCCAGACATTTGCTGTCAATGCTTGGTTCGGGTAGTTGTACAATTTGCTCTGTTCTCCTTCCTCTGCTATGGTTCCAGATGTTCTCTGCAGGCTCCAATAGGCTGCCATATCCTCCATGTGCCTCAGGGCTTGTCATCTATTGCTCCATCTTTTCCACTGAGGAGGACAAGCTCTTGCAGGTGAGCCCAAGGAGCCAGGCCAGGTGACCTGGGCCCTGCTGGACCCTCCCCGCCGCCAGGGGAACCCAGGATCCGATGGAACCCTGTGCTTCTCTTTCAAAAAGTAGAATTCATTCAATAAATCTCTACTGTCTATTATATCAGCAATTGTGCTAAAAGCTGAAGGTATAACAAGTGAGTAAGTTCCCACAAAAAAGCTTTCCACACATGAAGATGCTCTCCTTCAGGCTGGTGATTAAGCAGTAAGGACATTTATGTAGCACCCACAATGGAGTGACCTGAATCTGATCCTCAGCTTGGACTCCTGATTCTAGTCTTGGGGGGGGGCAGCAAGGATACCTCACTTAGTTGGGTTCCTGAAACCAACATGGGAGACAGAGACTGAGGTTCCAGCTTCTGAGGCTTGGCCAAGCCCAGTCCTGGCCACTGCAGGCATCTGGGCCATTTCCAGCAAATAAAAACTTTCTATGTTGTGGGTCTAGTTCCCTTTGCTCCTCTAATAAATTAAAACAACTTTTTGACAGCTATTATGTAAATGGAAAGGAACTCACAAAATCTGTGAAAGTAAGTAAAAATATACCTATTTCAACCAATTGAATCACTACTATGTATTCATTCACAGGCATTCATACACACAGCACCCAGCTGGATACTGGCTGCTCCACTTCTGATCCAATTCCCAGCTAAAGTGCCCTGGAAAGCAGCTGAGGGTCACCCAGGTGCTTAGGTTTCTGCACCAATGGGGGAAACCTAGATGGAGCTCCGGCTTTGGTCTGGACCAGCTCTAGGCTCTGAGTGCACTTGGACAGTGAAACAGTGGATGGAAGACCTCTTTCTGTCTTTCCCTCTCTGTAACTCTACCTTTCAAACAAACAAACAAACCTATTTTAAAAATAACGGTCAGGGCCCGGCAGTGTGGCCTAGCAGCTAAAGTCCTTGCTCTGAACGCGCCCAGATCCCATATGGGTGCCGGTTCTAAACCCGGCAGCTCCACTTCCCTTTCAGTTCCCTGCTGTGGCCTGGGAAAGCAGTTGAGGACAGCCCAAAGCCTTGGGACCCTGCACCTGCGTGGGAGACCCGGAAGAGGTTCCTGGTTCCCGGCTTCGGTTTGGCACAGTACCGGCCGTTGCAGTCACTTGGGGAGTGAAGCATAGAATGGAAGATCTTCCTCTCTGTCTCTCATCCTCTTTGTATATCTGACTTTGTAATAAAAATAAATAAATCTTAAAAAAAAATAAAAATAATGGTCAAAAAGAAAAAAATAATGGTTACTTTTTGAGCAGCATTATTATTATTATTTTTTATTCTCTAAAAAGAACATAAAACTAAGTTCACAACAGGGAATGAGAAGATACCCATAGTCTATACCTAACTATAAAAACAAAATTTATTACTTAAAAATAAGGAGCTGTTACCATGGCTTCAGACAATCGGTTGCCCAACAACTAAAACCCAATTTATGTACATCTGGGGTATTTAGGAGCAACAGTTCACTATTTGGCAATGTGGGGATAATCATATTTCTGCTAGGCTGACTTTTCACAATATCTTTTTGTCACCTCTGAGAATTTCGCAGGTTAAATTTCGGGTTGAAATACATTAAAATGGAATTTATACATTATTTTCCAAACACAGTACAGTATAGTTCCAAAACCAGAATTATACTCTATTTTGGCATAAAAGCATCAACTATGTTGAAACAGAATTTTTAATAATGATTGTTTCCAGGTAATGAAAAGATAATTTCTAAGGTCAATTATTATAATGAAGAATAAAAAGGCACATTAAAATGAATTTAAGTAGTTTAATAACTAAAAAAATAAATGGTAAGTATCCAATGAGGTGTTTTTCTAACTACACTTAGAAACAATTTATGCAATAGCATTTATGGCTGCTGTTTATGGAACCAATAGGCTATCTGAAGAAAAGCTGAGAAGCATACATTCACATATTTAAAATTAAATATCATTCCAATTCCCAGCAACCAGGCTAACAGTTTATCATTATTCAATATATAACTACATTTTAGATCAACTGCATTATACAGATACACTCATAAAGAATTCAAATTGTCCTGTCATATTCTGTGCCTGCTACTTAATTCCATACTTGTACTGATGATCCTCAAACGATCCACTTTCAGGATGGAGGACTACCTAACAACTCTTGAGTATTTGTTTCACTGTAACAATTCTGTAGGTACTTACTAAAACACATTAAGAGTTCAGTACATTAAATATTTTACAAATGGTGGTCACTGGTACAGCTAAAATGTGACTTCCATTACAATGCCTCACCAGGAGCCACCAGGAACTGAGATGAGTCAGCAGTTACCAGGTCTCCTACAACTTTATTCTCTACACAGTGTACACAGCAACAAAGTCAACTCAATAACATTTTGCACATTTATTACCTGTTGTGATGATGCTGAAAGATAAACAGTAAGTTTCAACTTAGTGGCTTACAACAATGTAGGTGACATTAGGTTGCTAAGTCCCTTGATTCAAAACTCTTGGGAATGATTGTTTTTCAGAATTCAAAATTTTTCAGGTATAGCAAAACAAATCAGTTTATTCATTGTATATTGAGTAACCACTCAAGTAGGCATAAGGCAGCACCTTGTGCTCAAACTGTATTGTTTCTACAGTGAAATGCAGGAGCACTTATGTAAACCACAAAGTGGCTTCAGGTCAGGTTTTTTAATTCACTATATTAGTTTCCTATTGGTACTTACACAACACAAATTTATTACCTTACAGTTTTAGAAGAGAGAAACCTGACACCTAGGATGTCCTCCAACCCAGGTCCCCTTTGGCAGCCTAGGGAACAACTTTGCCATCTTCTGAGAGCTTGCTGCAGCCTGGCTGGGGACTTTCGTCCTCAGTGCCAGCAACTACAGCACTGTAACCTCTGCTTCTGGACTCACTGCTCCTCTGAGTCTCATGTCTGTCTCTTCTCTATGATTCCTATAATTACACAGAGCTCACCTGCATAGCACAGGCTAGCTGCCAATATCAAAATTTTTATTTTAATCACACACAGTCTTTTTTTTTTTTGCCATATAAGCTAACATACTTACAGGAGTCCAAGAATCAGGATAAGGACATCTTTGGAGGATTACTTTTCTGCTCCTAACAGCCTTTCAAATGAGTGTATAAACCAAAGCCTGCTGCCTCTCCAAAGGCCAAAGCCAAAGCCAAGCCCCTGGAGGTCAGGGAGGCAGTGCCGAAAGGTCTCCAGACTCAAAAAGAGAAAAAAACCCTGCATGTCAACCATATGCCAGCAAGACACCTACACCCCCAGGCAGCAGCACAGATACCGTCAAAAGAGTACCCCAGAAGAAACAATCTTGACCACTACGCCTTTATCAAGATCCTTGACCACTGAGCTGAACATGAAGACAATTTGTTTGTTCCCATTTGTAGGCATCAAGGCCAACAAGCCCCAGATCAAGCAGGCGGTGCTCATGGTCAAGAGCCTGATCAGCTAGGACAGAGAGAAGGTGTATGCTTCAATGGCATTCGATTACAATGCTTTGGATGTCTCCAAAAACAAACAAAAACACCCCACAACCTGGAGATAATTTAAATTGAATACAACAGGTTAGTTCTTTTCTTTTTAAAGATTTATTTTATTTTTATTGCAAAGTCAGATATAAAGAGAGGAGGAGAGACAGAGAGGAAGATCTTCCATCCTATGCTTCACTCCCCAAGTGACTGCAACAGCCAGTGCTGTGCCGATCTGAACCCAGGAGCCAGGAACTTCCTCCAGGTCTCCCACGCAGGTGCAGGGTCCCAAGGCTTTGGGCCATCCTCGACTGCTTTCCTATACCATAATCTGAGGCTCATATAGCATCCCGGAGTATTCAAGATGAGGACTTTAGCTCCTAGGCCACCACGTTGGGCCCCAACAGGTTATATCTAAATAAGTGAAAATAAAATTTTTAAAAAGTTTTTTCTTAGATTAAAAAAGAAAAGTAGGGCCCAGCACAATAGCTAAATTCTCCCCTATATGTGTTAGAATCTTGTATAGGTGCCAGCTTGTGTCCTAGCTGCTCCACTTCCCATCTCATTCCCTGCTTGTGGCCTGGGAAAGCAGTGGAGAACAGCCCAAAGCCTTGGGAACCCCACATCTGCATGGAAAATCCAGAAGAAGCTGCTGGCTTTGGATCAGCTCAGCTCTGGCCACTGAGGCCACTTGGGGAGTAAACCAGTGGAAGGAAGATCTTTCTGTATCTCCTCTCTTTCAATCTGCCTTTCCGATACATACATCTTAAAAAAAAAGAAAGAAAAAGAAAAAAAAAAAAACAAAGAAGATCAATGTGACTGGTAAATACTGTTACAAAAGGTAATTTCCAGATATACGTGCTCTTAAAATTTCTGACAAAACAGCAACAACAAACTCAGAAAGCAAAAACCCATGGCACATATTTAGTGAGGAGAAATATAGTACAAATCACACAGAAAAACCAGAAGGGTAATGAAAGAAAAGAATGAGAAGATCAGTTGAGAAGAGATAAAACAAGCAATGCTGCTTTGTCAAGATGATGAACTTACCCCTTCTGCAGAAAGGGAACAGTGAAACGGGAACACTTTGGGATGGACAAAAGACATGATATAATGGGTATTCTACAAGAGAAAAGATCAACCTGGCAAGAGAATGGGAGAATGGGGAAAGATAGAAGAGAACAGACCAGTAATTATAACAATGAGAGGAACAACAGAATGCCAAGATAACCAGAATCCACAGAATACTTTCATCATGATTTTAATAAGAGAAGCTACCAGGGCCAGCACTATGCTACAGCATGTAAAGTTGCTGCCTGTGGTGCCAGCATCCCACGTGGGCACTGGTTCAAGCCCTGGCTGTTCCACTTCTGATCCAGCTCCTTGGTAACGTGCCTAGGAAAGCAGCAGAAGATGACTCAAGGACTTGAGTCTCTGTATCAGTGTGGTAGATCCAGAAGTCCTGGCTCCTGGCTTTGGACAAGTCCAGCTCCAGTCACTGCAGTCATCTAGAGGATGGAAGATTCTGCTCTGCCTCTCTCTATATAACTCTGCCTTTCAGATAAATAAACCAATATTAAAAGAATAACAAACAGCTTTTACAAAATTGAAGTTAATTTTTTTAAAAGAACATCTGAAGAAACAGCAGTGTTGGCAGGGGGAGGAGGGAGAGGAGGGGAGTTTGAGGAGCTGTTAGCAGTGCAGTGTGTATCAGGACCTGGACATGGTCTTTGAAAGATTTATTGATTGACTGATTGTTAGAAAGGCAGGTCAGATTTACAGGGAGAAGGAGACAGAGAGGAAGATTTTCCATCCACTGATTCACTCCCTATTGTTTGAGCTGAGCCAATCCAAAGCCAGGAGCCAGGAGCTTCTTCTGGTTTCCCACATGGGTGCAGGGTCCCAAGGTGTTGGGCCATCCTCTACTGCTTTCCCAGGCCACAAGCAGGGAGCTGGATGGGAAGTAGAGCAGCCAGGACATGAACCAGCACCCATATGAGATCCTGGCACTTGCAAGTTGAAGATTTAGCCACTGAGCCATCATGATGGGCCAAAACCCTCTAATTTTATGGATGAGAAAATTAGGGCAAACAAGTATCTGAGGAGTAATGAAACAGATTTGAAGACAGGAGAATTTAACTCCAACATCTAAAACTGAACCAGAGACCTAAGCATGTCCAAGATCTCACCACTACAGTCCTCTGCACTACCAACTCCAATTTCTAAATTAATGAACTCAAAGTGATATAACACTAAGTTCATAATTTAAAAAGCTAAATAATTTGTGAATTCATCATTTTGTTCAAAAGTAAACTTGGTTAAGTTAAACATATATACTGTAAACTCTAAAGTAAACAATAAATTAACGATAAACTACAGCTGTTAGGCCAAGGAAGAAAACACGATTATAAAAAAGCCATTTAATTGGAGACAGAAAAGGAGGAAAGAGGCTACCAGAAATAGATAAGCAAAAAAGAAACCAAACAAGGCCTGGTGCAATAGCATAGAGGTTAAAATCCCACCTTAAATGTGCCAAAATCCCATATGGGCACCGGTTCTAATCCCGGCAGCTCCACTTCCCATCCAGCTCCCTGCCTGTGGCCTGGGAAAGCAGTGGAGGATGGCCCAAAAGCTTTGGTATCCTGCACCAGCGTGGGAGACCAGGAAGAGGCTCCTGACTTTGGATTGGCTCAATTCCAGCCACTGCGGCTGCTTGGAGAGTGAAGCATAGGACGAAAGATTTTCCTTTCTGTCTCTTCTCTGTATATCTGTCTTTCCAACAAAAATAAATAAATCTTAAAAAAAAAAAAAAGAAACCAAACAGCAAAATAAAACCAGGTCAATCATAAGTGGAACCCAGCAATTAAATGGCAGAAATGCTTTTAAAAAGCAGGATCCACCTACATACTTAAACATGCAAATGCTATAAAGCTAAAACAAAAAACTACAGAAAAAGGTATATCACACTAACAGTAAGGAAAAAACAGCGCTTTCATTATATTAATATCAAAGCACATTTTTTTAAAAAGTTTTTTTTTTTTTTTTTGGAAAGGCAGATATTCAGAGAGCAAGAGGGCAAGGCCACAAGCAGCGAGCTGGATGGGAAGCGGGCCTGCCAGGATTACTACCACTACCCATGTGGGATCCCAGCATGTTCAAGGCAAGGACTTTAACCGCTAAGCTATCGTGCTGGACCCTCAAAGCACATTTTATAGAAATTACCAGATATAGAAGGCTGTTCATAAAAATAAAGAGGGCTACTTCATTATGAAAACATAACAATCTAAAGTACTGACACATCTTAAACAGTTTCAAAATAAAGTAAAATAATTGAAATTTAAAAATTCAGAGAAGCCTAGTCTGAAATTTCAACAACTCTCTTTTAATGATTATAGAACACACAAATGGTAACAAACACACTGTGGTCTTGAGGAACAGACCGATCAACCTATTCTCAAATTTTATGCAACATTCTGTGTCCAAACAGGAGGACACAGTTTTTCAAATAAGAGATAGCATATTTTATGGTATAAGCCAAAACAAGTTTAGGAAGTGATGTCATGGCTCAGTGAGCCTCTACCTGTAAGCACCAGTTAGAGTCCCAGCTGCTGCACGTCTCATTCAGCTCCCTGCCTGTGGCCTGGGAAGGCAGTAAAGGATGACCCAAGTCCCTGAGACCCTCCACCCACACTGAAATCCAGAAGAGGTTCCTGGCTTCCAACTGGCTCAGCTCTGGACTTTGTGGCCATTTGGGAAAGCAAACCAAAGGATGGAAGATCTTTTCCTTGACTCTACTTCTCTCCGTAAATCTGCCTTTATAATAAAAGTAGATAAATCTTTTAAAAGAAAGTGTTTAAAGGCTTCAAAGTGTTTTTTTCACCACGAGTAAATCAAATGAAACACTGAGAGACCTGAAGAATACACAAATATTTAGTATTTTTAAATAACTCTTTAGGTAAAGATGAAAAGGAAAAAAAAAAGAAATAACTGTACTGAGTGAGTTTTTAAAAAGAAAATTTGAGAGAAGCAGCTACGGTCGTATATACATACTGGGAAATCCAAAGCACTAGAATGCAGTAAGAAAGAAAACCTCAAATAAATAGCTTTATTTTCACATTAAGAAGCCAGAAAAAGTGGAGGTAATTAACAAAGTAAATAAAAGGGAGGAAAGATGAGAGCATAAGTCTATGAAACAGAAAACGAAAAGTAATGGGGAAAAACAAATTAATCAAATATAGAGCTAGTTCTTCGAGAACATCAATGAAACTGCTAAACCAGTGGTCTTGCTGATCAGGAAAACAAACAAACAAACAAAACCAAAAAATCTTGCCAATATTCAAAATGAGAAGTGATTTCACTCCTGATCTGCAGATAAAAAAACTTCATTGAAAGAATGATAGGAGCAACTTTTTGGACAATATATTTGACATTTTTAGAGAAATAAATTCTTTTAAAAAGATGAATTACGGGCCTGGCGTGGTAGCCTAGTGGCTAAAGTCCTCTCCTTGCATGTGCCAGGATCACATATGGGCGCCGGATCTGACCCTGGCAGCCCTGGTTCCCATTCAGCTCCCTGCTTGTGGCCTGGGAAAGCAGTGGAGGATGGCCAAGAGCCTTGGAACCCTGCACCTGCATGGGAGATCCAGAAGAGCTCCTGGCTTTGGATTGGTGCAGCTCCTGCTATATGGGCACTTGGGGAATAAGATCTTCCTCTCCGTTTCTCTTCCTCTCTGTATAGCCAATAAACAAACAAACAAACAAACAAAGAAGATGAATTAACAAAGCACACTTAAGAATAAATGATCTGTATCACATTTAAAAAAAGTTGAAGAACTTAGACTGCTTGAATAATACTTATTATAAAGCTACATTAATTAAGGCAATGTGCTATTAGACAGTAAGTACAACAGGAGAAAAACTCCAAAAATCAACATATATACACATACATACAGAGTTGATTTCTAAAATAGGTGCCAAGGAAATTCAGTGGGAAAAGTAAAATCTTTTCAAATTGTGCTATAGTTAGCTAGCTATATATGAAAAACAGGGTGTTGACCCTTACCTTAGATTATACACATTTAAACAGATTCCAAAACTAAATATAAACTGTAAGAGTATATAACTAAAACGAAAAAATTAGTGTGACTGAGTCTAGCAAAGACTTCTTAGATACAATACCAAAACTACAACCAATTTAAGGAAAAATAATATTGGGATTTCATTAAAATTAAAGTCTTCTGTCTCCTGAAATACAAGGTCAAGGGAATGAAAAGACAAGCCAGAGGTTGACAGAAAATGCTTGCAAACCACCGTCTGGATAAAGCACATGTAACAAAATAGAAAATCTACAATCTGAAAAGTCAGATAAATGCGCAAATAGTTTGAACAAATATTTCGACAAAGAAAATATCTGGATAACATATGAACAGAAGGTCAAAAGTCATTAGCCACTGGGGAAATGTAAATGAAAGGTCTTTTTGGGATATCATTCATGAAATGGGTAAAGTTAGAATAGTGAAGATATAGAGCAAGAGGGCTCATACTTTGCTCTGTAAATGTAAATGGAGAATAAAATGACTACTTTGAAAAAACACTGTGGCAGTTTCTGAGGAAGTTAAGCACATATCTCTAGCACGTGACTCATCCCACTTGCCGGTGTCCACTCAGCAGACATGAAAGCATATGCCCCAGAAGTGAGCTGCACATGAACGCAAACAGCAGCTCTATCCAAATATTCATCAACGAATGAGTAACAAGTCGTTATGCATGGGGAGAGTACTGTACAACGCTACAGTGTTCAGCAACAGGATGAACTAATGATAAATGTAACAATATGGCTGAACCATCAAATTATGCTAACAGAAAGCAACTAAGAATAATACCTGTTTATGTTCCACTCATATGAAGTCTTAGGAAATGCAAACTAATTCAGAGACAGAAACCTGATTAGGTATTGTTTAGGCAAAAGGGCTGGAATTGCGGAAGCAGTAGCAAGCAGAAAGGCATGGGGATTACACTGGGAAATAAGGAAATTTGTGGGAGTCCATTATCTTGATGGTCATAACGGTCCTGAAGTGCATCTATACATCAAGATTCATTCAGTTGTACAGATTATTGTATGCCAATCATATTTCAATAAAAGTTGTCAAACATTCACTAAAATGGCATTATTTATTCCAATTACTGATAATACTCATGCTATAAAATGCCTATTTTCTGCAAGCTATTAAAACAAATGGTTTTAACTTTGTAATATTAAACATTAACTTTAAAATGCCTCAGAGGGTATGGTAATTTCTAAAAAATCTTTCTTGGAAAACAGAAGAAAAACATCTTAGACCCTAATGGACTGAAGCAAATACAAAAGTGCAGGTAAAACAAGTTGTGTTACCTAGTAAAAACAGTATGATCCGATCCCTAATTTAAAAATAAATACAGCAGTGAACACCTGGCCCCATCCCATATCAACATGCCTGGGTTCCAGGCCTGGCTCCACTTCCAACATCAGCTTCCAGCGTATGCCGAGACAACCCGCATAATAGCCCTGGATTGAGTTCCTGGCTTCCAGCTTCAGCCTGGCCCCGCCCTGGCCATTGCAGGCACTTGGGAGAATGAAACAGTACTCTAGCTGTCTGCCTCTGCCTCTCAAATAAAAATAAATAAAAATTAAAAAGCTAAACAAAATAAACAAAAAACAGGGGGGAGGGAAAGATACAATCATCGTTAGGAGCCACAGACTTACGGGCCTTAGACTTGGCATGCCTGACTACCTGTTGCATTGCAAAGCCTGCCTTGGGCAAGCAGGGCCACAGCAAGCAGGATATTGGGCCACAACATCCTATATAAAGCAAGCAGAATAGAACCTCCACCCTTGTTCCTGTTCAGATGATTAGTTCCTCCCCTGTTTCAATATACATGATTAGTTCCTTCCCTGCTTCAATGAAGATGATTACTCCCAGGAAACCCCTCCCCTAGAGAAGAAGGTACATACATGAGGAGTAAAATAAAGAAAAATCTTTTTTTAAAACCTGCTAATCATAGCCTTGACTATGATTCTCATTCCATGAGCTTAACATAGAACAGTAGCACTTTACATTAATGTAGACCTGGTTCAAAGTCCTTATGAAGGACTATACTATCATAATAATATGGAAGAAACCAGTTAGGGGGTAAGGGAAATCCCAGAGACTATGGAATTGAATCATAAAATTAAAAATAAAATAGAAGGAAAATAAAAAAAGTCCTTTCATAAGTTTTACCTTTTAAGCCAAAGATTTCATAAAGCAACCTATTTTTGTCAACAATTTCTGATGGCAATATCACTTCTCACACGACAGTTAGACATTCAATAAGTTTAAAATTATTTGGGAAACTATACATTCATCTGTAATAAAATAAATATGCATTAAATTAATTTTTAAGCAACAACAGATCCTTTAGGTACTTAGTATGCCACCACAAAGATTTATGCTTGCCTGTGATGCTAATGAACGGAATCCTTATGCGTAATTCCATGACAATGAAAATGACCATCTTATGGTATTAACACTGACCTACATATACTAGGCACACTAGGCACAAAGTTGTTGACTGTCTATCATAATGAAAACCATTTTTTCAAGAAAGAATACCTTTGTGACAGAGCAATTTATTTAATAATACATGACCCCTTTCATTCTTCCAAGATTCTCACTCCAAAAGATATGACTTACACTATATACTGAAACCAGGGCAAAAAAAATTAGAAGAAACTAAAGCAAGACTTGTAAAACACATATCCCATCTCCATAAAGGAAGACAGTATTCACTGACAGTATTTCCTCCTGATGATTAAGAGGGGTAGCACTTCTCTCATCTTTGTCTTTTTTTTTTTTTTTAAGGATGTATTTATTTGAAAACCCAAGTTACAGAGAAAGGAAGCAGAACTGGAGGCAGAGACAGAAGCTTCCATCTGCTGATTAATTACCTAAATGGCCAAAATTGCCACTGTTGGGCCGGCCTGAGGACAGGAGCCAGGAGGTTCATTTGGGTCTCCCACATGGGTGCAGGAGCCCAAGTACTTAGGTTATCTTCCATTTCTTTCCCAGGAACATTGGCAGAGAGCTGGACAAAGTGGAGCAGACTGGACTTGAACTGGCACCCATATGGGATCTGGTGTCACAGGTGGCATCTTAACCTACAGTACCACAGTGTGGTTGGGACACACTCCCTGCCATCCCCTAAGCTCTTGGAATGTCTCTGGACAGACTCTTACACAGCTCCACTTTCAAGAATGTACTACAGTACAGTATTGTATTGTATTGAATATCTTTCTTTCCTCATTATTATACAACTTTCTGAAAAAGCCAAGTTATATACAACTTTTCTTACCAAGTTCCTGCAACACTTTCATTCTCTGTTTTCAAAACCAACACCATTGTTCTGGCTTTGTTTCCTTTCCTATTTCAGATGGCCAAAATTGCCACTGCTATTTCGGATTCCAGATAATATCTACTCAGAACAAAAGGCCTTATCTCTTGGTTTCTAGAAAACAGTCTTATCAAAATGTAGAAGAGTGGGGTGCATGCTTGGCTTAGTGGTACAGTGCTGCTTGGGATGCCAATACCCTGTATCAGAGGACCTGGGTTTGAGTACTAAAGTTACTCTGGATTCCAGCTTCCACTGAAGAACATGCTGGGAGGCAGCTGGTCCTGGCTTAAGTAGCTGAGTCCCTGCCACCTACATGAGGAACTTGCATTGCATTTCAGAGTCCTGGCTTTGGCCTGGCCCAGCCGCAGCTGTTAGAAGCATTTAGGGAGTGATGGGGAGCGAGAATCAAAACCTTTCTTTCTGATGGGTAGGACTGGGCTGGGCTGCAACACCCAATAGTTTGCATAGAGGACAGGGCTGTAGACAGAACTGACTCAGCAAACACAATCACCAGTGTGCATGTAAGCCAACTGGGGTGACAGACTGTGCCAGTCCCTGTACTGGCAAGCACACAGAAGAATCAGGTCTAGGATTGCCTCAGTTAAGGCTTCTTTGGGGATCTCCCAACTGAACCAGTAGACTCAGAATTTCAGCCATGGAGAAAATTGCAGGGTCCATGGTTTGACCATGGAATGTTTGTCAGAGCTGGGCCTCCTCATTGGCTTAAATGAAACAGTGGACAGCATAACCAGGCTCACATGGAGGATACGGTAGTGCATTAGAACCTGCAGAGGATGTAGGATAGAACACATTGATCAACTACCCCAGCCAAGGGTTGGCAGTGAAAATCTGGGCAAATGGAGACGCTGAAGTGGACTATGTCAGCCAGCAGATTCTGCAGAGATTTCATCGTGCCTGGAGTGGTGAGATTGGCAGTAATTCAGAATTGTTAGCTATAAGCCACTTGAGCAGAGCCCTCGGAGCAGGTCCTACATGGGGGACCCTGGGATGGCTGGGACACTGGATGTGGCCTTTTCCTTATCTCTTCCCTTCCCCCAGATACAAGCAGGAAAAAGGAAAAATGTGGTAACAATGGTCTTATCCACTTTCCTCTAGCCCTTGACCCTTTGCACCCTACTCAACTATGTAAACATGATCAACAAAATTTTAAAAAATACAGGAAAAAAAAACCCCTTTCTTTCTTCTCTCTCTCCCCACCCCTCCCTTTCAAGTAAAATGAGATTTTTTTTAAAAAAAAGAATGAGACAAATTACATCCTCTGTGATCTCACTTTCCAAATTCTCTTTTGGTTCTACTTTTTCTTCCCACTTTCTAAATATGTGCAGGGTCCAAAGGATTCTTCCTGAATGCTTGTTTATCCATCAATCTATTCTCAGATCTTAAGCCAGTTACTTAGAGAAATTTATATAAACAACCCAAACTCTGTCAATATTTGGTCCTGTGCTATCACTCTGTCACATGGCTTCACAAGGATAGCTCATCAACCCAAATTCAACATACTCAATATCAAATGCATCACTCATGACTCCTTTTCAGACTTATCTATTTCTAGTAACTCCGAAAATCACCTGGGATTTGAGATCATCTTCAGTACTGGATTCTCAATCAGTTGTATTAACTTTTGATCATGTATCAGTTGCTCTTTTAAAAGTTGCATTCTGATCAGAAACCTTCAATTTAGTAATTATCATGTATTCCTCTTAAGGTCCACCAAGTGTAGTATAGTACACTACACACACTTTGAAACCAGTAACATAACCAACATCCACTTCCAATATTGCTATCTAACAAGTAAATCAAAATAACAGTGTTTATTTTTGCTTTACGTAGAGAAATATTTTAGTCAGGAGTAAGCAGGAAGTATTACATTGCATCTACTGTTGTAAAACAGAAGTCTATGGTGGTGGTGTGTATCACTTAGTTCTCACTTTGGAAAGAATTATACCTGCTCAAAGAATTATTATGAAGACTGCATCATACATAGAACATGCCTAACAGAATATCCAGCACATATAGGTGCTCAAAAAACTTACAATATGAATTACAGGAACAAAGCAATAAAGCAATCTACAAATTCAATACAATTGTAATTAAAACACCAATGGGGCCTGGCGCGGTGGCGCAAGTAGTTAAGGTCCTCGCCTTGCACGCCCGGGATCCCATATGGGTGCCAGTTCTAATCCCAGCAGCCCCGCTTCCCATCCAGCTCCCTGCCTGTGGCCTGGGAAAGCAGTCGAGGACGGCCCAAAGCTTTGGGACCCTGCACCTGCGTGGGAGACCTGGAAGAGGCTCCTGGCTTTGGATTGGCATAACATTGGCCGTTGTGGCTCACTTGGGGAGTGAATCATCGGATGGAGGATCTTCCTCTCTGTCTCTCCTCTCTGTATATCCGCCTTTCCAATAAAAAATAATAATAATAAATCTTTATAAAAAAAACACCAATGATACTCTTAACAGACCTAGAAAAAAAATTAATATGGAAATATAAAAGACCCCCTTCAAAGAGTCAAAGCTGTCTTGAATAGAAACAGTGTGGTGCTGGCAGAAAACCTGGTCACACAGATCAAAGGAATAGAAAAGAAGCCCCAAAATAAATCCAAGCAACTACAACTAAGTGCGGAAAAACTCCCCAGAGAAAAGACAGTTTCTTCAATAAGTGGTGTTGGGAATGCAAAACCCCTACCTCATACCTTATATACAAGTCAACTCAAAATGGATCAAAGATTTAATAAGACCTAAAACTACCACAGGAAAACAGGTGAAAAACTCCAAGACATAGGCAGCTGGTATAGGCAGAAATATTTTGGATAAGCCTTCCAAAGTATGGGTAGAAAAAGCAAAAATAAATGGGATTATATCAAACTAAGAAGTTTTGCAGAGCAAAGGAAACAAAGAGTAAAGAAACAGCCAACAGGAAATATTCACTAACTACACAGCTGATAAAGGATTAATACCCAGAATATGTAAGAATCTCAGGAAATTCAACAACAGTCCAATTAAGGTATGGCCAAAGGATCTGAATATAAAATTTTCAAGAGAAGAAAAAGAATTAGCAAACACATTTAAAAATGTGTGGTAACGTCAACCACTAAGGAAATACAAACGTTACATGAGATTATCAGATTATCAGTTAGCTCAGAAAATCAAAAATAAATCTACCATACAACCCAGCCACCCCATTTTTGAAATTATCGCCAACAGAAATGAAGTCAGCATATGAAAATCAAGCTTGTATTCTGGTTTTTTTTCAGCCTAATTAACAACAGTGAAAATAAGCAATCAATCTAGCTGTCCACCATCGAATGAGTTAAAAATTTTTTAAAAATGATATATTACTCAATTAAAGACAGGAAGATTTCTTTAGAAGAAAATTACAAGTGCAATAAGTTACAAATATGATAGAATATACTCTAAATGTATCAGTAACCTCCTTTCATATGAATTACTCAAATACACCAATTAAAAGAGAAACTGTAGAATGGAAAAAAAAAAATCAAGCTCCACCAGCAGGGATTCTAGAAGAAGTTCACTTTACATAGAGACAGATGAAAGCAAAGGGACGAAGAGCTGACTGTGTGGTGCAGTCAGTGAGGACATCACCCAGGATGCCAACATTCTACGACTGACCTTCTGGAAAACAGTCTCCGCTAACACGTCTGGGAAGCAGCAGAGGGTGACGTAGGTGCTTTCTGAGTTTGCCACCCAAGGGGGAGGTCAGGATGAAGTTCTTGGTTTTGGCATGACCAGCCCAGGCTTTTGCTGGCATTTGGGGAGAGAATCAGGAAAGGCACTTTTCTCTCCCCCATTCCTTTATCTTTAAAAAATCAAAAACAGTTAAACATTTTTAAAAAGATAGCTAAAGTAGCTATGTGAGGGTACTTTAAAAAGTTCATGACAAACATTATGTAAAACTATGGATTTCAATATATTTTAGACCAAAAAGCTTCACAAAACCATGTCTTTCAATTTAAAGCAGCCTTGCATCAATTTCAGACAAAGCCAACTTGTGAGCAGGGGAAACTATCAGCAAAAAATGATATTACATTATGATAAGGGAATAAATTCTCCAAGAAGACATAACAATCCTTAGGGTGTATGCTTTTAAAACTGGAATATCAACATGCAAGGCAAAAACTAATGGAACTACAAGAAGAAATAAGTGAACTCACTGTCACAGTTGGAGACTTCAATATCCCTCTCCCAATATGAGGCAGAAAACCAGGAGGGAGATACCTGAATCAACTAACAACGTAACACCATTCATCAGTTGGCTGTAACTGTCAATTTTATGTCACCCAACAACAGAAAAAGTCTTCTCAAGCTCACACAGAACATTCACCAAAATCAATCACATTCTGGGTCATAAAACATATGTGAAAATGTTTAACTATAACTCACAGAATGCATAGTCTCAGACAACAAAATAACAAAACTAGAAAGCAACAGATTATAAATGGAAAGCCTCCACAGATCTGGAGATTTGACATACCACACTTCTAAATAGTACATGGTTCAAAGTCTTGAGAAATTTTTAATTATTATGAACTAAACAGAAATAAACATTTATCAAAATTTGAGATGGATCTAAAGCAGTGAGTGTAGGAAAATTTATACCATAGAATGCATATACTAGAAAATAATGACCAGAAATGAGTAAGTTGAACTTCTATCCTTGGAAATTAGAAAAGACCAATAAGCCTTAAAAAACCAGAAGAAAACATAGTAAGCTTATGCATAGATTATGAAGCTGAAAATAGAGAATAAACAGAGAAAATCAATGAGATCAAATATCAATATCATTGATAAAATTTCTGGTTGTATCAGATGCTTCTATTTCAGTTTTTCAAAACAAGAGTGCAAGTCTTCACCCATCACTAAAATAGAAAATAATTTTACCTGCCCCCCCTCCTCCACTTGGCTCTCCTTTTCCACAGTCCTTTGGTGTAAGCTCTGGGCACGCACATGAGTTTGCATGTACTACAAGGCGTTCATGGAACAGGAATTAGGAAGTAAGTTTAGGGACAGACATTTAGGTTAGCAGTTAAGATGCTGGTTAGGATGTCCATCTCCACATTAAAATACTTGCTACTGTTCCTGCTCTGACTCATGGTTTCAGGTCATGCAGATTCTGGGAAGCAGCACTGATGGCTCAAGGCATGTGCTTCTTGTCACCCAAACCCAAAGAGCTCCCAGAGATAAAAGCATACACACACACTTACTCGACCCCCAACTTTTTCAAACGTAGTATTTACTTGGTGCCAAAATTTGAAATCTATGCAGTTTTTTTTTTCATAACACACTTTTCCATGAACTTTTTCAGGAACTCTCACATGTTGTAGAAATTTACCAACAAAACACATAAGACAACAAATATCCTCATTTTTAAAGTGGAAAATAAAAAGCTACCTTTTGAAGCTTATTATAAAAACATAAAAACTTCTACATTCTAGTAGAAGAAAGTAATTTTTGCTATTACGCAGTTTTTCTTCTTTTCAAATGAGTAGTTACTGTATGTGTAGAAACACTAATTTCACTAATTTCCTGAAGTAGATCTGAGTAACCGTTACTTGAAATAAAAGAAAGGCAAGAAGATGGACTACTGCCAAATACACTGGAAAAAGTTCTGCTATCATCATCATGTAACAGCTATCACCACACCCAATATCAAAATCTTTGGAATTCTTTTAGGGCCATTACTTTATGATATGACGCCTTGGCAGCATACAGTAGCAGGGGAAAAAAATGGGACTTTGAAATAACAGGTATATTTTCAAATCCTATTATTAGCCATGCATGGGACCTTGTATACATCTGAGAGGATTTAGTTCACACATACTGGGAATACAATTGCAGCTAGCTTTTGCAAAAAGCAAGACTTAGTGAAAAGCTAATCAGGGTGTCTCCAGGAACGCGATCTCAGGACCATGGACAAAGGCACTAGACTCCAGTCAGGCCTCGGATCTATTATTCTGTAGTCCTTCTTCCAGATGATCTAGTTCACATGGCAAGAAACAAGGCTATGTAACAATCCCAGGTGTTGTCACACAGTTCAGCAACTGGAGAGAAAGCAAATTAGGAAGAGTTCTCAGTGGCCAGACTTAGTGCAGGTGTCTACAACTGGGCAACTACAGAAAGTTATGATTGGTCCCCTGTCCCCCTGGAAGCCACAGTGACCACTGCGAAAGACTGACTAAGTCCAGTCATTAACATGATTTAAACCCCTCATAGGCTTCCCCAAGGAACTTAAAATAAAATCCATAACCCTTGTCAGGCCAAGCCTTCCATGTGTGCCCTGCAACCTCACACACACAAAGACACATTCCCTCCAGCCTTGGTTGTTTTTGTTTTGGTTTTAAACCCATATTTGCTGTACTTTTTTCCAGCTAGGTAACTGCCACTCATTTTGCCTTCAAGAACATCCCTGCCACATCCAGTATAAGTTAGGTTCCCCCTCTCTCATCACAATTTCTAATTATAAATAAGAGTTTTTGTTCAATATCTTTCCTTTGCTATACCTTTAACTCCAAGACAGAGGCCTACCTTTTAGCACTAGTAGGCTCTCAATCATTACGTGCTGAAATCAATAGCTGATTTAGCATAGAACATGTAGTCATCACTACTATATCAATTGCAAATGTGGCTAGAGTAGCAAGAAGGCACAATACTGTTATCAAGTTATTAAAATGACTGCCCCAACAGTAATTTATTGGGAAAGGGGCAATGAAAGACATAAGCTTTTGCTAAGCAGAACAAATAACTTACTCAATTCAGTTAATCTTCTCCTTCCATAAAATCCCAACAGAGCTATGATATATCAGTTAAATAGGATAATAAATGTAACAGTATCTACACAGAGACTTTTACATAGAGCAAACAAGGAACACTACTTCCTCTCCTCTTAGGAGACCATGGTCAGGCATTATTCTTGAATATGATTAATCTTCAAATAACACCAACTTAAAACCTACAAAATGCTCCAAGGTCTATGACAGACACAGCTGTGTTTCCTGACTCCTTTTCTCACAGCACCTTGATCTCTGCTTCTTTGTGGTAACTGCACACACTCAGAAATCCAAATAACTACAAATCAGACACTGGGAACACAAAAACAAAGCCAAGTAAAACTAAATGACAACCAAGCAGCAAAACAACTATCCTCATCAACAAATCTATAAGCACTTTCCAGTGCTTCCAACCCCACTCTACAGCCTGAAGCACAGTACTGTTCCTTAAAAACCTTTCTTCAGCAATCCCTTAGGTGTAATATTTCTCCAAAGCATGAATAAAATCCACTTTCACTTAACCAACAGCTAATTGGTAAGAAAATGCCAAATAAAGAAACAAAGGAAATCATCTTAATTCTGTGTTTTGCAGCTGCTGAGAGTCTATTTGAAAAAAAAAAAAAAAGCAAACAAAAAATTTAAAATGAAACCAAAAGGCAGTTCCAACTTTTCTCATGTTCTTTTATAGGAAAGATGGTTGTTTTTATTGGAAGGGCAGATTTACAGAGAGGAGAGACAGAGGTAAAGATCTTTCATCCGCTGGTTCACTCCCCTAAGTGTTTGCAATGGCCAGAGCTGAGTTGATCTGAGGCCAGGAGCCTTCCCTGGGTCTCCCACGCAGGTGCAGGGCCTAATGACCTGAGCCATGCACTGCTTTAACAGGCCATATGCAAAAGCTGGATCAGAAGTGGAGCAGCCCAGACTCAAAAGGGCAAGCTGATTAGCCCGTCATGCCACCACTGTGGCCTCTCAGGCTGTAGCTCCTTGTCCCACTTGCCCCAAGTGATGTAAAGCAAGTGACTCTCAGAACGAAGGACCATCCTGCCTTTCACGTCTGGTTGGTGAAAGGGAACAACTGTCATGCAAGAGCAACATCGCATTTTAAAAGGTTCAGAACTGATTCTCATGAAAGACTGTTGTACAGATTGTTACAGAAATCTAAATTACATTTGTACTACGTATTCCTGTAATCTGTAATTCCCTAGCATTAATCGTATAATTCAGGCATATTATGGGTTAAACAGGCTTTAGTGGGATGTCTGAATCTAACCACTGGGCATAATCAATGTCATTCTAAGTGAGGGCAATCAATTCACAAACACTCAACATTATAGAGCTGAATATGATAAAATTAAAAAAGAAAACAAAGTTCTTAGTTTTATAAAAAGTGTCCCCTTAAGGGTCATTTATTTCTAAAAAATAATTAGGTACTCAGACATTCAGCACAGAATTTAATAGACATACTTTTAAACCATTATTTCCCTGGAAAACTTACATCAAAAATGATTAAATGCATTTCTCTATTCATCTAGTTTAGGAAAAATAAACTAATGCACATTTTCATGAAATAAATGACAAGAACATTGTTTTTGACATAAGAAAATTGTTAATATCTTTCATAACTGAAAGACTGACAAAATATACGTGATTCGGTATACAATGCTACTTTTAAAATGTGGGTAAAAAGAATTATTTCCAAACAGCTAATATGGAGTCTAAAAACTCTCCAAATATACTTTTCTTATTTCAATTGAGTAGCAGCTTTCTGTTTCATCATTTATGAGGCTTGACACACGCACTTTTCCCAAAATGTCCATCTAGTTTGTTAATTCAAAGGATATTCTTCACTCATTCGATTTAACAAAGGAAGCCAAGCTCCTACTGTTGCTGAACAGTGTGCTAAGCAACAGGTCAGTCCCTGTCCTCAGAGCTTCCACGACTTCTCAGTGACCACATCTGTCCACACGACAGTGACAGCCAAGCTTTATCTATCATGTAAGAAATCAACACAAATGGCATCAAATTAATTCCCCACAAAAACTGTGAAATAGTAACTTTAAAGACACTTTAGCAGTTCTATCATCCACTTGAAGCTTTCCTACAAAACAACTATGAAAGTACTGTTTTGGTAAAAGGTCCAATAATGTAATCTTTTAAAGAGTAGTTTTGCTGGGGAAAAAAAACTGAGTTATTAATACTACGTAAGGAAGTTAGAAGGTATGATGCAGTATAACAAAAAGCAAGCACATGGAAAAGATAAATTATTTCTAAATTACAGCAAAATATAAAATTAAACATAAATACCAATGTTTGCAATATCAAATAATAAAGTAGTTCCAGCTCATACTTCACACACAAACACAAATAGATTTTGGATTGTGTCATCCACACATTTAAATGAAAAAATTAAGATTTTCTAGATAGTTTATTTTTTCAAATTAAATTCAATATTCTACTTATTCATTAAGTCATAATTTCTCCATCAGTATTAATTACATGTAACTATCATTTGTAATACTATATTTACTATAATACCTAGTACGTCTGCAATTATTGCAAAAAATTTTGATAAGTGAGAAGCATTCAATTCTTCAATTTAGAAGACTGTCTTTAGTTATCTCTATGAAACAAAATAAATGTAAATCAGCCATTCTAACATGCCAAGGAAGACCCATAATACATTTTCCACTGCATTTTCTCACTGAAAAAGTTTCATCGTTTATCAGCTATTTCACTGAAAAAGTGTCACCGTTTATCAGCTATTTAAATTTTCTTTTAAAACCACTTGTAAAAACCTCTCTGCTGACGCTCTGCATACAGCCTGGTGGAGTCAGTGCACTCTAGCTGCATGTACATATAGGAAACCAAGACGCACAGGTATCCATTTTGTAAAGTGCAAGGTCATTTCTCCAGAAAGCAACTGACTGCACATCACGAACATATGTGTGCCACTTGCAGGTGCCAGAAAGCAAGGCTGTACTTTGCTGGCTGCCCCCGGTAATGCATGCGTCTGTGCAATCAGTTAACAGAAGAAACTTAAACAAGGGGAAACGGGAAGGGAGGGTTATAACCCTCAAAAAAAACCACTTCATTGGGGGTAGTGAATTATTTATTTTTAAATGATGAAATGTAAGTGGTTTCTAACAGAAGCATCAAGTAGCCAACATTTGCTTCTTACATTTGCAAAAATAAATAAATAAATAAATAAAATACTGCATCCCTCGAGCAGATCATGTAAAACCGCAACTTCACTATCCTTGTAGAAAGAAGTTAGAAACCCAAGATTTCCCTAATTAAATATTCAATATTCAATATTATAAAGAAAACAGCTGAATAAAAAAATAAAATTCAGTTCAATTAGGGTATGATCGATAATGGTAGGTAAAAACCCCACCTTAATTATTAAAACTTTTCACTCAACTAAAGCTATGATTAGCAATCAAATATTCCGCTGCTGAAGACTAAATACGAAACTTTTCTTTCAAAACTTGAAATGTCAGGTACATTATTCAAATATGCAAATAAAATATTTTCCCAACAGAAACTTAAGGATTAAAAAAAAAAATCTGTTCTTCAAGAGTTTAAACTGAAGATTGCCTGTGGAGATTGACAGCACTATTTCAACTAGAGAAATGAAAGTTACCTACGATACACACGCGACAGAACATGAGTTGAATAGGCAATACATCCATTACATCAGTGACAGTACAATTTAGCTGACACCGAAAATAAAACAGAAGAGAAGGCAAGGTACATCCTGGACAGAGAAGCAACCGGACTGAGCCGTGCTGAAGGGGGGATGCTAAGCTGGGGGCTTAATGAATGACTAGGACGGGTGGCCCGTGGTCAGCTCGGCCGTGCTGTCATCCTGATGGCAAGAGAAGGTGGCAGAGTGCGGAAGCTAGGGGGCACGCTGTAGCCAGGGGAGAAGAAAAACGCGAAAGGTGCAATGGATGCTGCATAGTTGAATAATTATCTGGGTGGCACAATGGGCGAGTCTGCCGACATCACAGCCGAGCCAGCGACTCCCCAACTCTCGCCCGGGGCACCCCCCGCCCCATGACAGCAGGCAGCAGGAACCACCCGGCATCGCTTCGCCTGCTTAGCCTCCAAGGAAAACCCGGGCGCCCGCAGCCGCTTTACCCATCTATCTCCAGACACGGACGTGCGGCGCAAACACGCAAACTCACCAGCCGGCTGCACGCACCGCGGGCCCGGGGCTTCTCGGCCGCCCGAGGCTGCAGCAGGGGCGGGCGGCACGGCTCCGCCCGGCGGGGTCCGGGAGCCCCCCAGCGAGGGGCGGCTCGGGGGAGCCCCGCAGCGACCCCCGGCCCCTCCGACCACCCAGAGCCCTGGGCACCAAGCCCCGGGCCGCAGGCTGGCTCGGGCAGAGCCGCGCGTGGGGGCGGGGGCGGCGCGCCCACCCATCCCCGCCGAGAGCCACACACGACGCCTGCTCTCGGCTCCGGCCGCACACACGCACGCGAGGAAACCATCCTTGAGAGACTCGCGCTCACCGTGAGATCGTGGCGGCTCGTGCCTTTTTTACCCCTTCTTCATGCTTCGGCGGCCGCCGGTCCCACTCAGCTTCCCGGGACTCCACCGGGACCCCCGCCCCCGACCCGCCCCACGAACGGCAGGCAGGTCCCCGGGCTGGAAGCCGCCCGGGAGGGCAGCGGCTCGAGGCGCCGGGCCGCTGGGAAACGCCGCCCGGGGCGCCCGCCGCTCGCCGGGACCCGCGCTGTGCTCGACGCGCGAGCGAACAACACCGCGCGAGCCGCCGCTGCCTCGGCCGCCCCCTCCCCGCGCGCGACGCTCCACAGCCGGGCGCGGGGATCGGCGCCAGGAGCAGGGGGGTGCTGAGCGCGGGACCCTGGGCGCCCGGTGGCCGGTCCTTCCGCCCGGCACCTATCCCTGCTCAGGGACAGGTCCTCAAACTCGAGCGTCTCCCTCTCCTCTGCGGCGCCCAGTGCCCAGGTGTCGCGGCGGTGGGAAAGCAAGCCTCCGCCCACACGCCCGTCCGTGGGGGTGAGGAGCGCGCTTCCCCCCCTTTCCCGAGGCTCTGTGGTATTACCCGATCCTCGGTTTGGGGGAGGGGGACGGAGAGAACCCAGCTTGGCCAGGGAATGAGGGAAGATGATAGCCAATTGAATGAACCATCCATCCAGGGGCGGGGCCCCGGAGAGGCCCGCCGGCCCAGCCCCGCCTCCTCGTTCTAAACTACATTTCCCATCGTGCCTTCTAGCCCTTCCCGCCGCGCTGCTCGCCGGGAGCGAGTGGCCGCAAGGCCTCCAGGTATTTCAGCACTGGTAGTTTTTCCATTGAGCTCCAGGCAGGTCCTGGAAGTGAGTAGCGGTTAAAAATTCTTTGTATCCGTAACTGGATGTTTCCAAATTCTCAGTTCGATATACACTATCCTAATAGTCATAATTATATTATTGTTTCAAAATGTGCCAAGGAATTCCTGTGCTAAGGAGGTAAAGAGTGTGTTTTTGTGGCGCTCTGCCAGGACTTGGGCGCCGCTTCCCCTTCCGCCCCGGCCTGGTGTCCGCAGAGGCTGAGTTGCCGTCATGTCGGCTGCGATTGCGGCTCTGGCCGCTTCCTACGGTTCGGGTTCGGGGTCCGAATCCGACTCGGACAGTGAAGGCGGTCGATGTCCGCTGCCAGCCGCCGACTCTCTCATGCATTTGACCAAATCGCCGTCGGCCAAGCCGTCTCTGGCCGTGGCGGTGGACTCGGCTCCGGAGGTGGCAGTGAAGGTATGCGCTTTGGCCACTTTACTGATGCGGTGCGGGAATAGTTCGGTCGCGTTTAGGCCTCTTGCTCGGTTTCCAGAGAGAAGTTGCTGACGTTTAGGTCCCTTCTCCGTCCCCGTGCGCCTTTCCCCGGAGGAGCCGAGAGGTGGACGCTGGGGGTCCCCTACTCCGCCCCCCACGGTCTCCTGCTTGCTTACCACCAGAAAGCAGGTGGGCAGAGCGGTGAGTCGGGACGAGGCCGGGCTGCAGCAGGTGTAATCTCAGGACAGGAGTAAACTATGGCAGAAGTTGAACAACTTCAGAGTACCGAGTGCGCAGTGACCTGGCTGGCTTTGTCCTGATGTAAGAACCAGGTTCTAATCCCTGTGCCTGCACTTGGATGAACTGGGCAAGTTGGCCAGCCTCCTCTGTGAGCCCCCAGGAGATGGTTTTCAAAGCGCCAGTCTCTTTGAGAGGGTTATTGTGAAGCTTGAGTAAAAGGACAGCTTGGTTTATACAGTAGTTAAGTAGTCTCTGGTGTAGTTCAGTTAGTGTTAGCTATTGTTGATGATGTGTTAAGATGGGAAAACGGCCTTGGATGTCAGGAGGAGCAAGTACGATACCCTGGGAGGAATGTGGGAAAGGCAATCATGGGGTTTTAGAGTTGCTTGGCCCAGTATGTGTGGAGGAAATGTTACTTTCCAGGAACGGTGCAGAAGAGGGCTGCAGGCACCAGCATAGCTCGTCAGCGAAGCGTAAGTGATGGAGTGGGCTCAGAATGGAGTAAGCCCTGCAAAGAAGGAAAACGGAGTTGGGTGGCAGAGTGAGGAAGGTGTGTGATTCCCGCCAGGTTGTCAGGGAGCGCCCTCTCTGGCTTGACAGAGCTGGAGGCCAGGTGCCATGACAGCTGAGAGCTGCTGGCAAAACCGAGGCGGCAGCGTCCAGCATGTGTGGACCACCAGAAGCTTCAGCTGTAGAGAGCAAGGAGGGCAGTGGACAAAGTAGCCTTTCTAAGATGTCTCAGTCAAGTGTTCAGAGAGTCTTTTTCAGGTTTTTAGTAGTCCGTTTCATTTTATTTTCTATTCATTGACATCTGCTGTGAGTGATGGTTTAGAATCCTCCCATCTTTTCTAGCACATTCTTTACACCTCAAGCCTGTTCACGACCTCCCTGATGTTTATTCCTGTCACAGCTCAGCCTTTGGCAGCTGTTCTTCCACCTTTTGGCTCATCCCAGCACAGTCTAACCATCACCCCTCCTGAGTGATGCGCCGGGCCTTGGATCCCTCAGGTGATACTCAAGTTTCTTTTCCACTGACCCCCATCCTCAGCCTTCTCAGTATTGGGGTCCCCAGAACTCTGCCCTATATCCTCTCTCCTATCTTTGGCCTGTGTCTGTGCTTGAGCTCACAGATGAACAGTGGAAGTAGGCTGCACAAGAGGGAAGGCTCCTGGGAGCCCATCCTGCCTCCAGCACATAGGCCCATGGTGGTCATGGAGAAGTTCCGCAGGTGCTGTGTGCTGATTGTGTGTTGGTGAAGGCCACTAGTACCCATCTCACAGTTCTGAGGCTTATCATAAAGCACATAGAGAGCTTTATGCAGTGTCAGGCATACGCCAAACACTGAATGTTAGCTGTCATTATTTCTGTGTCTAAACTCATGGCTAGTTTAAGGGTGTAATCAATAGCTCCCCTTAGAAGTGTGTGTGGGGGGGGGAGGGGCTAGTGTTGCAGCTTTGTGGGTGAAGCCATCGCCTGCAGTTTTGGCATCCCATCAGGGTAAGCAGTTCAGTCGTAGCTGTTCTACTTCCAGTCCAGCTATCTGCAAATGGCATCTGGGTATGTAGCTGCACTGCCCAAGTGCTACACCCACATGGGAGACCCAGAAGAAGCTCCTGGCTCTGTTGTGGCCACTTGGGTAATGAAGCAGCAGATAAAAGATCTCCATCCCTACCACTCTTCTCTGTAACTCTGCCTTTCGAGCAAATAAATCAGTTTTTGAAAACAAACAAAAAGCCAGCTTTTCTCATATGCCTCTCAGACACCCATTTGGTTGTGCTGAAAAATTCCATCTCTCTCTGCAGTCCACCTGTTAGTCCCGGTCAACAGGTCATCCATCCTTTTGTCTCCCTGTCAGCCCCTGTAGCTAGCTCGTCATGCAGCTGCACCTGACATTGCTTCTGTCTGAGTTTCTCTCAAGTCAGTTCCTTTCTCTGTCTTGCCAGTCTCATTATCACTCGCTTTTTCCTTCATATTTTCCTTATTTCTCCAAGGAATTTGTCCTTTTTTTTTTTTCCTGTTTGCCTCTGCTTGAGAATACTGGGTGCTTGTGTTTTGCAACTCCAGTCGCTTTCCCACTCTACTACTCTTCAGTTCAGATGCCCATCGTTTCTCAAGGTGGATACAGCCGTCTAGCTGCTGGCTGGCCTCCCTCGGTCTCATCTCCCTGTTCCATACCCCAGTCTTCCCTCCACAGTGCACCTGTATTCCGGTTTCACCCTGTCACTTCTCTGCCCGGTGTCTCCTGTGGCATGTAAAGTCTGCCATCCTCCCAGGCTGAGCTCTTCACAGAGCGCCCTGTGTTGACCTCAGTTCTGCCCACTCCAGTCTCTCTGCTTGGAAATCCCTTGCCTTCCCTGCCTCCTGTCCCTCTTGGTCTTGGTACACATGTTTCCTTCCCTGCCTCTCCTAGCACCCGTTTCATGCCTCAACTGCATTGTGGCATGTTATTGCTGTGACCTGTTAAATTTCTGCTTTCTCCTGGATGGAGAGACCCAGCCACCCAGAGATTGTTATGTCTACTTGTTAATGTCTCCAACACCTTGGGCGCAAACTCGGGGACTATCTGGTAAGAAAATGGAATGTAAGAGTGAGTGAAAAGGAAAGACTTGTGAAAGTACACACTGAGAGTGAGTTTTCGAGGGGAATGGGGACCCCTGTCACTGTCTCCTTTCAGTGACTGCTAAGTAAGGAAACCCAGAGGAAGGATTTGGAGTGCATGCTGTATTAGCAGCAGAGCTGGGGCTGGCCCTCTCAGCACTCTGGGATCTGTGGTAAAATAAAAGCCATTGCTTATTGCTGGTTTATAAACCAACTTTTGCTTCTATGAAGAAGAAAAAAAGCTTACACATGGTAAGCATAATTATTGCAATTAACTGGAGAATTGAGAAATGATCAGATGAGGAGATGTGAAGCATGCAAATGAATTTATGCAAATATTACACGTGTTGACTATTTGTATTATGACTAATAGCAAGTTTTAAAGCCATTTGTCACTAAGCACTGATGCACATTGAGTATGCTTTTTGTATTTATTGTTGGTGATTATTTTTTTAGGGTGGCTGCTGGCTTATATTTTTCTTTTTGATTTATAGGAGATCTTATACATATTCTACAACCTGTCCCTTTGTTAATGTGTGTGTTGTGAAAGTCTTTCAGTTTATAGTCGCTTGTGCTCTTTTCAAGACACTTTTATAAGCAGTTGTTGATTTGGCCTAGTTTTTTAAAAATTAGTCCTTTTTAGATTGTGATTTTTCTTTGAGAAATTCTTAACCCAAAATCATGACAACGTTCTCCCTGCATTTTGAAAGCATTATATCTTTCTTTCTTACACTGGATCATTAATCCACAAGAAGTTAATTTTTGTCATGGAATGGTCATTGCTAAGGGTTTGGCTTGATGTTTGATAGTGCAGTAAGTCCTCCCTTTTCTTTATTGTTCAAGAATGCAGTAGCTGTTCTTGGCCTTGTATATACAATTTAGAATTAAGTTGTAATTAACCTCTAATACCAGGTGGAATTTTGTTTTGAGTTTTTATTGGATTAGAGGTTAGTTTGGAAACAGGGTAGTATCTACTCATCATTTTGTTGTTATTATTATTTGAAAGGCAAAGTTAACAGAGATGGAGAGGCAGAGAGAGAAATATTCCATCTGCTGGTTCATTCCCCAAAATGTCCTAACAGTCAGAGCTGTGCCAGGCTGAAGTCAAGAGCTTCCTCCAGAGCTTCCACATTGGTGGGGAAGGCCCATGCATTTGGGCCATCCTCTGTTGCTTTCTCAGGGTGCTTTGGCAGGGAGCTGGATCTGAAGTGGAACGGGAAAGCAGTAGAGGATGGCTGAATGCCTTGGGACCCTGCACCCATGTTAACCTGCTACTGCTTTCTTAGGCACAATAGCAGGGAACTGGGTCTGAAGTGGCGCAGCCAGGACTTGAACCAGAACCCATAAGGGATGCTAGCACTGCAGCAACAACCTTACACTTTATGCCAGAGTACTGGCCCTGAAATTGCACTTGTAAGTAACCCATGGGCCATAAAATGGAAGGTTAACATAAAATATTTTGAAATGAGCAATAATATATATTAGAATATGTGAGATGCAGCCAGAGCAATAAATCCTTTTATAGTATAGTCTTACATACACTAACAGAAAAGAAGGAAGGCAGTATACATTTATTCCATTCTTTCCCAGCACTCATTTGTAAATTGCACAGTTTCTGTTCTTTAGACAGTTACCCCTAGAAATTACAGCAAGCTTGAATTACTGCCTTTGCTGCTGCTGAACAGTGTTAAGAATCTTAGTACCTCTAATCTATTCCTGTTTCCCTTACCTATACTTCAGCTACAGATGTCTGCTGTACATATATATGCACACATGGGCTCACCTACACACATGTGCGTGCACACGCGTGCGCGCACACACACAAACACCCTCTGCAAGGTGATGGTCATTGAGATGGTGGTTGTTGCATCTCATGAGCAAGAAATCACTTTCTTTCCACTCATAGGACATCCTGAAGACTGTCCTGTAGTGATGATTGGTAACAAATGATTTCAGTTTTAGTTTGTTTAAAAAAATTTTTTTAAGTCTTCTTTTTTGAAGGCTGTTTTCACTGGACATAATTTGTTTAGCTAATTTTGTCTCAGCATGTTTCAAATATTCTACTGTCTTGAGATGTTCAGTGTTACCAATAACAAATCAGCTGTCAGTGTAGCTGTTTTAACTTTGAAAGTGACTATTTGGGGCCTGGCACAGTGGTTCAACAGGCTAATTCTCCACCTATGGTCACTAGCTGGCATCCCATGTAGATGCCAGTTCATGTACCTGCTGCTGCACTTCTAGTCCAGCTCCCTGCTTGTGACCTGGGAAAGAAGCAGAGGGGACCCTGCACCCACATAGGAAACCCTAAGGGAGTTCCTGGCTCCTGGTTTCTCATCAGTTCAGCTCTGGCTGTCTGTTGCCACCACTTGGGAAATGAACCAGCAGATGGAAGATTCTCTGTGTCTTCCTCTCTCTGGAAAACTGCCTTTCCAATAAATAGATAAATCTTTAAAATAGAAAGATTTTAGAAATGCTGGTAATCTGCTCCACTTTCTGGAAATAGAAAAAGAAACAAGGCATAAATTGGTTAAAATTTCCACATAATAATGATTAATATTTGTGATCTGTGCTACAATTTTCTAATTTGTACACAGGAAGAAATGTTAAAGGGACTGAACAAGTAAATAGTATTAGGTTTTGTTCTCAAACTATTTCGAAAATATAAACTATGCACACTTCCTTGACCCCCTAGGATACCACTTACTGCACTTTAATTTTTGAAAATAATTGGGTAAAAATCCTTGTTAAGCCTGACATGCTTGATTGATACTGAACTCCTTTCTATGTCCGATTTGTCCAAGTTTTCCTAATCAGATGTAAAATTAGCAACCCTTCACGTTTTTGAAAGTTATTTAGTTGGTTGTGCGATTTTAGTAAGTCCTAGAAACTGGAACTTATTTGTAATATTTACTAGTCATCATTATTGCTGATATCAGTGGTAATAATTTTTAAGTTATACTTTATGTTTACAAGTTGATGAGGCATTATATTTTGTTCAAAATGATTCAAATTTAGAAAATTTTAAGTACCCATAATTTGAAAGACCTGATAACCCATTTTATAAAATGGTTCTGGCAACAGTACTGTAGGAAATCCATTGGGAAGGAGTTAATGTGACTAAGTCTGTGGCTGTTTGAAGCATATTCTGGCATTAGCATTTGAATATTATGTAGTCTTTCAACTTCATGGTCCAGGGTTTGCTTTTGGGTCCTAAGCAAGATGCAACCTCAGTGAAGATTCTTCTGCACCTTCTACAGTGAGGTATATTTATCATCTAGTAGGTGGCCCAGAGTTAGAACTGTCTTTGAAGAATCTTTGTAAAGAACACCGCTGCTCTCCACCTACCCTCAGAGGCCTGAACATCAGATTCTCCTCCCAGCTCTTTTAGCAGAGGTTGCAATGATCCTTTGTGGTCAGACGCATCCACTGAGCCTTGCCATCTGGAGCTAATCCACAAAGGAGCAAGAAAAGAGGATTTTTCAGCAGCATTGTCAAGTTTGTCAGGCTGCAAGTTTGACCAGTAGTACCTGTTGGTGGCTGTGGCATTCTAGTGGTGGTGATCAGTAAATGATTATCCTCCCTGAACTGCTTCTGGGTTATGATTGATCTTGACTAGGAGGTTCATCTGTACACTCACCTCTGTTTCCTGCCTGCTTCTCAGAGCTGATTGACTATCCTAAGACCAACTCTGAAGGATCCAATAGTGTTTGACTAGGCCTTGAGAATTTCTGTTGCTTGCAGTAAAAACTCTGCCTGCTGTTCTTTTTCTTGGCTCAGGGGAAGGCCCAGGCAAGGGAGGCCAGTTTGGAAATTGTCTTATTTGTAAATGGTTGGATAGGCAGCCAGCCAGTGATTTTATATGGAGATGAAATTTTTCTGGTCATCAAACTAGGGAATGAATTGCAGAAGGTTGATAGATAATATGAAACTTTCATTCGGAAGACTCAGACCCTGCCACTTTTTCCTGTCTCTGTAGTATCCAACTGAAGATCTTCTGTTTACGTATCTAGTAAGTTTTGCTACTAAAAACTATAAAAAAGGGACACCTCTTCTGAATTTAGAATTGGGGGATCAGGTCTCCTGAGTTAATCAAAAGATTAGAAGGTTTGGTGGCAGACGTTAGGCCAGCAAGGACGACTCCAATGTCCCATATCTGAGTACTTGGCTTCCACTCTGAGCTCCAGCTCCTCATGCCAGCTTGCCACTAACATATCACAGAGGCACCAGGTGGAAGGAGTCTTGCCACCATGTGGTAGAACCAGAGTGAGTTCTTGACTTTGATATGGTCCAGTCCTGATTTTTGGGGGATGGAACCGTGTTTAAGGAATGGATGAGAGCTCTGTCTTTCTCTCTCTCTGCCTCTCAAATAAATAATTTTCAAAAAAATTTTTTAAAGCGAGATGAGTTGGAATCTCTGTCTCTCTCTTTTTTTTAAAGATTTATTTATTTTTATTGGAAAGTCAGATATACAGAGGAGGAGAGACAAAGAGGAAGATTTTCCCTCTGCTGATTCACTCCCCAACTGACCACAGCGGTTGGAACTGAACCGATCCAAAACCAGGAGCCAGGAACCTCCTTCAGGTCTCCCACACAGGGACCCAAGGCTTTGGGCCATCCTCCACTGCTTTCCCAGGTCACAAACAGGGAGCTGAATGGGAAGCGGGCCCGCCAGGACATGGACCGGCACCCGTATGGTATACCGGCACGTGCAAGGCAAGGACTTTAGCTGCTATACTACTGCACCCGGCCCTCTCTGTGTCTTTTAATGTTCTATTTTTCTCATGCTAGGAATCCTGACATTATATATAGTAATTTTTAATTAGTTGAGCCAGTATTATAAAAAAAATTGATAGCATTTAGAAAGAAAAAGTGTGCACTAGATTTATATAGCTTAATCATTGTGGGAATTAGTAATCACATATTAATATAATAATCACAAACAAGGTTAAAATGGCTTGTGACACTTTACTGTGACGTCGTAAATAAAATAATCCACAGCAGATCCTTAATACCATTTGGTTTCCTTTTAGGAAGATTTGGAGACTGGAGTTCACCTTGACCCTGCTGTGAAAGAAGTTCAGTATAACCCCACGTATGAGACCATGTTTGCTCCTGAGGTAAGCAGGTTTAAAAGTTTGCCTTTCCCTGTTGATTCAAATTACATACATTGGTAAGTGAATAGCTGGTGAATGTCTTAAATGTTTTCTCTCAAATGAATTCCATTTAGACTTTTAGAAAATATATCCATTTATCCTATAAAAGTTTGAATAATACTTTGTGAGAATAATCTTGATTAAAAAAAAAAAACATACACTAGCTGCCTGTCAACATACAGTGATCTGTTAACATTTTGGGAAAGGAAAGCTGAAGACACCTGGCTGTTGGAGGTGGACTGAGCTGACATCTTTCTCTCAGCATTGACACAATGTTACTGAGTAGCCATAAAGGGAAAAGGTTTGTTTTATTGCCATCACTGTGTTATTGACGTCACTGTGTATAGTGCATTATGAAGCAAATGCTTCTGAAATGTAACAGGAACACTGCTGCAAAGTAGGAACTGTGTTTGATGCCCATGTGAAGTAAAACAAAGTGTTGGGTTTTCTCCGAAAGGTACATGGTGATGCAGGAGTCTTTAAAAATGAAGATGGCATAGATTATTTAGAAATGGTAGATATTGTCCATTTTAGAAAACAGCACATTTCTAGATAGTTTCCCTTTTAGGATGGAAAAGAATGTTTGATGAAAACAGAAGTGCAGAATGCAATCATTTATAGAGCACATAATGCTTCTGTAGGAGAATCTTTAAGAAATGGAGTGGAGTGAAGAGTCTTTTCTTCTGTGTCTTGGTGGAAAATGATTCTTTTCTGTCATTTGTCAGCAGTCATTGCCCGTTTTGTGCTGCACCCTGGCCCTCGCACTCCCCCATTTGGCCTGCCTGGTTCCCATGTCACTCAGAACCTAGGACTGCTGAAGTGCGTGCATGCCGAGGGTGCAGAGCTCGCCTTCCCACACTGCTCCACTGCTCCGGGTGTTCAGTGAGCAGAGAGCTCTTGCTGATGCACTGAGACTCAGCCCGGTCTAAATTTTATTCTGTTGTATCTTAAATCCTTCCAGCTTGTGCAACTGTGGGCTCTTTCATATCGCTTGGCACTGGTTTAGCCAGCCCATTGAAGACAAGTTATATATTACATATATAAATGCCTCATGACTTTTTAAATGAAATGTATTTCGGGAAAATAGAGTCGTTGAATTCAGAAAATGAGAAATGTGGAGATAGTGTGGCCTATGATATTCTGATGCTAGCTTCTTTTCTGCAAAGTCTGCTTTTCTGACATGTTTGAATTCTGCACGTAACTCATTCATTGATGTATAATTTCAGTTTTGGAAACTTTCCAGAAACAATTAAAAGATCGGTTCAGTTTTTATTCTGTTAATAAGGCAATGGACCTCTCTTTCTCTTTATGAGGTTATCAGTCTTTCAGCGTTCTGTTCTTTTTTTCCTATATTAGAGAGCCTCACTTTGAATATGTAAATTAGTTGACGTTAAGAACCAGACTTCTCATTAACAATTCAAGCAAGAGTGACTTACCAGGGAAGCAGAATCTTACTTCCTCCTGATTACCATGCGCCGTGTATGTGGCATTATGGATGATGGCTTGATGCTTTATGACAAAGAGATCTATCACTTTGCAGAGTGTAAAAGGATAGCTGAAGGAACTTTGTAAGGTTAGATTTAGGTTCCTACATTTTTCCAAATATAGATAGAATTGGTCTCCTCGAGCTGATGCTCACCAAAAAAGATGTGCCGTGTGTTTTGAAAAAACAGATGGCTTTTTTTTAAGATTTATTTTTATTGAAAAGTCAGATATACAGAGAGGAGGAGAGACAGAGAGGAAGATCTTCTGTCTACTAATTCACTCCCCAAGTAGCTGCAGTTTCCAGAACTGTGCCAATCCAAAGCCAGAAGGGAGGGAGGGAGGGGGGAAATTAGTTCCATGAAAGAAGTGTTCTTTGAAACAGATGATACTGGACCTGGCGCTGTGGTTCAAAAGGCTAATTTTCCACTTGCAAGCACTGAGATCCTGTATAGGCACCTATTCATGTTCCAGCTGCTCTGCTTCCCATCCAGCTACCTGCTGTGGCCTTGGAAAGCAGTGGAAGATGGCCCAAGTCCTTGGGATTGTGCACCCATGTGGGAGACCAGGAAGAGGCTCCTGGCTCCTGGCTTTGAATCAGCTCAGTTTCAGCCATTGCAGCCATTTGGAGAATGAACCAGCAGATGGAAATATTTTAGAGAAAAAAATAGATGGTGCAGTTCAGGTTCCAAAGAAGAGTTGTGGCATTAAATAGACAAGCTAGTTAGCACTTGTATGATTTTGGATGGTCTTTGTTTTCTCATAGGTAAAAAGAAGGACATTTTTATTGAGTTACAAGGATAAATGAGGTGATATATGATTACAGGTGTCACAGAATTGGCATTTAACAATGGTAGTCCTTATTGTTACTTGCATTAATGTCATTGGCGTTAAAGTGGCTAAGTAGGCTTTTATGAGGAAAGATTTCAAGCAAAAGTGAAGAGTTGGAACCTAATCAGGAAAGAGCTAAAGAAAAGGAGTACCTTGGCCGTCTTCAGTAGAGAACACCTAGGTGAGGCCAGTACCTCTGCTTTATGTGATGTTGTGTGGGGCCTTAGAGGTCTTACTTTAATAGATAAGTAGATTTCTAAGGTTCTTTAATGCAAGAATGGCATAAGCAAAGCTGAAGTTTTAGGAAGGTTTATTAATATGGTAAGCATTCATGTAATGGAAATGCATGGAGATAGAGACTAAAGAAATAAAGCTAACATTTCCTACTGTGGATCGGGTATGTGCTAAGGCATTTGAATGCCCTCTCTCCTTTAGCCTTCACTACAGCCTGTGAAGTGAGTACTCTAATCTTCTACTTTATAGTGAGGCAGCCTAGTCAGATCATATTCCAGAAGTAATGCAGTTGGAGATGGGTGTCCAAATTCACTTTATTTTTCAGATTTGTATTTACTGATTATTTCAAAGGCAGAGTGACAGACATCTTCATCTGCTGGTTCACTTGCCAAAAGACCACATCTACCAGGCTGGACCAGGCCCCAGCCATCCCCATTGCCCATACGTGGCAGAGGCTGAACCATCATGCTCTACTCTGCCAGGCATATTGGTAGGGAGCTGGGTTGAAAGCAGAGCAGCTGGAAACTGGAACTGGTGCTCCGATATGGGCTGCCATCATCTCAGGCATTGGCTTTAGACTTGCTGTACCACCACAGCAGCCCCAGATCAGATCGCCCTGGACCAGCTGCCTATAGCTGGAGGACCAGTCTAAAGGCCATGTAGAATTTGCAGGGTATAGTCATGTCTCTGACCTTGCTGCTTTTGAAAATTAAATTTCTTAATTTATTTTATAAAATGCCATTTCTGTCTCCAACCAGGCTTTTTCTAAGTGATCTACTTAATTGTTTCTTAAGTTTTCTCATATTGTGGATAGAACTAAGTTGAACAAAGTTGAAGATACTGTTTTAATCTGATGACCATGATTTCACTCGGTTGAATTTGCTAAGAAATAAACGTAGTTGTTAGATTCTTTAGCCTCACCTAAAATCCATAAAATTTTTGGTAAGAATTCCAGAGACCTTGAAGTAATGGTACTTTTAAGAAGGAAGAAGAGAGACAGACAGACAGACAGACACAAGAACTAGTAGTTACTAGGAGTCCAAAATGGTGCAGGCCTTTAGGATCAATGTTCGAGTCACTCCTCATAGTCTCAGCTGCTCCACTTCTAATGCGGCTCCTTGCCAGTGGCCTGGGAAAGCAGCAAAGAATGACGGCCCTGTTACTCATAGAGGAGATCCAGATGGAATTCCAGGCTCCTGGCTTTAGCCTGTGCTGCATCTTTTGCAGCTGCTTGAACCAGCAGATGGAAGATCTTTTTTTCTTTGTCCCTCTCTCCCTCTCTCTGTATCACCTCTGCTTTTCAATGAATAAACACATCTTTTAAAAAAAGTTTATGAAAATCAATGGAATGTGGTGAAGTCCAGAAAGAGAAGCACGTGTCCACAGGTGTTTGAATTTATGGTGGTTTGTGGCGGTGCTTGTCAAAACAGAACAGTGTGGCTCACTCAACAAACCGAGGCACGACAAAAGCAGAAAGCGAAAAGACTAGCTGTCTCCTGTTTTATTCCGAGAATGCCATGAGTCAGGTGTGTAGCCTTCAGAAGGGAGGCTAGAGTATTTCTCTCTGGGAACTGTAAGTCTGAACAGATAAGGGGGAGAAAAATTACATACACACAGGGAAGGTTACTGATAGTCCCACCCGGATCACCCTGGTCTATCCCAGCTGCACGATGCATTTCCCAAGACCTTTCAAAAGTCTCCACAGCCAGACTGTTTCCCAGGCCAGGGAAATCTGTGACGGTAGCAGGAGAACCCAGAGGACCCAGGCAACCCAGGCATGTGTCATCTTTTTTTTACCATTCTTTCATAGGAACTACAGTTATTAGCTTTAGAGGTGACTGACACTGAGAGAGACTTTTAGTTCAGGCAAAGGAATTTATTAGGAGAGAGAGTCTGATGGACTGTTTCCTCCTGGAAGACAGCCTAGAACCCACTTCCATGTGGCCACCAAATGGCTGCCCGGTGTATGTGGTACTGGAGTTACATCTTAACTGCAGGAGATGGAAGAAGGTGGTATCTCCTCAGTTTGCGCATGTTTGCGCCCAGGAGCAAGTGATGTGTAGTACAAATTACTCCTCTACTCACCCATGCTGGGCTGACCTGATCCGGTTCCTACATGGCATTCCAGACATTCCCAAGATACAGAGTGGATCTCTGCAGCATTCACTCTCACTCTGCCTCATGCCAGCACCCTGCTCTGCCCACCTAGCAGTTATCTTCTTTCTTTATTCGTGTTCAATCTTTTCAGTGTTTTCAAAGAAACAACTTCTTGGAGTGAGGTAGGCAGCTAGTTCAGGGTCAGGAGCTTGGAAGCCACTCCCCACCACCACCTTGGTGTTCCCTCCCACCCACCTGTGACTTTCACCTGTCATCACCTGGAACCTGAGATGGGAGACGGTATTGCACTGTTGTGTGACCACTCCCCTCACACGCCGCTATGAAGGCTCATGATGGGGGGTGGCTCGCTCTCTTGATCATGTAGCTCCTTCGCTCTGGCAGTCTTGACTCTTGGCCTTCCCAGTGCTTGCTTGCTCTCTCAGGCTTCCCAAGGACAGACTGAGGACAGGAATCCCCTGAGCATGGCTGCTTTGTGTCTGTATTCCTCACTGTTCATTGCTTTGGCAGGACAGTGAAGATAGCATTGCTAAGATACTTTGTATTTCTAATCTCTCTGGAGTTCTGGGAGAGGCAAGGCCTAGCAGTAGTGGAATGTGGGCAGAGAAGCCAGGGAAAGGTGAATGTCTGCAACTTTATAAATGTGTCCAGGTTATCTGTTGCATGTCTCTTAGGATAACTTACATTGCTGGGGAAGCTGGGACATAGGTCTTCAGCTTAACAGATGAACATTTGTTCCTCTTGGGGTTATGATTGACTGGATTGCCATATGGACTTGTGATTTGCCATTTTCAGTAGGCTCTGTATCACCAAGCTTGGGTAATAAAGACTCCTCAACAAATAAAAAATTTTTCAAAAACTACCAGTTAGTGTGAAATCTGGCTGCTATAAGTATTAATGCTAGAATGAACTCTGGCAATCATATCACTCAAATACTTTAGTTTATAGATAAGGAAACAAGAGCCAAAATCCAAGGACCACCACCAGCATTTTCTTATAATCATGATACTTAAATTGTGTTGTCCTTTGAAGGTATTCTGTCAAAAAAACCAAATGCTAGTGATCTTTTCCTGATTTGTAGGGAAAAAAGTAATAGATCTTTCTTACCTTAAAATAAAATAGTATCAATCTCCAAATGAAAAACAATCTTTGAATTCTACACTGAGGACTGAAATAGATAATCAGCAGTCCAACAATATTGTTACTTCAGTATTTTGGATTTTTTCCATGTATGTACAGTTATGGTTAGCATTTTGCATAGTGTATTTTTGCTATTATAAATTTTCTTAATTCCTGTGATGTTATAATACATTGTTAAGATACTGACTTTCACATATTCTATCTTCTGAATACCGCTGAAAGCCACTTCCTTAAAATATCAACTGTGTTTCTCAACGTTACCAGCCAACATCTTCATAAATCAAAAAATGCTTTTATCGGGGCTGGTGCTGTGGCATTGTAAGCTAAGCCTCTGCCTGCACTGCCGGCATCCCATGTGCCCTTGTGGGAGACCGAGAGGAGGCTCCTGACTCTGGATCAGCTCAGCTGTGCTCTGCCCTAGGGCATTGTAGCCATCTGGGGAGTGACCCAGCAGATGGAGGATCTCTCTCCTATATCTAAACCTGTCTTTCAAATAAAAATAAAATAAATCTCTTTTTTTTTAAAGATGCTTTTTATCCCAGCTCTGTAATTAAATCCCTGCTTCACTCAGTTGAAAGCCATGATGATACTTAACCTCCTTCCCTCTGGAACATCTTATGTTCTTTGAGTTTTGTGATCTGAAATAATTTTTAAGTTTACCTTCTTTTTTTATTGCATCCTTTTTTTTAATTATTATTTTTTTTAATAATTTTACTTTGTTGATTAGGGTACAGAGGGTCAAAGGATACAGGGGGAAAGTGGATAATACCATTGTTTCCACACTAATATTATTTTTTCCCTGTATCTGGGATCAGAGGAGAAACAAAGGGAAAAGCCCCACCCAGCCTCCTACCCATCCCAGGTCCCCAATGTGAGGCACGCTCCAAGGGTCCTGCTCAAGCAGTTTTGACAGTTCAACAGTGCTGGATTGCTGCCAATCTCGCCGTTCCAATCGCAATGAAACCTATTCAGAGTCCACTGGCTGACATAGTCTCTTCATGGTTGGGGTTCTGAGATCAGCAGTTCAGTTGAAGGGCTCTCCAAAGAAACTTCATCTGAGATGTTCCCAGACCTGATTCTTGCATGAGTTTGCTAGTACAGAATCCAACACCGTCCGCCACACCAATCAGCTCATTCACAGGCTGGACGTTGCGATTGCTGGGTCCGTTCTGCTTCCAGCCCTGTCTTCCTCATGAACCAATGGGTGTTGTAGTCCAGCTTGATCCTACCCGCTTCATACTCGATCCTCACACAAACCAATGGGAGCTGCAGCCTAGTTGGGGCAACTCGCCATAACCCCCACCAGGCCTGCCCCCTACCCTGGTTCCCATGCTTGCCAGTATATGCTGCAGGCTTATCCAGTCTGTCCCACATCCCATTTAGCTCTCGTACATTGTCAATGGGCATTGAAGCCTAGTTCAACCCAACCAGCCTACTATTCAGCCCACACACTTACTGGCAGGTGCCTTTCTGTCAAGCCACCCCTGCCCCTGTCCTGGTTTTTGTGCTGTCCAGTGAGAGTGGTAACCCCAAGGGAGGTGCCCACTATCTTCCTACTAGGCCACTCCCACCCCCAGATTATGTACTGTCCAGGTGGTTCTGGCATTTGACTTGACAGAATTAGCTCCCTGTGCCAGCCTCTGCCAGCTGATGCTGCAGCTAAGCCCAACCAACCCTCACCCACTCTAATTTATGCTTGCACCAGTCAGGACAGTCAACCCATCCTGGCCCTTCCCTTATCTAGCTCACATGAGGCCCACAGGTATTATAGCCCTGCCTTCTGGTCTGCCTCCATCCCGACTCACGCTTTCCAATGGAAGTAGTTGTCCAGCAGGGAAACACACATTCCTCTATCGGCTTTGCTCCCCCCGATTTTCACATGTGCTGTTTGGGTGCTGCAACCACATCTGGTACAGCTCATCTCACCTTGGCATTCCTTAATGTATACTGGTATTTGTCACAACCGAAACTGGCCCGACCCACACTCAGTTCTGGTGCTCGGATTCACCAGCGGGTGATGTGAGCAGGTTCAGCCTGGTCTACCCCCAACCCATGCCATGTGTATGCCACTGGGATAATTTCCATAGCCTGTTCTGGGCTGTTTCCTATTGTGCTTCTTGCACTTACCTGCAGGGACTGTGTCCTGCCAGAGAAGTTGTCCAGGTTCCTCCATCAGAACCTCTCCCAGTGCCAGATTTCATGCATACCAGTGGGTCCTTGAGCCAGCCCTACTCAATTCACCTCCTATCCTAGCAGGAATGGTGGCTTTTCCTGACTGGCCTTCAACTGAATCTGGTTCTTACTGTTGGATGTTTCAACCCAGCCATGACTCGTCCATACCCACATACAGCTCACACATGGTAAAGTAAGGGCTGAAGCCTAGCCTAGTTTGTCTCACATCTACCCTGGTCCACCAGAGCACAAGATGGTGCTGGAGTGTCGGCCGGTTTGGTGCTTTCAGTCCCAGTCCACACTTGTGCCAGTGGAGACCACAACTATATCCTGGTTAGAATGCAGCACCCATTCCAGCCCATGCGCTCCTTGGTGGGAAACTCAACCCAGCTAAGGTGTTCCCTAAGCTCCCCAAGCGGGCCTATTCCGAGCCTTAGTTCACGCTCAGGCCACTGGTTGCTCTGATTCAGCTTGGCATAGCCCCTCACCTGTCCTGGCCCCTGCCTTAGATGCTGTGGCTTAGCGTCCCTGGCTTACACAGATCAGTAGATGCTAGGGCCTACTTGGCATGGCCTGTGCTCCAACCTGATTTCTGTTGTTTCTTGTGAGTTAAGGTTTGCTCGGCCCTGCCCATTCTGCCCCCTTCCAGTTGCAGCCCAGCCCACCCCACATCCTGTTTCAGGATGCACATTTGGGTGCTGCTGCCTTGACCTGCCCAGACTGTTGTGAGTTCCTTTATCTGTGAGTGATGGCAGGTGCCATGGTCACACCTACCTTAGTCCATTGTAACCCCAGCTTGTGAGCTAACCAGGGGGACTTGTATTACCACAGGGTTGGGCCCACACAAACCCACAGAGTCTACCCCCAGACCGAGTTCTCTTGCATGCTGGATAGTGTCTTGACCTTGCCAAATGTGACCACTCCACCATCCAGTTGGGCAATGGTACCTAACCCTGCCAAACAGGCCCCCATCCATAGCTTTGGTGTGGACTGGTGTGTGGCCATCAGTGATGTTCTATGCTACCAGCCCATCTCTGGATTCCTAATTGAGCTGGTGAATCAGTCTAACCCAAATTATCTTCTGGATACTTTCCTCCAAACCACCAGGTCTCAGTCCCCACGCATGCCTGAAACTTTCATGACCCTGTCACCGTGAATCATCCAAAAATCACTTCTCACCTACACTAAAACTGGCCTTATTCATGGGTGTCCCCAGGCAGCAACTACATATCTTTAAAACCCCAGAGTTCACAACTAGATGGCCAGCAGGCAAAGCCTGGCACCACTTGGTGCACTGGACGCCCAAGGCCAAGGACTCATTCACTGCCTTGCGGCAGTGTCTTTGGCTTGAGTCCCCAGCATTGGGCACGCCCTACAGCCGCCACACTGCAGGGAGCAGCAGTTGCCCCCAACCCCAAGGCCCAAACCTAAAGTTACATTCTTAAATTGGCAAAAATTGTAAATATTCGTCACATATAGCATGTTATTTTGAAGTATGTATACATTTGGAATGGTTGAGCTAATTAACATGGATTATCGTACACACTTATTTTTGGAGAGAATATTTAAAATCTTTCAGTGATTTTGAAAAATATAGTACTTGGGAGCAGTCATTTGGCCTAGAAATTAAGATGCCCCTGGTCCATACCAGAGTACCAGGGTTCAAATCCTGGCTGTGCCTTGATGCCAGCTTCTCCTCAGTGTAGAGCCAGGGAGGCTTCGGTGACAGCTCAAGTAATAGGGTTCTTTCTGCAACCAGGGAGATCTGGATTGAGTTCCTGACTTCAGTCTAGGCCCAGGGTGGGCCTTTGCAGGTTAGACAGCACTTATCTTTCTATCTTTCTCTAGCTCTCTGTCTCTGCCTTTCAAATTATTTTTCCTGTTTTTTTTTTTTTTTAAGAATACAGTGTTAGACGTGTTGGTTAATTGTAGCCTGTGTTTTGTGCAGTATCTGAAATGTGGTTCTCCTTTCCAATTGTAATTTCATCTGCTTTGACCAGCATCCCCTTCACCTGCTAGCTGCTGGTAATCACAGTTCTATTCCCTGCTTCATTTTCATCGTTTTTAGATTGCATGTGTCAGGGAAGTCATGCATTATTTATCTTTCTGTACCTGGCTTATTTCACTTATAATATCTTCTAGATATAGGTTTGCCCTTGTCACAAATGACAAGATTTCCTTTAAAACTGAATGGTACCCACTCTACTTTATGCATATCTATGTATACACACACACACACACATTTTCTTTATCCATTCACCTGTTGAAGACACTTCAGTTTGATTCCATAGCTTGACTTTTGTGAATAATACTACAATGAATAAGATAGTACAGTTAGCTGTTTTGCATACTAATTTCATTTCCTATGAATATATAGTCAATAGTGGGATTGTGGGATCCTACAGTGGTTCTGTTTTCAATTTACTGGGAGCTTCATATCGTTTTCCACAGTAACTGTACTAATTTGCATTCCCATTAACAGTATGCAAGGATTCCCTTTCCTCACGTCCTTGCTGAAACTTAGTTTTCCTCTTTTTGATAATAGCATTCTAAGAGACATAAAATGATACCTCACTGTGGTTTTAATTTTAATTTTGTGGATGATTTCTGAAGCTTGAACAGTTTTTTTAAAATGTCTATTAGCTGTTTGTATGCCTTTTGTGAAGTATCTGTTCAGGTCCTTAGCCCATTTTATGTAGTCATTTCTTGGAGTTGAGTTGCTTGAGTTCTTTATATACTTCAGATATAAATATTATAATTATATATAATCAGATATATGATTTACAAACATTTCCTGTCAAATATGTGTTTTCTATGGGGAGATTATGGTTGTAATTAACTGTGGTGTTCTAATATTGTTTTGACTAAAACTGTTAAATATTCATAAGGAATTAACTTGAATATATTATACATTCACTTATATGTATGTGAATGTTATATATTTATACATTTACTTACATATAACCAAATTTTTTAAATTACTTGCATGCAAATTTACTCTCAGATTTAACTGACTACCAAGATTTCAAAGGTATTATTTAGAAATCAGTTTTGTATATTGTTATATGTTTTGTTTTGCTTTTCGGTATTCCAAAATTGAAAACTGTATTCACAGGGACCAGAAACATCTAAGAAATATATTTTGAGTAATTGGGAAGAGCTGAGTCCTGCTGAATGACATTTAATGATCAGCTCCAGTAGCAGCCAGTAGCCAGGCAGTAAAGGCAAGCCTGAAGAAGATGGACCCTGCCCTGCCCAGTCTCTCATGGCACTGAGAGATTTTGTTTCTCAGCTTAAATATTCATAAGACATAGCACATTTCCATTTAAGGTTGTTTTGGGAGTAGCACCATATATAAAATAAACTTAATTTTAATATAGGATCTGTGTTTGTATAGAAGTTACGATTCTTTAACCCTGAGAATTTTTCTTTAAGCAATAGAATTAGTAGGGCAGGTATTTGGTACAATGGTTAAGGTGTTGACATCTCACAGCTTGCTGAGTTCTTGAAATCAAGACCATGTAAAGACTTGGGTGGTCTGGGCTCCTCCCCTTCTGTCCCAGAGGCCGATAGACAGGGCCAGTCAGCCATTGACCATCCACACTGTACCCCATATATCAGCATGTTTTCACATAGACTAATCAGGTCCTGGTGAGTTTGAGTTGAAACTATATTGTAGCATGATTTCAGTAATTCTGAGTTTCACATATTCAAAACTACTTTTCCTTCTTTTCCCTATAACCTTATAGTTTGGACCAGAAAATCCCTTTAGAACACAGCAAATGGCTGCCCCTAGAAATATGCTTTCTGGATATGCTGAACCAGCTCATATCAATGACTTTATGTTTGAACAGCAGAGAAGAACTTTTGCCACATATGGTAAGAGATTTAAACAGTTTCAACTTTGGCCTTACTAGAAGAATGTGTGTATGTGTGTGTCTTATGACTTTTAGAAATTATTAATTTAGATACCTTCAGAAAGTTTAAGTACATCTGGAAACAGTTACACAACTGAGAAGATGAATGAGTATTGTTAGGTATCATCTTAAATTCACTAATTTCTGAGTATTGGAAAGACTGTAATCTTAAACACAAAATGTCCTTTGTTATTGTAGTTCAAAATGATCACTTGCTATCAAGTATCCATTATATACTACTAAAGTTGTAAAGGAAAGAATAGTGTTAAGAAATTGCATTTGTTTTTAAATCTTACTGTATGCTAGTTAATGCTGCTCTGTTTCTCAGATCCAGTTTCTGTTAATCACTAAGTGGTATCAGGAAATAGAATAAGCACAAATTCATTGTGCAAGTCTTATATTCTATGAATGGTGAGATTGTTTAAAGAGTATAGAAACTGGTTGTAAAAACAATTGTTACATTATATCATGCAGGGATATAGTGGGAGAAAATTTTGAAATCTTTTCAAGGAGTTTTCAGAAAGTTTATGAAAAAAATGCGTATTAAAAACTGCATGAATTTAAAATTTTTGCACCAAAGTAAAATTACCTTTAAATTCTATTTTATAACCTTTTTAATTAATCTCATATTTCACCATAGTAAGCTTATCTTATACTTGCAGTGTGCCAAGTCTTAGCTTATACTCTATACCACTCAAAAGAATTCAATGACCTAGCTGGTTAAGCCACTGAATATAATGCCACTATTTCATATGGGAGCAGGTTGGCATTATGGCTGCTCCACTTCCTATTCAGATGCCTGCTATGCCCCTAGAAAAAAGTAACAGGAGGTGCCTAAAGTATTTGAGCCTCTTTTCATTTAATGGGAGGCCTGAATGAGGCTCTGGCTCCAGGCTTAGGCTTGGACCAGGCCATTGCTGCCAACTGGAACGTGCACCAGCAGATGGAAGATCTGTCTCTTGTATTTTCTCTTTCTCTCTCCTCTTGACTCCCTCCCTTTCTCCTTCTGTTTCTCCTTCTCTCTAAAACTCTACCTTTCATTTAAAATAAGTAAATCTTTAAAGAAAGAAGTTCAGGGCCCCGCGTAGTAGCATAGCAACTAAAGTCCTCACCTTGTATGCACCAAGATCCCACATGGGCACTGGTTCTCATCCCGGTGACCCTGGTTCCCATCCAGCTCCCTGCTTTTGGCCTGGGAAAGCAGTGGACTATGGCCCAAAGCCTTGGGACCCTGCACCTGTTTGGGAGACCCGGACAAGAATTTGGGCTCCTGGCTTAGGATTGGCTTAGCTTCTGACATTGCAGCTACTTGGGGAGTGAATCAGCAGATGGAAGACCTTCTCTGTGTCTCTTCTGAGTATATCTGACTTTCCAATAAAAATTAAATAAATCTTTAAAAAAAAAAGAAAGAAGTAATAATTCTAGTCAGATAGAATAGTTACAAATGCATTGTACCCATTGTTTATATAAGAGATCCCACATAAATCTGAACTGGTGCATTGTAAATTTATTTTATTCTAGCCTTTGGTAAAATAGACCTTTAAAGACTGCTTACTTTCTTCAAAGCTTTAGAAGAGCCTTAAACAACAACATGAAGTTTTACATCTTCTTTAAAACAAAGCATCAAAAGTTTTTACTGATAATTACTTTTTTTTTTCTTAGACTACCTTATAGCAAGGACACACATCTGAAACTATCCAGTTGTTTTAGGTCTGGTTTGGAGGCTTAACAGGCTGCTCCTCCACTTTTTTTTTTAAAGATTTATTTTTATTATTATTATTATTTTTTATTGGAAAGGCGGATATACAGAGAGGAGAGACAGAGAGGAAGATCTTCCATCCGATGATTCACTCCCCAAGTGACCACAACGGCCGATGCTATGGCGGTCCGAAGCCAGGAGCCTCTTCCGGGTCTCCTACGCAGGTGCAAGGTCCCAAAGCTTTGGGCCGTCCTCGACTGCTTTCCCAGGCCACAGGCAGGGAGCTGGAAGGGAAGTGGGCTGCCGGGATTGGAACCGGCGCCCATATGGGATCCCAGGCGTGCAAGGCGAGGACCTTAGCCACTGCACCACAGCGCCAGACCCTGCTCCTCCACTTTCAAGCACTGTATCTCATATGGATTCCAGCTGCTCCACATCCCATCCAGCTCCTTGCTTGTGGCCTGGGAAAACAACAAAGGATGGCCCAGGTCCTTGGGCCACTGCACCTACGTGGGAGACCCAGATGAAGCTCCTGGCTGCTAGCTTCAGATCAGCTCAGTGCTGGCCGCTGTGATCACTTGGGAAATGAACCAGCAGATGGAGGATCTTCTTTATCTTTCCTTCTCTCTGGTAAACTGCCTTTCCAATATAAATAAATAAATAAGCAAATAAATAAATAGAAATAAATAAACATTTGTTTCTACTAGACAGTTAGATATACAGAGCAGAGGAGAGACAAAGAGAAAGATCTTTCGTCTACCAGCTCACTCCGCAAGTGCTCACAAGGGCTGGAGCTGAACCAATCCGAAGCCAGGAGCCTGTTCTGTGTCTCCCACACAGGTGCAGCATCCCAAAGCCTTGAGTCATCCTTGACTGCTTTCTCAGGCCACAAACAGGGAGCTGCATGGGAAGCAGGCTGTTGAGATCAGAACCGGCGCCCTTATGGGATCCCGGCCACTAGGCTGTAGTGCCAGGCCCCAAATAAGTAAATCTTTAAAAATAAATAAAGTGGCTGGGGTCTTTTGCCTTTCCCACCAGGAGGAAGTAATGAGCTAAAGACAAAAGAAATAAATATGATTCTATAGTATATCGGGGCACTCAGAATAAGGAAAGTGACCAGTTTTAAAAAAAGAGACAGGAAACGATAATGGAATGTCTCCGCCTTTGCACCTGCCAGGATCCCCTCTGCGCACTGTTTCTATCCCAGCAGCCCTGCTTCCCATCCAGCTCCTGCTTGTGGCCTTGGAAAGCAATAGAGGAAAGCCCAGAGCCTTGGGACCCTGCATTCATGTGGGAACCCTGGAAGAAGTTCGTGGCTCGGTCACTTGGGGAATGAATCAACAGACAGAAGATCTTCCTCTCTGTCTCTCCTCCTCTCTGTATAGCTGACTTTGCCAAAAAAAAATTAAAAAACCAAAAAACTGAGAGCAGTTTGTTTAAATCAGTGAATAACTTCAGCTTTAACATTCCTTTTTCTCCCATCGAAGTACTAACCAGGCCCAGCTTTAACATTCCTTTTTCTCAATCACCAAGTATTTAGCAAGTATAACTTATATTATTTTATTTTGTTAAGATTTATTTATTTTTGTTGGAAAGGCAGATCATATTTACTGAGGAGAGACAAAGATCTTCAATCCATTTATTCACTGCCCAAATGGCAGTAGCACCCAGAGCTGAGCCAATCTGTAGCCAGGAGCTTCTTCTGAGTTATCCATGTGGGTTCAGCAGCCCAAGGACCTGGACTGCTTTTCCCAAGCCACAAACAGGAGCTGGATCAGGAGTGAAGCGGCCTGGGCACTATTCGGTGGCCATATGGGATACCGGTGATTGTCGGTGGAAGATTAGCTAGTTGTGCCATCACACCGGCCCTACCTTCTGTTATTTTTGAGTATTATATTTTTCTCATAGAAAGTTCCTGCCTCCTTTCAGATTGTGATTTCCATGCCAACTTGCTGTCTACTTGTCTTGTTTTTTGTTGCATATAGAAAATGTTTCCTCATTGGCAAAGTACCAGGGAGCAAGCCTTTTGTGCTAGTGTTAGCTGTGAGAAATAAATGACAAGGCATATGTAGTCAGTTCATCACTCTGTGATATTACTTTGTGGTTGTGGCACAAACTGATCTTTTTTTCTCCCCATTTTAAAATGTTGTATTGTTATAATCTCAGCAGATTACTTCTGGAAAATTCATATGGTATAATGCCTTTAGCTTATCATAGAGTCTACCTGCAGATAAGAAGTTGAGATAGTCTTACCTACCATGTCATCTCATTCACTTAATCCTGCAGTTTTGTGCTTGGCTCTCATTCACGATGTGTTTGCGGACCTCTCTGTCATACCTTTCAAAATATCATAGTAAATATTTTTCTATATAACATTGCACAGTCTTTAAGATATTTTCTAAAAATTAATCTCCAAAAGTAGATCAAAGAATGTATCCTAAAATTTTTATTATATATTACCAAATTGGTTTCTAAAAATTTTCCCAGGCTTCTTTTGCCACCGTCATGTATAAAGGTTCTCTTTATTTTTATTCAAGATCATTATGATTGTTTTTCCTTTTATTGATTGTGAATCAGTGATCTCTATTTCAGTCATGATTTTTTTGACTACTGGAAAGTTTGAAAGTCTTTCCATATGGTTGAGAGTATTACTTTGCAGATCATTTATAGTCTCGTCTCTTTTACTTCTTGGAATATTAGAATTAACAGTCTTAAGGTTTTAATAATTAAATTGTTATCACAATCATTTCTAGTGAAACTACCAAAAAGGGAAAATATAGGCATTACACCATCAAAAAGATAAAAATGAAAAAATAAGCTTTGAAATATAGGTAAAAATTATTTAAGAACTAAAAAGCACATTCATTTACTTGAAATATAGGATAATAAAAAACTAATTTGGCTGAAATTCTCTAGTGTTTGAGTTGGGCCTGGTTTCATCCTTGGCTAATGTGTAGTAAGGTTCATGGCTAAATATTTAACTTCTGTTATTTGTATAAAGAAAATAGTCACTAGGAGTGGAAGGTAGCAGTGGGCTGGTGGCAGCAAGACTTTTCCCTATAAGCAAAGGAGAAACCAGACAGAGGCAGAAAGGACCACGGAATATCTCTTCCTCTGCCTCCTTCGCCACGTCTTCAGCACGTCAAACCTGGTCCTGTGTATACCCATCATTTCCCTTCAGGAGGAGCCAGGGGCCTCTTCTGGGTCTTTCACGCAGGTGCAGGATCCCAAGGCTTTAGTCCATCCTCAACTCCTTTTCCCAGGCCACAAGCAGGGAGCTGGATGGGAAGTGGAGCAGCCAGGACATAAACAAATGCCCATGTATGATGCCAGCAACTGAAAATGGAGGGTTAGATAATCGAGCCAACATGCCAGGCCCTGAAGTGGGAATTTTTAATTTAGGGTTTGTTGGTCTGAATTTATAAGAACCTTATTAAAAATCTCATCCAAAAAGTTCATGTGCAGAACACTGTTCTGTAGTCAAAGAAGTAAAAAGTAAAAACTCATGAGATTTGTACCAGTGATTTCAGATTCTGTCTCAAAACTGCTTTTCTGTCACCAAGCCATCTCCTCTAAAACAGATTTTAATTATGGGGAAAAAAGGATATGCAAATGAGCTAATAGCTCATAGGTGGTTAGTCTAGTATGTCTCAAGGGTGAGTTGAGCACTTAAATCTTCAGCTTGTTTGAAAAGTATGTTTCATGACAAATCATTTTTTGATCCACAGAGGAAGAATCTTTAATCTTGGCTGAAAAATAAAAAGGCCGAATACATCCACTGGGATGTACCCTTTAAAAATATAGGCTGGTACTTTTTATTATTTAGTTAATTGTTCATATGAGCTGTGGGCCACAAACTGATTAGTGTTGGAGCTTTCATGAATATTAAAACTGATTATGCCAGACATTTATTATACTAGCATACTCACTTAAAGGGAAACTACTTTGAGTTAATTGAGGTTGACTTTAAGTTCCCACAGACCATTTGTAGTAGTCAGCATTTTATCACTGTAATAAGTACCTGAGAAAAGCTATCTATGAAAAGAGGTTTATTTAAGCTACGCTCATGGGTGTGTAGGTTCACAGCTCGATGTAGGGCAGCTCCCCTGTCTGACATATAAAATGACTGGTGGAGCAACTACAGGTAGGATAGCATTGTGAGACAGAAAGCCAAATGTAGCTGGACCAACCCTGGCTTTACACCAATGCTTGGAACAGTGACCTTCTGGGATGCAGCCCCAATGACCTCCTGCCAAACCCTTCTCCTGAGATCTTTATTTGGCTCCACTCTCTCCTAATAGCACCATAGGGCCACACCTTGAACCCATCAGTCTTTGCGGGACATCAGAGCAAATAACAAAACTAGCAGCACTAAGGACCTTATTTCTGTGGAGCTACATACTGTACAACTGGTTGAAAGATTGAGTTCAGGTGCTGTCAAATAGCCTTATGTACCTCATTTACAAACAGACTTATGAAGTACATTATTATTTAAGATTGAGAAGGAAAGCTCTCCATGTTGAGAATGGCATTTTCTTTTTTTTTAATTTATTTTTCTTGGAAAGGCAAACTAACAGAGAGGAGAGATCATTAAAGATCTTCCATTCACTGGTTCACTCCCCAAGTGGCCACAGCGACCAGAGCTGAGTTGATCCAAAGCCAGGAGCTTCTTCTGCATCTCCCACACAGTTGCAGGGTCCCAAAGCCTTGGGCTATTCTCCACTGTTTTCCCAGGCCACAAACAAGGAGCTGGGAGGGAAATGGAGCACCCAGGACACAAACTGGCCACACATGTGTTATCCCAGTGTGTGTAAGGTGAGGATTTATCTACCGGGCTATCACATTGGGCTGAGAATGGCATTTTGTGATTATTTAACCTTATTTCTTTATTTAGTTTACATACATAATCTGACCAAGTTAACCCTTAAATATGCGTTGCCCAAAAGAAAAAAGAAATAGTTTCCAAATGTATAAGGTGTTCCTAGGCTCTCAGACTACTTAAGATTTGTTGTCTTGGTCAGATAGACTCTTGGTAGTGTAATGTCAAAATGGCAGCTTCATCCTATAAGGTAACTTCTTGTTCTGCTAAGTCATTCATAGTCCAGCCTAAGATTTGGATTAGTTGTCTTACATAGAAACAGAGCCCAGAAAAGAAGGATTAGTCCAAGTTAAAAATTCCCTCTGGAAAGGAAAATGTGAAATGAGTGTTCTTAAAGTGAGTTGTAAATGGCAAAGTGGATTTCATAATTTGCACACTTTTCCTTTCAGGTTATGCATTGGACCCTTCATTAGATAATCATCAAGTGACTACCAAGTATATTGGTTCTGTAGAAGAAGCTGAAAAAAATCAAGGTAATTCATTTGAAATATTTAATGTCAAACACAATCCTGTAAGTATTTCATAGCAATAGTAGGAAAACCTAGATAGCTCTTGATTTATTGTCATTTTATTTTTATTTAATTATTTGACAGAGGCAGGAGAGAGAGAACATGCTCCCGTGCTCAGGTTCACTCCCCAAATGCCCACCACGACAGAACCTGGGCAAGCCAGTGTCTACATGGGCAGCACAGACTCAGCCGTCAGCATTACCTCCTAGGGCCTGCTTTAAGAGGAAGCGTTAAGAGTCAGGTGCCAGAATTGAGTGTTCAACTAAGTGTTCCAGCGTGGAATGCAGGGGGGATCCTAACCAGCATCTTAACTAGTAGACTAAATGCCCACATCTTGTTATTGTTGTTTTTTTTAGTTGAGACAATATAGTTTAGAACAATACAGTTTATACATAGTCTGAAGCTTAGTTTTGACACTTAATACCTGTGCAACCTAATAATGAAAATGTTGGTGTTACCTACAAAACTGTATCATGGAAAATAATATAGTAGTAATAAACTTAAAAAGAAACACATAACACACAAAAAAGTAAGAAAATAGTGATATGTATCTTTTTTGATTGTTTTGTGTGCTCACCATTGTGCCAGCCCTTTAGAAGTCATCCAATAATCATAGTTAATGTATGGTAAAATTTGACAGGTGACTTCTCAACACCATTGTCAAGCTGCATCTTAACCTAATTGAAAATTGTCATTGTGCTTCTCCTTGAAGATTCTCTTTGAAGAGCTGCTTTGAAAACTGTGTTTAAATATGAGATGTAAAAAGAAGCTTATGTTTTTACTCATTTTGGCCTACTATAACAAGATAAAGCACTATAGTGTGAATGGTAACTTGTCACATAAAATCCATAAAATGCTGTCTTAGAAAAATGCAGCATTATCACAGAACCCTTACAACTTCATGCTAGTAGACCCTGGCATCATCAAGCTGCCTTCTGAGTCTGATCTAGATTATTGTTAGAACAGGATTTAAACAAGCTTTTGTTATAACACATAGCCTAAAGGAGACTGATTTCAATTATATAGTAATATAGTTATACTTTTTTTTAAGCTAAGCCACTGGAAATCATGTTCATATGTAGCTGATTTTTAGTTAATTTTTAACTGTGCCGCTTAAAAAACCTTTGTTTTTACCAATTTTAATGACTCATAGCATACCTTCTCCTACTAACCAAATCATAGTCTCAGCCAGAAACATCCACCTTGCTGGTTTCTATTTAACTGTTAAAATTGATGATGTTAGAGGTCAAGTGTAAATTAGAATCAGTTGGAACAAATACCAGATTCCTATGGAAGCTTTTTAAATTTATGTTGTTGCTTTCCTAGTGAGGCATAATTTAGTTTTTAAATGATAAATTACAGTTTATTCTTGCTTTCAAAGGTAGCTTTATCATAGCTTAGCAATACTGAGTTTCTGGATTTCTTTCAAAAATTGGCAAAAATCCACTGATACAGTTTTTGGATTCATTAAAATGTTTGCACCATTATAGAATAGCATATCTTTTCATTAAGTTTATTAGGACATGTAATTTGCAATTCCTGGGTTGGTTCTGTTTTCACTCCCGTCTTCCACTGGAGCCAATGGGTGTTGCAGTCCAGTCTGGTTCTGCCCAGCACATACTTGGCCCTCACATAAACCAGCGGGAGCTGTAGCCTAGGTTGGAGCGACCCACAATAACCCCAACCAGGCCCACCCCCTACCCTGGTTTGCCAGTAAGTGTAGCAGTAATCCAGTCTGTCCCACATCCCATTCCACCCCAGCCGCTGTCTTAGTTTTATGTCCTCCCGTGGAAGTGGTAACCCAAGAGGGATGAGCCCACTATTTCCCTCCCAGGCCTCTCCCACTCCCAGATTCCAGTTGATGCTGCCCAAACAAACCTCGCCCACTTTAATTTTGTTTGCACCAGTAGGAATAATCCGCCCAGCCTGGCTTTTCCCTGATCTAGTCCACATGAGGCGCACAGGTGTGGTAGCTCTGCCTAGTCTGGTCTGCCCCCATCCCAGCCCATGCTCTCCTGCGGAAGTAGCTGTCCAGCAAAGGAACCCTCCCTTATTCCCCTGCCAGCTCTGCCCACTTCCTTGCTTGTTCTCAGGCTGGTTGGGCGCTGCGGTCCCTTCTGGTACAGGCAACCTCACCTCGGCATTCCATAATGTGCACTAGTCTTTGTTGCGACCGACCCTGGGTCGACCCACACTGGTGCCTGGATTTGCCAGTGGATGATGTGGACAGATTCAGCCTGGTCTTGCCCCCACGTCTGCCAACTGTATGCCAGTGGGTAGGTTTCCATGGCCTTTTCTGGGCTGTTTCCTATCATGTTTCTTGCGTTTACCTGCTGGGTCTGTGTCCTGCCAGAGGAGTTGCCCAGGCTCCTCCATCAGAACCTCTCCCAATGCCAGGTTTCACGCTTACCAGTGGGTCCATGAGCCAACCCTACTCAGTCCACCTCCTGTCATAGCAGGAACTGTGGCTTTTCCTGACTGGCCTTCAACCCAATCTGGTTCTTGCTGTTGGATGTTCCAGCCCAGCCATGGTTTGTCCATACCCACGTATGGCTCACACATGGCTCAGTAGGGGTTTGAGACCCTGCCTAGTCCATCCCACATCTGCCCTGGTCCTCCAGAACACCAGGGGGAGTCGGGGTCCGGCCCAGTTCGGTGCATCCAATCCCAGTCCACACTTGTGCCAAGGGAGACTACAACTGTTTCCAGATCAGAACGCAGCCCCCTTCCAGGCCACGCGCCTCTTGGTGGGAACCTCAGCCCAGCTAGGGTTGTCCCCTTTGCTCCCCAACCGGGTCCGTTCCCAGGCATAGATCACATGCCTGCCAATGGATGCTCTGACTCAGCTTGGCACAACCCCTCCCCTGTCCCGAACTCTGCCTTAGACACTGTGGCTTAGCGTCCCAGGCTCCCACAGACCAGCAGGTACAAGAGCCTAGCTCGGCATGACCTCTGCTCCCTCCTGGTTTCTAGTTTTACTTGTGGGCTAAGGTTTGCTCAGTCGTGCCTAATCTACTCTGTTCCATTACCAGTTGACACATTGGCCAACTGTTGGAGCTACTTGTGCAGGGCAAGCCCCAAGCCATAGCTTCTGCATGACTGGTATTTGGTGCTCAGAATTATTAGTGATTACAAGTTTTGCTAAGGAAGAGTTACTGCCTCTTTCAGGTCCAAGAAGCACAATGGGTTCAACCTGGAGCTAATTAAGCAGCAACTCAAAGAACCAAATCCCCAGAGCTCCCCAGCCGGGCGGCCAGCAGGCGGAGCCTGGCACCAATGGCGCACTGGCCGCCCGGGGAGGACGGCTCACCATGTGCCCATGGCGGCCGTCCGGGATCCAGGCATGAGACGCCCCGTCCTGAGACCCACCAGCTGCCAGGAGGCAGCTGGAGGTTTAAATAACCCAGGCCCAAGGTCGCGCCCCTCCCAAATCCCATTCACCGCCCCATGAAGGCGGCGGGTGGGCCCCGGACCTGCCCAGTCCCGGAGGCCTCCCCCCCTCGGTCTACTCACCCCGAAGGAAGCGGCCCCCGAAACCCAGCAGGCCCGGGGAGGACGGCTCACCATGTGCCCATGGCGGCCGTCCGGGATCCAGGCATGAGACGCCCCGTCCTGAGACCCACCAGCTGCCAGGAGGCAGCTGGAGGTTTAAATAACCCAGGCCCAAGGTCGCGCCCCTCCCAAATCCCATTCACCGCCCCATGAAGGCGGCGGGTGGGCCCCGGACCTGCCCAGTCCCGGAGGCCTCCCCCCCTCGGTCTACTCACCCCGAAGGAAGCGGCCCCCGAAACCCAGCAGGCCCGGGGAGGACGGCTCACCATGTGCCCATGGCGGCCGTCCGGGATCCAGGCATGAGACGCCCCGTCCTGAGACCCACCAGCTGCCAGGAGGCAGCTGGAGGTTTAAATAACCCAGGCCCAAGGTCGCGCCCCTCCCAAATCCCATTCACCGCCCCATGAAGGCGGCGGGTGGGCCCCGGACCTGCCCAGTCCCGGAGGCCTCCCCCCCTCGGTCTACTCACCCCGAAGGAAGCGGCCCCCGAAACCCAGCAGGCCCGGGGAGGACGGCTCACCATGTGCCCATGGCGGCCGTCCGGGATCCAGGCATGAGACGCCCCGTCCTGAGACCCACCAGCTGCCAGGAGGCAGCTGGAGGTTTAAATAACCCAGGCCCAAGGTCGCGCCCCTCCCAAATCCCATTCACCGCCCCATGAAGGCGGCGGGTGGGCCCCGGACCTGCCCAGTCCCGGAGGCCTCCCCCCCTCGGTCTACTCACCCCGAAGGAAGCGGCCCCCGAAACCCAGCAGGCCCGGGGAGGACGGCTCACCATGTGCCCATGGCGGCCGTCCGGGATCCAGGCATGAGACGCCCCGTCCTGAGACCCACCAGCTGCCAGGAGGCAGCTGGAGGTTTAAATAACCCAGGCCCAAGGTCGCGCCCCTCCCAAATCCCATTCACCGCCCCATGAAGGCGGCGGGTGGGCCCCGGACCTGCCCAGTCCCGGAGGCCTCCCCCCCTCGGTCTACTCACCCCGAAGGAAGCGGCCCCCGAAACCCAGCAGGCCCGGGGAGGACGGCTCACCATGTGCCCATGGCGGCCGTCCGGGATCCAGGCATGAGACGCCCCGTCCTGAGACCCACCAGCTGCCAGGAGGCAGCTGGAGGTTTAAATAACCCAGGCCCAAGGTCGCGCCCCTCCCAAATCCCATTCACCGCCCCATGAAGGCGGCGGGTGGGCCCCGGACCTGCCCAGTCCCGGAGGCCTCCCCCCCTCGGTCTACTCACCCCGAAGGAAGCGGCCCCCGAAACCCAGCAGGCCCGGGGAGGACGGCTCACCATGTGCCCATGGCGGCCGTCCGGGATCCAGGCATGAGACGCCCCGTCCTGAGACCCACCAGCTGCCAGGAGGCAGCTGGAGGTTTAAATAACCCAGGCCCAAGGTCGCGCCCCTCCCAAATCCCATTCACCGCCCCATGAAGGCGGCGGGTGGGCCCCGGACCTGCCCAGTCCCGGAGGCCTCCCCCCTCGGTCTACTCACCCCGAAGGAAGCGGCCCCCGAAACAGGACATGTAATTTTGCAGTGATGGAAAGCTTCTCTTCTCAGAAGGGGAGTCTCTTTCTCTTTTTTTTTTTTTTTTTTTGTAGCCTGAGCTGGACTTTGTGGCCGAATTGGAAGGTTTTGTTTGTTTTTATGCTTTCAGTAACTCTGGTCACTTGAAGACCACTTTTCTTTTTTTAACCATGTAAACTATATATGCTGATATTTTTCTAGAAATATACCCACTTGTGCTGTTTTGTTGTCAATGTAGGTTTAACTGTGTTTGAAACTGGTCAGAAGAAAACAGAAAAAAGGAAAAAGTTCAAAGAAAACGATGCATCTAATATTGATGGTTTCTTGGGACCATGGGCAAAATATGTGGATGAAAAAGATGTTGCCAAACCCTCAGAGGTACGCTTTTATATGTTTCTTTGCCAAATAAGCTCTATGCAGTATCTCTTTGAAGGGTATGTACATTAATAAACTTGATATTTCTGTGGAAAACCAAATGACTCATCAAAATGTCTCTACCCTGACATGATAGACTGAGAAAACACAGCAACATTCTTTATTCTCCTTTGGGATCTTATTTACCTTCTCTGATTTATTTTCTTTGGGACTATAACACATTAAAATAGAATATAATACCTTGATAATGCTCTTCAGCTTCCAGCATTCAGATAGTAACATAAGAAACAGTCTTTCTCTTAAACTGATTTTGACAGTGAGTTTATTTGCTAATTAAATTTTTGGCAAGTTGTAGCTATACATATATATATATTTTTAAATTTTTTATGTGAAAGGCAGTGTTACAGAGAGAAAGAGATTTTCCATCCATTGGTTCACTCCCCAAATGGCCACAGTGGCCAGAATCTGGACCTGTCTGCAGTCAGGAGCCCAAAAGCTTCTTCCAGGTCTCCCATGTGGATGCAGGAGCCCAAGCACATAAGCCAACCTCTGCTGCTTTCCCAGGGCTTGAACAGGAAGCTGGAGTGGAAGTGAAGCAGCCGGGACACAATCTAGTAGCCATATGAAATGCTGGCATTGCAGGCAGAGGCTTAGCTTACTGTGCCACTTCAAGGTCCCTATGTCCCCAGCTCTGCTCTGTCCATTGTGAGCATGTGGAAAATTAACAATGGGTGGAAAATCTTTCTCTGTGTCTCTTTCTCTCTCCCTCTGTATCTCTTCTATTCACCAACTCTGCTTTTCAAATAAAAATAGTAAATCTTTAAAAAAAAAAAAAAGGAAAATAATACTTCTAGTTTATAAAATCAAATTACAGAGGTTTCCCGTTTCCTTTCCCACCTATGTAATCACACTCTGAGCCAGCTGTCCTTCCTTCTGTGTCCCAGGAATGCAGCCATGGACAAGAGGAAGAGAATCCTAGTCTCTTGAGGCTAGCAGTCTAGCTGTGACTTACAGCTGTATGTCTTTATATGCATGTGCTGCTTTATATACTTATATTTAGAACTCATCGTTTGACATATTATATAAATTTAATACATAATACCCATCTTTGCATTTTCTAAAAAACAAAAAATAGTTCTGTCACAAACTTTCAGACTGGCTATGTAAAAGCCACTTACTGAAGAACAGAACTGAGTGCTAAAATTCAGTTTCCTTTCTGGTACTAGATTTTTTACTTGCCTAGTCCTTCCATTTGGATCATTAGCATAATGTGTTTATTTTCAGAAGGTTCCGGTATCCTTTTCTGCGTGTTTAACTCCACTTGTAAATGGTAGCAGAGGCCAGCAACCTCTGTAGAACACTTGAGCTTGTTACCCTTGAAGATACACTTGCGGTATTGCTTCACCCAACTGTGGAGCTCATTATTAAGAATTTATAACCAACTTCGGGCATGATAGAGTTCTCAGACAATCATGTTACAGTTCACTCCTTAATTACCTTAGGAAGAGCAGAAGGAGTTGGATGAAATCACAGCAAAGAGGCAGAAAAAAGGCAAGCAGGAGGATGAGAAACCCGGGGAGGAGAAGACAATCTTGCACGGTAATGTGTTTCCCCTTTCTCCGTCTTCATGGAGGTGTTCATGTTTATCCTGTTCTTTGTTCGTATATCAGCTGCCCTTGCTGTCAGCTGCTGTAACATCATTAGACTAACAATAATTGTGTCAGACACTTTACATCCCATAGAAATTAGAGCAGTCTTCCGTGTATACGAAAGGAGAGAAAATGTGATGAGTAGTGATAACCAAAGATAACTGTGGGAGCTATTAATGTGTTCTAAAAAATGGTTGATAAAGAAGAATTTGAATAATATGCAGTCTACTCCTTCCTAAGGTAAAATTGTCTCCTTTTGGTGTATTAACGGTGACCCAATCATAGCAGTTGTTTTTAACACAAGCCAAATATTCAAGTATCTTTTAATTCATAGCTGTTACTAAAGTGTAAGAATAAATTTAGGAGCTGGCATTTGGCACAGTGGTTAACAATGCTGTTTGATAGGCCAGCACTTTGGCATGGCAAGTTAAGCTCCCACCTGCAGTGCCAGGATCCTACAGGGGGAGCCAGTTTGAAACCAGTTTGAGACCTCTACTTCTGATCCAGCTCCCTGCTAATGTACCTAGGAAAGCAGCAGAAAATGATGAAAGTGCTTGGGTCTTTATACCCATGTAGGACACCCAGAAGAAGCTCCTCTTGGCTTTAGCCTGGCCCAGCTGAAAGTAAAATAAATCTTATTTTTTAAAAAAAGGTGCTGCTTGGTACAGCCACAAGCCAGATCGGAATGCCTGGGATTAAATCCTGGCTTTGCCCCTGATTGCAGCTTCTTAGTAACATGTACCCTGGAAGGCAGCAGGTGATGGCTCAATGTTTCAGTCCCTGCCACCTGCGTGGGAGTCCCAGAAAGAGTTCCAGACTCCTGGTTTTCACCTAGCCTATTCCAGCTGTTGTGGCCATTTGGAGAAGTGAAGCAGCAATTGGGGGGTGTTTGTGTGTGTATTTTGTAAGTTCCCAGTATAATAATTATGAAGTTAAAAATTTTTAAAGGTGGTTTTTCATGCAAATAGATTAGTAATTAGCGTGTTTATGCTTATTTTGGGTCGTGGAAGGAAATGCGTATTAACCAAAATAAGTTATAAATATTCTAGACTATTCTTGTTTGTTAATGATTGGTTATGTTTGGAAATTATGTAGTTATCTGAAACTGTAAAGACTAGTGTAGCACTAATAATGTTTATTGTCAAGATATTATACAGTGTCAAATATTTAGGATTGATGAGGCTGAATTTGGTTTTGTAAGTTCTAGTTTTACTCCGAAGAATTTCCAGTGCTGTGGTGTTTGTAACCATAACAGTAACAGCCAACCTTTATTGATTATTTACTCTACCATGCATGCTGCTAAGTGCTTAACTATACTGCCATTCAATTCCTACAAATGATTATTGTAAACCTTGTGGTGAAAATAGGAAGAGGAATAAAAAGAACCAGAATAAGAAAGAGGGAGAAAGAAGGGAGAACGATTGTTGTTGTTTTTTGTTTTAACTCCCTTCTTACCCTGTTTTGCTTCTGATTCTTTATCTTTTCTTCTTATGCTATAATTATACTACAGTGAAGTTTTTGAATCTTTTAATCATTAAAATGTGTGAGTAGAAATAGTATAGCTCAGATCTAAAGGTCTGATACTTGCTGGGGACCTAGGAATTCAAAAATGCTACCTATCCTTGTAACGGTAGTAGTGGTTTCAGGCCAAAGGTTTAGCTATATCTTGATGTTAACATCACCAGGGTAGTACTGCCATACATTCAATATCTGTTGCCATTTTGAGAATGTCGGTTTCAAGGCTCTGGCTTGTCCTTGTTCACATGCTAACCTTTGCTCTCTGGTTTCAGTTAAGGAAATGTACGACTATCAAGGCAGATCCTATCTTCACATACCTCAGGATGTTGGTGTAAATCTGCGGTCAAGTGTGCCACCCGAGAAGTGTTATCTTCCAAAGAAGCAGATTCATGTATGGTCTGGACACACAAAGGTAGGCAAGTTGGTTGCTTGATTGCTGTCATATCACCAAAGTGACATTTATGTGAAATTTCAGCTATTGGTATGGAAAATTCTGGTGAAAATGCAGACAAGTTAAGACAGAGTGGAGAAATCAACTTGATGATAGATCTGTGTTAAGCTGTGGGAGTACGCACGCATCATAGTCACAAGGAACTAACTGTTCTTCAGGGCCATCTGTCTTGGCCATGATGGAAGCATTCGTGATGTGGTTTCCTGCCCACTTTACATTAGCCCAGTCCTTTCTACACTATTACTTACTCTACTGTCTGCTGGGCAGCAAGTCAGTGGGTAATGCACCGATACTAGCACCAAGTCTGCTGCTTAGGTTCATTCAGTTTGCATTAACTCTTGGAGTAGTCACATTTCACAGATGATATTCTCCCCAGTGTCTAAACTATGGTGTGTGCAAGGGACAGCATACAGCAAAGCTTTGCATGTTGATATTCTGCATCTGCACTATCATAACTGACCATTTCCAGCTCTTTGCAAAGAACAAAGGGACTAAGCAAACAAAGGCAAAGTAGGGGAGAGGGGATTAACAGTTTGTTTGACTCATAATTCTCTTGGGTGAGGAAGTCAATGTGAAAGGTTGAAAAAAGAAAATCTTGTGAAGCTTAGTGTCAAGAAAGCCTACTGTGGGAATACTAATGAGGGCTATTCTGGGGCACGCATGATTTTTGGATAGCAACTTACAGTGTTTTATCTGTGCTGTCTTGTTTGTTTCATTTTCGCTGATGTTTAGAATGTTTCTGATAACTGTAACACCTTTTTAATAGGGCGTCAGTGCAGTCAGATTGTTTCCTCTCTCGGGCCATTTGTTGTTGTCTTGCTCCATGGACTGTAAAATTAAGGTGAGCTTTCTGTAGCAATAAGAGTGTCATAAATCTGTTGGATTGGTTAAGATCTGTTTGCTTAATTAGAAATAAATTTGGGTTTGTTAGGCAATTAGAGACTAATTATTTTCTTGTAGGCCTAATGAATATAACAATTTATGAATGGATTCCAAACACATACATTCAAATATGGCTATGTGGTCCAATTGGCTCTTTCCTTTCTAAAGCTAAGACTACTGATTAGGTGGTAACCCAGGCCCTTTGGGGTTAGGCACATAAATATTTAATCCCCGATATTGCATTTCTAATAGAGGTTTGGGATTTGTAACAGTTTATTTGTCCCTCAGAACCTTCTGAGGTAGAGAGGCCGTGTGATAGAAAGCCCATTTTTAAAGAATAAGCAATGTAGTTCATTCTTTTTCTTCTGCATGTCAGTAGACATCGAGTAGCAGAAATGCCCCAGGACCTTGTCCTGTTTTCTTTGATCCTGGGAAGCCCCTGACTCGGACCCTGGTCAGCTGCAGAGTGTGTGGTGGCCAGTGGCTGTCAGCTTGGGTATGACAAAAGCTGTGAGGAGCATCTGAAATTGCTAAGGCTGATTCTTACCTGTTTTGTGTAATCTAAGTCTAGATCATTATGATAGTTCAGTAAATACCAATCCTGTGGTACTCCTGGGGCTTGAGAAGTTGAATCATTAAAGTTTTATCTTTTATAAATACTTGACATATATTAGCAATATATAAAAACAGCTTTTGTTGAACACGACCATTTAGGCAACTGTCTCTAATCCTTTAAATCAGAATTTGAAGTAAAAAGTTCTTATTCCCTTTTACTTTATACTGTTGAAAATATGGTCTTCTCTTTGACTAGCTAAAAACACATCAAATTCAAGTTTAATTCATTTCTGTAAAGATGTATTAAATACACATTATATATGAGCTGAGAATAAAAATATTATTAAGGCACTGTCCCTCCTCTTAGGGTTCATTATGATGTTTATGGTCATTATAAGGGCATGTAGATGCTCTTCTGATTTCAAAGAAGGAGTATACCTCAGTGGGAGCCTTAATAAAGTAAAAGGGACATAAATGAAGTGCTTTTGAGGTGAGGGAATGGAATGAATCAGCACGACGTATGCTGGAAACTAATACTTATGTGGTTGTTGGAGTGTAAAATCAGGCAGAAAATGATTACTACAGTCCCCAGACAGGGGAGCGGATCTCAGAGGTCCTTGCCCAGCTTGTTACTGGAATGGAGATGATCTTGTTGATGCTGAGTGCCCAGGAAATGCTTTCTATTTTTAGAGAACAAAATTTTCATTGCTATTAAGGACTGGATTGGAGGCTGGCAAGAATTGTGCTAGTATCCAACTCCCGGATAATTTACCAAAAAAAAAAAAATATTGTACTAGTTTTGAAGCTGTTGTGTTCATTCACTTAGGTACAATGAGAATCACAAGCCACTTATTTCCATCTAGATCATTATTTTAATGTAACTTTTATGTGTTCCCTCAGAAAAAGTCAGACTTTCAGTATCAAAATGTAATGTGTTGCAGTAACTTTACATCATGGAAACATACATAGAAAATCATAAGAGTATGAAAAGCACCTGAATTTGCTCCATTCATGGTTAAGTCCTTTTGATACATGGATATGAATATCTTTGCATCATTTGGATATGAAGCTCTTTAAAATTCTTTCAGTTTAAAGCGAGCTGTGTGCCTGTATGTGTGTTCCAAACAGTACGGTACAAACTGATAGTGCCATACAGTATTTAATGATTAAATCCCTTGTGCTCACACAGACTGTTGCACACACATAGGCAGCATTTAACTGTTGCTACTAACTGAAAAACCTTTACTAAATTTAACATTTCCTTGTGTGTGTGTTGTTTCTTTTCTTCCTCAGCTGTGGGAGGTTTATGGAGACCGCCGCTGTCTGCGAACATTTATTGGTAATATTTTTCTCTCTCCATGTATAAATCTTTTGGGGAAGGCTTGTTAGAAGTACAGTAACACCATTGGCAGTAATTGGCTACACTCATGTAAAGGAAAGTCCTCACGGATTGTAGTTGAGTCTGAAAGGAGAACTAAGCTTCCCCACATAGACAAATAAGTGGGAAGTAAAAAGCAGAAGCCTGTCGGATGGCTTTAGGATGGGCAGAGGCAAAAATGGAAAAAGCCGTTGTAGGAAACCAGAGTATGAAGGGCCTTGCTTGTGTAACAGTAATCAGGAGTTGAGGCTCCATCCTAGAAGCACTGACAAGCCATTCAACAGCCCCCTACCGGAAAGCAACTTGACTTGGTGTTTGCAAAGATCACCTGGTAGTAGGGAAGCTCTCTGGTAGGGCAAGCCTGTAGGAAGGAAAATGAAATCATTAAACAGCCCCAATATTCCAGTGGCCAAGACAGCAGAGATAGAGAAGAAAGCAACTACTAAGTGTTAAAGTCAATGTGATGAATATGGACTGTGAGTGAGAGGAATGTGGCAGAAATCTAGGGTGACACCCAGGTGGCTAGCTGTAGAATGACACAATCCACCGAAAGGGAACCTGCTCTTTCGTTACAGGAATTGGAATTGCCTTTGGAATATGCAGGTGAGAATGTCCAGTAAGCAGTTAGATAGGCAGATGTTGGTGCTGATTACTGGTAGTGGAAGTCAAGAAGCGTAAGCCTAAGAGAACACCTGGAAGAAGAGACAGTGGCCAAAGGAGGGCTGCTTTGCCACATGTAGCCTTTGTGAGAGGTGTGCCATCTGTCCAATTCCATGTGAAGGCTCCTTACACACTGCAAACGTGAGCTGTACCACATTCAGATTCTGCGTGGGTTTCAGTGTTTTTAGATTAGTGTAGGAGTCTTTTCTGAGTGCTGTGTTATGATTATGGGGCTGCAGTGCATAAAATAAAACCTGCCCAAGGTGCCACAGCAGCCTAGGGAAGATTGGCAGAAGCTTCTAGCAGCTGCAGTGGATTTGGTGCTCTTCTGTTGCCATGTAATAGAAATTTCTCAGTAGAGCAGGAAAATAAGAGAAGCGCTAATTAGGACTCCTGCAGTAGAAAAGAATGCCTGATTGCCACAGCATATATCCCCTGACTTGAGTTCATCTGTGATGGTGGTCATGGCGGCGGTGATGGTCGCTCCAGGCTGGTGTGCGGGGTTTAGAAGTTATGCAGTACACATTTCACAGAACTGTATGTATCTCGAATATGATGGGAATGATTTTTTAAAATGGGAAAATTTCCTCTGTTGTTTAGCCATGTTTTATTTGTATAAATCTACATGACAGACTTTCAAGTAAAATATAATCACTTCCTTTGAATTAGTTTATTATCAAACAAAATAGATGCTGAGACACTTTCCAGAAACACTGTCTCCAAGATTCTGAATCAGTTTCTAGGGAATGTGGTTTGTGGCCACAGAAGTATATAATTATTGTACATGGGCTACAATTTCCAAAGCTTGAGGTTAAGTCACTTTGTTTTTCACTTCCATCCTGGTGAGTGGTCTCAGAATGAACCTCCAGAATTCTAGTAGTCATTTCTTTCATTGGCAGTAATTGGTTAGTCATCAGTTATGTGCTACATTTTAAGAGTTTGCCATGGCAAACTAAAAATAATAATAATAATAATTAGACCTTTTGTCTTGGTTCTTACCAAAGCATTATGCATCCGAATCACCAGAGGAGCTTCTTGAAAGGAAAAAAACACCCACGTTCCAAGGCCCACACATAGTGGGTTTGAAGTCAGTAGTACAGGCTCTGGGCCTCCACTGCTCGTGACTCACAGCTGATTTAGCAACCACTCTTGAACGCTGTTGCTCTGTGTGGTATTTGTGTTCTAAGAACAGGTGAAAGCCTTCACTCACCGCCCTTCCTGTTGGCTCTCCCCGCAGGGCACAGTAAGGCTGTGAGGGACATCTGCTTCAATACTGCAGGGACACAGTTCCTCAGCGCAGCCTATGACAGGTATCTGAAGCTCTGGGACACGGAGACGGGTAAGAGCTCCCTTTACACAGCACTAATGCCTGCTTATCTTAACGTGGCATCCACACCTACAGTCATGGGGTGGGCTGCAAGGTGAGGCCTCCTACAGTTGCAGATGCTCCCACTGTTGGCTGTCAGTTCCTATCACAAAATGTAGTGGTATATTAAGAAACTCAGTTATGCTTTGTTTTGGCCACATACCATTCATAATGCAAATTTTTTTTTAATCTTCTCTAGTCATCTAATTTATCTTTTTGTTCCCCTATATTACCTGGCACAGTGTGTTACATTTATAGAAACACAATGAATGTCACAAGAACAAAATTAAATTTAATTGGTCAAATAGATTAAAATGTCAATGTAAATTCCTGTGGGCCCATTGGTTTATGTATTTGCATCCATAATAATTGCAACCATATGTTGTGGCTTTTTAAATTCTATGTAATTATAAAGCTGTCTTTTAAGTGTAGTAATAATAGCTAGCATTTATTAATACTTAGTGCTTATGTTACATGATGCTAAGTGTTAATATGTAATGTTTCATTCAGTTGTTTGTTTGTTCAGAGAGAAGATTCACCTGTATTACTTGTTTCCTTCCCAAATGTCCGCAACAGCCCCTAGCTGGGCACAAAGGCAATTGCCTAGAACTCAGTCACTTAGGCTACCCAAACCGCATCAGTAGGAAGCTGGAGTTAGGAGAAGGAGCTGGATATCAAATCCAGATCTTCCAACAATGCAATGTGAGAGTGTAAGCCACAGGCCAGGCACCTGCCCTTCAATTCTAATATACTTCAATGAAAGCACTATGAGTACGGTACAGATGAAGAAACTGAGTCTTAAATAAGTAACTTTTCTAGAGTCACATAGTAAGTGACAGTGTTGGTATCAAACCAAGTTTTCAAACTATATATATATATAGTTTATATATATAGGCATATATATATATATATTATATGCTTGCATTCACTATTCACTACATTGTTGATGCTAGGAACTGAACCTAAGACCTAGTCTTAGAATTGTTGATATAACTTAAAATTCTGCTTTATGTTTATCTAATACTGAAAGTTGCCCTGTATCTTCACCCTTGCACAGATGTTTCCCTGATAGCATGATTAAATACTTTGGTTCATTTTGCTTATCTTGTAGCAAGTATAAAATATATAAAGTTCATAAATATTCAGTAAAAGTTATATATAGTAATCATTTGTATGCAGCTGTTTCCCACAAAGGTCAACATACAGAATATTTCCAGTACTTCATATGAGTTTCTTAGATGCTTTTCCTGTCTGTACCCACTCCTGGTAACCAGAACCACGTCTGTCATCATGAAGTCATCATGAATTCATTTTGCCTGTTCCTAAACTTCCTGTGAATGCAATCACCCTTATAATCTCTCCTGTGGCTTAGATCAGTAGTTTGTGTTTTATTGCTTGCAGGATTTCATTGTGTAAGTGGAAATGTGACTGATCTCTTCTACAGTTAGAATAATTATTTTTAATTATTAAAAATTTGGAGAAAAAAAACAGTGTAGTTTATAATAATGAGAAGGCAATCATAATTGGAGCAAACTGACTTTCCTCCAAATCAGTTAAGCAAATGACCTCTAGGTCTTAATCCCACAGTCTTTGTTAAATGGTCAAGTTTATTTTTATCTATTTAATTTGAATCTTTGGTTTTAGGACAGTGTATATCAAGATTTACAAACCGAAAAGTACCCTATTGTGTCAAATTCAATCCTGATGAGGATAAGCAAAATCTCTTTGTGGCTGGGATGTCTGATAAAAAGATTGTGCAAGTAAGTATCTTTACTGTATTTTACTAAAATTTCAGGACTTCACTGTGTCGGGGGATGCAATAAGGAACACTGAGGGACTGCTGGTGCTGTGTGCTTGGTGAAAAGCATTGGCATCCATAAAAGCATGATGGGACCTTCTCCCTGTCCTCATCCCAGAATGTGTGGATCTGCTCGATAGCTGCCTTTACCTTTGTGCTTGTCTGATTTACAGTGGGACATCCGAAGTGGAGAAATTGTGCAGGAGTATGATCGGCATTTGGGGGCTGTCAACACCATTGTTTTCGTTGATGAAAATAGGAGATTTGTTAGTACCTCTGATGATAAGAGCCTCCGAGTTTGGGAATGGTGAGTTTCCATCAGGAGAAAAACTGACTTTTTATAAAACAAGTGGTTTAAAAGTTTGTAGCTAAGGCAAAACTGGTCATCAGTGTTCAAATCAAATCTCGAATATTTTTGCAACTGTGGTCCACTCGATCAGTTTTAACAATTTAAGCAGGGACAAGCATTGTGACGTAGACTATAAAAACCTAAGCTTGCAACATAGGCATCCCACAAGGAAGTCAGTTTGTTTCCTGGCTTCTCTTTCTCTCTCTCTCTCTAACTTGGACTCTTAAATAATGAATCTTTTTTAAAAAGCAGTTTAACTACATACAGAAATAAACTCTTAGTATTTCGATAATCTTCATAGTCTAAATAATCTTTCCAAAGGATATGTCCTTTGACTTGCCTTATGCTTTGTTCCATTCATTGTTTTACCCATCTTTGCAAAGCGAAGTTACAAACCATGATGTATAGATGTTGTTGGTTATGCTAGGGATAAGGCCTAATATTTTGCCTCAGAACTAATACAAAGAAACTACTGAGATATCTCTTAAAATGTCTGCTTTGTGATTATTCAGTACTAAAATTTGTTCAATATTATCATCCTTACACAAATGGTTTCCTTGTAAAATAGAATCAGAATAAATTGGTTAATTTTGCTTTTGTAGAGGGAAACAGAAAACCTTTTTCAATAGGAAGTATTAGAGCTAGTTTTATTAAATATCATAAATCATGTACAACTTAGTTACAATGAAATGCATAGGAATGTTTGTTAAACAATGTTTGGGGGAAACTCTGTTTGTTTTTATAATCAGTTGTGAAACAGCTCAAGCACAGTTACAGCCATTCAAAGGCTGGAGTGTTCATCTTCCCACTACCAGAAGATGTTCTGTTTTAACAAGAAAAGGGAAGGGGCTTTAAGTGACTGCCTTCAGCACTGGCTTCCCATGTGGACACAGGTTTGAGCCTGGCTGCTCCGGTTCTAATCCAGCTCCTTGCTGATGTGCCTGGGAAAGAACAGAGGATGGCCAAAGCGCTTTGGGTCCCTGCTGTCCTTGTGGGAGACCCGGATAGAGTTCCAGGCTCCTGAAACTTCAGCCTAGTTTTTGCAGTCTGTTGGAGAGTGAACTAGCAAACTAAAGATCTGTCTCTGTGTCCCTCTCCTTCCTTCCTTCTATATAACTCTGACTTTCAGAAAGCTAAGTAAATAATTTGAAAAGAAAAGAAAAAAAAAAGGAAGAAATGTGAAACCTTGAACCAGGACCAGTGGTTTCCTCTAAACTGATTCCCTAGGACAATTTAGGTAATTAAACATTTAATATAATTTAGATGTAGTTTCTTCCCCACTCACCATCACTGTCAGATAACCTCAGTTAATGGAAAGTTAACTATACCTTAAATATTGTCTTAATAGATTATCAACTTGAAGGTCCAAGGCTTGATTTTGCATTATAACAATGATCTCTCGTACTTTGGAAATGATGTTTCTTGAAGAGAATCTAATAGTGAACCAAGGTGTATATTTGCCAAATTAGACCATTTACATAATATTCTGAAAATAAATATACATAGACATGCTTTGCTTATCTTAACAAAATGATACTTTTTAAGCTTAAATTCTCATTTAATTTTTTTTTTTTAAATTTAAAGAGACATGAAGAGAGCACCCATTTCTGATTCACTCTAAATGCTTACACAGGCCCAGACTAGGCTACACCAAAACCAGGAGCTGGGAATACGCATAGGTGTTCTGAGGTCTCACACAAGGGTGTCTAGATAATTCTGGACTTGAGCCATAATCGCTCTCTCACAATGCTTATATTTTTTGTTAATATAAGGAGAACAGATTCCATGCATTCCATAGGTACAGCTCCAAGAAGACAGCCACACTTCCCTCACGTCCTTGCTTCCCACCGTGCCGCACACATAGATGTAACTTTACCAGCAGCATTTCTTGAAGAGATCATTCTCCTGGGATTGTCTTTGGTTTGCTTGATAGAAATTAGTTGGCTGTGTATGTATGGCTTCATTTCTGGGGTTTCTATTCTATTCATTTGATCTTCATTTCTATTTTTTGAGCCATTACCAGGCTGTTTTGGTTACAACTTACCTGTAGCACATCTTGAAATCTGGTATTTGATGCCTCCAGCTTTCTTTTGTTGTGTAAGATTGCTTTAACTATTTAGGGGTCTCTTGTGTTCCCATATGAAGTTTTAGCTTAATTTTTTTCTGTTTCTGAAGAGACTCACGTTGAATTTGTAAACTACTTTTCAGTAGTGTGGACTTTTTGATAACATTAATTCTACCATTCCACAAGTATGGAAAGTTTTTCCAGTTTTTGGTATCTTCTATTTCTTTAATGTTTTGTGATTTTCATCAGAGATCCCCCACATTCTTGGTTAAATTTAGTCCAAGGTATTTTTAAAAATTTTGCTGCTGTTTTGCCCCGTTCAGACCTTAAATACTTTCGGAAAATCACAATACTGTTTTGTTACAAATGCTAATAACTTTTAAGTTTCATTTTAGCATGCACCATCAGAGCCTTTTTGAACAATCCTCACATGAGATTGGGGCTTCTTGTCTGTCACGTATCACTGTCCCCTGTTTTCACACAACTTGTTCCAAATTTGGAGTGCTTGCTTATTCCTTTCTTTAAGAAGTTCTTGGTCCAGAAGAACACTGTCAGTCAACACCACAGTTTGTGAACGTGGCACATGCATTGAGTATCTAAAGAAGTCATTGTTGTTGCAGTGATCAGTAATGTCACATTTATGGAATAATTTCAATATGCCAATCTCTGCAGCAAGCATTCCATATCAACTCTTTGATTCACTGTACCAAGCAATATTAAGAGATATCTGCATTCATTTTTTTTAAAGATTTGTTTATTTTTATTGAAAAGTCAGATATATATATGGAGAGGAGGAGACAGAGAGAAATATCTTCCGTCCAATGATTCACTCCCAAAATGACCACAATGGCCGATGCTGTGCCAATCCAAAGCCAGGAATCAGGAGCTCTGCTGGATCTCCCATGCAGGCTCAGGATCCCAAGGCTTTGGGCCATCCTCAACTACTTTCGCAGACCAGAAGCAGAGAGCTGGATGGGAAGCGGGGCTGCTAAGATTAGAACTGGCGCCCATATGGGATCCTGGTGCATTCAAGGGCAGGACTTTAGCTGCTAGGCTAAGCCACTGCACCGGGCCCTATTTTCATTTTTTAATGTAGGGAAGCTAAGGTTAAGTAGTTCACCTAACGTTAAAAAAATACCTAAATTTAAAAACCAAATGAGGAATCAAGGCTTTATTACAAGGCTTCAATTTTTGAGTCAAATGGATGGGTAGTTAGAGAATGAAGGGACTCGTAGGGAAAGGAGATGACTTCTTTTGGCTTGATTAGTGAGAAAGCAATAAAAACGTGAATGACTGCTGCTACCAAGACAAGTTAAGAGCCATAGAAATGTGCTTCACTGCATACAGCCATCCCTGCAGGCAAGCACTAGTGGTGCGGGAGCTGATGGGGCGAGGACGGCAGAACTCTACCTCCTCCCCGAGGGCTGACCCCAGCCGGTGGAAGAGACAGCCTGGGTGCTCGTAGGCATAGCATAGTCACCCTACATGATGGAAAACAACACCCCATAGGAAACCTGGCTTTGTTGAACAATACTATACAAAGACTACTGTGGCTTTCTAATGGAAAATCAAAGAAAGCAAATCAGCCTCTGGGCATTTTCATTGTTTCAATGCATAAGACATTTACAAACATTTTTTTCCTCAAGGTGTTTATTTTGGTGAAATATTTTTAAGAGGCTTTTACAGAGGTTAATACTACTGTTTAGAATTTCTTATTTGGGGTCACTAACACAAGTCAAAGTGCTACTTGGGACACCTGTATTCTACAACAGAATGCCTGTGTTTGAATCCCACCTATACTTTGATTTCAGTACACCTTGTAGGTGATGGTTCAAGCACTTGGCTCCTTACTGCCCACAAGAAAGACACAGATTAAGTTTTGGACCCCTGGCCTTGGCTTGGCCTAGCCTGCCTGTTGGGGCTGAAGCAGCGAATGCAAAATGAATATCTGTCTCTGTCTTTCTCTTTTTTCCTTTCATGTAAAATTAATTAGTTAAAGTTTTAGACTTTAGTTATTCAGGATTTTTGATGAAATTATTTGCAAATTGAAACTTGCTTGCCAGATATGAGCTGCTTACACTGAACTGTAGTATCTAATTCAAATACAGTGTTCAGTTCATTAACTGTTACTAAGCTAAGGCAGAGTTTTTTACTAGAAATAATGAAGTCAGCAGGTAATTCAGATTCATTTTTTGTACAGCTCCAGGATTCCTTGAAATAAGGGGACCATTTGTATTTTTTTCTTTTATTTTAGGAAAGCCTTGATTAACATGAATTTTGACTATGGTCAATTTGATTTAGAAAATTCTGTTTTAAAATGTGAGATTATTAGCCACTAAGAGTAAATAGGAGAAGGGAGGAGACATTAATCTCTTTTAGAATGGGATACTTTTTCAATAGATTAGGATATTTCTGAATGTCAATTCTTTGTGACTTATTTATTTAAGCAGACATCTGACAAACGGTAGTGTTGCTCCAACTTACACCTGAAAATTCCTCCTACACAAGAGTCTGAGAAAAGTGCTTTCCAATCATTTGATTCTTCTGATTGGACAGAGAAGTGGATAGAGAAAATCTTCACATGAAGGAAAAATTTTAGTTTAGTTAGGTTTTTTATTGTTGTTGTTTGCTTTTTTAATAAAGACAGATAAGATTTACAGAGAGGAGAGACAGAGAAAGATCTTCCATCTGCTGGTTCACTCCCCAAGTAGCTGCAATGGTCGGAACTGAGCTGATCCAAAGCCAGGAGCCAGGAGCCAGGAGCTTCTTCTGGGTCTCCCATGTGGGTGCTGGGACCCACAGGCTTGGGCCAGCCTCCATTGCTTTTCCAGCTCATAAGCAAGGAGCTAGGTGAGAAGCAGAGCAGCTGGGAAATGAACCAGCACCCGTACAGGATCCCAGTGCTTACAAGGTGAGGGTTTAGCCATTGAGCCATCCTGGAAAGGTATTATTCTTGTCCAGTTAGCCAGAATCCTGGATCTGGAACCAGAGTTTGAAACTGGAATTGCTGCTTCATATTCTGATTTACCCATCAAATTGCATTTCCCACACATTACTCTGTAAAAACCTTCCTGGTCTCCTGAGAAGTATGAAGACTAAAAATCCTTTCGTAATGACTAAAGAATTTTTGCCGCAGAGAATATTGAAAATGAAAAAGTACTTGGAAGTGTTAGTCATTCTCTATTTAGGTGACTGATTTTACATTTCTGTGTTTTGTTTTTTGGGTTGGGTGTTTTGAGTACTGTCTGCTGTAACTGAGCATACTTGAAATGCTTTACACGTGTCAACCACAAAATAGTCCAGGTCCCAAGCGCTTGGTCTCCCTGGCCTGAGTCATTATTTCTGGGTGAGCTAGAACAGTTCCTAGGTCCCTCCAGCCAGGCCTGCCATCCACACGCATTGCCGAAGGCTTGTTAGCTCTGTAACCTGACTGCAGAGTAGTGAGAAGTGACTCAAGTGACTGACAGGCAAATGACACTTCCCTATGGGCTTGCCTCAGACACCTTGTGTCTGCCTACCGTGGTACATTATTAGATGAGTTCATTATGAAAGAACTTTTAGTATCACATATAGATGTATATGTATATATTTTACCATAAAGACCAAAGTTTGAATCTATAGAGAACAAAACTCACTGACACTACTAAAAGTATGACAGGAATTCATTTGTGGAATCGGTTTATAATAAGCAATATGCAGTGATTTTGTGATTTTTTTTTACCCTCCCCCAGGAATTTTCTTGAAAGGTTTATGAAATATGTAATTTTAGTCATTTGCTCTCATTTGAATATTATCTCTATTTCAGAGATTGTTCTTCTAATGTTGCTGTTTTAAATGACTTGTTCTGATAGGGCTATTTTAATTTTTAGGGACATTCCTGTGGATTTCAAGTATATAGCAGAACCCAGTATGCATTCAATGCCTGCAGTGACTTTGTCTCCAAACGGTGAGTTAGTAATACAAAATGTTCTTAACTGAGCCTCTGAAACACGATGCTTTTCTTTATTCATGAGAAATTTGGCCATTCCCTTGTAGAGCAAGATTTTCACAGTACCACGCTTGTAACAAGGAAACCTTTTATATGTTAGAAATACTTGTGGCTTTCATCTGTGAGTCACCTTATCTACTCTGTTTATTTGTTTGAAATAAAAATAAAAGAATGATTTATAGCCAACAATGAATAAGCATCTAAAGATTTCTCTCTGAAAGTCATTTTTCTTTTTATGATTCCCCTTCCAACACAATTAGGTTCAATATATCATTATTTATTATGAGCTCTTCTCTTTCAAAGGGTAGGAAATTTTCATCTGATTCTCCATAATGAGAATACCTTAGCAATTTACCATAAAAAAGATTTTGCTATGAAGAAATAAAATGAGCAAGATCGATCTCTTTAATACCGTCTCCTGCACAGTAATCATTGCCTTTTAAGTATGAGACGATTTGTGCTACAGAGAAACTGACATTGTACTGACAAGAAATCATAGGTGCTCATGGGAGTGTTAAAGCAGAGGATCTGATATTTAGGAAGCATCACTGAAGCCATAGTTCACTCTGCACACCAGTGTGGAGTAAGGAAAAGTATACAGGAATTAGCTGGTCCTTCTGGGCCTTTTTCTGCAGGCAGATTGGTGACAGGTGTCAACTGCTCTATGATTTGTATGAGAATAGTAACCTAACTGTATCCTATTTAAGGATCACTTTGTATTATAGCCTTTATAACTGTGTGTCTATCTGTTACAAATACTGTGTCCCTGTTCAGCAAGGCCACTGGTGGCCCTCTGAGGCTTTGGAGGGTCGTGTCCTTAGGGATGTGTGCCAGGCTGTAGGATGCAAGTAGAAAGTGCATTAGGCTCTGGGGCTTCCATGAGTCCTGGGGAGAGAAAAAGTAGGGTGACCTTGAAAACACAGCTACTGTAACCTTTTTAATCTCATCTCTTTTTTTTATAGTTTTAATAATTTAATAATCCTAGTTTCTCTCGTCTGTATTAACCTTCCCTTATTTCATAATTGCCACAAAGAGGTCTCGTTCCCATGATAGTCCTGTTGTTTACACATATTAGAAGTTGGTTTCATTTCATAAATTTCTGTTTCATTTTTATGAACACCAAGCTTGGAATTGCTGTATTTTCTTATTTCATTAAAAAGCTTTTGTGTGGAACGTGTTTGCTGATATAGGGTCATATGAGTCAATCTGATACTTCAGAGGTCGAATGCCTCTTTAACGGGACGGTATTTCTTAGCATTTTACAGGCAGTGTGGTAAGTGTACTTTTTAGTTTTATAGAGTAGTTCCAAGCAAACAATGAATTTGTTTCCAATAAAAAATTGTTTTTAAGTTTTTCAATGTTTTCTCTAAAATCTCTCTTTTACTGAATTACAGGGAAGTGGCTAGCGTGCCAATCAATGGACAACCAAATCTTAATTTTTGGAGCACAGAACAGATTTAGATTAAATAAGAAAAAAATTTTTAAGGGCCACATGGTAGCAGGCTATGCTTGTCAGGTGGACTTTTCTCCAGATATGAGGTAAGTCAGATTGTAAACAATTGTTGTAAAAGTAGTACTTCACAAATCACTTCCACATATGAGATCTATATAATTTGTCAAAATGTCAGGTGTAAAGGTAAGAACAATTTATAAAATTACATTTTGATTTCAAGTTCTTACTTCAGTATATCTGTAGGTTTGTGCCCTTTAACCACTTAATAAATCCTTGTCCCTGTCCCCAGTGCCTTATTTTCTTCTCTGCTTTTCTAAACAAGTTTAGCTGTACTGTAATCACTGTGTTGGTGTGGTTAAATGCCACAAGCATCAGCTCTACAATGTGAAAGTAAACTTGACTGCAGCCTGTCAGTGCTGAGACCTTAAAACCAGCTTGTGAATAGTTAGTTCTCTGTCACATTGGGCTTGTATAGCTGCAGTCTTTTTTTTTTGGAAAGTCATATATACAGAGAGGAAGATTTCCCTTCCGTTGATTAACTCCCAAGTGGCTGCAACGACCAGAACTGAGTGATCTGAAGCCAGGAGCCTCTTCCAGGTCTCCCACGTGGGAGCAGGGTCCCAAAGCTTTTGGGCCGTCCTCGACAGCTTTCCCAGGCCACAAGCAGGGAGCTGGATGGGAAGTGGGGCTGCCAGGACAGCAACTGATGCCCATATGAGATCCTGGCACATGCCAGGCGAGGACATTAGTCACTAGACTACTAGGCCAGGACCTGTTTAGCTACAATCTTGCCAAGAGTAAAATGCTACTTTTACTCTCCCAGGCTTAGTTAAGTTGTAAGCTAAAGTGGTGTCAATATCCGTGTAATTTTGTCTGTATAGGCCAGTAATTGGCCCTTAATTTCCTACCTCTGATTCAGTTCTAGATGTATTCAGAAGATCAGGAAACCAGAACATTTATGAATGTAGTAGATTCTGCAAGGGTAGAGTGGGTCTAACATATTCACCAGATATATGAAATTGATTCCTCTATTCTGTTTCTGACTGGAAAGTAAATGTGATAACCCATTCCTTGTGGACCCTGAGACTTGCAGTCTTCCTAGTTAAAAAGTTTTCTGTAGTTAGGTCCGAAGTTCATTGGTGAAATTTGTTGTGATGGGAGTTCAAGTGTCAGGCTCCTTGTGATCCTCAGAGTATTATACATTCATATTGGTAATATTTTATGTTAAGGTAAAAAGATAAAATACTTTTGTTCTTCACCCAGTTGGTATGTGAATGATTTGAAATGTGTTTTTCTTTCAATTGCAGCTATGTGATTTCAGGAGATGGAAATGGAAAATTAAACATTTGGGATTGGAAGACCACAAAGCTCTATAGTCGGTTTAAAGCTCATGATAAAGTGTGTATAGGTGCGGTGTGGCATCCTCATGAAACATCTAAGGTCATAACCTGCGGGTGGGATGGTTTAATAAAATTGTGGGATTAAGAAAATCAGCCCTTCAATTGTCTAGGATCATTTTTGATCCAATGTTATATTTAAATCCGTTCATATTATTATATATGTTGGATGACAACCTGATTTGCAAATGATATCTTTCTTACATGCCTTATGGAATTGAACCATTACTTGCAAAAACAAAAAAAGAAACTGTAAATTTGCCTCTTAAAATTCATTAACGGCTTTGTTTTGTTTTGCAGTTTTTTTATACAGAAAATGACCATTTGTATTTGACGGATAGTTGTTGTTAGCGGTCAGTTTAAAGATTATTCTCATGATATACTAAAGGGATCCCTGTGGGCTCAAGAAAGAACTCCTAGTGGATTTGGTAGTATAGGGGAGACAGTATAGTTAATGACTCAAAAAGGTACTGTATACTAAAAGGGCAGTAACAAACAGGGATGATGGAATTTAATAGAAATGAGACACAAGAGTTGAACCACCTGCCATTGCTCTTGCTGTTATTTTCAGTGGGTCAAGTCATTTGGCTTGAGTTCAGCTATTTTTGATGACATATGTCATATGTTTTAAATTATAAATCACTAATATTTTCTGCAGCATTCTTCCAGTTATTAAACTGTAAAATTTAAAAGTACAAAGTTTTTCTTGAGTTCCTTCCTGATCAGTGTAGATATAGTTCTATAAATATATAAACAGACACTTATATTGTTTCAGAAGATGGAACTGGAGCAAAGGAGCCAAGACTTTGAATTTTATTTATATTCACTAGCAGTAGGAGCTTGCAGAATTGGATCCCGTATCATTGCTTTACCGACATTACTGTTGAAATCTCCATGAAAGAATAGATTCTATGGGCAAAGTCCAAAACATCAGCTTGTGATTTCTTTGAAGTCATATTTTATCTTTAAACTATTCTGATTTTACTTGTTAAGTACATATGGCAGAGTTAGAACTCTAGGAAGATGCTAAGGGTCCCATTTGAAAAGCAAGTGACCATGGCAAAAAAGTTTCAGAATTTGAGATTATGAAAAATCAAAATAGCTTCATGAATAGAATTAGCTAATAGCACTTCAGTTTGGACAAACCCTTTCTCCTATTTCATTGCAAGTTTACATTCGGTGTTTGAATGTGTTTTGAAATATTTCCGTACCATGTTACCATGGTAAGATTTCTTGGAAGCTGCTCAGACTGCTGGCTAGGTCATCAAAATCATGTTGAGTGTTGTTAAACAGAGGAATAAGGTCTGTCCTAGCATGCATATTTCTGTGCTATCCTACCATGCATGTTCCTTGCCTTAAGAATGCTTCCAATTTTAAAAATCAAAGTTTCAAAAGGCCTGGTGTATATGAACAGTACCTGCAATTACATATCAATGAGCTACAAGAGAGGAAAAAGAAGAAATAAACATGGAGGAGTGCGTTTTTTGACACAGAGACACTCAAAGAATCACAAACGCATTACCCACACAGCACTAGGAAAGTGACAAGGTTCTCGGGTGGGAAGGAACCAGACAAGACTTTTCCTTTAGTCCCACAAGCACTGGGTCTAATAAATGTGAATTATTGAAACACGATGGGACAGAAAAAAATTATTTAAACTGTCTTGTTTGCCATCAGTATTGTATGTTACAAACCTTAATTTCTTAATCTGAAGTTATTGTATTTTTGACTGTTTCTAAACTAAGTAACTGTATGTAAATATAAAAGCCTGGTTTTTTTTTGAAAAGATCATATTTTTTAAAATAAAGCCATTTTGTAGAAAGTTTTTCCAGATGTTCACCTTGCAGTCTCTTTTTAGTCTTGGGTCTGTTGCAATACTCTCTACCATTTGCAGATTTAAATGAATCATGAAGATAAATGATGTCTAGCAGTGTGTATAGCGTACTGTTGCATACTGTTGGGTTTCTTACAATTAAATATTACAGACCAGTGTCCTCAGAGCATGCAAATTAAATTTCATCTTTTTCATATTTACTCATGATTCTGCCCCACTTTACAGTAATTAAACAAAGGGAGTATTTTTCTAGAAAGAATACATTTGTGGAGGATATTATTTCTGGACTTGCGTCTGGCTCATTGTCCTCACTTTCCCATTTACCACACCCAGGACAGACTTGCTTCCAAGAGTTAGAATAAAGATAGTGTTTTGGTGAAAGATTGAATCAAGTGAATATTTCACTCTGAATGAGGAGCCAATTTTTAAATTGAAAAAAGCAGGAATGACATTTCTAAATTAAAAACATAATTGAGTCATTCTTGAAGATCCTTAGTGGTGCAGGCTGGTACCCTTACCATGTTTACAGATAACCCGGAAGGAAACCCTGACAGTAAAATAGCCTGACAGTCATCCACCTGTCACCCTAAGAGGCAGAACTAGGAGAAGGTGGTGGTTAGTTGAGGAGGGCAGTGTGAAGTGGCATGCAGGTCACAATAACCATCAGCAGTATTAAATGTGGATCTCAGCGTGAGACCTGAGAATATTGACTCCGCATTTTATCAAAGATGCGTATTTTTCATGATGCTTCTCAGTAGAGCAGTGGATAAAATCTGTCTCACAGTTTAATGAGAAGCATTCATTCATTCTTGGTGGGGCATAAAGTAATTGATGAACTGCATTATAGACAATGAGAAAGAAGAACCAGCAGGAGAAATCTATCGTAGCAGCTACCTGAGAAGTCATGTTATGAAGACACTTATTTGGCAAGTGAGTAAATAAACTGAATAAACTCAGTGCAACAAATCACAGAAGTTTTAAAGATGCTGAAGTCTTGATCCCAACTCAGACCTCCCAAATCGCCGTCATCACTTTCAGCAAAGTTGCATTAGGATGAGAACAAGTGAGGTAGGCTCCCAGAGTTAGTGTGGGCATTTGGCAATGCTCTAGACTTGGAAGCACGTAGGGTCAGAAAAATTTAGCTACTGAGAAGTACATATGTGTGTGCATGCTTGTTAACCTATGTTGTGGATTCCATATTCATAGTTACTTTAATAGCTTTAGAAAATTTTTCAAACCTAAACATGGCAATTTTACTTACAATTTAATAATGAAGCAGCAAGACATGCAGCGAAGACCCTTAGAGTGGCTTCCTTTGGAGTGACAGTAAGTGGAAGAGACACCAGCTTTGGTTTTACAGTCTCCTGTAGCTGCAAGAGCTGTCTTCAGATGCATGTTTTAGCTCCCTATTCTCCAGCTTCTAGCAAGCCTAGATCTCTGACATCTATGTTCTAAGACATTGCTATCCAATATGTGTCATTTATGTTATTTTAAATTGCAAACACTAAACACAAAAAGGGGATTTGTTTTAATAATGTATTTTTATTGACTATGATATCCAGAATTTATTTCACTGTGCATTCAGTTACCTTAAAATTTAATATTTTATGTTTTCATTCTAAATCTTTGAAATCTGGCAGGTAACTTGCAATCTGTCTCAAGAAAGTCACTTAAATTTTCATCAAAATATTTGATCTCGTGCGTGGTAGATTTAGATGCCTAAATCATTCCAAATATTCTTAGTTCTCCAACAACTGAATATTCTTTTTTCCTATATCCTATTTCAGGTAATTTTTTCATTGCTACCTTCCATTTCACTTAAGTCTTTTCAGCTATGTCTAATTTTAAATCTATTCATTTGTTTAATCTGTTAAACCTATTCTGGTTACTCTTGCTACAAGATGTATTTATATTTTTTCTATCTCATAGTGTCATTTTCTTATGGTTTTTATTGTATTTTATACCTTTAACTGTTTTAAGCAATGTGTAGTATACTTTAAGTTTGTTTTTCTGTTAACCTCAAATTCTTGGGGCTGAAAATCCCCGTGTATATTAACTTTACCCCAGAACAGACCATATCCTTCCCTGTAATTTTTATGAGCTTAATTTTTTTTAATCTTAGTTTCTCAGTTTGTGTTTTTATGACTAATAAATACTTACTCTTCCTCCCCATTTCCTGGTATGTAACTCCTGAAATCCTTGAGTTTTCTAAAGGATGTATCTTCTATGCTAAGGAAATGACTGGTTGCTGCCGTGGCAGGATTAGAGGGCAGAATTAAAGGCTGCAGTTTTCAGTCTCTGCAGCTTGCTGGGAGAGGAGAAAGGCTGAGGTTAAGATGGTCACCAGTGTCATGCCTGTGTTACTCTAAAGTCCAAAAGGGACAGGCAAGGGTCAGAGATGTAGGTAGCCTAGGACAGCTGAACAGGTGCAAGTCCAGAGGGCTGTGTATGCAAAATGGCATGAAAGCTTGGCACGCCTGCATCTGTAGCCCTTCTTTGACGTAAATCAATAAACACATTTTTCTGAGTTCAACTTGATGCTTAAGCAAATGAATCCAATTCAGGGAGAGGGTCATGGAAACCAGTGTATAGCTGGTGGGACAGAGATCTGGAGCTTGTAACTTGCCTCTGAAGTGAGGTGAGGGAGGGGGGCTGGCTTGTGGGTTGAACCCTCAACCTGCAAGCCCAAGGCTGTCTCTTTTATGTAATGTCAGAACTGATCTGTGGTAGAGGACGAGCGACTGGTAAGGGATAGGTGGGCAGCCAACCTAGAATTGGTGGTCACACTTGCGCTGCCCTGTGGAATCCTATCCACTCACCTGTCAAGCTGATAGATCCTTTTAACTGGGACGTGAGGGGGGCTCAGTCCTGTTGCCACTCCTCCTTGGACACCACAGAAGCCCATACTAATGAGGGGCACCCTCTTTCCAGGGACTTAGACAAGGCAGGCAGAAAAAAAAAAAACCCTCTCTACCCCTTTCCCTCCTGGCCCACTGTGTTCCTGAACATGACTCAGGTGTATATGATTTCCTCACCTTCTTAATAAAGTTGATCACTTAGTAAGTTGTATTTGTGCCTATGCCTAAAAAGGAAAAATTAGCCCCAACCTAGCCCACAACACAACCAGCATCGGCTGCGGCAAGGCTTGCTGCTGGCAGTGGGAATCCCCACACCTTTCAAGGTCATGGAAGTCTGCATTAATTGTGGTGCGAGAACAGAATAAATGATTTGTTTCTCTACCATTCAGCATTGCTCACCATGTGATTGGAATAAATTCAACTCCTTCAACAGGCGTAGCATTTTAATTTCTCCAGAAATGAATCTACAGTCAGCTGTGACAGAGCCATTTCTACGTGCTGGTGATTGGGGAATTGTTAGTCCCACTTTGCTGCAGTTGTTTCGGCCTCATTCCTTCTGCCCCAACATCAGGCCCTATCTGTGGGGCTCTGAGTCTCCAACCATGGAAGATTTTCCTTTCTGTCAAATTCTCTGAAATGCTACAAATTTGTATGTGCCAGGTTCTTCGTCTTGCATCCGCAAGGATTTAGACATATGGAGAAGGAAGTGTGGGAAAAGTTTATTAAGCATAAGAGCCCTCAGCAGTGCCAGGAGGGGTCCCCAGTAAGGATGACCAAACCAGAGGTGGTGTGTAGGGGTTTTTACATATCTTTAAGAAGTGAGCTTTCCCTGGTTCTATATATGTTAATAAGGCCTAACCCCATTAGCACTCGAGGAACCCTTTTACTGCATAGTATGTTGCCACTCAGGTCAAAGCTGGAGGGATTCATTTTGTGAAGTTGATGAGTACTCACACATGGGGGATGGGGCCTGTGGCTGGTGTCACCTCAGCCAGTGATTCCAGGCACTCACTTATTCCTGGGGCCCCTTTTCCCTCTCCACCTGCTTGTTAAGAACCTATCCTGTCTCCTCTGTCATCATGACAGGAAATCCTAGTGAACTAGGACAACCAGAAAGAGAACAAGCTAAGAGGTTGCCCACAAAAGTCAGAGGAAAACTGGGAAGTTATCTCCGGTTTCTCTCCAGCCCCCATGCATGCCAGTCAGCACACCTGCTTCCCATGATGCACCTGAGCCACCTCCACAACGCTGAAGATGATGAGGGATGAGCATATATATGCACTAGCGTCATGTAGGATTCCATGGAACTCCCAAAAGACATCACACACAATGAATGTTTCCCAGACTCCACTCTATTAGCATATTCAATTAAAGTGTCACCCCCACACACTAAAGGTGACTGACCTGGGGTGCTCCCTGTCATGCACAATCTCCTCATGGCACACGCCTTTCTTCCTGCAGCTGCCTGCATTCATGTCTGAACATGTAGTCTCTTTAGATAGACCCTCCCTTTCTTGCACTCTCTGCTTTGAATTGGTATCGCACAGATTCAAGAACCTCAAATACAGCAGGCAGGGAATGCATGTACAACATGTAGGCTACTGCTGTCTGGGTTCCTACTCTACCTCTCATTCTAGGCTCCCTCTGGGCTGAGACTGAAAAAACTTTTTTGAACATTTCAGCCACACCTACACACACACACACATGCAAACATGTGGAAGGGTCTCTTTAAAGAGTTATACCTAGTGCATTGCCATGCTGTTAAGATATCCTAGAAATATGAGAGTGTAAACTGATAAAATCTGTGAAAGCTGCTTTCTGAGATTAGAACCATGTGAGTTTACGAGGGTGGTCACAAAAGGTACTTAATCCTAGAACACATGAGCAAAAGCAGCGTAATGGATTCACCTAGTAGGGGGCTTTTTCTTCTGCTTCAGTCTGTCATTTAGCTTGTGAATTTATCCTGAGACCTCTTTTCTTCCCTTTGGTCTACTGAGGCTGCTCTAACAAAACCCCCTAGACTGGGTCATTTATAAACTCTGGAGGCCCGGGCGTCCAAGCTAGCGGCATGGGCAGATGGAGTTTTTGGAGTCTGCCTTCGGCTTCAAAGGTGACACCTTGCTTTGTCCTCACAGGGTTTGAGGACAAAACGCTTGGCCTCGCCTCCTTTCATAAGCACTTTCCTACTGTTCCTAAGGGCTTTGCCTTCCTGGCTTTGCATGGGAAACTTCAGACCATGGCAGCACTCAAACCAAGAACTTATCCTATTACTGCCTTTGCCTAATCACAAAAAGCAAAATGGTGAGATTTTTTTCAAGGAAAGAGACATTTTAGGAATTAAATAATCCCTTAACCCAAAATAAGGAAAACAGGCTGAGAAAGGGGATGCTTGGTGTGTGCAACGCAGCTGTTGAGCAGGAGAATGGTGATGGTCTTATTCCTTTTGTCCTTTGGTGCTCACCTCTAATAACGCCACTTCATTGCATGTCATGAAGCGATCTGATTTGTGTCATCTCTGTGCCTTTAGTGAAATAACCTGAACCTGAAGACATTCTCAGAACCCTTGTCATTGTAGTCAGGATCCTGTCATTTTTTCGTTAATTTTTAAAAATTTTTATTGGAAAGGCAGGTTAGATTTATAGTAAGAAGGAGAGACAAAATTCTTCACTGCTGATTCACTCCCTAAATGGGTACAATAGCCAGAGTTGAGTCTGTCTGAAGCTAGGAGCTTCTTCCAGGTCTCCCACACTTGTGCAGGGTCCCAAGTCTTATGGGCCTCGCTTGACTGCTTTCCCAGGCTGTAAGCAGGGAGAGGGATTGAAAGTGGAGCAGCCAGGACACAAACCAGTGCCGATATAGATGGAATCCCAGTGCTTTCAACATGAGGATTTAGCCATTGAGTCATTACACCAGGCCCCATCACTTTTCTGTGCCCACAAATTACATTGGCTTACATTCCAATATTGAGACTATATCACCTTTTCTTACCTTGTTTTTGCTTTTTACCCATTATGTTGTATAACGATGTAGCAAATCATTTTTTGAGACATTCCAGCCCTACTCCTTGGTAGGAATAGCCTCATGTCATGATACCTCCCTTCTTTTCTAAACTGAAAAAAAAATTTTCTCCACACTAGCCTGACTGTACAAGTCAATTGGAATTGGAAACTGGTATGACGAAGGGACAATAAAGAACGAGAAAGGAACGCTGAGGTTTCATATCCCAGGACTTACATATTGTCTGATAATAAATGAGATTTCAATTTGATTGTCGCACAGCTCTCAGGTCCGCAAAGTCAGCAGGATCTCCAGATTAGCATCCTTTATTCAGGACAGGGAATACGATATACAATGCAATAAACAGGTTGAAAGACTTCCAAAGGTAAGTCAACAAAATGAAAAACAGTAGTCCTTCTAAATTCCAAAGTGATTTTAATGCCAAAAAAATTTGATAACAAATGATGAATGATTTTACAGGAAATTTCTACAAGAGATAACCTCTAACATTTATATTCAACCTTATATTACTGAGCACGTTTTATCTATCAAGTTCCACACTAGGCATTAAGGCTGCAGACCAAGTGCTTACACTCAGAGGGCTTCCAGTCTACTGGGAAAGATGCAAGACATGACCCAAACAGATACATTCATTCAAAGACAGGGAATGCATGGTCCTTAAACAGGGGATCCCTGAGCAAATGAGGTTTGATCTGACATCAATCCTTGAGAAATATTTTCTTGTATGGATCATAACCTACTTATTTGTTATGATACAAAAATGTGGTTTCTCATGAATATCATAGAGCCCATTTGGACTTTCGTTGAATGCACATTTGCATATATTTAAAACTTCTCTGGCACCAGAAAAATGTTTCCATTTTGTACAAACTTTCAATAGTTTCCTGCACATGCTCACCTGGGTGATATTAAAAACTTCCAATAACAGGTAAGGCAGAGGACAGATCAGTTAGAACAGAAGCCAAGCACCTGCTGTGCTTTCGGTACCTTTCAGTAACCTTCAGCTCACCACTTAAGCGGAGATTGGGTGTTCTGTGATAGGGGCTCAGGTGGAAGGAAGCCCCTAGGCGACTCAAGACTCCCACTACCTACCAACCATCTTAGTTTACTAGTATTTTGTTTCAGTATAAATTATGCAAAGTTTTATGGGCTTTTTAAAGTTGATAAATGGGATTTGTAAATATTTATGATATATAACACGGCATTTGGATATATGTACCTGTAAAATAGAATGGCTGGAGCTCATTAGTATATCCATGACCTCACATGCTTGTCATCTCTTTTTCTCTTTGGTGAGAACACTTCATGTCTATCTCAGCAATTCTCAAGCAAACAATCCTTCATTCTTAGCTACCACTCTGACACTCGACTCATCCCCTCGGCCATCTGGCTAAACCAGCACTCCTGTGCAAACCTGGCTTCTCCACCAAAATAGTCGGGATCAGAATTCCAGCTGATTCCCTCAAGTGCTGTGTTACCTCAGAAAGTCTCATAAAAACCCATAAGAAAAAGTGAACTCATGTAATGATATGAAGTTGCTGGTTTTAGAATGCATTTGGTTTAAAGTATTGAGAATGAGCACTTACCACATAGTTCTAGCCATAAAGTAGGGCAGCACCTGAAGCAGCTTGGTTTACTTTTCTTATGGACAGAAAAAGATTCCAGACATCCCTTAACTTAGGCAGCTGTGACGATGTATTGAATCTTTAAGTTATGATTTCATCTAAGTATAAAGTCATCATATGGAAAAGAAGACATTTCAGTGCAAGATTAAATTTATATTGAATTTACAAAGTATCAACAATTGGCTGATACAAAAGAAATTATATTATTGCTTGAAAAACAAGCATAAATTTGTCTCCCTCAGGAAAGAATAATTGTGTTCACTGAACTTGGAGGGACTGTTGAATTGTCAGGAAGAACACTCTGTTTAAATATGGCCTTCATTTTTAAGCTGGCAAAAAACATACAGAGCCTGGCTTCTATTAATTTAACCTTTGTTAAATGTAAACACATAATGCTAAGAGATGCAAATCTTATACTGTATTTACTAAAAGATTTTACGGTCAAGGCAGAAATGCTTATATTGAATAACTGATTTGAACAAAACGTTGTAAATTCATGAATTTCTTTTTGTTCTACCACGATGTAAATATTGGACTTCCAGTCAATTCTAATGGAAACTAACTCACTTTTCTTTTGCTCTCTTCATTTGAACACGTCAAGTGAAAGTCTGCACGACAAAAAAAAGAGCATTGTTTTGCATTGATTGTGACCTCAGTGTGTTCTTAAAAAAGGCAGTTTCTGAATCTTTCATATTCTGTATTTCAAATAAAGAAGGCATGTTCAAGAATATTATTAAGTGCATTTTTCCAGAATCATGCATAAGCACTTCTCTGTTCAGAGTTTATTAAGGAGCTGTGTGTCACAAATATTCCCTTCTAGACTTATTTATCTACAGGTTTGACTGATTTAAAGCAAAGGAGGATGACACTGCAATTTCAAGTGACCGTGTCCTTTCTCAAAACTGAGAGCAAAGTGCCAGCACCAGGATGAGCCAGAGCGAGAGTCCTTTCTGGGCCTCACAAGAACTTTCCCGGAAGCCTCAGGTCCTGCCACACAAGTCTCTCAGTCCCCATGTGTGTTCAGGAAGGCTCCATTTGGCAGCACACAAGGATTCTTCAAAACGTACATGGAAAATGTGTACTGTACAAACACAAACAAAATTATGCATGAATTTCAAACATTTTTACAGCAAAATAAACTGATCTGTATTTTTTCATGAACTTTTTAAAGTACTGTCATGTTTTAATTAGGTTAATGATTCAATGTGAGGCATATCTGCACTATCGTCATTCTAACAGATATCTAGGTCTGGTCTAAGTATATTTGTAGGTTTTTCTTCCTTTAACTAAGCAAGACCAATAAATGAAAGAATTTTATATGTGGTGAAGGCCATGGAGGCAGCATTTGAAAGGGTCTGGAAAACGGAAGTATAAATTCACATTCCACTGTCAGCTAGTTGAATCTGAGTAAGGTAACTGCTCAAGGTTCTCTGCTTCCTCCTTGAGTTCTTGTAGAACTAGCAGTAACCTATGCAAAGTGCTGGCGCATAGTGAACTCTCAGAAAAGGGCAAGTCCTGATTTTGCTGGTCTGTTACTTTTGTGTTTATGGCAGTGATGGATTGTGTTTTGCTCACTATTAATAAGCAAACACCCCAGGCTGTGTAGCCTGGTCCCCTTCCCATGGCCTACACTTGTCCATCTCTGCAGTGGGTGACTGCCCCTAACGTGGGAATGCATAGAGGACACGGTGAGGTTCCTTTGTTACCTTGTTGGGGAGCCCAGCGGATGCTGCTAAACATTCTACAATGCACAGAACAGCCTCCTCCTCCCAGCATAGAGTAATACAGCCCCAAAGGCAATTGTGCTGAGGTTAACAGGCCTTGACCTACCTGATAGACATACCAAATCTAGAGGCAGGGAAACCATAGCAACCATCAGAATATTCACCATAAATTTCAAACAACCCCTGAAGGAAATGAAGGACAGTTTTAGAACAGGCTGCCTGGTAGGTGGGTGTGGGTGGCAGTGTTTGTGATTTATTATTTTTTTCTTTTTTACCAGTACATCGACTCTTGCCTCATATATAGTGTGATAAGGTTGATGTTCTGCACCACTGTCTGAAATAAGTGGTTTCCTTGCCTTATACAAAGGAGACTTTCTGTAATGTCATCCATCTTCAGTTCCCTGAGTTAGAGGTCTTGATACGGTTGTGGGTGCATATCTCAACACCAACCAGACTGGACATTAATGATCGGCACATTCCTCATACTTTGATGCATATGCTTCAGGATATGAAATGCTTATGAAAAATTACTTGATATAATCCAAAGTTGGCTTTCCTTAGGACAGCCTGAAAGTATGAACCTCTTTAGAGTTTGCAGGAATCCTGCTGCTCATTTAAAATAGTTCCATACACTGAAGCGACTGAAGCCATTGCCAGCCATACTTACTTGGGCTGGCCCTCGCAGCCGCACAGCTTTCATTAATGTATGATAGGTTTCAAAATAAAAACCTCACCTATATTTTTGAAAGTCATCACAACTAACTCAGAAAGTCTTATGCTCTTGAATCCAAGCTAGTGATAATATCTTCTGGGTTCTCACTAGATATATGATGGTTTCAAATGATTACAAGAAGCAAAAAGCCAGCCTGGGGAAGGTCTGAGGGCAGAAAGGGGTTAAAGAAAAACAAATGGGGAAAAGAAAAAAGTCTAACACAATCAATATTCTGTTTTCAACACCCTGTCAAGACATAGAGAAAATGCAAAAGTGAAATACTAAATTGATAAAATAATTTGGATATTTTTATACTACTTAGGCAAGTTATTCAAAATGAGATTTTGAAAATCATCCGGAATAAACTTCTCATCTTGTAAAGAAACATGATTTGAGGCAGATGGCAAAGGGCTTGGGTCTGGACAATGGTGGTGGAGGGAGCAGGGTGCAGGTGGGAGGGAGCTGATGGTTCATCCCTTGGTATATTGAGGGTACCTTTGCCACATGTCAAGTACCAGGCTCCTATACCACAAAGACTGTAACATGGTCCCTGCTTGAGCAGATAACAGTCTAGTAAATACATAAATCTGTGCTGAGAGTTGTGGGTGTGTTCCGTTCTGAGAATATTCCCCAGCATTCTCGACGTGGACCTGCATGCTATCCCCATCTTGTATTCACCCAGCTTAGAGTATAGCAGCTACTTGCATTGAAGATCTCTTTCTTCAGGAATAGCTGAGGTTTAGTTAAGTCTTTGTAACTGTGAAAAAGCTTGAAATCCTTTTGTTCTAACTCTTTGAGGAGACTGTACCAGAACCGCACGACACTGCTGTCAGTGCCACTAACCTCAAACCCGGGCCAGTGGAGATGGATCTCAAAGATGAGCTGGCCAATCTGTTCAATGACATTTTCCAGAATGAGATTTTCCAGAACCTTCCATTCTGCACTTTCCAGATCTGCCTTGAGCACATCAATCTGTAACAAAACAATGAGATGATATGAGTGGATTTGACAAATCACTGATAATGCCACCTTGAAATCAGGAGCCTCACACTGTAACCATCTCCACAAAGAAGCAAAACTTGTAAGATTGTAGAGTTGGAGATAATATTCAGGAAGTTGTTTCTGACTTGAATGTCTAACCTCATTCCACTCTGACTGCTACATAGACAAATGGCAGAATGCCAGGCAGAAATCATAATAGTTGCTTGCTTTGGGCCCAGTGGGAATGGATATCCAAGAAATAGAAACTGTGTCATATATGTCACAGAGTCCACAATCTATCTGCTGCTTCAAGTGACACAGCCATGACAGCATGGTGGCCACAGGGAGGGATTCACGGAGGGCTATTGCCCATAGGGGCCTCCTCACAAACCTTATCCCCTCCTACCCCAAATGCAAGGATTGGAAGCCAATGAAACAGTTCTTAAGTATCTGAATATTGGGCTTGTAAAAAAGTTTATTATGCCATGATTTCTTTCAAATGGAGAAAAGCAACACCATCTGCTCATTTAATGAATAAGAGGAGTCTTCAAAAAGTTCATGAAAAATGCATGTGATGAAGAAACCGTGCCTGGATTTCAAAACATTTTTGCACCAAAATAATCTTTCCATTCCACTTTCTATGAACTTACTGAAGTTCCCTTTGCATGTGTCCTCAGCCTAGGTGAGATGGAATACAGGAAAGACTGTAGGAGGGGAGGAAAACTAAGCTGCGATTTAACTGTGAAAATCAGCTGCTTTGGGCTGGTTTTAAACACAATGCATTACAATCGCAGAAGTCTACATTCCCTCAGAAACCCAGGAAAGCTAATCCTTCCCAAGCACTTACCGATGCTTGATACTCTGTTAAGTGTTTTCCCTTACAATACCCATCTAATCCTCTCGACAGTCCTGCGAGGGTGGTTATGTTAGTGTCCCTTGATTAGCGTTTACAGAAAACAGACTCAGTTGTAACCGACCCCTTGCCTTCCTTGTGTGGTAGAACCAGAACACCGTTGCCAGTACCCCTGTTCCTAACCACGATGTGATGTGGCCTCCCCAGTAAGCAGCAAGGAGAATGGTAATTCAGAGTCCCGAGGAAGTTTTGAGTATGGACAATCAGACGCTATTTGGCCAGTGGACAGAAGTCAGCGAGTAGAGTATCGTGAAACATCACTTTACATTTACAGAGTGCTTTTCAGAAGGCATTATTTTCCCACACGGAAGGAAGCCAACAGCATCCACAGAGTGGGAGGACCAGGGTGAAAAGAGCCCGGCGGCCTTGGAGCCTAGGTTGTGGTCCGTGGAGGCAACCGCAGGACCTTAACCGCCGTCGCGAAAGCTGCCTCCTAAAGTCACTAGCACCAAGGCCCACGAAAATGAAAACATCGTTACTTGTTTAGAAGGAGCAGGATAAACACGAGGCCGGTCCTGCCCAGCCGGCCCTTCTTCTCAGTGCACGTTGGTTGGAGCAGTTCCCATGCAAGGCTGCAACATAAGTACAATGGCAACAGCCCTTGTGTGATTTCAAAGAAGAGAAAGTTCATGGGGTGAACACATAATTAGTGCAGGAGTGTGAGTTTGCCCAAAGTCGTGAGATCACATAGGGGATAGTTACTCTCCTAGATGGCCCCTGCAGTCTATCAAAGAAGAGTTATGGTAACAACTCCAAGAATACTCAGACGAGCTATCTGTAGACCAGTCCTTTGGTTCAAGAGTCCCAAAATCAAAGCAAAAAAATCCACAAAAATCTTTCTTTAAAAATAAACTGAGCCAAGGCAGATTCCAATGAACACACACCAGACTAAAATCGTTCTTGTGAATTGCATACAACATAATTAATTCACTGTTTTTTTCTATCTCACTTGCAATGGCACTTCCATGGTTTTATTTAATTTTGGCAGTCTTAAGCAGAATATTCCTGGATGAAGGGTAATTAAGCTGCCAAAGGAAATATTTAATTGAAATCTCATAGAATGTTCTAAATGGTACAAAAAATATCCCAAACTCAAAAATCAGTATTTGCTGTATCAAATCCTACAGCCACGAATTTTTTAGGTTTCTTACAGATTGATTTTTCACTGTGGCTTATGGGTATATGTTCAATGTGATGAATGAATCAAAGCATTAATCAGTTTACAACTGACCTAAAAAACTACACTGGTTAAATATTGGAGAGTCTATTTATTTTTCCAAGCATATTTATAAATAAACAGGAGGTAAGAATAACTGGCCGAGAACTAAATTCTTAGATGCAATCACAGCAAATATATTCTGCATGTAGAAGTCCACTGGCTTGTGTCCTGGCTGCCCCATTTCCCATCCAGCTCCCTGCTTTTGCCTGGAAAAGTAGTGGTTAATGGTCAAGTTCTTGGGTGCCTGTACCCATGTGGGAAATCCAGAGAAAACTCCTGGCTCCTGGCTTCAGATCAGCTCAGCTCTGGCCTTTGCAGCCATTTAGGTAGTGAACCAGCAGATGGAAGATCTCTCTCAGTCTTTCCTGTCTGTAACTCACCCACCCTTCCTTCCTTCTGCCTTTCTCCTCCCCCCCCCCACCCCTGCTCCCTTTCTCTCTCTGTCTTTTTCTTTCTTTCTGGAAGTACAGTGGCTGAATAGACAACTAAACAAAACTCACCTCACCAGTACAGATGTACAAAGACTGAAAGCGAATGAATGGGTATCCAGCATTATGGTTCAATTGGCTAATCCTCCCCCTGCAAGCACTGGGATCCCATGTGGGTGTGGGTTTGTGTTCCGGCTGCTCCACTTCCTATCCAGCTCCCAGCTTGTGGCCTGGGAAAACAGTCTAAGATAATCCAATGCCTTTGGACCCTGTGACCACGTGGGAGACTCATAGGAAACAGCTTGTAGCTTTGGATTAGCTCAGCTCTGGCTGTTTCAGTCATTTGGGGGAGTGAACAAGTGGATGCAAGATCTTTCTCTCTGTCTCTCCTTTTATATGTAAATCTTCCTTTCCAATAAATGCTTAAAGCAAGGAGGAGTGGTTAGAGTAGACAATTTGATTCAAAAGCCATATAAAACAACAAAGATCACTGCATAATGAACAAAGGATCAAGTTAATATGAGACAATGATGATGTAAATATTTATCCATCCAACATTGGAACACTCAGTTATTTAAAATAAACATCATTTATTTAAAATAAACATCATTGTATGCACGATAGTGTAGTGGTTAAAGTGCTCGCCTTGCACACGCCAGGATCCCATATGGGCGCCGGTTCTAATCCCGGCATCCCCGCTTTCCATCCAGCTCCCTGCTTGTGGTCCGGGAAAGCAGTCGAGGACAGCCCAAAGCCTTGGGATCCTGCACCCGCATGGGAGACCCAAAAGAGCTCCTGGCTCCTGGTCACTTGGGAAGTAAATCATCGGATGGAAGATCTTCCTCTCTGCCTCTCCTCCTCTCTGTATATCTGACTTTCCAATAAAAACAAATAAATCTTTAAAAAGAATCATTATATGTAAAGAAGACAGAGACTCAAATGCATTAAAATTGTTGGTGATGTCAACATTCCACTTACATCAGGGTACATATCATGGAGACAAAAAGAACAAAGAAGAGCTGACATTGTGTCACAGTGGGTTAAACCACCAATTTAATGCTAATAGAGAGTTGCTTCAATCCCAGGTGTTCCACTTCTGGTTCTGCTTCCTGCTAAAGTACCTCAGAAGGTAACAGAAAATGGTCCAAGTGCTTGAGGTCAGCCTGAGGTATCCTGTTTACCTGCACCACCAAGCAAAGTCCTTCTTCGTTCAGTGTTGATTTCAAAAGAGAAAACAACAGATACTCGGTGCTTACTTCTTTTCTTTATAAGGTCGGTGCGTCTCCATCCTCTGCAAAGTCTCTGCTGCCTTCCATGGTACTCCAGCTCTGTCTCAAGCATGCCTGAGTCACTGCTTCTTCCTTGTTTCGGTCTTCATTGTTCAGGAAGTACATAGACACCCCTAGTCATCTATCTTGGTGATGTCACCCTCAAGCCTGATTTTTTTAAATTATTTTTTTTAAATAATGATCTTTATTTTTGATGATTTTTACATAGTTGATTAGGATATAAGGGTCAAGGGCTACAGGAAGGTGGGTGAGACCATTATTTCCACATTCTCTCTTCTTTCCTTCTTGCATCTGGGGAAAGGGGAGATAAGGGGAGAAGCCACATCCAGTCTCCCAAACGCCTCTGTATCCTGGGATGGAAGACAGCCACCTGACACCACCCCAAGGTCCCTGAAGTGGGGCATGCTCCAAGGGTCCTGCTCAAGAGGTTTTAATAGTTCAACAGTTCTGGATTACTGCCGATCTTGTAACTCCAAGCACGATGAAATCTCTCCAGAATCCACTGGTTGACACAGTCTACCTTAGAGTCTCTGTTTGCCCAGATGCTCACTGCCAACACTTGGTGGTGTAGTTGATCAATTTGTTTTGTCCCCCAACCTCTGTTATGATACCAGGTGATTTCTGAAGACTCCAATGTACTGCCATACCCTCCATGTGCACCTGGATATGCTGTCCACCAAGGAGGCCCAGCTCTGATACATGCACTCCACAGTCAGACCATGGAACCTGTAATTCTTTCTATGGTTGGGGTTCTGAGTCCAGCGATTCAACTGGGGGGAATCCCCAAAAGAAACTGCGTCTGAGGTGATCCCAAGACCTGAGTGTGTGCTTGCCATTACAGGGTCTGGCACGGTCCATCACCACAATCAGCTTATGCACATACTGGAAGTTGAAATTGCTTGGTTAGTTCTGTCTCCAGCCCTGTCTTCTACACAAACCAATGGGTGTTGCAGCCCATTCCAATCCTACCACACACCTGGCTCTCACACTAACCAGTGGGAATAGTAGCCTAGCAGGGTAATCCACAATAACCCCCATCAGGCCTGCTCCCTGCCCTAGTTCCCGTGCTTGCCAGTATGTACAGCAGACTGGTCCAGTCTGTCCCATATCTGATTCAGTTCTCATAGATGCCAATGGGCATTGAAGCCTAGTTCAACCTAACTAACCCCACTATCCAACCCACACTTATGCTGGTGGGTTCCACTCTGTCTAGCCATGCCTGTTCCAGTCCTGGTTCTTACCAGTCAGAGTGACAACCCAAGGGAGAGGTGCCCATTAGTTCCCTAATTGGCTCACTCCCACTTCTGAATCTTACACTCTCCAGGTGGTTCTGCAGTTTCACTTAACAGAATTTGCCCCATGACAGCATCTACCAGCTGATGCTGCAGCAAAGCCCAACCAACCCACTCTGGCTTATGCATGCATCAGCAGGAACAGTCAACCCAGCCTGGTTTTCTCCTGGTTCAACTCACATGAAGCCAACCAATGTTGTAGCCCTGCCTGGCCTGATCTGCCCCCTCCCAGCTCTCATGCTCACCAGTGGGAATGGTGGTTCAGCAGGGGAGCCCACTACAGCCTTCTCATTGGGCTTGCCCCCTCCCATGCCCACTTGGGTGATGTGGCCCAATCTGCCATGGTCTGCCTCAGTGGGTACTGTAGCCTGGCCAGCATGGCCCACCCAGGGCTACAGCCTCATCCAGTCCAGCCAACCCCAAGTCCTGGCCCTTGTGAAGTGGATTGTGCTGTGGCCCAATCTGGCCTGACCCACACTCCATTCTGGTGCTTAGATTCTCCAGTGGGTGATATGAACTGCTTGGCCTGGTTCACCCCTGACCTGTGCCAAATGTATGCTGCTGGGTTCCATTATCTGGCCTGGTATGGGCGCCTCCCAATCATGGTTCTTGTGCTTACCTGCAGGGACTGCGTCCCAACAGAGGAGTTTCCCAAGCTCCTCCATCAGAACTTCTCCCAATGCACCATTGGTGGGTCCTTGGGTAAGTCCTACTTAGTCCACCTCCTGTCCTAGCAGGAAGAGTGGTCTTTCCTGACCAGTCTTCTCCCATTCTGGTTTTTTTTTTTTTTTACTGTTATAGCCCAGTCAACCCTGCTCCACACTCAGACACAGCTCACACATGACTTAGTAGAGGCAGAGACCTAGTCCAGCCCATCCTACACCTATCCTAGTTCTCACAACCACCAGTTGGTGCTGGAGTCTAGCCCAGTCTGGTATGCCCCAGACCCAGCCCACACTTGTGCTGAGGAACACTGCAGCCATGTCCAGACCAGACAGCAGCCCCCACTCTGGGCCTTGCACTCACAAGTGGAACCACAACCCAGCCAAGGTATACCCTTAGCTCCCTAGTCATAGATCTTGCACGAGCCAGTGATGGCTCTCACCCTGCTTGGCGTAGTCCCTCACCTGTCTTGGCCTTTTCCCTTGGATGGTGTAGCCTGGCCTGACATGGCCAGTGCCCAGTCCCAACTCTTGTTGTGGTTGCTGGAACCTGATCTTGCTCAATCTGTTCCCATCCCTGACTCATGCAAACCAGTAGGTGTGACAGCCTAGCCCCGCATGACCTGAGCTCTATCCTGGTTTCTGCACTTGTAGGTGACCTAAGGTTTGCTCAGCCCTGCACGGTCTATCCCCTCCCAAAACCAACCCGCACATTAGTCAACAGTTGGAGCTATCTTTCCCAGCCTGCTGACCCCCAATCTTGGACCACATGCTCACCACCAGGAGCTATGACCCACTAGGGGAGTTTCCCAAGTCCCCCTCTCAGTCCAATCCCTCACTCATATCTCATATATGACAATGGATGAGCCTTTGCTCAGCTTAGTCTGCCCCTTAGTCTGGCCTTGTACGTGCTGGTGAATGCTGCAACCCAGCCTGTTTCACACCCTGTGTTAGGATGCACATGCAGGTGCTGCATCCTGGACCTGCACAGAATGTTTGCAGTCCCAGTACCCGTGAGTATTGGCAGGTTCCATGATCACTCCTAGCTCAGCCCACTACCACCCCAACGCTTGAGCTAACCAATGGGACTTCTATTTCCACAGGGCTTGGCCTGCATATCTCCCACAGAATCTACCCCAGGACCTGGTTTTCTCACATGCTGGTTGGTGTCTTGACCTTGCCTGATGTGACCTGTCTCTTGTTCCAACATTCAGTCTGGTACTGGGATCTAGCCCTGCTAGACAGACTCTCAGCCCTAGCTTTCACGTGGACTGGCATGTGGTGATCAACCAGGACTCCCTTGTGGGCTGGTGCATGAGTCTGACCCACACAGATCTTCTGGTCTCTCTCCTTCAAACCACTTAATCTTAGTCCCCTTAGTTACCTGTAAGTACAGTGGCCCTGTCATTGGGTGTTCCTTAGGATTCATTCCCCACCTACACGTACAGTGGCCTTAACTATGGATATCCCTAAGCAGTAATTCCACACCCCCAACTCCCCAGAGCTTGTTGCCAGGCAGCACTGTTGGTACTCTGGCTGCCCACAAGCTCAGGATTTACCCTCTGCATGCCAGTAGTGGACAGGAAGCTAGGATCGTCAGCAGGAAGCCTGGATTGGTGCAGATTTTCCGAGTCACAGCCACGTGACGGGAGAGTCAGACACCCATGCCTCTGCCCAGACTTACCTGGACTCTGCCCACCAACATGGCGGCGGTGGGTGGAGCCATGGTCCTTAGCCTGCACGGAGCTGTCCGAGACCCATCCCCTGCTTGATCGCTGTGGACAGAAGAAATTCTCAGACCTCAGAACCCGCAAGCCCAATTTATTTTTATTTGACTTGAAAGGCAGAAAAACAAAGACAAGGAGAGAGACAGAAAGATAGATTAACATTTTATCCATTGCTTAACTCCCCAAATATCAATAATAATAGCAAGGACTGAAGCAGACCAAAGCCAAGAGCCTAGAATTCAATTCGAATCTCCCACGTAAGTGGTAGGAACCCAAGTACTTGAGTTAAAATCTGTTGCTTTCTTAAACACCTTAGTAAGAAGCTTTGACCAGAGGAACCAGAACTCTAACCAGACATTCCAACATTGGATGCAACAACGTTACTGCTACACCAAGCATTTGCCCCCCAGTTTGCTGTTTAACGCAAGAGATCACGCACCTCTTTACATGGCAAAAAGTTTTCACCTAGCATACTAACCCAAAGAGGGTCCTTCAGGCTGCCACAAGAATGCAACAGAAGTGAGTGAGGGTCCCAGCACAGGCAAGAGGTGGCTATGCTTCCAGATTTTTCACTTCAACAAGAGTAGCTCCCTTTTGATTTCTCACATATACTCAGAATTCTGTCCAAAGACTGCATTTGAAAAGGCAGCTCTCCTATTTTGAAAGCTTCTATCAGCTAACTTTTTAAAACAGCTCTTATAATGATTGAACTTCTGGTGGACATTTGGGATTTCTGGCCAAAGGAACAGTTACAAAACTGATGTGATTAACAAACTTATAGATAAATCTTAAATCCTCAGAAGTAGATCAACAGAGTCAAAAAATAGGCACAGCTGGCAAGTTGAGCTCTTGAGACACAGAACCAACTTTTTTGGGCTAAGAAAATGTGTAAGAAAATGATTTTTTAAAGTCTTCATTAATCAATGAACAGAAAGGCAGAGAGAGGGAGAGAACTTCTCCAGCTGCTGGTTCACTCCCCATATGGCCTGGGTTAGAAACTCCATCCCAGTCTCTCTCATGGCTTGCAGGGGTCCAGGTATCAGGGCTGTCAGCTTCTGCCTTCCCAGCTACATTAACAGGAGACTGGATCAGTCTCAGAGTAATCGGATATGAACTGGCATTGTAATATGGGATGCCAGTGTTGCAAGTGACAGCTTAACCTACTGTACTACAATTTTGCCCCTTGCACAAAGCTTAAAATAGGTCGATATCATGAATTGTAATGCTAATTAGTCATGATTCTGTTCATCAAAATCTTTAAGAGCCAGAGTTACATAAACAACAGCATTACCTTTGAGTATTAACCATCTGGCTTAGCAATCAACTAAGTAAGAATAAGGTATTTCCTGTTCAGATTTTACATCCTGTAAGTACAATTGCTTGCTTCGGTATCACTTGACTTGTTTGGGCCAGGATCTCACACCATAAACCCTTTATTTATACATGCAATTCACATGTTGTAAAAGAGGCCTGAAAAGGAGTAGAGAAACTGAGTTTTGTGATTGAGCACATAATTTAAATTAAAGAACAAAAATTTGGTCATATCATCTGGTTACATATTAATTTTTTTTAAAGATTTATTTATTTTTATTGGAAAGTTAGTTTTACAGAGAGAAAGAGAGACAGAGAGGACAGAAAAAGCTTCACTCCTCAAGTGGACTCCATGGCGGGAACTGAGCTGATGCAAAGCTAGGAGCCAGGAGCTTTTTCCAAGTTTCCAAAATGGGTGCAAGATCCCAAGGCCTTGGGTTGTCCTTTACTGCTTTCCCAGGCAACAAGCAAGGAGTTGGATAGAGAGCAGAGCAGCCAGGACATGAACCAGCATCCATATAGGATATCAGTGCATGCAAGGTGAGGACTTTAGCTATTAGACTGCCATGCAGGCCCTATGTATGAATATTTTTGAGAACTGAATTTTACTGACCACTCTAACAAATCAAGCTATATTAATTACTGTATGGGTCAATATTCATCATTTCAAAATAACTGCATCAATACAACTTCTTCCTGCTTTTGAGCTTAATTGTAAAAAGTTGTTATTTGATGATAAAATAAATTTAGGCTTTTATATGTCAAATCTATTTAAGGAAAGATTTATCTGCACCTATAAAGCTAGAAGTTAAATGCATTATAAACAGGATCTTCTTGTAAAAAAAAAAGAACAAAATAATATTTCTTAAATGAACAGGAAGATTTAAAGCCTCTTTGAGAGCTTTAGACTTTAAACATTCTAACACAGGTTCAATTACCACTGCCAACTGACAGAAATGTAACAAACAACATAAGATTTTTGCTCCCTCTTGGCAAAGAGAGACGAGGCTTGCCCTGCGCGTTATAAGAAATATGAAGGGTCACTCTAAGCTAATGTAGATCAATTCTGAGCTAATAAGAAAAGAAAATATTTTTCTGTGTGGTAATCATCTCACAGAATGAACCCCTGCAGGAGGCAACACTGCAAATGAATTTGAAAGGAAATGAGGACAAACATTTACAGACTTTAGTGTGTGCCAGAGAACCCTACCTGGGGCTGCTGGGTTGGGAGAAGGAATGTGTGTAGCAGCCCTTGAAGCTCAAGACAGACACCTGTACTGGGGGAGCTGGTGACATGAAGTCAAAAGGCTCTTGGATACTGGTGGAGCAGCTACTGTGACAGTAGCAAGAAAGCTGCCCAGGGCTGATTCAGCCAGAAAGGCAACAGCAGCACCAAGGACAGCTCCAGCCATAAGCTGGAAAAATAGCTACCGTCTTAAAGTTACATCAAACAGATCTTTTACTTTCCTGTCCTAATTGTATTTCTACAAGCATCCTAAAGCATTTCTAGAAAGACATAGGACATAAAAGACATATAAATTATTCTTATGGGTATCAGAAAATAACCAACTAAGTGTCCAAACAAAATGTTCTTCAGGAAGACATATTCTTGAAGCTCAATGGGTTAATCTTCGCCTTTAAATGATGAGACTGCGTCAATACCAAAGTATTATGGGGACAGCAATGAGATTCAAGCCCAAATGCAAAACCAGCACTAACTTAGAGGGTCATAAACTCATTTGGTTCTTTAGGATTTTTTTTTTCCAGCGGGTGGTTATGATATGTCCTGACACTTAAGCAAGAAGAGCTTTTGTCCTGGGAGTGAACATTTATGAAACTCAGCAGTGAGTGGGATAAGGCGGTAGAAACCAGAAGAGGAGACAGGAAACATTTAGAGGCTTCAGGGGGAATGTGTGCACATGAACAAACTGAAAAATGCTGTTTAAATATATATATATATATAAGGATTATCTTCATCACCTAGCCTAGTCTTATTTCAGATCTTAGCATCACCCCAGATAAATCAGTTTTCCAGTCTTAAAGCCATAAAGATGTGAATGTAGCATTCCCAGTTCTTTAGATCTTCCAGGGTTACCCTGAAGTCCTCGATATACAGATCCTATAAGTCATCTAGAGAAGCAGATAGCCACGGTTTTCATTCATTTATATGTGTTAATTCTCTTATCCAGTCTGTAAGCTGCTTCAGGATGGGGACATAACTTCCCTTGGGCCATCAAGTTCTTATCAGAATTCCTTGATCACAGAAGGCGTAAAATCCCATCAGACAATAAGTGCTGCCCATTTTGCCTCAGAAATATATTGGGCCTGACCTCTTCTTTCCTCTTCCACCTCTGTGGTCAGTTTGCTACAGACTACATCCATGAAAACATATAGGAGCCAACGGTGGATATAAGGTGTGAAACAGCTGTGAAGTTCTCCATCCCATTTGGCACAGTTGTGTTGGGGCCTTGATTTGCAACATTCTGTAAATGCTAAGCTCCAATTAATATAGAGCTTAGCTTTTCTTCAAAGTGTCATGAATTTCTCTGCCCATGTTTTTCATTTATTGCATTTCTTTTGGTGGAACACCAAAAATTTCTCCAACTCATCTTCTCTTTCTACCAACAGGAGAGTCAAATTTCCCTTCAAGTACTGATGGAAGATAATTTTCTTTAATACTTTGAGTTTGAAGGTTATTAAAAAGTACTTACCACCAGGATCTAAAGGGGTCCAATCACCTGAGAAGGCACAACTGACCACAAGTACTGGATAGGGCTTGGAAATAAAGATTGGGTTTCTCTTGAGGAATACTTCATTGGCATTAAACTACAAAGTTCCCATTTCAAATATTTTCTGTTAGTTGATAAAACAAAAGAATGATTCAACACATACATACTATCAATACAAAATCATGCAAGTGGCATTCAGTTTTCTACTGTATTCAGTGTGTCTAAGACAGTGAACTGTGCCAATTAAAAGCAAAAGAACATTTAGGAATGGTTTGAAACTGTGATGTCTCATTTGTGTGACCATGTGTGGCCATATAAACTCAAATTACATAAAATTAAAATTATAGAGACTGCCAAAATCATACAAAATGAAAACTAGAAAAGCTCTGCTACATTCCACATGCCCAACAGTCACACAAGGCAAGTGGCTTGTCACCATTTCCAAGTGTAGCTATAAGACATCTCTATCATCAAATGCTAGCCTTGTAGACTGAGTTTGGAAGTGTGCCCTCACTTTCAATTTTTTGGATTAATTTGCAAAGAATTGCTGTTGGTTTTTCCGTAGAAGGTTAATAATATTTGATTGTAAAGCAAATTTCGTCATGGCCTCTTGTTTTCTTGGAGAATTTTGATTACTGAGTTAATTGCACGACCTGTTATTGTTCTGCTCAGGTTTTCCTGTGTCTTAGTGGTTCATTTTTGGTAAAATACAATACAATACAATACAATACAATAAAATAAAACAAAACAAAATAAAATATCAATGCTTTTTCTCCAAGTTTTTCAATTTGTTGGTGTATACTTGTTCCTAATAGCCCTGTGTGTTTCTATGGTATCAGTTGCAATATCTCACTTTTTGTCACAGATACTATTTATTTGAGTTTTATTTTTCCCCTGAGTTACTCTAGTGACAAGTTTATCAATTTAGTTTATCTTTTTTTTTTAAAGATTTATTTATTTATTGGAAAGTCAGATATACAGAGAGGAGGAGAGACAGAGAGGAAGATCTTCCGTCCGATGATTCATTCCCCAAGTGAGCCGCAATGGCCGATGCCATGCCGGTCCAAAGCCAGGAGCCTCTTCCGGGTCTCCATGCGGGTGCAGGGTTCCAAAGCTTTGGGCCGTCCTCAACTGCTTTCCCAGGCCACAAGTAGGGAGCTGGATGGGAAGCGGAGCTGTCGGGATTAGAACCGGCGCCCATATGGGATCCCAGGGCATTCAAGGCGAGGTCTTTAGCCACTAAGCCATGCCGCCAGGCCCTAGTTTATCTTTTCAAAGACCCATTAATCTTGATTTCATTTTATTGGTCTTTTGTATAGCTTATTATTTTCTATTTTATTTCTTTCTGCTCTGGCATTTTAAAAAATAATCTCTTTTATTCTGTTTTTCAATCCAGTTTGTTCTTGTTTATATATATGTACATATCCTTGAAAACTATGGCTGGGTTATTTACTTCATACTTCTGTAATTTTTAAGTAGGTACATATTGCTATAGACTTTCCTTTCAGTAGTATTTCTGTATATCTTTCAAGTCTTTGTGTGTTGCATTTCTGTTTACATCAGTAACAAGGAATTTTAAATTTTCTTTTGATTTCTTCAGTGACTCATTCATGCAGAAGCAGGTTCTTCAGTCCCCCACATATTTGAGTAATCTTTGGAATTTCTTTTTGTTGTTAATTTCTTGTTTCATTCCATTATTATCAAGCAAGGATGTATGCTATGACTTCAGTTAAAAAAAAATTGTTGAGGCTTGTACTGTAGCCTAATATATAGTTTATCCCAGAAAATGTGTCATGTGCTGGAATATTCTGTCAATGTTTGTGAGGTCCATTTGGTATCTCACATAATATGGTCTAACTTTGAGATTTCTTCATTGATTTAGTTCATGCAGATTATATGTCATTATTGAAACCGGGGTGTTGAAGTCCCCCACTATCATTTTATCAGACCTTGACTCTTCCAAAAGGACTGATAATATTCTAAAGTAAAATTGGGTGCTCTGGCACTAGCTGCAGGTACATTTAACATTATATTTTCATGTTTAATTGACCCTTTAGCCATTATATATTGACCATTTTTGTCTAAAATCTATTGTGTCAAATATAAGAATAGCAACTCCTGTTCATTTTTCAGTTCTGCTTACATGACATTTTCCCCCCATCCTTCTGCTTTTGGTCTCTATGTGTCTTTTCTAGTGAGATGCATTTCTTTCTTTCTTTTCTTTCTCTCTTTCTTCTAAGATTTATTTACTTATTTGACAGAGTTATATATACAGCGGTCTGTGTAATGCCATAGAAAGACAAGCCTCTGCCTTCAGTCCTGGGAGCCCATACGGACTCTGGCTTGAGCCACAATTGCTCCACTTTCAATCCCTCTCCCTGTTTGTGGCCTGGGAAAGCAGTAGAGGATGGCCCAAAGTCTTGGGACCCTGCACCACGAGGAAGTTCCAGGCTCAAAATCAGATCAGCTCCAGTCATCATGCCAATTTGGGGAGTGTCTCTTCCTCTCTTTTCAATAAAAATAAATAAAATCTTTTTCAGATGTAAAACTTTAAAAAAATAAAGAGAGAGAAGGATAAAGATTTTCCATGTGCTGGTTCACTCCTCAGGAGGAAGCCAGGGGCTGGAGCTGCTTGCAGTTCTCCCACATGGTGCAGAGGTTCAAGTAGTTGGGCCATCTTCTGCTTTTCCCAGGTGCTTTGGCAGGAAACTGAACTCAAAGTGGAGTAGCCACATCTCCAACCTACATGCATAAGGAAAGCCAACAGGCAGGCAGCAACGTTACCTGCTCCACCACAGTGCCAGCCCCGAAGTACTTCTTGTTGACAACATAATGTTGGATGTTCTGTTTTTATCCATTCATTCTGCCTACATTTCTAAATTAGGGAATTTAGATTGTTTGCATTCAAAGTTATTATTGATTGATAAGTAATGATATAATTATATTAAGAGATGAAGTAAACCTATGAAGAGGAACTGACAAAGGGGGTAGCTGTAGTAATGGGCTGTCTGGGAAAGGAACAAATACAACAGCATGGCTCTATCAACATGCATACATGTTGTGGGGCTCAGGGGCAAAGAGGTCACTAAGTCAACAAGGTGGCAACTAACAGTGAAGGTCACTGGGTTACATGTGGTGAGCAAGATGGTGGCCAAGGACAGAACCCTGGGCGTGAACCAGGGCATGGGTCAAGTGGTTTCCAAAAGACTGATTGGCCAGGGCCATTTCGCTCACCTACTCCGGCCTATGGGGGGTAGCTTCCTTAGTCGTGCTCCTAGTGATTGGCTCCTAGTTTCTCCCTCCTGGAATTCCTGAAATTCCTGACCTGAGGCTATCCATTACCCTAATTAAGAATCTGTTCTTCCTAAATAAATCTGCTGGACAGAACCCCTGCCCGTCTGTTTGTCTCTGGTGCACCGGGAGGCTGGGCAGCCGGGCAGCAGTTCACCGCCTCCGGCAATGGGGTACTAGAGGAATCTGTGGGCGAGACCCGCACATGCAACCCTGCGAACATTCTGTAAGTCATCCTCTGGCTCTGAAGTATCCAATCAGACCGCATACAACCAAATATGTAGAGGGGGAATAGAGTTGTTTACTAAGGGGAAACAAGACAATTCTGTGCTATGCTGAGGGCTCTTTGTGGGCCTGAATCACAGCTGCTTCCTGCTGAAAGCCTCGGTGTCTTGTCCCTCTCTGTTCTGTATCCTGCTACCATTTTCACTTAATTTTGAGAAGTTTTGTTTATTTAGTTTGTTTGAGAGGGAGAGATGATGTGTCAGGGCACAGAGGCAAAATCTTCCATTTGGCAGTGCACTGCCAGCTGGGGCTGGGACACACTGAAGCCAGGAACTCAATCCAGGTTTCCCATGTGGGCGGTAGGGACCCAAGGGGCTGAGCCATTGCCTGCTGCTTTCAGGATGAAACTAGAATCAGCAGAGGCAGAACCAGAAGCTCCACATGCTGGTATGAGATGCAGGCAACACTAGCTTTTTTCTTAATTAGCAGATCAAACTTTTGCCCTTCACTATTTAAAATTTGTTTTCTTTCTACTTTATTTTACATACCTTCTCTTTTTCTAAAGGGTATTGTAATTTTACATGTCTTCACAGAGCTGCTGATTGTTTTCTTTGTTTCTGTTTTCAAGACTCCCTTAAACATCTTCTGTAAGGTCAATTTGCTGGTAAACAATTCCTCCAAATTTTGCTCAGCTTGGAAAGTATTTCTCTTTCATTTGTGAGTAACACCTTTACTGAATATAGTATTTTTGGTTGAGAGTTGTATTCTTTAAAAAAAACTTGAAGGGCCCAGCACAGTGACCTAGTGGCTAAAAGTCCTTGTCTTGGATGCACCATGACCCCATATGGATGCTGGTTCTAATCCTGGCAGCCCTGCTTCCCATCCAGCTCCCTGCTTGTGGCCTTGGAAAGCAATTGAGGATGGTTCAAAGTCTTGGGACCCTGCACCCGTGTGAGAGAACTGGAAGAAGTTCCTGTATCCTAACTTCAGATTGACACAGCACCAGCTGTTGTGGTCACTTGGGGAGTAAATTACTGGATGGAAGATGTTCCTCTGTGTCTCTCCTCCTCTCTGTATATTTGACTTTATGATAAAAATGAAATAACTTTTAAAATAACTTGGAAATATTTCATTTCCTCCTGGCATATATGGTTTCTGTCAGAAAAAATATTCTAGGGGATGGCAATGTGGTACAGCATGTTAAGCCACTTCCTGTGAAGCTGGCATCCCGTGTGAGGGATGGTGTGTTCTGATTGCATCACTTGCAGTCCAGCTCCAAGCCTGGTCCTGGGAAGACATCGGGAAATGATCCAACTGCTTGAATTCTTGCCACCCATGTTGGAGGTCTAGATGAAGGCCCTGGCTCCTGTTGTCAGCCGGATCCAGCCCCAGTCATTGCAGCCATTTGGGGAGGGACTAAACAGACGGGAAAGCAATCTCTTGCTCTCTCTCTCTCTCTCTCTCTCTCTCTCTCTCTCTTCCACCTTCCAAATAAATAATTCTTAAAATTATATTGCTAATCTAATGGAGATTTCCTTAAAAGTGGCTTCGTGCTTTCATATTACAGATTTAAAAATTCTCTCTTTGTGCTGTACTTTTGAGAGCTCAGCTTTTATGTGTGTGGTGAGGATCATTCTTGGCCATGTCTATTTGTAGTCTCATTAGTCTTTTGTACTGAGATGTCCGTATCTTTCTCCAGAGTGGGGGAATTTTCAACTATTCCTTCACTATATAGGTTGTACAGCCTTAACTCCTTCAGGAATTCCCAGAATAAATGTATTATTTAATTCAGTGGTGTCGAAAATGTTTCAGACAATGTCTTCATTCCCTTTGTTCTTTTGTTTTCTAATGACGTACTTCAAAAGACCACTCTTAAAGTTTAATTATTCTTTCTTTGGTTTTATCTAGTCGATCATTAAAGCTATTGGATTTACTAAGTTCTTCATAGATTTCTATTTGATTTTTTTTTAAGATTTATTTTTATTATTTTGTTTATTGGAAAGGCGGATTTACAGAGAGGAGAGACAGAGAGGAAGATCTTCTGTCCGATGATTCACTCCCCAAGTGAGCACAACAGCTGATACTATGCCGATCCGAAGCCAGGAGCCTCTTCCGGGTCTCCCACGCGGGTGCAGGGTCCCAAAGCTTTAAGCCTTTGGGCCGTCCTCAACTGCTTTCCCAGGCCACAGGCAAGGAACTGGAAGGGAAGCGGGGCTGCCGGGATTAGAACCGGCCCATATGGGATCCCGGGCGTGCAAGGCGAGGACCTTAACCACTTGCGCCACCGCACCGGGCCCTTGATTTTTTTTTAAATTCTCTATCTCCTTGCTGAATTTCTCATTTGTATTATGCACTGATTTCCTAATTTCATTAATTCAATGTGTATTCTCTGAGCTGACATGTGGCATAATGGGTAAAGCTACTGCTTATAATGCCAGTATCACATAGAGGGGCCGACTCATGGCCCAGCTGCTCCACTTCTGATCCAGTTTCCTGCTAATGCTTTGGGAAAAGCAGTGGAAGATGGTGTAAGTGCCTGGACTCCTGCAACTCGTGTGGGAGACCTGGAAAAGCTCCTGGTTCCTGGTTTTGGCCTGACCCAGCTCCGATCATTGTGACCAGTAAATGGAAGATTTTTCTCTCTCTCTCCTTTGCTGTCAAATAAGAAAAATAAATTAATAAATTTGTATTCTCTTATACCTTGATTTTAGCTGCTAGGCTACCACACCCGGTCCAGTAGAGATTTTGTACATCTGTTTCAACTTCCTCATTGTAAAGATAAGGCCAAATGAGGGTTCAGTGCAGCAGCCTAGCACCTAAAGTCCTTGCCTGAAGGTGCCATGATCTCATAAGGGCGTCAATTCATGTCCCAGCAACTTCACTTCCCATCCAGTTCCCTGTTTGTGCCCTGGGAAAGCAGTTGAGGACGGCCCAAAGCCTTGGGACCCTGCACCTGTGTGGGAGACCTGGAAGAAGCTCCTGGCTCCTGGCTTCGGATTGATGCAGCTCCGGCTGTTTCAGCCACTTGGGCAGTGAGTCAATGGACAGAAAATCTTCCTCTCTGTCTTTATTCCTCTCTTTATGTCTGACTTTCCAATAAAAATACAATAAATCTTTAAAAAAAAAATAAGGCCAAATGAGATGCTCAAGATTATAACATAATCAACATAATGTGACAAAGGTTCCACCACTCTTCTGCTCAGTCTACACACACACACACACACACACACACACACACACACACACGCAAATGCAACTGAAGTACCCCTCCAGTCCTACACTTCACTCTTCTTGGGACTCCATGACAAACCACATGGTCACCTTCAGTAGATCACTGATATTTTAGAGAGGAGCACATTTCCTTCCTTCTCCTAATACCTTTGTCTGCCAAGAACCTCTTCACAACAGAAGGACCTAGAAAAGCACAATCTGGCATTTTCTAAATTTACTTCTGATCAATACCAGCTGGTACATTAATAAAGATTCAGATCCCATGAAGTGCACTGAGATCGCTGATTTTTTAAATGAGAAAAAGCAGCAACCTGTATCATTGTTTTGAGTATGGGCAAATGTGGTATGGCAGAGCTGTTGCCTGCACTAACACCCTTCCCTCTCCTCAACAACATGACTCTAATTTCCAGCTGACTCTAATGCTTTTATCTAATAGATAAGAGACTCTATTTTCTAGTCATTCTGGGGCTGTCTTGCCAGGTGACTAAAATCAGAACAGTAAGCTAAAAGTCAACTGTCATGTGCGATTTCTAAGATTTTTCCTTCAAAGAAAGGGTTGGATTTTATGCTTTCACCAGCTCTTTGCCTGGGATGAAGATGTCAGAGTTGACATCCCACCAACAATACTAGACCATGAGAAGAAGGATTACATCCTAATGGTTGGTAAAGGAGGAAGAACCTAGATGGAGCTTGGGTCCCTGTAGCCTAATCTGGAGTCTCCCTACAAGATGTATACTCCTTTTCTTGAAACTTCTTTCATGGGAGAGGAAGCTAACTCTTCAAGGGTTAAGCCGCTGTTGCTTTCATTTTTCATGTGCAACTCACCTAATTTCAAATTCATTTAACATAATCTAGTATTCTTAGCTACTTTTTGAAAGGTGTCTCTATTGAAAAAAGCTATTCAGAGTTGAAACTCTGTGTGAAGATACAGTGACAGTGCAACATGAAACTTTCTGTGAAGACATGGCAAGAGTCCTCTGAAAGGTGAAGTTCCCATCCCAACTTTCACAGTTTTAGGGCATTCTTGAATTGGTACGGTGCTCTCTAATCCCAGGTTTGCTGCTCTTATTCTACATCCTTGGCTTATTTCGTCTCTTCTTCCTACACTATTCTTGAGGCCTGTTTAGGAAGTTTGCTCTCATCTTCATCTCTTTTATACATTTGGAATTCCAGAATATACTTTTAAAGCTAGGTATCAATGTTATTTTGACCAGCCAACGGATTGTACAGGTCTATATACTGTAAATGAAAACATGGATGGTTTTTCCTGAGAAAAACAGAGGAAAATGCTGTCAGAACTTCAAGTGGAACAAGAAAACAAAGATAGTCTTGGCTTCATAATGTGTCCAAGATAATATTCACTTTAGACAATTTTAAGTTAAACACACTGGATCTATCAAAAATCAATGCAACTTATAATTGAGGAAGATCCATGGTTTATGGATCCCAGAGTTCATTTAATTTGAGAGCTCATTTTAAAAAAATAAGATGCAGAAGTTTAAACACATAGCACAGAACTAAATCTAAGTCTCAGAGGGTCTTGTGGCCCATTTAAGTGTGAGACAACAAGCCTAAGTTCCACTAACTTCGTGAGTGGGTCAACCCTGCTTCTAATCAATGCCCTGCTCAGTAGAAAAGAAGGGATTAAGGGAAACAAACTAGAATCAGATGTAAGGCCCAAAGCCAGAAAGCAAAAATATGCAAGAAAAAAATCTAAGCAGTGGGAGTTTTGAACTTCCTATTTAGATTAGGTAGCAATTGGAGTAGGAAAGGAGAGCTTCATAAACCAAAAATATCAGGACCTGAATGTCATATACACAAATAATCCATGTGATACCCAGAAAATGTGCTAGATACTCACTGTAGATCAATTTAAAAACCTCATCTTCAGAAAAAAAAAGAGGTTTGGATAATGTCTTATAGATATAATCTTTCATTGACTCTCACTAGATATTTTTAAAAGTCCCTAACATTTGCCTTAGATATACAATTCTTCTTTTTTGAAGATTTATCTATTTTTATTGCAAAGTTATGTATACAGAAAGTAGGAGAGACAGAGAGGAAGATCTTCTGTCCAATGACTCACTCCCCACGTGAGCACAACGGCTGGCGCTGTGCCAATCTGAAGCCAGGAGTCAGGAGCCAAGAGCCAGGAACTTCCTCCTGGCCTCCCACATGGGTGCCAGGGTCCCAAGGCTTTGTGCTGTCCTCGACTGCTTTCCCAGGCCACAAGTAGGGAACTGGATGGGAAGCTGGGCTGCTGGGACACAAACTGGCACCCATATTTGATCCTGGCACATGCAAGGTAAGGACTTTATCTGCTAGGTTACCATGCTGAGCCTGATCCATGCCATTTGGATACAATAGTTGCATTGCCATTCACATTAATTCCAGAGCTTCTCTATAACCATATGGCATAATTTAGGGGTGGGACACTTTCTTTGTGACTCATGGTTAATAAAGTTCCATTTGTGTGAAAGCAATCACATTACAGTAGGAAATGATCATTTGCATATGTGGAAGCTGGAGCAACTGCTACAAAGCCTGCATTGCTGCTTCTGAGGGGTTTCCTCCCAATAGTCCATCCCCCTTCTAATCCTAAATTCAGGTTCAGGTCCCATTGGAAATGGCCAGTTCTACAGAAGACATCATAACACAAGTTACATTGCCAAAAAGAAAAAAAAATGACTCAAACTTGTTGTACCAAGAAACAAATATGTGATGGTCCAATCCCATCCCAAGTCACTCCATTCCACAGAGCAGGAAAAATGTGGTAAGTGTGTGTTTATAAAAGTGAGCCATGGTGATTGTTAACATAAGGATACTAAAAAGCAGGTGGAAAAACAAAAGTTGTTCAATATTCCAGGCCCAAATGGAAATTGCAATTAGCATTCTGGTTACATTATTGTAGTATTATATTTATTTTACAAAATAATGGCACTCAAACAGTACATATAATTTTGGAATCTGTTTCTGGTGGAACTTTCAGTTGTTTCTTTCACTTAAAAAGGCCATCTGGTTAATGCTAACCAGCAATTGCTTATGTTTCAGGCAAAATTCAATTGCACATCTTGACTTGAACATTCTAGAGACATATATACCAGCAGTTTGAGCTTCTCTTCCTGGGACCTTTTAATTCCACAGTAATGAAGATTACTACCCTCAAAACACACACACACACACACACATACACACACAATGTGACCTGTATGGAGCTATGTGACAACATTAGCCAACCTCTTATAAGACCCAACTACCATTGTGTTTTCATATTGGTAAGAACTTAGAAATTGTCCTGTTCTTTCACATTTCACAGCATCCACTGGTTCAGATCTGACACTCTTAGAATGTACAAGAAGGAACAATTGCAGACTCAAAAGAAAGGAAGGGGTGCAGCATCAAAGCTATCATCTAAAGAGCAGATGCCATCAGAGATTCATTCGTGGAGCACAAGGAGGTAGAGGGCAAGAGAGTGAAGGTGCAGAGGAGGGAAGAGGCAGTGCAGAGAGATGCTGTTCCAGCCACTGTTAAGTTTTCAGAGGCCTCCTGTTGAGATTTAACCTTTCCCATTGTCCCACAACCTTCCTGTGCTCCAGTCCCAGAACAGAGAAACTAGTAGGATGACTGTGTGCTTTGATATGAATAGACATGTGGAGAGTAAATGGTTATCCTTTAGAAAGCGATCCAGAAACTCACGCTTCTAGCTGAATCACAGAGATCAATATGTATAATGGATGTGTTTAAAGTGTGTGTGTTGGCCCAGAGCAGAGAGAGAGGAGGTGATCATCAAAGTTTTATGGCTTGTCATGCCAGGATTTCATCTTCTTGCTTGATTTCAGTGGCAGTGGATTTATAGCAGCTTAATTGAAGTTCCCAGAATCCTCCATCTTCTTATTTATCTTCCTTCTTTAAAAGAATTGCTGATGCCAGGGGAGCTTCAGCAGTTATCTCAGGAGCTAGAGGAGTTTTCCAAAAGGCACTTTCTCAATAGAAACAAAGGGTATTGTGCAGCTTCCCCAGTGTGCACTTAGGGAGATCAGCAGCCAGTCATTTGTTCATCTGCAACCACAAACACGGCCCTGAATGCCATGTTAGCTCTACACTTCAGGCCCCAAAGTGGCTTCAGCTGATAGTTTTCAGGCAGCAAGGTGCTAAAGAGAAGGGAAATTGTCTCCTCCCAGCTTCTCTACTGGATGATATGAGCTTCGTGGAAAGCCATGCCTCTTACAAGACTGAACATTAGCAAGTGACTCTCCCAGCTGTGTAAATTTCTAAAGATCCTTCACTAGTGTGTTCCATCAGAGTCTCCAAGGAGATAAATGTGCTCTGATTGTCCTGACTACACAAGGGGAGGAAGAGCAACCCGCCGCAGCTCTGAGGTGCAGTCACCCAATATGGTCACGTAACCTTAGTCATTGAATATTGCATTAATGAACTCACGTTGAGGAGCACTCCCAGATGTTTTCACTGGAGGGCATTTTAAACTTCTTGTTTCCAAAAAATGGACCATGATGAACTAGGAAAGGCATTGTGGATCTACACACAGGAAGTGTTTACCCAGAGAAGTGGTTGAACTTGAAAAATAACTCACAGGGAACGACCAGCAAAACAGAGTCCTGAGTCTGTTTTTTAAACAAACAAAAACTATATTCAGCCTATATTAAAAATCAAATCTCAGTTTTCTAAGGGGTGGTTTCCAAATCTGCCCTCAAAGGCAGCTGCAAGTTCACAATCCATAGTAAATATCAAATATTTATCCAGAGTTATCCACACTTGTATTCGTAAGATGCCTAAAGGAAAATAATCAACTGCTGATAGCATAGAAACAGCTTCCACTGTGGAGAATAGGACACAGTCCCGTTCTCTTCATAGAAAGGAAAAAAAAAAAAAACAGTTCACATCCATCGAAAGCAAGTCTCAGAACCTGTGATACTTAGAGGATGAGTATTCATTCTTAAATTGTTGGAGTTTTAATAATTTGGAGTTCTCTCTTTGTCTCTCATACAAATTTTTTTTAAAACCAAAAGTAAAATTCCTCATGCCTGCACACATTTTATATTTCAATAATGCTTAGCAGGTGTGCCAGATATTGCTAAAGTAATAGGGCTGATTAGCCCCAATACTGACTAGGACCAGTTTTTGAATGTTTGTTCACCCAATGGTTTTAATAAACTACTCTCTCCAGAGATTTTAGCCTTGAGTTGTCCAGTTTCTACAATATTTCCAGAATTATCTATCAAATGTTAGCCTAATTATTAAAGTCTTTGGCTTAAAAGCCTCTGCCAGTTCGCTATAGCTACAGATGAACTGCAAATCCTCCCAACCTAGATCCACCCCTTCCTTCTGGCCTCATGTCCTGGCTGCCTCCACAGTTTAGGCTTGTGTCAGCCATGCTGAACTTCTTACCCTTCTTCCTTTGATAAACTCATATGTAATTTCCAAGAGCTATTTGACATGTCAACCACCCATCCTGGACTCCCTGGCTGCCCAAGAAAAACAAATTTTTCCACCTCTGTTCTCAGGCACTGAGTGCACTATATAATGGCACAAATTTTGTGCAGACATTTGCAAATATTTTGTCCATTGTATAACCCTTGTATAAATGTTTAGCATTCCTGATGACTTGGAGTGCAGGGACCTTCAGCACTGACTCCTAGTCCCTGGTTCAACTCCTGATTCATTCACAACTGCCTTCTCAATGTATTTACAGAATACCTACATGATACTCAATATTACCCAGAAAAAACAAGCTATGGCTAATAAAAAAAAAAAAAAAGCCAGTCTCTCTTCTGCTTCATGGAAGTATTGGATAGCACTGTATGGTCAACTACCTACAGCTGGAGGGCACAGGGACGTATACAAGATCCTGCGAGGGTACATCCACAACCTCTACAGCCATGGCCCAGAAGGCACATGGCACTCAACTGTTCATTTCTGCTCTGCTGTCCCACTCACCACCACAGTCACTGTCAGATGCCCTCTGAATAGCCAAAGTGTCATTTTATAGTATGTAGACCAAACTGCATGCAAAACATGTCCCATCTCCATCTCTGCCAACAATCATTCTCTTTGCCAAGCGCAATGAAACAAGTGTATGACGAACCAGTAGGAGCGCAGGCATTCGCTAGTCATGCACCAACAGGAACAGTTCTGTTTCCTGGAGGAGATTGTTTTTTTTTTTTCAAAGACAAGCTAATTGGGGATGGGGGTGGGGTAGTCTTGCAGTTTAAGCCTCTCCTTGAGATGATGGTGTTCACATCCCAAGTGCCAGGTCAAGTCCTATTTGCTCCACTTCTGATCCAGCTCCCTTGCCAATGTATCCAACAGAGAATGGCCCAAGAACCTGGGTCCCTGCCACTCACATGGGAGACCTGGATGGAGCCTGATCCAGCCCCAGATGCTTGGGCCATTTGAGGAGCGCACTAGCATATGGAAGATCTCTTTGTTACTCTGTCAAAAATATTTAAATAAGCTAATAATCAACGCAAAGGAATACACCAGCAAAACACACAGAAGAGATATCTCCATTGGGGCACTTCCAGAAGGCCACTGGATTTGTGGGATTGCTCTCTGTGGTGAGGAGGTGGTGTCAGCTACCAGGTCCTATACTTCTGAAAGGTTACAGGCACCTGTTCCATCTGCAGGGATTTCCCAGAGTGTCCTGAGATCTGAGCCCTGAAAGTTCCACCCACCAGTGGTATCTACCATCTGCCTAGGGACAAAAATCATTTTAAGACAAACCAAATTAGGGCAGAAAGAACATGGAGGAAGACAAAAGATAAAACAAGAGTGGCAGATGAGATAGGATGGCAATCTCAGAGCTGACACCATAGAAAGAGATGGCATACAGAGCCTACTGAAAGAATCGCATCAAATCCAGGAGGCTTTCTATTTAAAGTGTTTTCTACCAAAAGCTTAATACATCAGCTTAAAAAGAATCACAAAAAACTAAGTGGGTCAGAAAACCCCACGCAGTTTGTTTCATGAAACCTAACAAATGGCTGGAACTGTCTGCTCTCTTTTCCCATCTCTGGATCCCAATTTCTATCAACCCAATTTGATTTTATTTCCAGGGCAGTCATTCCTCCTCCAGCCACACATGCTGAGATCAAAGGATGGAGATCTGTGTTACACAGCAATCACATTCCAGAGAAGGGAGCTGGAAAGGGCCCAGACTTCATTATAAAACAGAATAATTTCAAGAAATAAAAGCCATTTCCATTTTCAGAGGAAGCTGGAACCAAAACTAGTAGAATCTTTAAACTGCATTTCAGGAGCATTGGGGGATATTGTGCCTCTCCAAGTGGTTGCTTGGGGGAACAGGATTCATTTATCCTTGGCCGTCCAATAATTTCTTGGAAATTGCTACCTGATATTATGTCCACGGTTGTAAATTCACTCTAAATGGGAAAGCGTCTTAGAAAATGCAGTTTGAGTTATAGTAAAGGAATCTCTGTCAGGGAAATGAAATAGGAAGCTAAAGCTCATTTCATATATCTTGCTGTTCCAATAAATTAACATTCTGCTGCTAGGATGGGAGGTTCTCCTATCCGTGAAATCTTATTCTTCGTTTTGATTCCTAACTGTGGAGCCTCTTAGAGATAAATGGATTTTCCTTGATTAAAGACATTTCTCTTAGGAGCAGGTGTTTGGCAGGGGCTGTCTTCCTCTCTCAGCTTGGTCTATTCACTCCAGTTCCCTGCGCATGTGAACCTTGGAAGGCAGTGGTGATAGCTTACGTCACCGGGCTCATGCCCAATCCACATGGGAGACCTAAAGTGAATTCTGGTTCCTGACTTTTGCCCCAGTTACGTCCTGGCTGTTGTAGGCATTTGGAAAGTGAACCTGCAGATGCGAACTGCTTTATCTCTTTCTCTACCCACTCAAATAAATGCTTGAAAATGATTTAAAAGACTCTTTTAACTTGTCAAAAGTATGAATAGGAATATTTTAGACTGAGCCAAGCCATCCAAAATTATTCTGAATTTCCTCTGAACATTCAAGAAGGAATATCTGTGATAACAGAAAGCATGAAGAAGCAAAAGAATTATGTTGGGCTTGCTTCACATGATATATTTTCTTTCCCTTTTGCCTGTTATAGGTCCAATCAAGAGAAAGAGATGTTTGTTAACTGTCCTGGAGAGATGAATTGGAAATACCATTGATGGTATAGTGCATATTTGTTTCCTGTTTAACAAATTATTTTGTTGAGAGATTGAAGGACAGAGACAAGCAACGTCCATCTCTGACTTACTCTCTCAATGGTTATAACAATCATGGCTGAGCTGAGCTGAAACCAGGAGGCAGGAACTCCACCTGTATTTCCCACGTGGGTGGCAAGGACCCTCTCCTGCCTCCCGGGGTGCACTTTAGCAAGAAGTAAGAATCTGGAGGAAAGCCAGGACTCAAACCCAGGCTCTTGCTCTGGTATAGGAAGTCAAGCCCGCGTCCCAAGCAGTGTCCTCACCCCGGCATTTAACACCTGTCCCTACAGGTTTGTTTCCTAATGTTTAAATACAGCAGTTCTGGCCCACTTTCTCTCCTTTCTACTTTTGGTTATTTTAAGCCAGGGTAATGGTTTCACAGGCATGCTGAGTCTTGAATTTCTAGCTTGTTAATTGATTGAAGGACATTCTGTAAGCTCCCTGGCCAGCAAGTGATATACTCCTTCTGTTAATCTCACTGTGAATGCCTTTGATTTCTCTACACAGTCCCTCCTCTTCCAAAGAAGGCAGAAATGGTTGAACTTTATCTTGACACTTTCCCCCTTCAAACAAGTTTGTGTTAAACCTAGAAATGAAGCAAGAAACTGAGATAACAGTTAAAGAGGGGGTAACCAGAGATTTGGTGAGTTTAACTTTCTGCGAAATTTAACAACCCATTCGCACTATGCCTGAGAATACATATTTTATATATCTTACACAGAATCTCTAATAGCACATCTGAAATGATAATCACTAGCTGAAGAACAAGTCTCAACTAACTAGAGCTAACCACAAGGAAAAAATATTCCTACTGGTCATAAAAGCACTTTCTTGAACACTATTGGGCTTAGAAATACACCAAAATAATATTCTCTGCAAATGAGTTAGAAAAAAGTTGAACTATAAGTGGACAGATTCTTATATGTGCTCTTGTTTTTTAAAAATGGAAACAAAGAGAGTGGGCATTTGGCCCATGATAAGATGCCCCCACCCGGGACTAATTATGAAAACAAAGTTGACCAACAAAAATCTTAACAATTTTTGTCTCAAAATGGCAATGTGCATTTACTATTTTATTTGAGAACATCTAATTCTCCTATGGATGTTGGAAAAGCAAATGACATGTGTGAAATTTGCAATATATATTTGGTATGGCTACATTAGTAACTTACAAAACATATTAGGTATAATTAAAATAGTACATATGTGTATTAAGCATAGAAATGGATAGAAAACATGAATTATACATCAGATAGGCATTTGGTCTGGTGGTTAAGACACTGGTTCAGATGCCCACGTCCAGTATTGGAATACTGGGGTTTGATTCTGGTTCCTAACTTTAGCAAGGCCAGTTCTTGCTGTTGCAGGCTTTGGAGAGTCAACCAGTGGATGGCAGTGTGCCTGCCCTCTCGTGCTCTCTCTTACCCTCCTCTCTTCTTTGTATTGCACATAAGAATGACTCATTCGCCATGTATGAAGTGTATGAGTCACTTGCTGTTCGTGAGGTCTTCTATTGGTCTCGCATGGGTGACACCCAGTCTTTTTTCGGATACTCTACCAGGTAAAATCCACAGCTGTTCATAGGCTAACTGGTAAGCTTATAGTAGTGAGCAGAAATTTTTGGCTCTGTGTCTCTCCAATCAAATTTCTTTGCTCTTAGCGTCTGCTCTGACACTAGCCATCACACCCTCACCAGGGAAAGCTGATGAGCGAAGGAGAGGGGAGGGAGGAAGGGTCAGAGGCTGATGCAGGTGTGTGTGTGTGTGGGGGGGGTTTCTGCCCGCCCTGGAGTACACTAATTTATCCCACCTCCCTCCCTTTCCTCCTATGGTAGGCTTTTAATTGATGCAACAAACCATGTCACCTGACTCTGTGATCCAGAACCTGTGGATGGCTGCCTTCCCAGTGAGGGTGGGTGCTACGCTGAATCAAAGTAATTTCCCACATGACAAAACTCATCAGTGTCTCTTAAGCCTACATTCTAACTAATTATCTGGCACCAAGGGCAAATATAAGAAAAAAATAAATGACAAGTGGCAACCTATTAATAATGGGAAGGCGGAAGTACTCAGTGCTGCTTAGCCCTGTAGCTTGGTACACGTGGCCTTTGTTGTGACTTTATGTTGCATGTGTATAAATAGTTGTCCCTTGCTCACATAATTAGGTTACAGATACTGGCTTTTCATGATGTTCCACAAAAGAGACAGTGATCCATACAAGGGGCTAAGGCCCCAGGATGCTCACCCAACATGAACAAATCTTGCTAGCACCATTGAATGTGTGCGTATGTGTGTTTAAGATTTGTTTTATTTATTTGAAAGGCAGAGTTACAGAGAAAAAGAAGAGGCAGAGAGAGAGAGAGAGAGAGAGAGAGAGAGAGAGAGAAGAGAGAGAGAAATCTCCCATCTGCTGGTTCATTCCACCAAATGGCTGCAACAACCAGGGCTAGGAGAGACCAAAACCAGGAACCAGGAGCTTCTTCCAGGTCTCCAATGTGGGTACAGGATCCAAGAACTCTGGACATCCTCCACTGCTTTACCAAGTGCATTCACAGGAAGTGGAAAAGCAGGGACTGAAACTGGCTCCATATGGGATACCATTATGGCAGGCTATACAACAACACCATATTATCATCATTCCCTGTTATCATCATTTCAGAAAGAGACTCATTGACAATGTGAAATAAAGCCATCTCTGGGCTTCCAGTGTATGTTGATGTACATTTTCCATAGGCCAGATGCTAGGCTGTGCACTGCTCTAGAAACAAAGAACCTATGATAGTGTGTACAGGACAGACAGATACAATAGTGTATCACACACACACACGGTATGTCATAGAGACAATGTGCTGCAAAATGTTCATGGAAAACAAGTTAATTCTGGTGCAAAAGAGTTTGAAATCCATGCAGTTTTTCCTAATATGAACTTGCCACAAACTTTCTGAAGGCCCCAGATACCTTAGTGTGGTGATTTAAAAAAAAATTTTTTTTAATTTGAAAGACTCATTTGTGTGTGTGTGTGTGTGTGTGTGTGTGTATGAGTGCATGAGAGAGAGATCTTTCTCTTTTTTGACATTTTATTATTATTATTATCATTTTATGATACAGTTCCATAGGCTCCTGGCATTTCCCTTATCCCTTCCCCAATTCCCTCCCCCCCCGTACTGCTATAGCAGTACTAAAATATAGTTCTTCATATTCAGTCATATGTCCATCATTGCGGGCATGGACCATGGCAGAGAGTCCAGAATCCTATTGTCAAGATATAGCACACAATTTCATTACAAATCCATCTTTGTCTGGAAGTAGAAATGCATACTACATTGTATCCTCACATCTGGATGTTAGTCTCCATTTTACAGCTACTGTACATCCCCTTAAATGAAGAGTCATAATAAAAATCAACAATAAAAAGAAAAATAGAAATTTACAATGCCATGAAGTTAAATGACATGTTACTAGATATGACAGTCTTCATTACACAGCTACTGTACATTCCCTTAGATGAAAAGCCACAAAGCAAAATCAACATCAAGGAGAAAAAAGAAAATAACAACACCATGAAGTTAAATAACATGCTACTAAATGCCTAACATATAGCTGGAGAGATGAAAATCAAAAACCTTTTTAAATAAAATGATGCTGCTGTATGATCTACGAGTCATTGAATGATTTAATCAGAAGAAAGTGCTTTGAAGAGATGAAACCAACAGAAAACAACAAAATTCATGTGATATAGTTTCCGCTGATTTAGGTTGGTGAAGTGTGTCTCTTCTAGACAATAAATAGATGTTGTTTTGTTTTTTAAATCCAGTCTGTTAATCTATGACGTTTGATTTAACTTAAGCCATTTACATGTATGGATAATACTTTGGTCCTGTCATTTTAGGAATGGGTTGTTCATTGGTTAAGTCTACTGTTGTCATTTTACTGGGATGTTCTTCCCATTTGCCTTTGGTATTGTTGGGTGCTATTCCTCTTCTCTGTCAAGAGAACATCTTGAAGTATCATTTGTAGGGCAGATTTGGAAGAGGCAAATTCTTTTAGCTTCTCTTTACTCTGGAATATTTTTATTTCATGTTCAAAGTCAAAAGAAAGTTTTGCTGGATATGCTATCCTAGGCCAACAATTTTTTTCTTTTAGAATCTGGAATTTGTCACTCCATTCTCTTCTTGCCTGTAAAGTTTCCCGTGAGAGAACTCCTGTGAGCTTAATTGGCATTCCTTTATATGTCAATTAATTTTTTTTTCATGTGCACATTTAAGGATCTTTTCCTTATGTTCAATTGAAGAGAGCTTGATGACCATGTGTCTTGGTGAAGATCGCTTTTGATCAGGCCTGTTCTGTGCCCCTCCTGGATCTTGTTTCCCAAGTCTTTCTCTAGATTAGGGAAATTTTCCTTGATTATTTCATTAAATACATTTGCAAACTCAGCTTCTCTTTCTGCACCTTCTGGGACTCCCCATAACTCTTATATTTGGCCTCTTAATAGTATCTTTCAGTTCTTGAATACTTTTTTTGGCCTGATCCAGCTCTGCTTCCAGCTTTTTGTTTGTTTCCCCCTGATGACGGGAAATATCTTCCAACTCTGAGATTCTTTCTTCTGCTTGCTTCATTCTATTTTGGAGACTCTCCACTGTACTTTTAATTTGCTCTACTGTGTTCTTAATTTCGAATATATCAGCCTTGATTTGCTTTATTGCTTCCTTAAATTCTTTGCACTCTTGTATGTGTTTCTCATTTTTTATCAGAAGCTTTAAAATGAGTTTTATGAATTCTGTATGTCCCATTTTCTTGATGTCTTCCTCAGTTAACTCTGAGGTTGGCAAAGGGTTTTGCTCCTTTGCAGGGGAGTTTTCGGTAATATTAATTGTGCCTTTGTCTCTTCTTTTGCTCTTGGTCATTGCATTTCTGGTTAGCAGTTTTCTCCTTGGGGCAGGTTTCTAAGCTGTGTTACCCACAGGTCTACTGTTTTATTTTACTTATTGCAGTTGGCACACAACTTTTTGCTTGCAGCCACTTGTGCCACAACCTTCAGCAAGTTCCAGGTCTGGGTTCTTATGTCAGATTTCCACCATGGTCTCCACAGCCCCAGCTCGTGGCTTACCGCTCTGTGATACCGTGATGAGGCTGAACCGTTATCTCTGCAACCTTTCTCCCACTTCTGATTGGAGCAGGTCCCAGGATTAGAGAGACACCAGGTGTCCTATCTAGTTAGGTTGTTGGGTGGCGCTGATCTTGTCGGGTTGGAACCTGTTGGACCTTAGGTCTGGGTGCCACATGGTCCTATTTTGACCCATACAATGCCACAGTTGGTATTATTTTCCTGTGGGACCAGTGCTATTCGCTAAACTCAGCCAGTTCTCATGAGATCAGCACATGAGCAGTTCACTGTTATCCCCTGCAGTCCTAAAGCTATTGCCACAGTGTACAAAATGACACCTGACATACCACTGCTAGAGTTCTTGATATGCTGGCCGTCAGGTCTGAGGGCTGCCCAGACCTGTCTTGGGTGGAACCCATAGAATGCCACGTTGCTGCAGTTTCCTGAATCAGGAATGAGCTCACTCCCAGCTCAGTGTATGCTCAGTCCTTTCCCTTGCCCTTGCCTCTTCATGCAAAATGGCGCCCAATTCGGCTCTAGGGGAGCAGACTGGTCTGTGAAATCCACCCTGTTCTCGCACTGCCTGTCTGGGATCTGCTGTTCTGCGTCTGTTCCTGGTCAAATCAAACGGACCAGCAGGACGGACAGTTCTTTATCTGGGTTCACCTCCCAAGCTCCTAGTGAAAGTCTCTTCCCACCTGGTTGCTGTTGGAATTCCGGCTGCTGGTGGAGTTCATATTGCTGATTGCTGAATGCCGCTGGAGTATCAGTCACTGCAACACCACACCGTTGTGTCTGCTGCTTTCCCGTGTCTGTCAGTCTCCAGGTACCCCTCTGCTGTTGTTCTGTCCTCTCCTATTTCCTGCAATGTGTCTTCTCTGCTACATCCTGATTAAATGATTTTCCATCCATTTAAACATATCCTTACCCTATTCCATCATCTTGATTCTCCTCAAGAGAAAGATCTTTCATCTCCTGGTTTACCCCTCAAATGGCCATAATTTTTGCAGCTGGGCCAGTTAAGTTAGAAGCTGGGAAATTTCTCCAGGTATTCTATATAGGTGCAGGGGCCAAATGACCTGGGACCATCTTCAGCTGCTTTCTCGGGTGCATCAACAGGAAGCTGAATTGGACATGGGACAATCAAGACTCAAAGTGGTGTCCGTATGGGATGCTGGCATTGCAGATAATGGCTTAATCCAATGGCCCTGGCTTGAACTTTCATCTTTTGGGACCAGTATATCAGGTTAAGCTGCCACCTGCAACACTGACATCCATAGGAGTGCTGCTTTGAGTCCCTGCTGCTCCACTTCCACTTTGGTTTCCTGCTAATGTGCTTGGGAAAGCAATGGATGATGCTGTAAGTGCTTGGGGCCATCACTCACATGGGAGCTCTGGGTACAGTTGCAGGTTCTTGCCTTTGACTTAGCCAAATCCTCCATATTGCATCCATCTGGAGAGTGAACCAGTGGTGTAGAAAGCTGGGACCCAAGGACATTGAAGGGGTGTTAGGACATCAGATTCACAGGGCTGCTATTCTGCAAACTTCCAAAATCCAATCCAGAATAACATTGTCTTTAACATGTTATAGAGTACATGGTTGATCTCATAGAAGTTCCCCATAAGAAAGAACAATAAGGTGCTGGCACCATGACATAGTAGGCTAAGCCTTCATCTGTGGCACCAGCAACCAGCTCCATTTCCAATCCAGCTGTCAGCTTATGTACTGTCAAAGCTGTGGAGGATGGTTCCAGTCTGTGGGACTCTGCACCTATGTAGGACACCTGGAAGAGGCTCCTGGCTTCTGGCTTTAGAGGCCAATATAGCCATTTGGTAAATGATCCAGCAGACAAAGATCTCTCTGTCTGCCTGGTGTGATGGTTCAATGGCTAAATCATCATCTTGCAAATGCTGAGATCCCATATGGATGCAGGTTCATAGCCTGTTTACTCCACTTCCCATTTAGCACCCCTGCTTGTGGCCTGGGAGAACAGTGGAGGATAGCCCAAAGCCTTGGGACTCTGCACCCATGTGGGAGACCAGGAAGAGGTTCTGTCTCTTGGTTCCTGGCTCCTGGCCCCTGGCTTCGGATCAGCTCAGTTCCAGCCATTGCAGACATTTGGGGAATGAGCCAGAGGACAGAAGATCTTTCTCTCTGCCTCTTCCTCTCTCTGTAAATCAGATCTGCCTTTCCAATAAAAGTAAATAAATGTTTTTTTTAAGCCTGTGTCTCTCCTTGTCTCTGTAAATCTGCCTTTCAAATCAAAATAAATGCTTAAAAAAAGAAAGAGCAATAAAATATGCCAAATCATCCACATCATAATTCCACATCCACAGCATTTGAATGTTTCTCTAAAACAATTCAGTTCAATCCAGCATTTAAGTGTTTAATAAAAAGCTCCCATCTGGGAAGCAGCTGACCAAGCACTGTTCTAGATTCTTTATAGTCTTTTTTTGTTTTAATTCCCTTGAGAGTCTTATATAGATGTGTGTTATTATGCTTATTTTATAGAAAAACATGTAATGTGACTCCCAGAGCTTAATTCATCTGTGCAACTTACACAATTAACAGGAGTGGGTGGAGTTGGTCACATCATTTGTTAAGAGCCAGCAGCTCTCTCACTGGGTTCTATGGCCAATACTTGCTACCCACCCTAAAACCAGCTTTCTGCCAATATCATCCACCTTGACCTCTCGTGCAAACATCAAGCCTACAGGAACCATATGAAGCCCCAGAAAAAAATTATATACGGTGCCAAATATTTGTGTGTCCAGCCTCATCCTTTACCTCAATTCCTAGCAAAATTAAAAATTGGAACAAGCAAAAACTGTTTGATTATTTGGGGGAACCACAGCTTCCTTTTATAAAATCAAGAAAAAGGAAGTTTAAGTCTCCAAATATAATATCTCTATAGTTAAAATACCTAAAATTCTCATGGAAAAATTCCAGAAGGAAATTTCCATTTAGAACAGCTATGAGTAGCACATAGCTGATTGAAGCCAAATGAGAAAATCAGCACAAAGTCTTGTCATTATTTTTATAGAACAACATTTTTTAGACAATGGAGACAATGTTCTAATAACAAAAAGAAGGTTTTCTTGCCGACTATCCACTTCCTGACACCACTGTCTGTTGATCTTACCTCTGCCTTCAGCCCTTCCCATCCTACCCCACCCTCGACCCAGGGAAGAGGCGGGAACATGTGTGAAGGAAGTGTTGCCAGTCTCTGAGCCCTGAATCAGACACAGAAGGAGACAGAACATTCCTGTGAGAGGGTCTTCCTTAACCTTTCCAGAGATCAGCAAGAGACAATCAAGAGCAAGCTGGTACACCCAATATCATGTTCATTAACTTCACAATGCTGTTAATTTCCATGTTTTTTTCCGTTGTTGAAGTTGTGTGGTGATATCTCATTGGTGGGGATGATATCCTGCCAACTCTACTTTCAAACCAAGGATGGTCTCTCAATGAAACTGTTGAATTTGTCTGGACAATAAGATGCTGGACTCTCTGCACGGTCCATGCCCGCAATGAAGGAATCATGAGTGGTTATGGTCTGTACTACCTGTACTACTGTAACAATATAGAGGAATTCAATATGCGGGGGGAGGATTTGGGGGAATCCCAGAGCCTATGAAAGTGTCATAAAATGAAATAAAAAGAAGAGCAAGCTGGTAACCCAGGCACATGCTCCATGACACAAATGCAGAGTGGCGGAAAAGATGGGACGATGTTGAGGATGAAGGCTTGGGCAGGAGCTCTGATGGCTCATCCACCCACCCATCTACCTACAAAACACTATGGATGAAGCATTGGGAACATTAGAACAAAAGAGGTTAAGTGGGATTTCCCTGGTAAACATCCCTTTGCATACTCTATTTTTCATCTTTAAAAAACAGAGTTTCCAACATATTTCTTTTTTTGTAATGTTCACTTATTTATTTTCATCTATTTGAAAGGCAGAGCAACAAGAAGACATATAAGTAGAGTTGTTCTATCTGCTACTTCACTCCCCCGAGTACGCACAACAGCCAAGGCTGAACCAAGCAAGAGCCTAGAATTCTATCCAGGTCTTCCATTCGGGTGTCAAGGGCCCAAGTACTCAGGCCATCTTCTGCTTTCTCCCAGGTTGGGCATTGGCAAAACTTTGGGTCAAAGGTGGACCGGCTGGGACTCAAACCAGTACTCCAATGTGGGATATGGGTGTTCCAAGCAGTGGCTTACTCACTGTGCAATAAAGTCCACTGTAAGTACGTCTTCTTTGTCATACTCATTACAAGATCACATTTCTGTCTTTGTAGCTGTCTTTAATCTTAACAGACTTGTTTATGGAAATATGAACTGATGCACCTAAGAAGGAAAACTACATGGTGGGTTCTCAAAAAGCTAAAAAAAAAAAAGGATTAACATAAGAACCACAATTCTACTTCTGTATCCAAAAGAAAGCCATGTCTGGAAGAGATATTTGTTCACAGGACTATTATTCCCCAGTTGTTAGTGGGCTAAGGAGTTGATTAGAACTCCTTAAGCAGAGCACCTACGGGAAATGGGCTTGCAGCTAAAAGCACCTGGTCTAATGGGACTCATTGGCAGCCTATTGTTCGGTTAAAGGGCTTTAGGGAAAGAGTATATAAGGAATAATAAAGAGAGGCTTCAGAGAGACTTCCACCATCACTGGTCTGTCAGTGCTTCATCCTCAGACCCTCTCCGTGTCCAATTTACTGGCTCTGCTGGCTGGAGCACCCAGTGTAATAGAGCAGAAGTAGTTGCAGTGTCCACTGACAGAGGACTGGATAAATGAAAGATGGAACATACACATGGGTCAGCCATGAAAAGGAAGGAAATTGGGGCAGAGCCATGGCTTAACAGGCTAAGCCTTCATCTTCAAGTACTAGAATCCCATACATGTGCCAGTCTGTGTCCTGACTACTCCACTTCTTTTTTTTTAAAATACGCTTATTTTAGTTTGAAAATTTAATAATTTTCACACTATGCCACTTTTGCTTCAGAGATATTCATATCACCAAGTGGGGGGCTTGGGATGATAATCACAACATGGGGAAAGAAGGATTTTTCTGAGCACCTGCCTGCAGCTTATCCTCAAATACTATATAGCATGTCATAAGCAGTGTCCTATAAAAACCCCCACTGAGAAATTACATTTCCCCAAAACAGTGAACTAGATTTAAGATACATCTGCACAAGGCTAATAAAATAAAAATGATAACAGTTATTTATCAAAGCTTCCAAAGTTAGAAATTCTGGATATTGTTACACAAAGTGCGGTCTCATCTGAATTTCATAGTGACTGCTCCACTTCTGATCCAGCTCCCTGCTGATAGCCTGGGAAAGTAGTGGAGGATGGCCCAAGTCCTTGGGCCCCTGTACCCAAATGGAAGATCTGGAAGAGGCACCTGGCTCCTGACTTCAGATCTACTCAGCTCTGGCTGTTGTGGTATTTGGGGAGTCAACCAGCAGACGGAGGACCTTTCTCTTTGTCTCCTTCCCTCTGTAAATCTGCCTTTCCAATAAAAATGAATAAAATTTTTTTTAAAGGAAGAAAATTCTTATACTTGCTACAACATGAATGAACCTTGGAAACATTAGGGTAAGCAAAACAAGTCTGACACAAAAGGACAAAACATCTGCAAGACACCTGGAACAGGTAGGATCACAGACAGAATGTAGGTTCAAGGTTCCCAGAGAAGAGGAGCATGGAGACTTACTACTCAGTGGTTACCGGGTTTCAGTTTTACAAGAGGAATAAATTCCAGAGATAGATGCACAAAAATGTTAGATGCACAAAAATGTGAATGCACTCAGCATTAATAACCTGAGCACTTAAAAATGGTTAATTTAGAGCCTCGCGTGATAGCCTAGTGGCTGAAGTCCTTGCCTTGCACATGCCAGGACCCCATATGGATGCCAGTTCATGTCCTAGCAGACACGTTTCCCATCCAGCTCCCTGCCTGTAGCCTGGGAAAGCAGTTGAGCACGGCCCAAAGCCTTGGGACCCTGCACCCACATAGGAGACCTGGAAGAAACTCCTGGCTCCCGGCTCCTGGCTCCTGGCTTCAGCTCAGCTCAACTTCGGCCATAGCGGCTGGTTGGGCAGTGAATCAGCAGACAAAAGATCTTCCTCCCTCTCTCCTCCTATCCGTATGTCTAACTTTCTAATAGTATATATACATACACATATATAAACTAGTATTATATATACTAATATATAATATATAATAGTATCTTATATATATAATTTTTTTAAGTTAGCACTGTTTTGGTGCATTGGGTTCTGCCGCCTTCCTGCCATGCTGCATCCCATACTGGATTACTGGTTCAAGTCCCAGCTGTTCTGCTACTTCTAGTTCAGCTTCCTGCTGATGCACCTGGAAAGACAGCCAAAGATGGCCCAGGTGCTTGGGTCCCTGCTCCCGTGTAGGAGACCCAGATGCTGGCTCCTGGCTTCACCCTGGCCCTGATCTAGCTGCTATGGACATTTAGGGAGAGAATCAACAGATGGAATTCTCTCTCTCTACTTCTGTCTCTCTCGATCACTTTGCCTTTCAAAAAAAATTAAATATTTGAATAATCTTTAAAAAATGGTTAAGTGAGTAAATAAAAAGCTTGAGGAAAATTAACAAAGAGCTTATTTATTTCTGTATCTTTGTTACTTAAGCATTGGATCTTGCACACAGACGATGCTTCACCAATATTTTTTGGATGGCTAGATGGAAGAACAGATAGACAGAAGGACAGGTAGAAGAGGAAGTGAACAGAAATACATTATTTAAGCTGATAAAGATTATATGAATGTAAGGAAACAGGCCCTGAATAACGAAAATTGAAGATTTCTCACTTTTTCTTTTTACTGGAAAGTCAAATATATAGAGAGGAGGAGGAGAGACAGAAAAGATTTTCTGTCCGTTGACTCCCCAAGTGGCCACAATGGCTGGAGCTGAATTGAGCCAAAGCCAGGAGCTGCTTCCGGGTCTCCCATGTGGGTGCAGGATCCCAAGGCCTTGGGCTGTCCTTGACTGCTTTCCCAGGCCACTAGCAGGGAGCTGGATGGGAAGTGGGGCTGCTGGGATTAGAACCGGTGCCCATATGGGATCCCGGGCGTGTGGAAAGTGAAGATCCTAGCCACTAGGCTACCATGCCAGGCCCGATTTCTCTCTCTCTCTCGCTGTCTTTTTTTTTTTTTGGTTGAATTTGACATGATATTTAGCAGACAGAGTTATTCTATGTTAGCCACCAGCACCACAGAACATTTTAAAGAAAGAGGTAATTCTATCTGATGAGATAATTCTCAATTTTGTTTTTATCTCATATATAGCGCTCATAACACTGTATAATGTATCCTTTGGCATAGGGGATATTAAAAGAGATGAACCCATTCTGTGTCGCCTTTGCTCTCGCCAGCACCCCTTTCAATCTGCAAATGTAGTGTGAAATAAGGCTTACACCTGCCACTGCAGAAGATGAGAGCAGGAAAAGCTGCATGCCCACAGGCTATTCATCAGCCACCCTCCGGGTGTAGTGCAGTGAAGCCATGGCATGTAATAAACAGCAGGCACAAAAAAAATCACCTCTCTTTTTTGACTCTGAAGTGTAGGCTTGTGCTATAAAACTAAATTGACATCTGTTCACAGGCTTGTCACATGGACGATTTTTTCCTGCCGAATCTGGAATAAATTAAATCTGAAAATAAAACTTGGAACAGAGAGACTGCTTTACATAACTCCCTGTAATGGTGTGCTGTGAACCCATCGCACTGATTTGAAAGAGAACTTCTTGTAAGAAATGTTTCATTATCATTTTAATTGCAAAGCCGTTGAACGCCACTCTGTGCTAGGAAAAAATTTTTTGAGGTCTTTATGTTTTTAGCTGGAAAAAAAAGGCAAATGAAATCTTCCTTTCCTGGCATTTTCCACTGGCTGGAAAACAAATTGGGGTTTATTTTCAGTCTGTACACAAACCTGATCACCTTTTCCCAAGCCATGTGTAGCCTGCAGCAAGAGTGTGTGTGTGTGTGTGAGAGAGACACTAGAGGCAAGCCTGACAGGTCTGAGCTCCTGGCAGAAGCGGCCAGCCTGAGTGTGACTTCAGAGGCTCCGTTCTTTGGACTGTGGGTTCTCAGGACCTTTTCTGTGCAAAAGCATTAACCTCTTGACTAAACATGCTTATAGGAATTGGGGAACCACAAGACCCGACCAGCCTAGCTGCGTACCAATGAACATGGCATTCCTCTGTGGACCCACTGAGCCCCTGAGGAAGGAGGAGACACCAAGGGAAATCCAGCACCATCTCCTAGCACCTGGTCCCAACATCCACCTGCCCCCTGAGAACTCACTCGGCTCCCAGCTCCCCAGATATGCTCAGAATGGCAGGATTGAGACCAGTCCCTCCAATTCCTGCAACACAGCAACCAAGCAAAACAAAACACCAGCTTCCTGGAGGCTAATCTGCTCCATATGTGAATCTTCCCCTTCTGCATGAAGGCGGGGCCCTTTGGAAATCTCCAGGAAGCGGTGGCCATGGTTCTCCACGAGATAGGAGCACAAGAATTCCTTGTGGGTACCAGGGGCTAATGTGAGTTTCTTCACCTATGCCAGGGATTCATATCACACACTTTACACCAGGAGGAAACTGAGGCACGGAGAACTTAACAGTATGATGAGCAGGCAAGGAGGATGCTCTAGACCACCTGACTATGTCACTGCACACACAGTGGAGGGTGGGGGTTTGCAGATGGAAGACGGAGTCCTTCCTGCACAGTAAGTGTCCTCACAGGACCACTCTGAGTAGGATGGAATTGAAGATGTAGGTGTCTGGGCTCCATGCCATACCAGCTCACTTGGAATCTGTGGGGGCACGTTGACATTTCAATCAAGCTGCCCTTGTGGTTGGCATTCTTTGCTTGTGGCGTGTTGTCCCTATTGTTTGGGTGTGTTGCCTGGCGTTTCCCCCACCCTGATGCTGGAATCTGAGAACCACTGAGTGGTACAGTTTATACAGAATATTGTTCATACGCAGCCTCTCCAGGAAGACGAAGGTGGAAAACACAGCCAAGAAATCACCAGCTGCAACTCCATGCAGCGACTCCCTCTCCTCTCTGCAGATGGACTTTCTTATCTGTTGTTGCCCCATCTACTAAACATGGGACAGCCTGAAAACACTAAGAAGTGCCAAGGAACTGTGCTGCAAGGTAACCCTCACTGTTATTAAGGAACAAAAAGCATAGTAAACAAGACACGGTTGCCTACTGCTGAGTTCAGTTCTGGAATCATCTTCCCAACTGGTCTATCTTTGGGGTCCACTGAGCTTTGTGTTTCAGACAAGTCAGCCCTGGGAATGACTCATGATAGTGCTATGACCACTAGCATATTGTGTAAAACCATGGCACCTTCACCATTAAACAGCAGTTCTGCAAGGTGAGATTGCCTCCCACAAAAAGACACGCACCTTGCTTTGGGAAAGAAACCTAAATGAACTTTTATACTATTCTCTGTGGGAGACGTGCCTCCAAGACCACAGCAGCTGCTTTGAAATGGAAGCCCATTGTCCCACAGGTCCCTATGTCTATCTTCAGCACATAGTATCTTCACTGATATCAGTTATATTATGCCTGAAATCAAGTAGTACAAGCCTTAGTTCTTTTTTTTTTTTTTTGTCTAAATTGTTTAACAATTGCTTTACATTGTTAACTTTCCTTTCTTAAAAATTTCGCTCGGAAATTTGGCCCACACCAGTATAAAAAGGTTTATGTTGTCCTTTTTTTCATGGGATATTATGAATTGTCCATGGAAAAACACATAGTGATTCATTTAATCACTTTCACAATGGTACATATGTAGATTCTTTTTTAACCCTCTGCTACTATGGGATGAGCATGCCTAACTGGGACATTCCTAATACAGAATGCTCCAAAGTCTGAAGCTTTGGAATTCACATACACCCTAAATGGAAAAATCCACATCACGAAACTTCTCGTTTCATGCATAAAATAATCTCAAAAATGTACAAAGCTAACTTTACATTATGTATACAAAGTACGTGTAAAAAAATGAATGAATTTCACATTTAGACTTGGGTCTTATCCCCAAATATATTTATGTACATGTGTATGTATACATATTTTCAAGCAAATATTCTCAAATTTTAAAAAATCCTAAATCTAAAACATTTCTGAAAATTGTGGATAAGGACTACTTAAACTGTACACACAATGTTGCAAAAATAAGACAAACAGGAACAGGACTGGTGAATTGATAGAAGTAGACTCACTGGACATAGCACTGGCAATGTGGTAGATCTTGCCAACAGCCCTGCAGAATTATGCCAGTTTATGTTCCTCTTACTTCTCATTTTTAATAACCCAATGAATGAAAATTTCTTTGTGTAGTTTCATTTTCTAAGAGTATTTTCATTTCTCCTAATTAAGTAGTGCTTTTAACTGTGAACCATCCACCTGTCCTTTCTCTCTGCGCTGGTTTTTCTACTAATCTGTTTATCCAATTCTCAATCAAGTTGTAGGTCTTTCCCTTATTTATTTGCTAAATCCCTTTTGTACCGGGGAATGAATTATTTGCTTATGAAATGAGTCATAATTATTTTCCGTTTTTAAATTTCTTTAAATTTTGTTTTTGGTAATTTTGTGCCAGAATTTTATGTGTAATCAAATTAAAATTTTTTTAATGGCTTCCTAACTCCAGTCTTACTTAAAAAATTTTTTTTGCCCTAGCATTTTTCTGGTTTTGGTTTAAAAAAAAAAGCATTTTTGATTGATTTTTTGGCTAAAGGCACAAATCAGGGATCAATTTTTTTTATAAATACCCATTTGTCTACATCATTTTGTTGAAATATCTTTTTCCCCTTGTTCAGATGCTAATTTTACTATACATAAAGTGTATATGCATTTGGATTTATTTCTGGAGAGTCCATTGTGCCCATTTATCTATTCATTCACACCATAATGCCATTTTGCTCTTGTTACTGTTTTACAAAAGGGTTCATTAACCCCCTTTCTAAACCTTTGCCAGGATTTGGCTACTTCTATTTGTAAATCCAATATGAACTCTAGATACAGCTTCTCTTTGTCTATAAGTAAAAAAATTACTTATTGGCAGTTTTATTGAGATCATGGCACATGGCTAGGTTACCAGGGGACCGGGAGGAAGGTGAAGAGATGTGGGTGACATGTCCCTGACGGTCTTGGAAAGGTTCTTGCATCTGAAACTGTCCCAATGTCAGGATCCTGGGTGTGACAGCTGGCTACAGGGACAGCTCTGTGCCACTTCTCGCAACTGCATATAAATCTCTAAGTATCTCAGAATCAAAAGCTTCTCTCTTTTTCTCTTACTCTTTCTTAGAGATCTGTTTCATTTTTTATTGCTAAAGCAGGTATATAGAGAGGAGAGACAGAGAGGAAAATCTTCCATCCGCTGATTCACTCACCAAGTGGTTGCAACAGCTGCAGCTGCACCAATCTGAAGCCATGAGCCTATCTGAAGCCGGGTATTCCAGGTTTCCCATGCAAGTGCAAGGTCCCAAGGCTTTGGGCTGTCCTTGACTGCTTTCCCAGGCCAGAAGCTGGGAGCTGGATGGGAAGCGGTGCTACCAGGACACGACCAGGCACCCATATGGGATCCCGGTGCGTGCCGAGGCAAGGACTTTAGCTACTATGCTACCATGCTGGGGCCTTTTTCTCTCTTTTGCAGAGCTGTAATGCAATCTTGTAAAATGTTGACACTGGACAACTTTATTTTTCCTTGAATTTCAATAACAAGATTTCTGCTGCTTCTGCATTAACCATGTTGTCTGCTCTTGGGCCGTGATAGCTCAATATAAGCAACTAGTTCAAGCACATTTGCAATAACAACATATAAAATGAGTTAAATTTGTGTGTTTAGATGAATGTATTACATAAGAATTTCTCCATTCCTCCCATTTTAGTTATCTTAATTTGTACTATGCACACATATGAATATATAGCAAAAAGCCCATTGGAAAAACTACACATAGATTTCAAAAAATTTTGTACACAGACTTGTTTTATTTCTATTTTCCCCATGTTTCTTTAAAAAAATATTTACTATTTTTTTAAATTGGAAAATCAGATATACAGAGAAGAGGAGAGACAGAGAGAAAGATCTTCCATTTGCTGATTCACTCCCCAAGTAGCTGCAATGGCTGGAGCTGAGCTGAGCTGAGCCAAAGCAAAGAGCCCAGAGCCTCCTCCAGGTCTCTCACACAGGTGCAGGGTCCCAAGGCTTTGGGCTGCCCTAGACTGCTTTCCCAGGCCACAAGCTGGGAGCTGGATGGGAAGCAGGGCTGCTGGGATTAGAACTGGCACTCATATGGGATCCAGGTGTGTGCAAGGCGTGGTTGCCCAGTGGCCAAATTCCTTGCCTTTTGTGTATACGTGTATAGAGACCAGGAAAGCAAATGTGATGAAATATTAACAATTGGTGAATCTCAGTAAGAAACATATGGAAGCTCTTCGTATGATTTCAAAAATATTCTGTCTGAAAATTTGTCAAACTGAAAGATGAAATTCTAATGGCAGGCAGGCATTGTGTTAAAGTGGACTGAGCTACTCCTGGGACACCCACATTCCATATTGGAACGCCTGGTTTGAGTTCCTGGCAACTCCACCAGCTTTCTGCTAATGCACACACTGGGAGGGAGCAGACGATGGTGTGTAATTGCTTGGGTCCCTACCTGCCCCTGGGGGTTGACATTCTAGTTCCTGAATTCCCCTTGGCTCAGCCCTACTGTTAGGAGCACCCAGGGAGCAAAGAAATCTACAAGAGCCTTCTCTCTCTCTCTCTTGAGTAAAAATTTTCTATGGGCCTGGCTCAGTGGCTCAACTGGCTTAATCCTCCCCCTTCAAGCGCCAGGATCCTACATGCAGACTGTTTTGTTTCCCGGCTGCTCCACTTGTCCCTGCTGCTCCCTGCTTGTGCCCTGGAAAGCAGTAGAGAATGGCCCAAAGCCTTGGAGACCTGGAAGGAACTCCGGGCTCCTGGCTTCAGATCTGTTCAGCTCTGGCTGTTGCAGTCACTTGGAGAGTGAAGCAGAAGATGGATCATCTTTCTCTCTGTCCATCCTATCTGTAAGTCTGTCTTTCCAGTTAAAAAAAAAAAACAAAAAACCTTAAAAGAGAGAGCAGGCGTTGCAAAGCTAATATAAAAAAACAGAATTTAAGGCCAAAAAAAAAAAAAATACTTCTAGGAACAAAAGGCAACATAACAAAAATCTGTGGTCAAATTTTCTTGAAACATAGAACATTTCATTTTTATTTCTAAAGCCGAGTTTTATTCCTAACAAACATTCAATACAGAGCAGTATCTTTTGCTCATGCTTGCCAATTTGATAAGCAAAATGACAAAGAAAGAAGGATCGTTTGCAGCTTAATTTCAAAGTCCATATCCTCTGCAGCCAGCACAGAACAAAACCCCCCAAGATCTTGAATTAGTGATGAGTACCCAGCGCAGGCAGGCAGAAACGTGGTCCTCTTAGGGGACGTGGAGTTGCTGTCCCGAACACTTCCTTGCCTCCGGTAGGGACAGAGTTCCAACCTAGAACTGAATGGCATACACTGTCTTTCCCACCTGCTGTGAGCTGACCCCCCTCCCCACTTGATTCTCAACCATGTTCTTCAACTGTACACTGCAGAGTTGACTTTCCACGTAGTCCCAAGCAAAGCCACAGTGGTCCCGGGTGGCACTCGCTGTCCAGGACAACCTCTGCCCCTCACTTTCACTGAAAACTCTGGACTGAATTGAGTGTGGTTAGCAATTTCCAGAAAAAACTCTGTTGGATCTTTCTCGAAAACAGAGAAAGAAAGAAAGAAAGAAAGAAAAATGTTCAAACCCCAATATTTTCTAAGACATTAAGTTAAAAAAAAAAAGGTCCTAAGCTAGAATTTTTGGCAACAATTGAAGAACTAATTCATACCAGGCTGGAGACTGACACCCTTTTCTTAGAGCTAATTCTCAAAAAGCAATCTGTGATTCAGGCAACATTTGGCACTCCATTTAGGGACAATTCAACTGAGTGGAATGCCAGAGGGGCTCAGTGATTTCCTTAGTGCCCAAAGCTAGCCAGGGGATCCTTGCTTCAAATCTACATGGGTGAGTTTACAGAGGCAAAGCCCTGACAACCCTGTGGCTCCTGTGATCCACAGCATGGTGAGGACTGACAACCATCCAGCCTGTATCATTAAGGTGAATCTGACTATGGATGTGGGAGCAGGGGTGGCGGGAAGCATCCATCACTGTGACTAGAAGCACAAACTTCAGACTCGATATTTTCAAAGTCATTCTAGAAAGATGCTAAGTGAACAGCCACAACCACTTCAGCAGGAAGTCAACGCTGGATCATTTACAGGACGGCTGGATGCAGGTGATTTCATATCCTGACAGACTGGGCTGTGGTCCACATAGTACTGCTGATGCAGCTGTCCCCCCCGCCTGGGCTTCAGCGAGACTTGGTGATTTATAGTCTCAAGTTAAAATTAGCAAAGAGTTTTAAAGGCAGGCCGAAAGCCACATGCATCTTTCTGTCACTAACTCAGAACAGCGCCTTTCATTTTTGTCCCATTTTGCTTGCGTGGCTGGAATGCAGGTATAGTGAAAAGGAAGAAGAAAAAAAATCATAGTCCAAGATGGAAATTATAAAACTACCTGAGATCTTTCAAAGTCACACAAAATCACAGCAACAAATGCTTTTATTGTCACTTCCAGGAGGAATGAGTGAAGGAGGCCAGACTAAAGCACTGACATTTTTAAATGTGACTTTTTTTCTCCTTGCTTCCCCATCACAGTCACATCTTATTTACTGGTGTGCATACACATGCAGAAGAAATGAAAACAGACCGTGTTTGCTATGGGGCCCCAAGCAAAACTGCCCTTGACTTGGCACCTTGTAGCTCCTAGAAGCAAATTCATAATGGAAGTTATCCAATGAGTGCTATTTGTTCTAAAGCATCCTCCCCAACCCCGAAAAAATGAACCCTCTTTGAAACATCAGGGTCCCATGTATTCTTCAAAAATGCCCCCTACTGCCCCCAGAAGCCAATGCACTCCCAGCACTGTGAGCCAGAACAAAAGGTAGCTAACAAAAACAAGTAGCCAGAGCAATATAAGCAATCCTGCAAAGCACTTCTCCTTGTTTAGGGATCACTGTTGCAAAAGACTTACTGCTTTATCCTCAGCATCAAGGTTTTTGTCCACTGCACTTCCCAGGGAGCTACACAAGCACAATGCAGGCTCACAGCTTGCTATCCGGGGACACATTTTCCTTAGCACACGTGGTTCAGTAGATGACACCACAGATCACTTTCACAAAATCTTTGTTTATCCTTACCCTCACCACATCTTTTGCTAAAACATTATTGAAAGGAACAAAACTGGTGTTGCATTTAACTTCTTTTTTCCCCCTACTGTCTTTCTTTGAGAGGGCTTAGATGCAAAGAGCACGAAGGAGAAGCCGCAGGAGTCCTCCTACCAGAACACAAAGACTAAGCAAAGCTTTTGAAAATCATCGGGAATGGACAAACTTGGCAAACAGACGTATGAGTTTCAGCCGTAAGAAACCCATCTACAAAGATGACAGGTGGCAGAGATGGAAAACAAGGTTCTGAAAAAACACTGCTGCTTTTCCCCACCTAGGGTTATAAAAATCATTAGCATGTGAAAAAAAAGAGGTTCTGCTCAGAAATTTTTACTCCCAAATTCCTATGTGTGTTTCATTAAGGCTCCTAACTATTAAATGCTGGCTATTCCCTGCAGCAACACGAAACACCACTCAATAGTGTACAGCCTGTTAAAAGAACAGTGCATTCTTTGAAGCTGTTCTTGAAGAAACCTCAGCTGACTAATTAGAGGGAGTTCTACCAAAAAAGAAGAAGAGGAGGAGCAGGAGGCGAAAGAACAAGGCCAGGGAAAAGCCCTCTTACTGAAGATCAAGAAACCAGCTCAAGTTTAAAATTCAGGGCCATGCATACTGCATCTCAGACAGAAACACACATTCTGACCTGCCCTGAATCACACAGTATCGCTGGCTAGCAGTGACAGACCATCCCCAAGGGAAATCAGCTATCAGATCATGGCAGACCATCCCCAAGGGAAATCAGCTGTAAAACCAACAGCACTGGGAATCTCCCCAGGAACTACTACACTTACCTAACTACATTTGGCTTGGTTGTGCTATCGTAAAACTTGTTTTCAGGGGACGCAGCTCAAAGGTTGAGCTTTTTGGGGTGGGCGTTTGGCCCGGGGCAGTGAAGATGCCTGGGCTCAATATCTTCTTTCTGATTGCAGCTTCTTGCTCTATGCAGACCCTGGGAAGCAGCAGGTGGTGGCTCACCTAGCTGGGTCCCTGTCGTCTATCTGAATTGACTTCAAGGCTCCCAGCTTTGGGTCCCTGAATGATGCCATTGGAGAGTGAATTAACATCTGGGAGTGCACTCTCTCTCAAATAATTAAATGACATTTTTTTTTAAGAGCATGAACTTCCTTCGTTAGCAAGTCACAGTTTGTAGAGATCTAACATCTATGTTAGTCCATTTGTCCTTGCTCTCAGGAGCAAGGCTTCTGCCCTCCCCCACCTTTTAAAGGGCAGGATTGGCGAGGCACTGTTTACAGGTTCACAGTGCATGCAAGATCAGGTGACCCTTTCGGTTCGGCATCTCACCGCAGCATCACAGCAACAGGAGCATGAGTGGAAGGCACAGACACATTTCATACCAGAAGGGGACAGTGACTTGGGCATGCTCAGGACCCCACGAGCTGCCTGCATCCCTCCCGAGGGCCTTTCACTAGGAGTCACCGCTTACAGGTTCACCCCACCTCTCACATCACTGCATCAAGAACAAAACTTCTAACACACGTTTTTGAAGCCTAAAGGTGTTGAGCCTTGTTAGCTCCCTTCATTCATAAACATAATAGAATTATAGCATTCATAATGCCCATTCAACTTTATGTTTTCATCAGAGCTACCTATGTTTTGTGCATTGTAAACATGTAGAGGCTCAATATCGAGAGAAATATGTTACAAGAGAGAAATAGTATACACAAGCCATGTCTGATCAGGTGTTTTTTTGTTTTTGTTTTTATTTTTGCTTTTGGTATTTAAGGCTGACATAAATTTTTACTATTTCTGGACATTTCAAGTCAACTGACAAAAGAAAGTGGTATTCTGCAGTCTATGCCAACAGCGGGTTTCTTAGTCTTCTTAGCCCAGTCTGGGATAAGACCTCAGCATTACTCAACAGCCAGTTAGTATTACCTTAAATCCACTTAAATCTCTGTCCGTCCCAAAACTCTACATTTATAAATAATTTTGACCCCATAAATAACGTTGTGTAACTACTAAAACTGGACATTCAACTATCCAATATCAGTGTTGCATCTCTTGGCTTGCATTTAAAGGCCTCCAGTTTGAGAGTCTGTTCACTGTTTGATGATGCAATCACATGAAAAAGAAATCTCACCTTGTAATGCCCAAATTCATTCAAAACACTTCCCAGCTTTCTGGCATTGGCATGTGACTTCTGAACAGCAACAGCTGGGTGGGGGTCCCTCCAGGTGATGGACAAGCGGTGATACCACAGGCGTTGGCTCTCCAGGATGTGAGCTGACTTCACACTAGGATCAAAACGATGCACTTCACATCCATTCTTGGCCATGCTAACCTCAAAGCCGGTATTATCACTTCCCAGCCTGCAGAAAAGAGGAGGGAAGTCAACCACAAAATCACAGAACAAAGCCAAGTATTGGGTGGGAGAAATCACAGTCCCACGGCCATTTTTTTTAGTCATAACCAGTCTTCTATTTTTAAAAAAGATTTATTTATTTTACTTGAAAATCAGAGAGGGGGCAGGGAAACAGAGAGATGAAGAAATTTTCCATCCACTGGTTTACTTCCCCAAATGGCTGCAATGGCCAGAAATAGACTGGTCTGAGGCAAAGCCAGAAGCTTCTTTTGAGTGTCCCAGGTGAGTGCGGGAACCCAAGGACTTAGCTATGCTCCACTGCTTTCCCAGGCCAAAGCAGGGAGCTGGATCAGAACTGGAGCAGCCGGGATACGAACCAGCACCCATATGGGATGCTGGCACTGCAGGCAGAGGATTTGCCATGCCAGCTAATGAACAGGTTCAATAAACTTCCTTCAGAAAAAGCATTACAGCTCAAAGTTGCTGGATAGAAAATATCTGTCAAACACAGTTCAGAGAGCATGTGCTCCAACATGTAGAAACACTTAAAAGCATGATTTTTAAAAATGTAAATCAGTATAGTGAAACAAACATGGAAAGCATCCTGTAGTCTTTTGAGATTTTCTCAGAAGTTGCCAAAAATGTAAGCCCCTAGATTAGTCTCTTGGAGAGAAGTACATTCTACTAATGAGGTAATTTGTCTCCATTGCAAGAGCAACAGGGCTGTGTGCACAATTGGACTTGAAGACAACAGCTATTTTCTAAGCAGCAGAGTGCAGTTTGGAAAATCACAGCCACAGAGAATGGGTAAGTGTCTGTGATGCTACTGGATCAAGCATGGTTCCTCACCGAGATTCACTCTGACAACGAGAAGAAAGTATGAATCCATCCTAGTTAAGCACCCAGTAGGTAGCACATCTTGTGCAAAACTCATATACTTGCAACTGTTGAAGTGACTCCGAAACATTTTTTATGTAATGGTGTAAGCAATCATCACTTTGATTAAAGCACCAATTTGAATGAAAAGCATGAAATTAACTGAAAGAGTAGTTTTTTTAAAATGATGATTATGGCTTCTCTGCCCAAAATACTGTAATTATGTCTGATTTAGCAGACCAAAATCCTACAGAGTATCAACACATGAGCCAAACTAGAACCTGGCGCAACAACATTTGTTCTCTTGGACACTACCAGTTCAAAACTGTTGCATCATTTGGAAAGACACATGTTTCGGGTGGAGCCATCACTGACCAGACTGCAGTGAACTGAAACAAGCTCCACCAATGAGACATTCCACTGAAGCATCCTCCGTAGCTGCATCTGAAGCATCCTCTCCCTTCATCCTGCCTCACTGTCCTCCTTCCCACAGGATCCCATGGTGTGCCAGTCCCCTACCTCGCCCAGCACTCAGTCACGCTTGCAATACTTTTGCCTCATAAGGTCCAGCAACCCTCTCACAACCATTTCCACTTCTCTGCTTGGGAGATTCTGCCCCTATTTCCCACCTCCTGCTGAATCCCCGCAGTTCAGACCATTGTCACGGCTTCCTCCCTTGAGTCTCCCCCAAGACTTTCCAATCCAGATAGTTTCAAAGCAGGTGCTCTCCACACTCTACCTGGGGGTGCAGGGGCAGCTGGGACAGCAGCTTGGAGGGACTGATTATCTACCATCCCAGTGGTGCAGGAACTTGTCAATGACACCGCAGTGAAGCTCAGTGAAGGAAACACATTGCTTGGGTCTTTCCTTTTTCTGAATCCCTGGTGCTCAGGAAATGAAGGACACCAGACAGATCTACACGTCCACCCTGAGGGAAAGGGAACTTTTAGGTACCGTCGGGCAATATATACACCATCCAGACCCAGCATGTGGTGGGACACATTTCTCACACTTACTCGTGGATTGAAGCAAATATTTATGGAGAATTTTGCATGTAGAAGGTGTTCTGATGGACAACACAGAGAGAAATCCAGCATAGCCTTGGGATCTGAAGAAGCTTGCTAAGTAGTAAAAAAAATGTCAAAGACTTTTAGAATGTTTAAAAATAAAATGCTTCTGTATTTGAAAGGCTGTAAGAGTGAAGAGAAAGACAGATAGGTAGAAATGTTGCTTCTACTGGTTCATCCCCGAAATGTTTACAACAATGAGGCCTGAGCCAGGCCAAAGCTGGGAGCCTGCAACTCCGTCTGGGCCTCTCTGATCTGGGGGGCAGGCACCCAAGTCTTTGAGCCATTGGCTGCTGCCTCCAGCAAGCTAGAATCAGAAACAGAGCCTGAACCTGAACCAGGGCTCTCCAGTGTCATATGGCCTTCCCAGCAGCGTTTCTTAACCACTTTGCCCCAGGGCTCTATGACAAAATAACTGTTATTTGTAGCAAAACAGGCCTACTCCATAAAGAAGCCATGATCTGCATTTTACTTCACAGAAATATTTTACCTCGGATTCCAAGAAGCAAGAAGTACAGATTGCCAGGTCACTGGGCCAAGACGGAAGATGTCAAACTCCTTTTGGCCCATCCTGTTTGCATCCAGTCATCAGGAAAGGCAAAAGGGAAAGCCATGGTCACATCCTTTCCCTGGGGGGCACGGCTTAGCAGTCACACACATCTCTTCCGCTACTCACATCTCATCGCTCACAGCCAGTCAAAGGGCCACCCAAAGCTACAAGGAGGTTAGCGAACATCGCCCTCAGCAAGGTAGCACTGACCTCAGGAGTTCTGTTACCAAGAAAGAAGGGGAGAATGAATGCTGGGAGGAAACAAGCAACTCTCGCTACAGCTCATTCATGACAGAGCTAAGCAGTGTATGCATATTGATATATGGACAAACTTCACTATGCAATGTCTCTCCACTCCCCACTCTGCTCAGCCACTGAGAGAGGGCAGGGAGAGAAAATGATGTAATCCTCCCCAAGGGAATTATACAAATACCATTCCACATGTTAATGCAGGGGTGTAACCTCACAACGAACTTAACACAGAAAAAGCAGCAACAATCTGACAGCTGCTTCTCTCAGAAGGAGAGGGTAGTAACAAAGTGCCAGGGTAGCCATGTTGGCCATCCTTTTCTCAAATCTCAGAGAAAACCAACCAACAACCCTATGTGTTGTGTGGGGTGTGCCCCAAACAACCCCAGAGGCTGTCATTTATACCACCTTGGCTGTATGATTACCTCCTGGTGAGGGCAGGGAAGTTCTCTTAAGAGTAAGGTGCCTTTCCCCAAGGGCACAAAGGCATTCTTTGAATTACCTACAGAACCCCTGGCAATGACATGTCCCCTTAGAGATGGGACAGCTGGCTTCAAGTCCATGGTCATTCTTTCAAAAACAGTCCTCTGGGCCCAGTGGCATGACCTAGTGGCTAAGGTCCTCGCCTTGAGCATACCCAGATCCCATATGGGCACCAGTTCTAATCCTGGCAGCTCCACTTCCCATCCAGCTCCCTGCTTGTGGCCTGGGAAAGCAATCAAGGATGGCCCAAGGCTTTGGGACCCTGCACCCGTGTGGGAGACACGGAAGAAGTTCCTGGCTCCTGGCTTCAGATTGGCATAGCATCGGCCATTGCGCTCACTTGGGGAGTGAATCATCGGACAGGAGATCTTCCTCTCTGTCTCTCCTCCTCTCTGTATATCTGACTTTCCAATAAATAAATAAATATTTTTAAAAAAAAAAAACAAAAACAGCCCTCTGTGACTAGGATGCATGGCCTTATGTTCTCCAAGAATCAAGAACTCATAGGATAACCACAAAAAAATGCTCAAGATTCTTGGCTAATAGGGAAATATAGATGAAAGACCACAGGGTAGACCATGTCTACCATCAAAAAGACCCGGAATGGAGAGTATCGGAAAGGATGTGGAGATATTGCAGTTTTTTCAGATTACTGGAACTTGGAATGGTCTTAACTGCAAACACCTAATGATGGCATCCATTAGCACTGAAAGCCGGCCACCAAGTAAAAGCCCATCAATTGCTGAGCGGATAAACACTCAATGGCGTAGCCACACCAGGGACTGCTGACGCTTGTAAACCGTGGGTGGAGGGAAAGAAGGGAAACACAAGAGTCACCGAAGGTCACAGGTGGTACACTTCTGTTACGTGAACAGGGAACCCCAAAGGGACAGAAAGCAGCATGAGAGGGTGCTTCCCTGGGTAGGATGAGGTTGGAGGGCACTGAGAGTGATTGCTATACGCATGGGGCCTTTCATTGGAGGGTGACAGGACGAAATGTTCTAACCTTGCTGGTAGAGATTAAAAGCCTTGAGCTGTGTGTTTTACATCTGTGAATTAAATGTGCAGGAAAGCTATTTTAAGTGCTGCAAAAACAGGAGCCTACACAGTGGTGCCACAGGCTAATTCTTTGCCCTGTGGTGTCAACATCCCATATAGATGCTGGTTCCTATCCTGGCTGCTCCACTTCTGATCCAGCTCCATGCATATAGACTGGGAAAGCAACAGAGGGTGCCTCAAGCCCTTGGGCCCCTGCACCCACATAGGAGACATGGAAGAAGCTCCTGTTTTCCAGCTTCAGACTGGCTCAGCTCTGGCTGTTGTGGCCACTTGGGGTATGGACCTTAGGATGAAAAATCTTTCTGTCTCTCCTTTCTCTCAAAAATCTGTCTTTAAAATAAATAAATCTTTTTTAATGTAAATGCTACAGAAAAAACAATAACAAATTCAAAGCAGATCTAAGGGATGATGTTTCACCCTCACTGTTGCAGACAAGGGCTGGAAGCAAAAGAGTTTTAAAACTCTTCCCCTTCATCCTGCCAGGAGCCAGAGATGCCAGCCAAGTAATTACCCAGATCTGTAAACTGCCAACCGCACTGCAGGGGAGGAATCCGTTTTTCAAAATAGAAGTGACACTCAATAATGGGTGGGAAATATCTTATCATCATTCATTTTCGTTAAATAACATTACAAGGAACAGCAAGATTTCATCTAACACCTGTGTTCTCAACAGGGACGGTGGCACTCAGAAGGGGGCAGATGGGTTTGTGAGGGCAGAAAAACCTTCCCTTCTTTGCATATAAAGCACAGAGAGGCACATATCACGTAAGCAGCTCTGCAACTACGACATCAAAATGCCACAGAGGGTGATGGGCAAAGGATATGTCCAAAGGGGAATTCTGGGAGCCACAATTTCCTGATTCTTCACCAACGCCCTCCTTCAACCACTGTACAATGCTATCCAGAGCTTCTGTGTTCTCCAGATACCCATGGCCACTGGAAGTCCCAAAGGTTGTGTATAAAATGCAGGCTCTTGTCACCTAACCATGTGTCTCCTGTGAGCTCTTCTGTTCCCTCATACGGAGAATGTGTATCTTGAAATCAACTGATACAACTGATCCCAGAGCTGAATGACAGGTGAGAAGCACAAGGGGACTTCAACAAATTCATGGGAAAATAGGTTCATGGTGGTGCAGAAAAGATTAGGAATTCATTCAGAGTTTATGTGTGATGCGCATTTTCCCTGCACATTTTGAGGGTCCCTGACATTGGCTGAGTATTTTACTCCTATTCCTTCCCATGCCTGCTCCTGCCCCCCAAATACATGAAAAGTAAACTTGGTGATCCTCACCCTCCCCACCGCCGCCCCCCACAGCCCTTCCACCAAATACTCACAAAAACTCATGTGGAGGTCCTGCCTCAGGTCATGAGATAGACAAGGTTATCACCTGAATCCAGACTCTCCTTATTTCTTTTCTCTTTCCCCTTCTCCGATCTAGATGCTGCCTACCTTAATTTGTCTGTTCTATCCCTTTCAAAATGGAAAAGGATCTGATAGGAATCTTCAGCTGTATGCCACCTTGGATTACACACTGCCAGAGAGCCATCTCTTCCATTAACTGTGCAATAAAAAGCTCTGAAAAGAAATTTATCAGCTTCAGCACTGATGAAGAATAGCAGGTGCACCTAATACCTGCTTCAGGCAGTGGGTGGAAAAAGGAATCAAGGCCAACCCAAAGGTAGGGCCATGAGCCTTTGTCTTCTAACTCCTGTGTCCCTAAGTCCTCCCCTCTCTCTTTCCAGGAAACTCAACCTGGTTGTAGTTGCAATCTGATTTTGGCTGGGAATACCTGGGCTCAGCAGTAATGACCATGCTGTTACTGCCACTGGCCTGGAGCATGCAGCATACACCATCTGTGGGCAGGGCCACCTGACTTGGCACCTGCCCTCCCTGCCTATGTGCAGCAGTCCCAACACTACCAGGTGCCGGAACCACCCCCCCCTCCCCCGTCTTGTTCAACATCTCAGGACCAGCCATTCTTAGCTGGATCTTTCTTCCCTCAGCCTCAGTGGGGATGCTGCCGGCAATGTGCAAGCCCTCTGGGGGTGCTTATCTGGACTCCAGGCCTAAGGCTTCTAGCACAATCAACATGGTCACCCACGGTTCCAAGTCTCCTTTTGGGAGCCATCGGAAATATTTCCTGTAGTTTCCACTTTCCAAGTAAGCAGAACTTTTTGGCAATAATGAGACTTGTAATCTGTTCATTTCTTTTCCCAATGGGATTTGACTGTTCTCATCTATTTCCCCAATGTTGACTTTGAATGGCAAAATGTAAATGAAAATAACAAACTACCTTTTCATTTGTGACCATCTGAAATCTTATTAGAACACCATCATATTCAATGTCTCTAAGGAAAACAAAAAGGAATTTTTTTTAAAGATTTATTTTATTTGTTGGAAAGTCAGATATACAGAGAGGAGGAGAGACAGAGAGGAAGATCTTCCGTCCGATGATTCACTCCCCAAGTGAGAGCAACGGCAATATGCCAATCTGAAGCCAGGAGCCAGGAACCTCTTCCGGGTCTCCCACGTGGGTGCAGGATCCCCAGGCCTTGGGCTGTCCTTGACTGCTTTCCCAGGCCACAAGCAGGGAGCTGGATGGGAAGTGGAGCTGCTGGGATTAGAACCGGCGCCTATATGGGATCCTGGAATGTTCAAGGCAAGGACTTTAGCCGCTAGGCCACGCCACCAGGCCTACTAAAAAGGAAGTTTAAAAATTTCCCTGATGGCAGGCATTCAGTTTAGCATTAAAGATGCCAGTTTGGAAACTTATGTCCCAAATCATAGGGTCCCAGTTCGATTTCCAGTTCTGGTCCCCTGATTCCAGCTTCCTACTAATGCATGCCCTGGGAGGCAGCAGGTGACGGCTCAAGTAACCAGGTCCCTTGCCAGCCACCTGGGAGACATGAAAGTTCCCAGCTGCTGGTTTCAGCCTGGCCCAGCAGCAGCCGTCGCAAAGCACCTGAGAAGTGAACCAGTGGGTGGGAGCTCTCCTCCCCAAACTCCTTCTATGTCTCTCTGCCTCTTGAATAAATATTTTGAAGAAAATTTTAAAGGGTATTTTCCCCAAAAAGCATTCCCAGCTTTATTTGTATTCAGTTATACGCTCTAAGTAAAAATGATTGCAGAGCATGAAACAGTAAGTAAACTGCAAAAGCCACAGGAAGTAAGAATAGAGGAGCAAAGTGAGCCCTCCGATCTGCACGTGGTACTAGACCACCAGTCTCAGGAGTTACTTGCAGATGTTGTGATTAGGACATAAAGTAGACCCTGCTGTCAGAGCTCCCAGCCCTCCATCAGACTGACCGAGTTCCTACAGCCAGGTCTCTATTCTGACTGTCTGGCTAAGCCTTCCACCCAACCCTCCCTTCCCACATCAATCAGCAACCTTGCCTCCTGCTAGGCTTCCCATAGCAAACACGTGCCAGCTATGTGCCGAGTCCCACCAGGTCAGTACGAGGGCATGTCAGAAGGTTCATGACATTCAATGAGCGCACACACTAATTCCAGTGCAGGGAAATTTGACAATTCATGCTTAGTGTTGGCATACTATGTACCTTCCAGGAATTTTTCCAAATGTCCCCACATATCTTCACTTAACCCATAGAAGAATATTTCTGCTAGGTTTAAATTCTTACTTGAATCTTTTGTTTTCTTTAAGTCCCCAGTAGCTGGCAATGTTTGTTGTTCTTTGACAGCAACAGCTTCCCTCCTTGCATTTACACCCTTGGGTTCGGGGTCTCCGCATCACCCAGTTGTCTCCCCTAACCCTGACCACCTGGCATTCTAGCAGGTGGTTGCCACACCTGGAGCTCCAGGTGGACTACAGAAAGAATGAAATCCACAAGTGAGGGTCTGGCCTATGACAGTTTTTTTAAGAGTCCTCAGTATTGCACATAAAGGACTTCAGTGGTGTAGCTGGGAGACCCATCAGGCACCTACAAAGAGCCTATGGAACAGTGTTTTCTAAAAAAAACAAATTCCCGCCTGCCTTTTGTGGAGACAGATGCCATTTGTAAATTCAGGGTTGTTTACAAAGCACTGGAATATTTTGTGAAAGCATCTTGGTACTTTGTATTCATCCTTTAACAAAAAGCACGCCAAATCTATTTGCACATGTAGGTCCTTTTCAACCTGAATGGCTGAATGCCAATTTTTCCTCAAGTAGTTTTCACAAAGTCACATGGTTTGCATAAGAGTTCCCTCCCATGAGGCTGGTACCATGGCATGGTAGGCTAAGCCTCTGCTTGCAGCAAGCACTCCAGTTCATGTCCCAGCTGCTATACTCCTGATCCAGCTCCTTGCTTAGGTCTTGAGAAAACAGCAGAGGGTAGCCCAAGTCCTTGGGACCCTGCACCCATGTGGGAAACTGGGAAGATGCTCCTGGATCTTGACTTCAGGTCAGCTCAGCTCTGGCTGTTATAGCTATTTTGGGGAGTGAAGCAGTAGATGGAAGATATTTCTCTCTGTAAATCTGCCATTCAAATAAAAACAAATAAATCTTTAAAAATAAAATAAAACTAATAAATTTTTAAAAAATGTTCTCTTCCCTTTTTCCTATTCATTCACTTACCATTGACACAAAACATAGAAATGGCAGCAGTGGCCATCACATACATGTCTTGACTCCCTCATCTTGTGGATCCAATTGCTAACTTGCACTCTCTGTTCCTTTTTCCTCAGTTGAATTCATGAATACGATCCTGTCTCTTGTAAAATGAGGGCACTCCTGCTTTAGCCAGAGATCACAGGATTCACCAAGAGGACTGTCTTCGTGTTGCCAGCTTACTACCAACAAAACAAAAACAAAAAGTGGCTGGGGCCACTGTATCAGCCTGTGCCTGCAGCTCCCAAACAGACCAGTCTGGGATGATGGCAGAAGGCGGAACACAGCAGCTTCTCTGCACTGCAGCCACTCATCCCTGTGCTACTGGAAAATCCCAAGGCTGCCCGCATGAGTGTATGTCTTCTGCTGCTGTTAAAACAAAACAACACATGCAAACAAACAAAAAACTTACCCTAAGGAGTAGAGGCGGCACTGCTTGTTATGGATTTGGCGAGCTAAGCCAAACCTATCATCAAGACACACTGACCAGGGCTGCTGGGTAGGGCTGAAGTCAGCCTCCAGGCTGTCGGTACTCATGTGATTGCACGCAATCTGCAAGGATTGGAAATCAATGTGGATAATTTAAAATGTTGAGTGATGAATGGCAGGTAGGGACTTGTAGCTTCCCCAATCTCTGGAAATCATCATGGGAGAGTTATATCCTGCTAACTACTCCCGTTTCCCTAGGGAGCCCCCAGACTGCTGTAAAATGCATGGAGAAATATCAACTACATGGAAGATGATTAAGTAACCTTAGAGCAGCCACACGGAGGTTGAAAGGAACATTAACTGCTGCTAATGCCAGCAAGGTGGACAGCAGAGGAAAGCCAGGCACAGGGATGGGAGGGAAGAGGGATCAGTGAGATCTTGCAAGGCTATGTGATGTTCTTGGAGGATGAGACTGTCTGAAAGGCTCTGATCAAGGGCAGTGGTCCTTCTGCAAGACATGTAGTACAGGGCCTCAGATGGCAGAAGGACATTCACAAGGTGATCCCTTATTTCTGGCTGACAAGGTGGAGACACCAAGGTCCCGGCAGGCAGTGTTCGCCAGAAGTCATTGCTCATGGCTAAAGAGAAATGAGCTGCCCCCTGCCGACAGGGCAGTATCCCTGGGCCAGGCGGACTGCTTGGATGAGCTTCTTCCAAGGGTAGGAGTTCCAGGGAGGGAGGCTCTTGCTGAGCAAACCAAAGCCCTTCTCTTGATGAGATGAGAAAACCAAAGGGAATGTGCCTCTAAGTCGAGCAGCAGCAAGGCCCCAATTTCAACTGCACACGAAACAAATGTGCTTCGTTAAGCGATGCTGACTTGTGTTTGGGACTGGTCCAGTCTGCATGGCTGAGTCTGCTGGAGCGGAAGAAAACAGCAAGTGCTATAGCCAAGACGTTATCGTCTGAGCAAAGCAGTATTTCCCCTTATCCTCCAAACTCTGCCCGTCATCGTGTGGCCTCTTGAACACTGCAGCTATTGCTATCGCATTGTGGACCATTCCAGATGCACAGGGCGTGCTGAGGTCCCTGGCTTTCATCTCTGGGAAACATAAGAGCAGGGAAATTCCTTCCCAAGATATTCTGACTTCACGTAAACCTTTTCTTTAACTGATTTCTCATGTTTTTAAGCTAAGAACAACACTTCCCACAGCTCCTGCATGACTCTTGCTATAACCTGCTCTTTAGGGACCAAAGGGGCTTCTGCTAGGGCTGGACAGTTCAGGGCAAAGCTCAAGAAGTGGGCCATGGTCCTCCTTCACCCCAGTCTCATTCTCTTTCTCCAAATGCTGTTCAAAGGAAAAACATCAGAGCATAGGAATCAGGCTTTTGCTCAAGGCATTGCCCTAGAAAACATCCATTTAGCAAGGAGCATCCATGTACTCATTTGTTTAATTCGTCTCCTCCCATTTTCCTGCAGGTACAGGGCAATCAAGTCTTGCCTGCCCACCCACGCAAGGGAAGTCAAGTTGTTCAATTTACTAAACAGAGTTCAGTATGCTTTTCATCTACCAGTGGACAGATGACAACCTCAGGCTTTGACTCCTAGGTTAGCCCTGTGTTCCATGCCTTGCTTGCAGCAGGAAGGCAGGCCATCTGCTCCAGGGCCTGGGGTTTTGGTGTATGCTGATCTGCTGTGTGCACTTCTCCCTCCGAACCCACAGCAGGACAGGTTAGGATGCCATGTCCCCAGGGCCTTGGCCATGAGTCCATTTAGACACCATCCACAGTCTGACTCCAGCTCCTCTCACCTGCTTCCAAATCATCTGGGAAAGATGTAAACTGCAGATTCCCAGGTCCCCCAGCAGAACTGCAAAATCTGATTCTGTGAGGCTGAGCCCTGGGCATGGGCATGTGCCAAGAGATTGGCAAGCAGGTAGTCTTGGGAGTTTACTGGAGGTCTTCTGTGACATATCCCAGCCTGGTCTCATTTGTGCCTTAGCAACCAGGAGAAGGCTGTGCTAGGACCAGTTTCCCACCAGAAATTGCAGCTTTGTTAATCCACCCCCTCAGCCAAGGCCAGAGGTTCCATAATGTCAAGTAGTCAGAGGCCCCTAAATGTCAGGTGGGTATTAAGGGCCAAGAGTCAAGGCTGTGAGGTCCAGCTACTCCTGCTCTGCCAAGACCAGAGATCCCAGGCTTCATTCTATTAAAGAGGACACTTTGGGGTGGGCGTCTGGTGTGGTGGTTAAGATGCCTCAGGATGACAAGTTGAGTGCCTGGGTTCCAGTTCCGGCCCACTCCCGATCCTAGCTCCCTGCTCATGAGCAACCCAAGTGGCAGCACGTGATGGCTCAAGTACTTGGGTTCCCGCCACCCACATGGGAGACTCAGAATGAGTTCCTGGCTTTAGTTTTGGCCTGGCTCAGTGTCAGCTGCTGTGAGTATTGAACCAGTGAATGATAGATCTATCTCTCTCAAAATAAATAAATGTTTAATGATGACACTGGTTCTTTAAACATTTCTTCTTATTCTACAGATTTCATTTTACACAAATACATACCTATTGAGGCGACATTCTTTTCCGTTCAATCTCTCCAATAACATCCCTCCTTCCTCTCTTAGCTCAAAGAAACGCACATATACACACACCAGAATTTTTCCACTTTAACCATTTAGTACCCACCACATCAACAGACATAAGCTTTTGAAAACAGCTAGGAGTGGCTCCATAAAATTCAGCTGCAAAAAAATTAATTAAATATTGATTTTCTAACTTTCTAGTTAAGATTTATTACTAATGCTTCCATAAACTCCCATGCAAGCAAAATGAAGGAGGACAGTAACTTCTAGCTAAGATCCAACTCAACTATGCTTCCTGCCTGTATAATGCCTCTCATAATTTTAGCCATCTCCAGCAAAGTGGCCTGGAGGAAGGAAAGTAGACTTCAGGGAAGAAAGCATGCTCTGAAATATTTTTTTAGTTGTTTAAAAGGATCCAGTTTATTATCAATGTATTTTGCATCCTATTACACTTAAATAGTATTTCTGTCATCTCATAAATAGAATCTGGCAAAGGGACCAGACCCCTTAAAAATCTCAGACTTCAGCAAGGATCCCTACAATTGAGATCAACATAATCGCATACTTTAGCCAGCACTAAAGGCAGGATTATATTTATGTTGTTTTCATCCTAGAATGTGTGTGTGCATGTGTGTAAGTTTATGTGTGTAGCAGTAGGTATAAGAGAAACTATAACTGTAAAGTTATAATGCAAGTCTCCAGAGCCTAGGTTCTTAGGTTGTTCTTTTAAATTGATAGATGAGCAGATAATTAGATAGGTAGGTAGATATAGATAGGTGATTGATGGAAAGATAGGGTCGATAGGAAAGCTGGGTTTATTTTAACGCATATTTTAGGTTTTAAAAGAGCCAGTGTTGCTAAGAAGCATTTGTACTGCAAGGCATGCTTCCGGAAGGCATATGGTTTGGGGGTTGCCATAAAAAGCTGAATCTGGAGCCTTTCCTTAGAACAGAGCCCTGTGTTTGTGGCTTAACCATTTGGTGTCGGCCACAGAGGAGGCAGCAGCAACCGCACAACACTGCCACCATGCAATCCTGGTCTTCTGTGTTAGAAAACCAATGGCACTCAGTCCTCCCACCCTGAACTTCCTTCCCACACACACTCTGCCCTTGTCCTTTGGGGTTTCTGTAAAGACCCCAACCGTACCCTGTGCGACTCCAGGAGTGTCATGCCCAAGGCTGTTCGATGCCGTACCACCCCAGGCCCTGTGCCTCCATATCCAATACCCCCTCAGTGGACAGAGGCCTGTCTGTCCACAGGCCTTTCTTCTCTCCTAAAACATGTAACTCTTTGACCCTCACTGTCTGTTGGGGGATACAGATGCACCTGTGTGCTTCAGGTCTGATGCTGCAGTGCCCAGCTCAGTGCCAGCCACAAAGCCAGTCCCTAGCGAGTATCTGCAGAATCGAAGCATAAATACATCAACAGTAATCGTACCAAATGCGGGGCCTTGTGGAACACAGTGTTGAGGAGAATAATGTTTTGTTAAAACAGCATAAGAGGCAGGGGTGGAATTTGCTTTTGTACCTTCAGAGGGTTTTTTTTTCTTACCCATCATGACTCATTCTTGCTAACTGTGAAAATTTTAGGTAGCAGTGGATCTAAGATTTTTACCAGGTTTTTTTTCAGAGTATTATTGCAGGCTTTCCCTGTCAAGATGAGTTCTAAATGAAGTACAAGGCACAAAAGCAGTCCCAAGGCTCTGCATTCCATAGAGGCAGGGAGGAAGTAACGGTTAGGCAAAGATTCTGCTTAAGACCCACTCAGCATCATTATTGACGGCTCCTACCAGCTGGCCTCCTCGTAGCCCAGAAGCAGAACAAAGAACAGTGCTTTCCCTGGTTAAAAAGGCCCCATGATTAAAAACCCATCATAAGACCCTCTTTGTGGAAGACAAAAATCCCAGTGGGGACACTGTTCTGGTGTGCTGCATTAAGTCATTATTTGGGACGTCCACATCCCTCACCAGAGAGCCCTGCCTCCATTTCCCGTGCAGCTTTCTGCTAATGCACCTTGCAGGAGGCAGCTTTGGGGTTCCTAACTCCCACGTGCAAGTTTCTACCTCTTGATTTCAGCCTGGTCCAGCTCCACTATTGCTGGAATTTGGGAGACTGAACCAACGGATGGAACTTTCTCTTTCTCTTCTTCTCTCTCCTCCCCAGCCCTCTCTCTGTCACTCCACCTTCCATTAGTCTTTTCAAGAAAATCCTTTTAGGGCCTGGCACAATGGATCAATGACTAAATTCTCACCTTGCAAGCATCAGGATCCCATATGGGTACCAGTTCCTATCCCGGCAGCTGCCCTGTTTCCCATTCAGCTCCCTGCTTATGGCCTGGGAGAGAAGTTGCAGACCTGGAAGAGGCTCCTGGTTCCTGGCTTTGGATCAGCTCAGCTCCAGCCACTGCAGCCACTTGGGGAATGAACCAGTGGATTGAGATCTTTCTCTCTTTCCCCTCTGTAAATCTGATCTGCCTTTTGAATAAAAATAAATAAACATTTTTAAAAAGTCCTTTCAGTGGCCCTACCAACCAAGTGTCTATTAAGGCCTTCATCAAAGTGAACAATGAATAATACTTCCGTTGATCTGTCCTCACAACTGGCACGCTAGCTTCTGGGAGGAAGAGCCTCACGACCTGGCACAGTTCCTGGCACCTTATGGTTGTCTGTCTGCCGGCTTGTCTGTCCATTCCTCTGTTTCACAAATAGACAAAAAGATCTTTTTAAAAGTATATAGTTAAAAACAACTCTCTATTCTCTGCACAGTACAAGATCAGAGAACTAAGAGCGACCTTGGAAACTAATCCAAATGCTTCCTTTTCAGGAGAACAGCGAGAGTAGGGGAAGCAGGGTAAATCACCCGGGCCGTGGTATCTTGTCACATCACATCAGAGGATGCCGTGCAGTGGCTAAAGAATTCTCTCTCAGTCGGCAGCTCAAGGGGAAAGATCTCAGAGGAATCTGAAACCATCAGTTCATGCCTTAAGAAATTTCTAAACCAGTATACTTTCTATCATGACTAGAACACTGGCCTGAAAAACATATAAAATGGAATCTGAAGGCTTGCATTCAGTACACTGATTTGGGAGGTAGGGAGTACAAGTCATATTCCCCAACTTCAATTCATAAACTTGATGCCACTTGGTTTCCTTGGGGGGGTCTCTAGGGGCCTTTTATTTTTAAATTATTTACTTATTTATTTACTTGAAAGGTTGAGAGAGAAACAGAGAGAGAGATTAGGGGCCTTTTATTTTTAAATTATTTACTTATTTATTTACTTGAAAGGTACAGAGAGAAACAGAGAGAGAGAGACCTTCTGTCCCTCTGGTTGATATTCCAAATGCCTGCAATGGCTGGGACTGGGCCAGCCTGAAACAAGGAGCCAGGAATTCCATCTGGATCTCCCATGTGAATGACAGGGACCCAAGCATCTAAGCCATCATCTACTGCTTTCTAGGCATGCTAGCAGGAAGTTGGATTGGTAGCAGAATATCCAGGTCTCAAAAACGAAGCACTCCAAGATGGGAGATATGCATACCCTAAATGTCTGCTTCTTAACCCATTGTGCCATAATGTTGCCGACCCCTCTGACACCTTAAAGGGCTTTTTAAAGCCAAAGTCAACAGGTCCAGCTATGTTTCCTTCTTGCCAAACCAAACTAAGATGAACATTTCAGCATTTTAATTAAGTCTGTATAAGTCCACCAAATTAATTTGCAGCTACAAAATAAGATGAAATTATGTAAAGCACAGAGACCAATTCATTATTCCAACCCCATAATTAATAACACCAGCTTTCACTTCCACTTGTGGGTGACAAAAAGGAAAATCCTAGGACTGTCTGATTGCATATGAAAAGGAAGACTTCCTTTTACCCTCAAATTAGCCACCTAAAGATCTAGGAACATTTTCTCTCCCCAGAGGGCAAAGTTGGCTTTGTTGCCAGTGAGATTTGTGAGAAGGAAGGATGCCCAAAGCCAGGGGCCAAAGCGAGATCCAACGAAGTCAGACTTGTCTCTCCTCTCTCTCAGCTCCACTGGGGTTGGAGTGGGGGCAATTTCACAAACGTGGCCTCTGCTCAGCTCCAAGGCAGGTGTTAATCTACTAGCACTTCGCAGTTCATAGACTAAATGTCCTCGCCTGTCTCTCCTTCCCCCGGGATTAGACAGCCCAAGGATGAACTCTTCTGACTTAGTGGATGTCTCTGCCTAATACAGCCAGTAGCTTGGCAGGAGCTGCCAGGATGGGTTAAGTCACTCATATTAACTGGCACTCAGGAAGGCTGCAAAGTGCTTGAAGGAAACAATACGCCTTCGGAAGCAGTCACTTCTTCCGCTTGCACAGGCTCCTGTGCTCTATCACATGACACATCCCCGAGCTGCCTGGCATCTGGAGCCAAACCTTGAAAAGGCAAAAATCCTCCAGGTCCACGTGGAAGCCCAGGCCTCTGTGTGGTGCCTGTGCTTGGTAACACCCTCACTTGCCTGCTCACAGGGAGGGAACTGATGCCTCCCACAACAGTTTGCTAAAGTGGATCCTCAGAAGGCTTTGAGATGAATCCTTAAAACACCTCCCTCTCCTGCGAGGCAGAACAAAAGGGGAGCATCTTAGTGCCCTATGTCCCTGCGCTGTCCCTCCAGGAGTTGCTGAGATCTGCCCCACGTCTCTTTCAATCAACCCTACTTTCACAAGATCAACCAGTAGGAGCCAGAAATTCCAACCGGATCTCACATGACCCCCAGAGCCAACCTGTGTTGTGCTGATGTAGTTCAGGAACCTCGCGGCTTCTTCATCTAGGGAGTGGGCAGGGCCGGCCCAAGGCTGCAGCTCAATGTGCCATCGGGGACCCTGTGGGAGATGAGAGAATACAGGCAGTGGTAAGGAAAGGGGGGCTTGGGAGGGTAGGAACTGGGGTTGAAAAGAGCAAGGCTACCGTGGCCAGCAGCAGACCAAGCAGCAATCAACTCAAATGCACCTGCTGGCATCTGGGTCATGTCAATCACAGGGAGATCCAGGAAGCCTGAGAAAGCCCAGCTCTCCAGGAAGCAGAGGATGGCCATGGTCCTGGGGCCCTGTTTGACCGAAGGCTTCGAATTAAAGGCAATCTCTAGTTGCCCTCCTGGGTTCTTGTTTCATAGTGGCTTCAATGTTACATGATGCTAGTCCCCATTCAGAGGTTAAGCCCACTGGTCTATTACAGTCCCCAAAATTCAGGACTTCAGGCAGATGACTCCCCAAGGTCAGCGGTGTCCTTAGTAGTGCTGTCATGCTGCAGCGGCCTCTTGGTGGGAAGAAGCACTCAGTGGATCCGGACAGCTTCCTCAGCACAGGGTGACGGCGTCTGATCATTTTGCAGCTGGGACAGTGCAGCGGGGGCAAGGAACTCAGAGCCCTCTCTTCAACAGGGGACACAAAGCACTGCCTTGAAGAGGAGTCAGGCATGACCCTCTGAATCCCTTTTCACAGCAGTGGTTGAGCCAGGCTGGAAGGCAGGCAAAAGTTCCCGCAGGCAGCAGGGGAATACCTGACTATCTGACTTCAGTAAAGACTACAGGTGTCATGGCCAAATGGTTAGACCAGGAACACAAGCCCCTTGGGTGGTATCAAGAAAGCAAGGGAGGTGACTGGGAATAAGACAGGGATCACTCATGGGTGTGTGCCTGGCACCATGGCAGCACTTGACTGCCACCCAGTCCATCAAGCAATATTTGTTGAGCATCAGCCTTGCTGTACCAAGCTCAGATTCCCCCAGGAAGATCTCCCAGAGTCAGACAGGTGGAGGTGAGGGGGTTAGATGTGTGCAGGAAGACTAAGACATTCCACAGAGTCATTCTTTCCAGAAAACAACTTCCTGCCACAATCCTGAAGCATAAGTGCTTTTGAACACATGCACATCCTGGTTTTGTGGGTTACGGCCTCCTGTCTCCTCTCCCCCGCTATGCAGCAGCAGGACAGGCACCTGCCAGCGGGTGGGTGTGTGTAGGTGCTACAGCAGTTACAGCAACCTGAAGCTCCCCCAGGGTTTCATCAGACCCATAAAACTTGATGAGAACAATGCAGTACACACGTTCTGGTTTCCTTCTAACTCAAGTGTAAGCCAGGTTTTCCTTTTTTCTTTCTTTTTTTTCCAATCCTGGGTCAAATAGTGAGATGTCACAGGCCACTTGGATTGTAGTGCCTCACCTCCTGCTGTGGCTTGGAGCAGCCACAGACAGCAAGAAAACAAACAGACGCGGCTGCGTGCCAATGAAGCTTCATTTACAGAAACAGGCGGCGCCCGGCTGCCCTTGGCCTGCGAGCCGTACTTTGCTGACCCCTGCTCCAGATGATTCTAATTGCTTGGCCTAGAAGACTGTTTACTTGGAATAAGGCAAGGAGGACAGATTGTGATAACTAGATTATAACCATCTTTCTAATCTGAGTGACTCAGAAAAAAATCAGTCAGATCTCAGCAGGATTCAGTGGGCTCCTTCAAACTGGCTAAAACCGGAGGGAAGTCTGCAAAGAGACTACTACGATTTCAAGAAATCAGTGAGAACCAACACAATACCTGTGGCTGGTGACACCTGAGAGCCCACACAAGCCCTGGGGGAAGGGGCATGGAGAGAAATTTAACAGAGTAGCACAAGTGGACCCAACATTGTGGCACAGCGGCTTAAGCCACTGTCTGCTATTATAAACGAGGCTTGTGTGAGTCTTACCTGCTCCACTTCCAAACCAACTCCCTGCTAATGCACTTGGGGAAAACAGCAGAAAATGGGCCCCTGCACTCATGTGGGAGACCTGGATGGAGTTCAGGCTTTCCATCTGGCCAGCTCTGGTCATTGTACCATTCTGAGAATGAACTAGCAGGTAAGAGATCTCTCTCATTCTTGTTCTCTCTCTCTCTCTCTGTAACGCTGCCTTTCCAAAATCTAATCTTAAGAAAAAACAGAGATGAATGCAGCCACCACGCTTCCTAGTGCCCCACCTAAAGGGAAGCCAGTATGTTGTAGGTGAGGAATGACTTCTGGGGAACTTCCATCAGCAAGGCCACTGTATTTGAATTCATGTGTCAGAACTGGGCCTCTTCAGTGGCTCAGATAGAGCAATGGACGGCATACACAGACATACATGGAGAATATAACAGTCTATCGGAGTCTGCAGAGGACATCTGATACCATAGCAAAGGATGAAGGACAGAACAAATTGGTCAACTACACCAGCCAGGCGTTGACATCAAGTATCTATGCGATTGGAGGCTCTAAGGTGGACTATGTCAGTCACTGGACCTTGGAAGAATTTGCTCATCTTTGGTGTGGTGAGATTGGCCGCATTTTAGAACTATCAAAACCATTTAAGCAGAACCCTTGGAGCATGCTCCACAAAGGGAACCCTGGGATGACATCGGGTAGCTGTTCCCCATCCCTGGGTACTGAAGTGATTTGGAGGCTGAGTGTGGCTTCTCCCCTTATCTTCCTCCTTCCCCCAGATAAAGGAAGAAGAAAAAGAAAATTTGGAAATAATGGTCTCATCTTTCCCCTAACCCTTGACCCTTCCCACCCTAACCAACTATGTAAACACCATCAAAAATAACATTAAATATTATTGTGAAAATACTATTTTATAATAATGTTTATCCTCAAACAATTCCCTAACTGCTAAAGTACACTGATCAAGTATTTTGAACATCAAGTGGTCCTAATAATTCACCCTTTTAGCTCCCAGCAGGTGGAGATATGGATCCCCAGTTTTATCTGCCATCCAAACTTTCTTGCATGTGGGTGGCAGAGGCTGGCTTAAAAGACTACTGTGTCAGATTATACTGTCTTTGCCAGGCCTGAGCTGAAATAGCAGGTGCAACCTTGTAGTGAGTGCTCATGGAGCAGACCTGCTTATCAGCCCCAGCAGGGATGGGGACCCCTCTCTATTTTTGAAATTTGTCTGGTCCTGCCCCACAAACCATTAAGATATTCACATAAAGGAGGCTTAGCCCCCAACACACACGCACACACATACACACACACACACACACATACACATACACACACACACACCAGACAAGTATTTCTCAATATAGTAGGGGAATTTTCTGTTGTTAAATATTTTTTAATGAAATTATTTGAAAGGCTAAGTGACAGAGAGAATCCAGGCACCTAGAACACCATTTGAGTTTCCTACATGAGTATCAGGGGTCCAAGCACTTGGGCCATCCTCTGTTGCTTTCCCAGGCAGATTAGCAAGGAGATGGGTCCAAAGGAAGTAGGCAGGACTAAAGACAGGTGCTCTGCTACGGGATGCCATCATTGGGTTAGCTTGCTGTGCCATAATGCCAGCCTGGGGCCTGAATTTCAAAGGACTGGAAGGAACCATGTGTTGTTTTGTGAAAGCCTGTCCAACACCTTCCCTGTGGAGGGGGGCGTCGATTTTGAAGTTGGAGGTCTTCCTTCCCCAAAGGTGAGTCTTTTATTGCCAGAAGATCAGGCGTCTGACTCCATAAGATCTCAATGTGCACAACTGCAAGGCCTCCTGGTATTTTTATCCTTTGTGATCTCAGCATTATAGCTTGTTTCTTGAAAAAAAGGAAAGTGATTCTCCTAAGCCATAAAACAGAATTGCCGGATGTCACCCCTCAAAGATAATACAAAATTAAATCAATCTTTTAAAATATTCCATTTCCTACCAACCTACACTTAGGCATAAAATACCGAAAGCCTGAAAAAACTCAGGGAAAACAGAATTAAAGCACAAGTTGATTTTGGTGCAAAAAAAAATGTTGAAATGCATGCATAGTTTTGTAGAATGTGCATTTTCCTTGAACTTTTAAAGCTCCCTTGTAGAAAACGAAGACCATAAGCCCTAAGCAAAGCTAGTGGCATGAAAAACAAAACAGGACCATCCATGACCTAGAAAAGATAGTTACTGATTCTGCCTTGTGTAAAAGCTGGCTTTGTCTTAAACTTTGGAATAACAGTTCGCTTCTTCACAAACGGTTGTCTTCACATTTATAAATGACTTCATACAGCTCAGGAAGAAATTGTCCAACTAAAAACAATGTGCTGTCATCAGCATTCTTTCTTTCTTTCTTTTTTTTTAAGATCTATTTATTTAAAAGACAGAATTGCAAGAGGGAAAAATCTTCCATTCACTTGTTCACTCCTCAGATAGCCAGGACTTGATTAGGCCAAAGCCAGAACCTAGAACCCCATCTGAGTCTCCCATGTGGGTGGCAGGGACCCAAATACTCAGATAATCTACTGTTTTCCCAGGCCACAAGCACCCAGATGGGATCCTGGTGCATCACAGTGAGCCCCGGCTGATATTTCTTGATGGATATTTGATAGAGTGTCTAAAAGAGTCCTAACATGCCCATAGCTGCCGAGTCCCTGCAAGGTCCAAGTCAGCAACACAGTGCTGGGCGAGTTGGTGACAATGGAATCCTGAACAGGGTGGAGTGTGTGCCCGTGGGAGAGAACAAGGCTCCGAGGCTTCCACTCAGCCAGGCGCCAGGAAATGTGGCTGTGCTGATTCTGTGAGAGCCCAAGTTTTCCGGAAGAAACAAGCCCCAAACCAATCCAATATATTTACTGAGCAATCCTGCTGCCCTTCTGAGCTAATTCGGAGCATCTGTTCTTGGGCAGAAAGCCATGACTGAAGGAAATTGTTTCTCCCTCTTGAGGAGGGGAAGGCAGGCCACAAGAGCTGTGGAGGGTGCTCCTGAATCCAGCCATAGCTAGAGTTAGCAGACCTCGGCCATTAGGTGCTGGTGGGTTCTCCCTGAGTGTGGCCAGGGGTCATGAGAGCCGGGAATGGTGGGTGCAGTTCACACACCTGCTCGTTTGCAGTCTTGTGTAAACCACCTGGACTCAGCACAAGTACCTAAGTAACCTAAAAAGCACGTCACATCAGGCAAGCTGGGAAAGATCAGAATTCAAAGCACTTATAGCACCTGCAGCCAGTGCATCCCAGTTTGTCCTGCTGGTATACCCCAGGCACCTCTCAGGACTGCAATGGCCCCCACTGAGAGTTCAGGATCAGGGAGGGAACCCCTGTTTTCATTTCCTCCCCCATCTTTTCCTTCTCTCAATTTTAGCATCCCAGGCATTCCCACTGAGATCCAAGAGACCACAGCAGGTTTCTAAAGGCTCCTGAAACTGTGGGCAGAAGGAAGCGTCCCCTCCAGTCTGAGACTGTGGCCTCAGGAGGATGAGGCAAACCACATTGCCTGTGTTCTCTCTCCTCCCTGCCCCAGCTTGGCCTTGGACTCAAGCAAGCATAGTTACAGGAAGAGCAGGCAGAATGGAGTAATGAAATCCCAGACAACCCCGGGCTTCAGGAACCTCAAGGAACTGGAGAGTAATAGGCAAATGGAGAGAAGGAGCAACTTAGCAAATCAATCCAAAGTACTGGGTTTGCCCTAGAACTGCACATGGCTCAGACCTGGCCATGGTTAGTCCGCACGGACAGGCAGCTTTCTATCCAGAGTGGTCACAAAGGGCCAGTCTTATAGCACAGAAAACCAAGGCTATGAAAACAGAACTGACATTGAAGTTGCAACTGGGTGGGCATTTGGGTATTTAGAGATCTTGGGTTCAAGTCCTGAATCTGCTCCCTGATACTACTTCCTCCTATTGTGCACGCTAGGGGGCAGCACTGACGGCTCTAGTACTTGGGTCTTTGCCAACTATGTGGGGGACCAGGATTGAATTCCCAGCTCCCAGCTTCAGCCTGATCCAGCTCTGGCTGTTGTGCACATTTTTTTTTAATTATTTATTTGAAAGTCAGAGTTCCACAGAGAGAGAAGAAGAGACATAGAGAGAGATATCATCCATCCACAGGTTCACTCTCTAGATGGCTGCAGTGCCAGGACTAGGCCAGGCTGAAGCCATGAGCCAAAAGCACCACTCCAGTCTCCCATGTGGAAGCAGGGACACAAATATTTGGGTTATGTTTTGCTGCTTTCCCTGGCATACTGGCATGAAGCTGGATCAACAATAGAGCAGCTAGGACATGAATGGTGTCCACCTGGGCTGTCTGCATTGCAAGCAGTGGCTTTACCCACTATGCCAGAACACTGGCCTTGTTGCATACATTTTTGATAAGGTGAGTGGGACTAGACTTAAAAACTTAAGAATTAAACAAATAAGAAATAAATAATAATTATTTCAAAAAACAAATCACAACCCATAAAAGGCTTATCAGAACTTGAGACCTGAATCCAATCAGGTTGGTTGCCTGTCCAAATAAATGCAAAGGAACTTCAAAAAACTAGTGGGGGAAAAATTTTTATTTTGGTGCGTATTTTTAAAAAATTCATATCTAGTTTTCACGTAGTGCACATTTCTATGCATATTTTGAAGACTCCTCATATATTAACATTTTCCACAATATTTTAAAAACTTAGAGTCTTAGGCCCGGCACTTTGGCATAGTGGGTAAAACCTCTGCCTTAGTGCTGGCATCCCATATGAGCACCAGTTCATGTCCTTGCTGTTCCACTTCTAGTTCAGTTCCCTGCTGATGTGCCTGGGAGAGCAACAAAAGCTTGTCCAAGTGCTAAGGCATCTGCATTCCCAGGGGAAGCAGCTCCTAGATTCTGGTTTTTGACCATTCCATCTCTGGTCTCTGTGGCTATTTGGGGAGTGATCACTGGATGGAAGATCTCTCCCTCTCTCTTTAACTCTGCCTTTCAAATAAATAAACAAATCTTTAAAAACACCTCAAAGTCTTATAACATTTCGAACATCAAGGAAATAATGCAAAAGCTACCTTTGTAAGATCTTGAAAATTGCAATGGATGTGAGAAAAGCATAACCAAGAGTTACTAATGCAGGCAATGACACAAATATTGAAATGCTTTGACAAAGACTTCACTATTGTAAAAGTGCTCCATGAAGTCAAGATACACACTCTTGAAACCCATGAAAAGATAGGAAATCTCAGCAAATGTATGGGAGGTATAGAGAGCCAAACAGGAATTTTAGAACAGAAAGATATAATAACTGATATAAAAACCCCAGTGGGTGAAGTCAACTGCAGAATGAATATGAAACAAGTCAGTGAAGTTGAAGACAAGCAACTGAAAGAACAGAATTGGAGAATCAGAGAAATAAATTACTTGGAGGAGAAAAAAAAAACCATGAATCTCAGATAGGGTACCTGTGCAATAACAAGACGAAGTCTAGTATTCGTGTCACTGATAGCTTGGAGGAGCAGGAAAAAGAATGCAATATAGGGAAACACATTTAAGGAAATCATGGTTGAAAAAGCCCCACGTTTGATCGAAGACATAAACACAAACATGTAAGCAGCTCAGGAAACCCCTGAGTAAAAAAAAAAAAAAAAAAAAGCAAAGAATCCCACCCACCTTGCAAATACATCACAACACGAAAGCTCAGTGTGACAACAACCCCGAACTGCACCTCTATTCATCTGGGGACAGACTCAGTCATGCGCTAGGGTCAAAATGGTGGGTGGGAAAAGGCCCGTGCCACAGGGAACTCTTCTCCCAGCTCCCCTCCCCTGTCAAGGCCCAGCCCCATTTCCCCAAGTGCCTCTGCTAAATGTCTCTGGCAACAGACAGCTTGCCTGCTGCCATCCAAGTCCGGAACAGCAACTTGAACGCCTTCCCCATCAATCTGCCACCTCTGCAGCATTTCCCAGAGTGTGGGCTGGGAGGCAAGGGAACCAGAAATCAAATCAACTCTGACAAGAAAAAAATGCACTCTAATTCTAGCAGACCCTGATAACTTTCAGGAAGGCAGGGGGAAAAAAAAGGAAAAAAAGCAGCACAAGGAAGACCAAACACTCAGCTCTAGATTTCTTTTCCCAAATTATTCTGGTAAGTTGATGGGAAAGGGAGCCTCAAAGTGTTGGAGCTGGGTTTAATTCTGAAGCTGCTGTCTTTCAACTCACCACATTTTCTGTGTGTCCAAATGGTTCAAAGGCAGGTGAACTGTAGATGCATCAGGGGATGGTTAAGAGGATAAAATATCATAGATTTTCAGGTTTAAGCAGAGGCAGGCAAAAGGGAAGCTCAAACAGGATTATTTCCAGTGAGATTCGAGAGGCATTCATTCATTTCCATGAAATCAAAACTAGACAGTGTCTGCATGCATAGCAGGGACTCAAATGTCCAGTCAGGCATTGCATGCAGTTCTACACGGACCAGGAAAGGCATGGGGAACTTGGCTCGTGCTTTGCAAGCTGGCTAGTTCAGGAATGTTCCCCCAAGTCAATAAACAGGAATGCAGGAAAGCATCTTATTTCTAATCTCTCTCTCACTCTCTCTCTCTCTTTCTCTCTCTCTCTGTCACACACACACACACACACACACACACACACACACACACACCTTCACATGTATGCACAGCCTATGCAAAATATGCAAGTTCTCTAGATTTTCTTGAGACTGAAGCAATCTGCTATTGAGTTCACACCTGACTCCCAGCAGTCAGAGCTCCCATCAGTGACCATCCTCCCCATCCCCAGGAATGTCACCAGTTCCTGAAGCATTCCCTCAGCCTAAAACACCTGCAGCACCAGCTCAGAAACCCATTTTGAGGATGCTTGGCATCCTGAGTAGCCACCAAAGCCAATGGATAGGGATAGTGGCAGCAAGCATGTGTGCACACACATGCATGCGCGTACACACACACACACACACACACACACACACACACACACACACACAAGGCCTTGGAGAGCATCTGAAACACAGCAACAGCATCCCACCCCAAAGCCTGACAACAGTACTGCAGCTACAGGGGACAGGGTCCCCATATGTGAACCAAAGCCAAATTCTGGAACCACCTCCTTGGAGAGCAGGTAGGAACAAGCAAGATACAAGGAGTTGCACCCTCAGCAGGCCCAAGGGAAAGAGCACCATGGAGACCAGGACCCTAGGCATGCTTCACAAGGATTCCCAAATGGTTAACAGTCTCCAGGTCTTTGTGAGGCTGTCACCTCCCACTAGCTATGTCATGGCCAGCACATGACTCTGTGTGTGTGTGTGTGTGTGTGTGTGTGTGTGTGTGTGTGTGTGTACCTCTGCCTGCTCACTACTCATGAACTCTCCAGTCAGTTTCATTCTACTCACATCTCATATCCATGCTGCTGCTTCTTGCCTTTAGATAGCAATGAAGATACGGTGACTGAGAATTAGAGATGGGACTCCAGTTCCAGAACATTCTTTGCATGATTCTGTATTTATAGAAATTTTTTTTCTCTATTGGAATGCACTGTAAGTTATAATGCCTGGCAAGTCAGAGGCAGCCCCAGCAATGTTTCTTTTCATCTGTGGGCAGCTGCCAGCAGTGTAAAACTAGGCACGCAGGGCCACCTGGGCTCCTGTGGAACCAACAGCACTGAAGCCCTGAGCCTCAATGAAAGATGGCCCATCTTTATGGCCAAGTGGCCCTTTTCGGGAATGTGAAAAAGTGCTGAAGGAGGCAGTCCTGTTTGGAGGTCAGTTAGGGTACGTTTGCAGCTGCACGGTTCTCTGGACTAAGGGCTATTTGGTAAACGGGATGGAGAACTCAAACGGGGAGAGGAAGGAGCCAAAGTGGCTCTGACCTTGGCCCAGTGCCCCTTGGCCCATTTCAGACAGGGATTAGTGGCAGTGATAGAGTGAACCATGCCAATAAACAGAGTGGATCTGTATGGATATGGAAAGGGCTAAAAGCCCTTGCATGAAAGAAAAATAAACAAGCTTCCTTCCACGAAGAATAAAATAAACAAATAAAAACTAACCCCCCCCAAAAAAAACCCTATCAAAGCAAGGTTACAGAAACTAAAAGATGAAAACCTAAGAAAAGATCTTGAATTCTGTGTGTGTATGTGGGGGTGGGGGAGATGTTTTTAAATGTTCTTTACGTTTCAGTTAAGAATAGCTTTAAATTTATAAAACAAAAATCGTGAGACAGTAACATACCCTTCATCCCATTTCTCCTGTTAATATGTCATGTTTGTGGCTTTGTCACAAGGAATGAACCATACCCAGCTTCCCCTATATGTATATAAATTGAGCTCTGTTTTATCCCTCCAGCCCCTAGCAATCAACAGGCTGTGTTCAGATGGAGGCTTTGTTATCTATCTACTTGTGTTTACCCATCCAAGGGAGACTAGGCCAAATGTTTGTCTTTTTGCGTCTGGTTTATTTCACTCAGCATGAAGACCTCACTTACATCAATTTTGCTGCAAATGACAGGATTTCATTCCTTTTATAGCTGAGCATTTCATCATGTGTGTATGTACCGTATTTTTTTCCATTCATCTGATAATGGACACCTTGGTGGAGTCTACATCTTGACTGTGAAGATGCTGCTGTAAATGTGGTGATGCAGGCATCTTTTTGCTGGAGTTCATGACTTTTGGGTTTATACCCACTAGGGATTGCTGGATCATATGGCAAGTTTTTAATGGCTTTAAGGTGTGTGTGTCTAAATAATCTTAAGGTGTTTTTTTTAAAAATCACCCTTAAGAATACAACAAATAAACGCATACTGCTCTAATTTGCATTCCTGCTGCAATATATAAGAATTCCCCTTTATTACACCCAGCATTTGTTGCTTTCTGTATTTTAGATATTAGCTATTCTGACCGTGTCATCATGGCTTTGATTTGCTTTTCCCTGATGACACGTGATATTTGACATATTTTCATATATTTATGGACCATTTCTATTTCCTTTTCTGAGAACTGTCTATTAGGGTGCTTGGACCATTTCTTAACTGGATTTTTTAAATTATTGTTGAGTTTTCTGAGTTGTTGATACATTCTAGATATTGATCCTCTATTGGATAAGTACCTTACAAATCTTTCCTATCATTCTGTCAGATGTTTCTTTATTGATTATTTCCTCTGCTATGCAGAAGCTTCTGAGTTTGATTCAATCCCATTTGTCTAGTTTTGATTTGTGCCCTGTGATTTGGTGGTCTTATCCAAGAAATGATCACCTACACCAACATCTTGAAGTGTTTCCTCTAGGTTTTCTTCTAACAGCTTCAATTTCCAATCTTAACATTTGGCTCTTTGATCCATCATGAGTTGATTCTTGTTATAGAGACAGGTAGGGATTGTATTTCATTCTTTTACATATATGTGGCCATTTTTTTCAATACCACCTATTGAAGCTATCCTTTCTCTGATGTATGTTCTTGACATCTTAGTTAGCAATCAATTTATTTACATACATGGATTACTTTCTGGGCTCTACTCTGTTCCATGGATCTGTGTGCCTGTTCTTACATCAGTTTTAAATATTATAATTTTGCAGTGCATTTTGAAGTCAGATATGCTGTTCTTCCCCCACCCCAGATTCACTTTACATGTCATTTGTGGGGCCAGTGGGGTGGCATAGTGGCTTTAGCCACCACTTGTAGCACTGACATCCCATATGGATGCTAGTTAGAGTCCTGGTTGCACTACTTCTGATCCAGCTCTCTGCCAGTATACCTGGAAAAGCAGTGGAGGACAGCCCAAGTGCTGCCTGCCACCCACATGGGAGACTGGGAGAAGCTTCTGGCATCAGCCTGGCCCAGCTCTGGCCACTGCAACTATTTGATGAGTGAATTGAGGGCTGGAAGCTCTCTTTGCATCTCTTCACACCTGTGTGTGTGTGTGTGTGTGTGTGTGTGTGTGTGTGTGTGCAACTGCCCTTCAAATAAAGACAATAAATTTTTTAAAAAGCTTTTTAAAAAGGTTTGTTTATATTTGTTGGGAAGACAGATCAGATTTGTGGGGAGAAGAGACAAAGATCTTCTGTCTGTTGGTTCACTTCCCAAGTGGCCATAATGGCTAGAGCTGAGCCAAGCTGAAGCCAGGAGTTCCTTCTGGGTCTCCCACATGGATGCATGATTCCAAGGCTTTGGGACATCCTCAACTGCTTTCCTAGGCCATAAACTGAGAGCTGGATGGGAGGTAAAGCAGCCAGGACATGAACCAGTAGCCGTATGGGATTCTGGTGCTTGCAAGAGGGTGGAGAGTCAATTTAGCCAGGGAGCCAATGCTCAGGGCTGAAAAAATAAATTTTTTTAAATAAGATTTTTTTTTTAAAAAAAAGGAGGCCATAAGGATAAGCCAGACCAACTCTTCACCTTACAGTTGAAAGAAACCTTTGTTCATAGAAATGACATGACTTACAGAAGGCACACAGGTAGGTGGTGGCAGGGATTGGCTGGGACTGCTGATTGGCCCTAGCCTTGCTCAGCTACACTGTGTCTCCCTCTGGGTCTCAAGGTCCTGCCTGCTTCACACCCAAGGTTCCTAATCGTGTGAATGCAACATACCACAGAGCAATTTATAAGGGATTCCTAAGGAAGACCAACGTGACTTCCTTTTTTAAAAAATTCTTTTATTTTGGTCAATGTGACTTCTTAAGCTAATAAAATCCATCAAAATGATAGATAACAGATTTGTGAAATTCTTTATCCCTCAGAGATCTAACACATTAAAAAAAGAAAAGTTACTGCGGCACTGAAGATGTCCTGAGTCAGGCATGAGGATTTAGGCTGAGAGACCTCAGGTCTTGAAGATAACAGCAATGGTGCCTGTATAAGCCTGAGTCTGTGAATAATGACCAATACCAAGGCTTGGCCCCTCACTCCCAGCTACCCTCACTAGATATGTGGCACAAAACAAAAAGAGAGCCTATTGCTTTAATCCACTGACATCAGGAATGTGGACACTCAGGTGGATATGTGCTCCTCAGCATCCCTGGCCTGTCCTGACCGATCACGCACCTCAGAGGCACCAGGTCGAACTTGGCTATCATTACGATGGGTGGTACCCTGCAGAACCTTCTGGTGTTGTACCATCCGAGACTGAACACCAGAAAAAAAAACCCTTGGTCTCTTGGAGATTTCTTGGATAGAGAGAGAAAAAAAAAGGGGGGCCGGGTAGCCAAAGTCAAATTCAGTGTCAAAATAAAACTCAGAGAAGCTGGTGAAAGCTCAGATAAAGACCACAAGGAAATTCTGGTTACAAAACCAAATTCTGCTCTCCGGCCTGTTTTATCTCTCCCTTCTTCCTTTCATCCTCTCCTTCCCTCCTTTCCTTCCTTCCTTTTCTCCTTCTTCTTTCCTTGCTTCCTTCCAATTGATTTGAGAGGTACAGAAAGAGAGACAAATGCACAGAGACATGGAAAAGGAAACTCGTGTGTGGGAGCTCTTTCTCCAGATGCTGACAACCTACACTGGGCTAGGTTGATGTCAGAAACCAGGAACTGAATGTATGTTTCCCTTGTGGTGGCAGGGACCCAACCACATTGAACCACTCTACCTGGGTGTCCAACCTGGACACTCTAATAAGGGTCCTAACCGGTGTCTTAACCACTAGGCTAAATGTCCGTCCCAGTCTGTTAGCTAAATGCATCCTGCCCCTAGTATGTTGAGCAGGCCTTTTCATCCTCCCCAGAATTGTCGCCCTTAATCACCAGCCAGCTCAAATTCCACATATCTCCAGGGTGCAGTGTGGGTCCCTCTTCTTCCCTTCTCGATTGATCCCAAATGGGATGCTTGCTGGCATCTGCTGCAAGTGTGTCGCTCTCAGTTTCCTAGTCAGACTTCAGGCTGGTGAAGACACTGCACACTTTCTTCTCTTCCATTCCCCACTGACACAGCTCTAAGGGACATTTTCACACTGATGTGAACACCAGGGAATCAAAGCCATGATGACATGTTGGGGTTGAGAACATTTTTTAAATTATTACTGTGGAAGAAAGTGGGGACATTTACTAAGCTTTAGAGTAATGCCATAACCCAGCTAAACATAAATGCTCTTTCTTTCTTTAGGTGGAAATTCAGCTTTGCCCAAACTAAACTAAAAACCAGAGATGACATGTAGTGTAGCATGAACCTTGAGAGAAACCGCAAGAAGTCATTTTTGGAAATTCAAGGCATTTCATGAAAAACTAGCAATTGTGGGGCCGGCATTGTAGGGTAGTGGGTAAGTCTGCCGCTTGTGATACTTTCTCGTGTCCCAGCGGCTCCACTTCCAACTCAGCTCCCTGCTAATGTGCTTGGGAAAAGCAGCAGCAGGATGGTCCAAGTGCTAAGGCTCCTGACATTGCCACTGGAGCCCTGATAGAGCGTCTAGCTCTTGGCCCAGTGCTGGCCATTGCAGCCATCTGGGAGTGAACCAGTAGATAGAAAATCTCTCTCTCTCTTTAAAAAAAAAAAAAAGAAACAATTTTTTAAAAATTAACATGTTTTCTGACATTGAAAAAATTTAGGTATTTGCATACTAGTAATCATGAATTTCAATTTTCTTTTTTTTTAAGATTTATTTTTTATTTTTATTACGAAGTCAGATATACAGAGAGGAGGAATGACAGAGAGGAAGATCTTTCGTCCGATGATTCACTCCCCAAGTGACCACAACAGCAATATGCCAAACCGAAGCCAGGATCCAGGAACCTCTTCCGGGTCTCCCACGCGGGTACAGGGTCCCAAGGCTTTGGGCCGTCCTCAACTGCTTTCCCAGGCCACAAGCAGGGAGCTGGATGGGAAGTGGAGCTGTTGGGATTAGAACCGGCACCCATATGGGATCTGGGCGCATTCAAGGCGAGGGCTTTAGCCACACCGCCAGGCCCATGATTTTGAACTTTCAATCTACACATATTTGGTACTTTGAAATCACAAAGTTAGGTTTTTGTGCCAATCTCTTCAAGAAGAACAGGTGAAGCTACTGTATAATATTGGAAATCTGTTTTTCTAGTTGCAAAAACTGTTATCATGTAACCTCGAATGTATAAATATTTGTTATCATGAACTCTGTTAAATGCAGAAAAAGTAGCTTTGCAGGTAAAGGGGAAGATGTGGAATCCTTGTGATGGCAGAGGGCTGATCTCACCAAGTTGCCCCTGAGGGAACCCTCCAGCTGTCTGCTCCGGTCAAGTGTCCATTACTCCTGCTCACAGTGCTGTGCAGATTCCGTTGAAGTGAACTCCTCCTTAGAGGAAGTTATTTTCCAGGCATGACAAAATAACTCCCACAGTTTACAATGTGGCACATTAATTGATACTTTTCTTCAATATAGATTACGGTAGATGTACTCTATACTCTCAACAAAGCTAACTGAATAATTGGCACACAGAGCTTTCTCTCCCTGCGCATTCCTGCAACGGATAGGGTCATTTATATTCACCAACAGTCATTTGGAACATTCCCAAAGCACTTCACATCGGGTGTACAGGTACTGAAATAAAATGATTTAAGTGAAACTCAAGTAAGCCCATAAAATGTGTGCACAGACAGAAAACAAGTTCTTTTCTATAAAAACCAAGTCAGTGAAGACTTTGTACTATTTTTAAAGCAGTATTACATTAGGTATGGGCGAAGAAACTGTTAAAAAAAAAAAAAACAACAAAATCCCTAACACCTGGAGGTGTTCGGTACACATAGAGCTTCCTAAGTGTCAAGTTCGTGCTCCACTTTGAATAACCCAAAACTAACTCCCCTGTTGGACTGCAGCTCTTGATGGTGAGCCTCAGAGCCAGGGCTGAGGGCAAGCCAGATTGCTCAAGGTGGCAATACCCTTCAACATACATGTGGGGGAAGCAGATTAGGCTGAAATAAGCTGCAGCATCCAGTTTAAAAACAGAAGCGAAGAAAGAGAAGCAGATTGGAATCTACAGAAAAACACTGAGGCTGCAGACAGAGGACTACACATGCCCACAACAGCCAGGGCGGGGCAAAGCCAGAGCCAGGGCCAGAGCCAACTTCATCTGGCTCTCCTACGTGGGTGGCCAGGGCCCAGGGACTTCATCATCTACTGCTTCTCAGGGTGCACAGCAGCAGGAAGCTGGATCTGAAGTGGAGAAGCAGGCAATAGGAACAGTCTGGTCTGAGACCTGGGTCTCCCAAGCAGCGAGTTCACCACTGCCCCAAACTCCCTCCCCAAAGTCCTAACTTCTTAGTGCCACAGCAGGTCAGGACCAGTGCCTGGGGTTTTCAGAATGTGGGTTCCTGTGTAGGGTCACAGAGCCAGCTCCCTGCTGATGGCCTGGGAAAACAGTAGAGGATGATGCTAGTTCTAGGGCTGCTGCTGCACTCACGTGGGAAAACCTGAAGAAAACTCCTGGTTCCTGGCTTCAGATTGGCTCATCATTGATCATTGCTTCCATTCAGAGAGTGAACCAATGGATGGAAGCTCTCCATGTCTCTCTTTCCTTAACTCTTTCAAATCAGATAAATAAATTTAAAAAGAAAAATTGGCTAGATCGGGTGATGCAATTTTTGGTGGAATTTTGGAAAAACAAAAACAACAACAACAAAAAAAGGCAAAATTCCAGGGAATTTGCAACAGAATATTAGCCAAAAGATGCACCGGCAGACATTTTCAGTTCAAATGGCCATATGTGTGAATGTTTTCATGGTTCATTGCTTCAATCACCTCTTATATAACTAACCAATTACTGCAAGCTGACAACTGGAAATGAGGCCTCTACTCAGCCTGTTAATTAACAGGTAGTGGAGATTACCCAGTGTACAGTTAGAGGCAGTATAGTCTTATTAATCAGCCTAGCAAGGGCCTGGCTTAATCTTGTGTCATCAGATGCATCAAAACATGAATCAGGATGTGGACAAGGTAGAAGAGAGGACTGGTAACTTCCATTAGATTTATTTTCTCAAATACTATAATTTTTTCTGTCTTTAAATAGCGCAGAATGCTTAATTATAAACAGAATAATACATAAATCAACAGCAAGATGGAGCTACTGGCAGCAGTTCTGAAAATAGAATAAGGCTCTTCTCAAGGTGTGGCTTCTGGAATGGACCTGTCCCTTTGCTGTGTCGGACACCTGGGCACTCTGAGGAGGTGGCTGGGCCAGGCCAGGGTTCGGCAGGACCCTGGCTGTACAGGGCTATTGCCTTGGATACCAGGCTGTATCTCCTGAAGGCCTGGTCCAGTCCACCACTCTCAGTTCTTTTTAAGATCTATTCATTTTTATTGGAAATAAAGAGCTGCAGAGAGAGAGAGAGAGAGAGAGAGAGAGAGAGACACAGAGAAAGAACTCTTGCATCAGCTGGTTCATTCCATAAATGGTCACAAAGGCGGAGGTGGAGCAGCCAGGACTTGAACCAGGGCCCATATGGGATGCTGGTGCTGCAGGCAGATGCTTATTCCAAGGCACCACTAAACCAGCCTACACACATCTCAGTTAAAGGTGAATGCTAGCTTAAGTTCAGGAATCAAGCAACCAACTGTATCAGCTCCGCCTTCACCGGGCTTTTACACCCCCACCCCATCCCTTGCCTCCATGACCCTACACAGGAACCCACATTCTGAAAACCCCAGGCACTGGTCCTGACCTGCTGTGGCACTAAGAAGTTAGGACTTTGGGGAGGGAGTTTGGGGCAGTGGTGAACTCGCTGCTTGGGAGACCCAGGTCTCAGACCAGACTGTTCCTATTGCCTGCTCCTCCACTTCAGATCCAGCTTCCTGCTGCTGTGCACCCTGAGAAGCAGTAGATGATGAAGTCCCTGGGCCCTGGCCACCCACGTAGGAGAGCCAGATGAAGTTGGCTCTGGCCCTGGCTCTGGCTTTGCCCTGCCCTGGCTGTTGTGGGCATGTGTTGTCCTCTGTCTCCAGCCACAGTGTTTTCCTGTAGATTCCAATCTGCTTCTCTTTCTTCGCTTCTATTTTTAAACTAAAACATTCTCCTTGCAAAAAATAACCATCACCTAAGAGAAACTTACATCTGTGACTTCCCTTGCCCAGTGTTCCTGTAAAACACTGAAAGAAAAAATAATAACCCTTAAGAACACTTCTGCTTTCTGGTTGAGTTAATGACCTCGCCAAATATACAGTCTTTATTTTCATTACCAACATCATGCCTTATCTGTTTATCCTGTAACAAATTATACCTCTGACCATACTCTTAGTCCTGTTAACTTGTTTCAACATCTCACCATAACAAAAGACACAATGTTGCATCTGCTAAACAGGCCCCTTTTCCTGCTGCTGGTTGACTTTTATAAATAAGAACATTCCCTGTCCAGGAATAAGACCAAGGCATTCAGATTTTCCAAAACAACTCTGTAACCAGGGGACCCAAATACATTCAAGCATTTCTGTTGCGAAGCCGGTGGAGCCGCCTCCTCCGCTTGAGGGTCCTCCAAGTACGCATTCGTTAGAGAAGCTGCTTTTCCACTCTTTCTGCGCAATATGAATATTCACTCTGCAAAAGAACATTCCCTCTCATAATTACATAATCAGTTCTAATTTAGTTTAAGCAACAGAGGGCATATTTGAAATTCCAACCACACAAAAATAGCTAAAAGAAGGTTTTAATATGTACTTGTTGATTTGGAAAATATCTAAGAAGCCACACACCAGTCCTAAAAATCTACAGTCATCTACACAGTTTTTCTGAAACCCAGATTTTCTCATCGAGGCAGTCATAGAACAGAGTAGAAACAATCCTGAAACTGCTGAAGCTGACCTAGGTTATAATCTCAGTGTCACTGGATAATGCTGCTGTAAAATTCATACCTGAGTTTTGTGTAAACACATACTTCCTATTCTCTCGGATATATTCACAGGAATAGAACTGCTGAGTCATTTCTGGGCCTTCTTGACCACTAGAGTTCATGTTGGTGCCCTCTTTCTGAACTCACTTTCAGGGCAGACAGAAGGAAATGCACCATGGTAGTTCAAACAATTCACAGGGCCCAGCACAGTGGCCTAGCGGCTGGAGTTCTCACCTCGGGCCCATCGGGATCTCATGTGGGTGCCGGTTCTGATCCTGGCAGCTCCACTTCTTGTCCAGCTCCCTGCTTGTGGCCTCAGAAGGCAGTCGAGGATGGGCCAAGGCTTTGGGACCCTGCACCCGCATGGGAGACCCAGAGGAGGTTCCTGGCTCCTGGCTTCGGATCGGCACAGCACCAGCCGTTGTGGTCACTTGGAGAGTGAATCACTGGACGGAAGATCTTCCTCTCTGTCTCTCCTCCTCTCTGTATATCTAACTTTGCAATGGGAATAAACAAATTAAAAAAGAAAAGATTCACAGACAATGGAATTGAAAGAGTTTCCACGAGATTCTCAGTCACAAGGAACCCCAAGAATTAAAGGAGGAAATGAAGACATGCATAAAGGAAAAAATAATTCTGCATAAAACAAGTGAGGACTCCCAAGATGCTAACAGCAATACCTTCTTCCCACACAGTAACACAGCCGTAGCCAGAGTTTACACAAGGGGACCAGCACTGCACACAAGTTGACTCAACCCTCTTAAGAACACTCACTATGGGGTGAGTACTTGGTGCAGCAGATTTCCCAGGCACATTAGCAGAGAGATGCTTGGGATTTCTCTGCATATTGTATTAGAGTGTCCGGGGTTCAAGTCCCAGCCCTGCTTCCAGTTCCAGCTTCCTGTTAATGAGCACCCTGGGAAGCCACAGGTGATGGCTCAAGTTCCTGAGTCACTGCCACCCATGGGGTTGGATGGAGTTCCAGACTTGTGGCTTTGGCCTGGCCCAGCCCTGGTTTGTGTGGGTATCTGGGAAGTGAACCCACTAATAGAAGACTGTCTCTATGTCTCTCCTTCAAATGAAAATGAATATAAACAATTCTTTTATAAAGAACGATCAACATACAATGAGTGCTTATGGTATTCAAGGCACTGTACTGGACCTTACATGAAAAACACACACTGATTGCAGCCAATCTTGCCTTGTGGCCTAATTCATGTCTACAGCCAGGCCTGGAAGCAGAGAGAAAGACAGGAAGTTCAGCGGCCTGAGCAAGACAATGGCTCATGCTGTGAGTTTGTTAGCTGCAAGTTCAAGAGACTAGGTTGGGGAGTCAGGGCTTGAAGTCTTGAAAATGGCTGAAGAGTTCAAGGTGTAGGCAAGAAAAGAGAGGGACAATGGAGAGGGAGTCTAAGAATAAAGCCAGTCCATCAGAAATCTCAATGGCCTGAGGCCCAGCACTGTGGCAAAGAGGATATCACTGCCTGCAGTGCCAGCATGCCCTGTGCACACTGCTCCCTTCTGATCCAGCTCTATGCTAATGTTCCTGGGAAAGCAACAAAAGATGGCCCAAGTGCTTGAGCTCTGCACCCACATGAGAGATCCAAAAGAAGCTCCTGACTCCTAGCTTTGGACCAGTCTAGCTCCAGACATTGCAGCCGGTTGGAGAGTGAACCAGCCGAAGGAAGATTCTCTCCCTGTGTGTGTGTGTCTGTGTGTGTGTGTGTGTTCTCTGCTGCCTCTGTAGCTCTTGTTTTCAAATAAATAACTACGGTTTTTTAAACAAAAGAAGAGCCAGCACTGTGGCATATCACGGTGATCCTTTTCTTTTTATGACCAGCGTCCCATGTGGGCACCAGTTCATGCCCCGGGTACTCTATTTCCAACCCAGTTCCCTGCTTGTGGCCTGGGAAAGCAGTTGAAGATGTCTCAAATCCTTGGACTCCTGCATCCACATAAGAGACCTGAAAGAAGCTCCTGGCCCCCCCAGCTTTGGATCAGCTCAGCTCTGGCTGTTGGAGCTGTTTGAGGGAGTGAAGAAGTGGGTGGAAGATGCCTCTGTGTATCTCCTTCTCTGTAAAATCTGCCTTCAAATACAAATAAACAAGTAGATCTTTTTTGCAAAGAAGAAAGAATTCTCAATGGCCAAGCAAGCGTTAAGGCCTCCATCCTAAGCTGACTTCTATTTTAAATGGTACCAATCTCTCTCTCCATTTCCCAGGGCCCCTCAGTAAGGTTTGTGTTGGTGTCACTGCAGGAGTGTAATGTGGGCTGTGCACACATCAGCAGCCAGAGCTGCCCGCAGGACTTCAGAGGCACAGAGGGGGTGGGGTGGGGGAGGAGGATGCCAGAAAAAGCAAGCCCAGGCATTAGTGAACTAGCAGAGGTAGGAAAAGGTTCTGAGCTTCTAAGAGAGCGTGGCTCAATCCAGCTTAGGTTTTAAAGGGAATTGTGACCCAGAAGCTGATATACATGGAGTCAGTCATTTTACTTCCACTATATAATCTGCCCAATGACCTATAGTGCTAGATAAGTGGATAGCAGGTCATCGTAGGCAAAATCAAAGTTAAACCATTTTAATATTTAATTTTAGATTATTTCATTTATTTTGGAAGGCAAAGTTACAGAATTATGAGACCGATGTGCTACCTACTGTGCTAACAAGGCACCCAAAGTTATAGAATTAAAGGGAAGGACACAGAAAGAGAAAGAGATCTTTCATCTGTGGGCTCACCTTTCAACAGCTGCAATATCCGCGGCTGGTCCGCACTGAAGCCAGGAGCCTAAAGTTTCATTCCAGTCTTCTACATAGAAAATGGAGGTCCAGGCACTCAGACTACCATCCATGCCTGCCTTGGAACATTGGTAGGGAGCTGAGTCAGGAGCAGAACAAACCAGGGTCTAGGAGGGAGGCTGGCATCCCAGGCAACGACTTAGTGTGCTACACCTCAATGCTGCCCTTCAAGGTTAAGCCAATTTTAATGTTCACAAACTAGCAATGGCCTGCTACAATGACCGGGGAATGTGAAAAGTCTTATTGCCTTGCTGCAAGTCCAAAACTTTTCCATGCTGCAGGTGGAAAGCCTCCCCTGAGACTTGATTGGTCCACCGGAGTTTGCTTTCACCCCATCAGAAACAGTCACATCTGGGTGGCCCTGAGATCACAACTTCAGGAGGCATTAACAAACATTTTTCTGCAATGATCTTGCATAAATAAGATTTTGTGAGCCAGGAGGCAAATCCAGGGTTATTTAGGGGCTGGCATTGTGGCATAGCAGTTTGGACTTTTTATGCATCACATATGTACCAGTTCTTGTTCCAGTTGTACCACTTTCCATCCATCTTTCTGCTAATGTGCCTAGAAAGTGGTGGAGCATGAGCCAAATGCTTGGGCCCTGCACCCATGTGGGAGATCTGGAGGAAGTGCCTGGCTCCTGGCTTTGGACTAGCCCAGCCCTGGCCATTGCTGCCATTTGGGGAGTGATCCTATGGAATGAAGATCTTTCTGTCCTCATCCTTCTCTCTCTGTAACTCTGCCTTTCAACTGAATAAATACATCTTTAAAGGAAAAACATCCAGAATATTTAGCAAATCCTTGCTTAACAAGAAAGAAGACAAACTTCCACAATCTTTTTTACGGAAGAAATCCAAGATGTTATAAAATTCCACGTAATTGTTCATCATGCAGATCTACTAATGAGCAAAATAGAGTTTATTTATTTATTTGATAGCATTTTGCCTCAGAGGGGCTGAAAGCTGGTGTGTCCCAGTGTTGTCAACACTGATTGAAAAACGCTACCTGTCAAAGCCATTCTTAGCTCTCTATCTCCTCCTGTGAGCCAACCAATGTGCCAAGGATATACAGTGTTAATTTCTTTTCTTTCTTTTTTTTTTTTTTCCATTGTAATGTCTTGATTCAGAAACTGGTGACATCTCTGAAAGGTTCAGATGATGGCCCCACCTCTCACATCTCACATTGCCTTGAAGGAAAGAGACCACACCTTCCTCCTGGGTTTACCCAGCACCTGCCTCAGCGATAAGCTTATCACGGACCTGAGTCGCTGGGGACACAGTGGTGAAGAACGCAGATGCATTCCCTTCCTTCATGGGGATGAAACTACAGAAAAAAAAAAAAATTGCCAGAAAGTGCAGTGCTGGGGACAAAGTAACCAATCAGCAGCCACTTTGAATACAGCTGTATAGTAAAGAATTCCTTGTTACTCCCATCAATCTTTTGGCAATTTTTTAGAATGTGTTTTTTGAGAGGCAGAAAGCTTCAGGTTTTCAGAGAGCATCCACCTACTGAATCACTCTCCAGACGCCCCAGAGGGATGGGGCTGGGGCTGGGCCAACACCAGGAGCCAAGAACTCAATCCAGGTCCCTCCCGTGGGTGGCAGAAACCCAAAAGCTTGAACCACCACCTGCTTCTGCCTCCTAGGGGCTGCACTAGCAGGCAGCTGCAGCCAGGCCCTGAGCAAGGGCATGGAACTCAGGTCCTCTAATACAGGGTGTGAGCATCTTAACCACCAGCCCGCAGTGCCTACCACCTTCAAACCTTATCAGAGGTACTTATTCCATTTTGGTAGGAACAAAACAGAATACCACTGTGTTTTGATTTGCTTCCCTTGTTTACTTATTCATTTTTTAAAAAGGCTTATTTATCTAAAAGACAGAGAGACAGAAAGAGAGAGAGTTACTCTATCTGTTGGTTCTCCCTACATGGCCACAACCACAGGGATAAGGCTGAGCCAAAGTCAGGAGCCAGGAGCTACTTCAGGTTCTGCCTCAGGGGTGAAGGCCCCTAGCACTTGGGCCATTTCTACTGCTTTCCCAGGGTTTCAACAACTTGCTTCCCTTGTTTACAAGTAGACCTTATCATCTTCAAATACGATGAATAACTTATTTTCAGTCTTTCAGATCTCCTCCTCTGCTGGATCCTGGTGGATTCCCTGTTGGTTCTTCTGTTCAGCTGTTTATCTTTTCCATTTGTCATTCCTCAAACTTAAGGGTATTAATCTTTCATCGACAATATGCAGGACGAGCATCCCACTGTAGATTATGATTTTGTTTACAAGCAGGTTATTTTTTTTCTGGATAATAATCAACTTCATGTGAGAATTGGTTGCTAGCTTCCTGTCTCCCTGAGCAAACTGGAAAAGGCGTGAGTTTTGAGTTGAATTCTTTATTTCAGCCTTTAGAGCTAGGTCTTGTCCAAATGTGTGAAGATCTCCAAGCCTCGGCTTTCTTGTCTGCTAAGTGAGGACAACTCCTACCTCACGGGTTTGTTTTGAGAATTAAATGGAAGGATTTAAGCAATTCCCCCAGTACAATGCTCCCCACCTCTACTCGTCAACTGGGAGCTTTTTAGAGGAACGTATTCCTTAGAGCCCAGAGTTTGTGTTATTACTCAGACTTGATGTTTTCTGTTGATTTGGCATAAAGCAAAATAATATTATGCACTTAATTGACTTAAATGTGGAAGACAGGACCAGAAAAAGAAAATTAGCAGTGAGCTCTTTAACCCACAACTTATTCAACTGGCCTCCTTGGGACTTTAGGAATAACAGCAAGATAGCTGTTGATGCAGTTAATAAGGACAATCTTTTCAGGAAACATTAGCCTTCAAAAGCTTTGGAATCATCTCTCTACAGTTAATGTTAATGCAAGTCAAAATAATTTAACAGCATGTTGTAAATGATATCTGTAATTAGTTTTGAGGAGGGGAATAAGTCCCTAACTGATATAAACAGATCAGCTTCAAGATTTTGTAAGAAATTGGCCCCAAAGGGATATGTTTCTAATGCAAACACTAACAAGGAATTACTCCCACCTTGTATTTCAGATTAAAAAACAAGCAAACAAAACAAAAACCCCCAAACTCAGCTGTCACCATGGCTCAATAGGTTAATCCTCTACCTCTAAATGCCAGCATCCCATATAGGTGCTAGTTCGCGTCCCAGCTACTCCATTTCCCATCCATCTCCATGCTAGTGACCTGGGGAAGTTATGGAGCATGGTTCAAGTTCTTGGGACCCTGTGCCCATATTGGAGACACAGAAGAGGTTCCTGGCTCCTCACTTTAGATTTGCTCAGCTCTGGCTATTGCAGCCATTTGGGGAGCAAGCCAGCAGATGGAAAACCTTTCTCTCTGCCTTTCCTTCTCTCTGTAAATCTGCTTCTCCAATAAAAATGTAAGCAAAACTTTAAAAAAAAAAAAAAGCTGTTTTGATCCCTGAGCATGTTATATGTGCTGTAAGCCTTAGGACTACTCAAAGAAACACTAAATACTGCATCAATATTGGGCTTTATACACCACAGACACACATGCTGCATCCTTTTTGATACTGAAGGCCGGTGCCTCAGCTGGCAACACAAGACTCAACAGAGACAATCTTCATTTCCTGGACTGTTGTTGTGTGCTAGGACCCTTGCTATATGCTTACACAAGCCTAGGAGATAAGCCCCTTTAATTTTTCCCAGAGGGAGAAAACAAAGTTCGAAGAACTTGTTGACATCCTAAGCAAGAGAGTAAAGTTTAAACTCCTTTTTTTTTAAGGTTTATTTTTTATTTGGAGCTGGCATGGCAACATAGCATGTTAATCCTCTGCCTGCCGCATCGGCATCCCACATGGCCACTGGTTCTAGTCCTGGCTGCTCCATTTCTGATCCAGCTTCCTGCTACTGGGTTGGAAAAGTAACAGAGGGTGGCCCAAGACCTTGGACCCAGGTGGGAGACCTGGAGAAGCTTCTGGCTTCTCCTGCAAGCAATTTGCAAAAAAATAACAGCATGACTTGATAAAGAAGAGCAGGGCACATTGTACCTAGAAACTTGAGTTCACAGACTACTGGTGCTGGAGACCAAGGTCAAAGTCTGTGGACAATGGTCTTTGAGTGGGAGAAGTCTGAGGCCACAGCCAAGGCCTGCGGACAAGGGTCTGCAGTTAGGCAACGGTCCAAGGCCACAGGACTACGTGCTTTAGGATATCCTTAAGACAATCACATGCTGACTTCTCTACAGGAATCACACTATTGCTTCCTGACCACTAAACACTGGCTAACATCACTATGAGATGTGGCTATCAATGTTTGTGCCACATCAATTCTTGTCAGTTTGACTCCCCAAGCATTTCAATAGAAGAATGAGGTAGCAAGCCTTCTGGGTCAGTCTCACTCCTCAGAGAAGGAGGGCTTCCCTCTGGCAGCCCGCTTCTGTGGTCTTTATCTTGTATCTGTCTCTTATTTTCTCAATTGCATGTCACCCCCTCTGCAACCCTGTTCATGTCAAGCTGGTTATGATAGCTTCCATGTCTGAACCAGCCAATCCCTGGCTATTGTGCTCATTTGGAGGGTGAATCAGCAGATAGTAGATTTCTCTCTTTCTCCCTCTCTGTTTCCTTCTATAACTCAGATTTTCAAACAAAATTTAAAAAGCTTTTTAAAAAGATTTTTTTTTTACTTTTTAAAAGGCAGAATTACAGAGAGTGTGATATCTTCCATCATGTGGTTCATTCCCCAAATGACCACATTAGCCAAAGACTGGCTTTGCAGAAACCAAGAGCCTTGGAATTTCATCCTAGTCTCCCACATCAATGGCAATGTCCCAAGTACTTGGGCCACCTTCCACTACTTTCCCAGGCACATTAGTAGAGTCAATCAGACATGGAACAACCTGAACTTAAACTGTCTCCCTCATGGGATGCTGGCATCACAGGCAGTGGTTTAACCTCCTGTGTCACACTGTCGGCCTCTAAACTTTTCATCTTAGGTGTAAAACTAGAAGCCTGTTATAGAAAAGAGGTGTTTCCCTGACACTTGGAAGATCTTGTGAACAGATCTCCCAGGAGGCTGTGTGTAAATTCCTCCACCAACTTCTTCCATACTCCACTCCCCAAGCAGCAGCAGGAAAGGGCCTCCTTCTATAGCCCAGCCACACAAGGCTCAAGAGACTCTGCATTTGGCCCATTTGGACTTGTAGGTGTTCCATTTGAAGCAGATAAAGCACAGCCTATGATGGCTTGCTGTCATTTTATGCACAACGGCAAATGCCAGGCAGTGTGCACGTCACCTCTGATTTGCGACTGGAATCTGGGGGCACACATGCAAGTGTTTGAACTAGTTCCAACTCAGATGAATAAAAGACCGCTTGACATGGCGTCTGACTCCTCTCTCAGAGGCCTTGGATTCATCTGCACTCAAGGTTTTCATCTAGCTTGTTCCCTCCCCTCTCCCATCCTCCCATCATTGCCTGGTGCAAAGAATCCAACATAAACAATGTCAACAAGAATCTTGTACTTAACAGACTCCAGGACTCCACAAAGCCCCATTCATGAGCTATAAATCAGGTCTGGTTTTATTTCCCTGTCCTGCTAAATTCACGTGTCTACTTCGTTTTAGGTCCCAATTGCACAGAAAGTGCTTCCCATGCTTTGTTCGGCACTGCCCGACGTGCGGATTCAGCAGGGCATTAAAACCAGAAACGTGAAACATGAACTAGACCGTGCTGTTTAGCAACAGATGACCGAAGGGTTGCGGGACTGCAGCGGCCATAAATGCTGCTTGCCGCACGTGCCCAGCTCTCTAGCCTCTGGCACACACCTCTGGCTGTGGCAAGGAACAAGTGACAAGCACTGGCCTTGGATTTTGAAGATGACAGAGGGACTTCTGAGCTAGGCTTTTGCATCATGCCATGCAGAACTCTCCAGAGTTCTCCCACCTCTGCCAAGGTTGCCATCAAGGCCCCAAAGGTTGGCTGTGTGGTGAGGATGATGGCAGCAAAAAGCTGTGCCCCCTCACCTGCTACCCCTAGCAGATGCCCAGCAGCAGCAAAACATAAACCATTTTCAGCTGAGCTCTGAGACTACAGCAAAAACCGGCCCCTCCTGCCTGATACTATCGTCCAGTGGTGTCTTGAAAAGGGGCTCAGAGTCTCTGTGATAAGTGAGCAGATTTCTGTAATTTAGTATCTTGAAAGTCACATGTCTTTGTCTTGTCCCGGCAAGGTCCTTCAGCCCATAGTTCACATGGCCCCCAGCCATCCTCCTCCAAAATCAGCATTTAATAGACAAGAAGCAAAACTGAAAAGAGAAAAAGTTACAATTGCAACCTTCTGGACTGCCAGCTCTAATTTATTGCTCTGTCAAGGTTCTTAGTTGTAAACAATAGAAGCCACTCTGAGTAAGAATTGTTCAAAGATTGATTAGTTTACAGCATACCAAGGTCACGAGCACCACTGCCAGCCCGGACAACATACACCACTCTGCTCGCCCCCCTGCTAGGCACAGGTACCACTGCTCCCTTCGCCACTCTTGGACCCCAACTACCATGTCACACTGTGGTCCTTGTGCCACTTACTTCTTTGTATCCTGTCTGAACCATGAATGATGAAGCTTTAGGTCATCCAGATGCACATTAAGTACAAGGAAAAGAGGAAAATTTTTTTTTTGGCAAGATAGAGAATATTTAAAAGCGCCTCCTTCCACGACCAATAGCCATTGCATTTGTGGGCAGGGTAACAGAGAGGCCTAGCTCTCCAAGGCTCGTTTCGCCCATAATCAAGTTCCCAGAGCCCTGCTGGTTTGGACAGTCCTTTTTCCCTCCTCTGGGTCCTGTCACACTCAATCCCTGGATTTATTTGTTCCACATTGGTCTTCATGAGTAACCCAGAGTCCTAACAGATACGGAAGTGTTCTATGTCAAAATGAGCCCAAAGCAGCCCATTGCAAAGATGGCTACAAATAGTAGGTGCCCTGGGAATGGTTTATCTCGCAAACTGTGGACAGGAAAAATAAAATCAAAAAAAGGTAAGATTCTAACTTTGGTTTGAGAACCCTAATTGGGACCACAGGTTAAATTTTATATTTACTTTCCCTACTTCAAGTCCTCATAAATAATTTTATGCATAAGATATTACATATACATAAGTCTTTTGTGCATATAACCACTAAAGAGCAAAATTATACACAAGATGACAATTTATCACTAAAAGATACATGGAAATAAGGTTATCTATGAGACTACATCTAGATACAGAGAGTGAACCAATAAGAAAAAACAAAGATAGATATAGACATGGACATATAGATACCTGAGGGGTCTTCAAAAAGTTCATGCAACTTCTTATGCATGAATTTCAGAAATATTTTTGCACTAAATAAATTCATACTAAGTCACCCTAACAGTTCTGAACAGGATCTAGCCTCAGGCACCAAGAAAGGCAAGACAGCGATCTGAAAAGGTCAACATGAATTTTGCTAAACCTGAAACAAGAACAAACATCCACTTGATAGTGAATCACCGAAGCTGTATGCAGAGTTTCTCCAGGCCAGAATTGTGGTGCAGCTCGCGAAGCCGCCACCTTGTGATACCTGCACCCCATGTGAAGGCCGATTCAAGTCCTGCTTGCTGCACGTCTGATCCAGCTTCCTGCTGGAAAAAGCAGCAGAAGATGGACCAAGTGCTTAGACCCATGATACCCAGGTGGGAGACCGGGATGGAGTACCAAGCTCTTGACCCAAACCTAGCCACTGTGGACATTTGTGGAGTGAGCCAATGCATGAAAAATCTCTGTCTCTCCCTCAGTCTAGGCAATTCATTTCAAACACATAAATGAATCTTTAAAAACTCTAAAAATGTTTATGGAGACAATGCTCCCAAGAGATTCAAGGTTTACCAATGGCTATCACCTTAAGAAGGGTTGAGATGATGTTGAAGATGAAACCCATGGTGGCAGACTATCTATATCAGGTTGAAAGGAATAAATTAACCTCACCTCTGGCCTGATGGAAAGGACCCACAAAACGGTTAGAAATAATAGCCAACAGATGTCTTAGCTGTGCAACTCATACAAACTTTCTGGGCTGCCAAAACGTGCCCAGATCATCTGAAAGCAAGACAGAGCATTCAATGGAAATTTTACACATTGGGATTGAGTCTGGTATGATTACTCAGTGGCTAAATTCTTGCCTTGCAAACACCAGGATTCCTTATGGGTGTTGGTTCTTGTCCTGACTGCTACATTTTCCATCCAGCTCCCTGTTTGTGGCCTGGGAAAGCAGTGGAGGATGGTTCAAAACCTTGGGACCCTGTGCCCATGTTGGAGACCCAGAAGAGGCTCATGGCTTCAGATTGGCTCAGTTCCAGTCATTGTAGCTACTTGGGGAGTGAACCAGCAGATGGAAAATCTTTTTCCCTGTCTCTCCTTTTCTCTGGAAATCTGATCTAGCTTCCCAATAAAAATAAGTGGATTTTTAAACACACACACACACACGTGGGACACACACACACATGGGATCAAGCTCCTAAAACATCTCTTGGAGGATTTGGAACGGGAGTCTGACACAGCTGTCCTAGTAGGATCCTGAAGACAAGGCAGAGAGTGATGATTACCCAGAGGTGGAAGTGGTCCTGCTGAAGCAAAAGTGGGCTGGTCATTACGGTATTACTTGGAGGAGGCAGAAGGCAGTTAGCTTGAGCTTTCAGGCAGGCCATGGAATGAGAACATCTGCTTAGGATGAGAGCGTCTTGAGAAAGTCAGCAGAACTTCAGCAGGAAAACACCCAGGCAAGATGCCGTGTAAGTCCTTCACCACGCCCAAGCTCCTGCTCATGCCTCCTGACACAGGGGCACGTTTGCAGGTTAGGCATCCACCATATGGTCTCCACTTAGTGCCTTCTGATGAAAAATCCTTTAAAGGGTGCTTGTTTCTCTTCAGTTAATTATGTGAGAAACACTGCATTGGTTAGATCACTAGTACCTCCCATTCCTCAGGGATTCACTAAATGGGGGTACCACTGCTTCTTAAAGTGTCTGAAGCTTGATGGAGCTTATGCTGAGGAATAAAGTTCATCTCCTTTGTTTTATCTTTTAATCCTATTTCTTGTGAACTTCTTAAAGTTCACACAGAGAAGAGGATTTCATAAAAAAAAAACAGGAACTATGAAAAACTATGGATGCATTTTAATTTTAATTTTTTGCACAAAAATGAACAATTTTTGTTCCCTTTTTTCTACAGATCTTCTGAAGTGCATGGACAAAATCTGCTGTCTGGGATTATTTAAAAAGCGTTTCAGGGACTGGCACTGGGATGAAGCAAGTTAACCTACTGCCTATACCAATGACATTTCATATAACAGTGCCAATTGGGGTACCAGATTCTTTGCTTCCATTCCATCCACTAGGTATTCATATTACAGTTCCTGCTATTGTCCCTGGGAAGACAGTAGAAGATGATGGCCACAGTGCTTCAGCTCCTGCCACCCACTGGGGAGACCAAGACGGAGCTCCAAGCTCCTGGCTTAAGGGTGGCTTAAACACAGCCAAATACGTATTTGTTTTTTTTTTTTTTTTTTTTTTTTTTTTTTTTTTAAAGATTTATTTTTATTATTTTTTCATTGGAAAGGCGGATATACAGAGAGGAGAGACAGAGAGGAAGATCTTCCGTCCGATGATTCACTCCCCAAGTGAGCGCAACGGGCCGATACTATGCCGATCCGAAGCCAGGAGCCTCTTCCGGGTCTCCCACGCGGGTGCAGGTTCCCAAAGCTTTGGGCCGTCCTCGACAGCTTTCCCGGGCCACAGGCAGGGAGCTGGAAGGGAAGTGGGGCTGCCGGGATTAGAACCGGCGCCCATATGGGATCCCGGGCGTGCAAGGCGAGGACCTTTAACCACTTGCGCCACCGCGCCGGGCCCCAAATACGTATTTGTTGAGTGAGCCAGCTAATGGTAGATCTCCCTCTCTTTATCTCTCTCTCTCTCCACCATCACCATCTTCTGGTTGTTCTGTCTTTCAAATAATTAGAAATAAGTAAAATTTTTTTTGACTCTTATAATCTACCGCTATATGCTCAGATCCAAGGTCTCTGAAATAGGGTAGCTAAAGGAATAAAACACAATATAACAGAGGCAAAAACCTAAGAGCAAAATTGAGCCAAGCTGACACTGAATAGTTAAGAAAGGTCAAAGATTTGATTTCTTGTGGGGGGTAACTTAGAGCAAGATTTCCTTTCTGTCAGATTAGCTTAAGGAAGGGGCAAGAAACCATGGGGATCTGTGCAGGGCAAGTGACCAGGGCTGGCTGATCCAAGGGTGAGCACTGAAAAAGGACCAAGTCAGCTTTTTGCAGTGGGTTTGCTGCCAGAACACAAGTCTAAAAACCACCACTGAATCAAAGCCAAAATGGGAAAGGAAAAGACTCATCAACATTGCGGCCACTGGACACACAGATTTGGGCAAGTCCACCACCTTTGGGTACCTGATGTCAAATGTAGTGGGAGCAACAAAAGGACTATAGAAAATTTTGAGAAAGAGGCTGTTGAGATGGGAAAAGGTTTCTTCTTCTTCAAGGATACTTAGACAAACTAAACGTTGAGCTTGAGTGTTGTAGAGATCTCACCATCGGATATGGAGACCAGTATCACATGACAACCAGCGAGTCTCAGGTGACAACCACTGAAGTCCAGAACACAAAAACATGACTGCAGGCACACCTTGGGCTGGCTGCGCCATCCTGAGTGTAGCTGTGGGGTGAGTGTGGTTGAAGTTGATCTCTCCAAGAATGAGCAGAATCTGGAGCAGTCCTTCTGGTTCACACCCTGGGTGCAGACCAAGTCGCTGTTAGCACTAACACAGTGGATTCCACCAAGCCACCTCACAACCAGAAGAGACAAGAAATCACTAAAGAACTCAGCATCCATGTTAAGAAAATTGGCTACAGCCCTGACATGGTAGCACATGTGTTAGTTTCTAGCTGGAGCAGTGACAATGTGCTGGAGCCAAGTGCTAATGTATCTCAGTTCAAGGAATGAAAGGTCACCCACAAATATGGCCATGGCAAATTTGCTTGAAGCCCTGGATTGCATCCTTCCTCCAACTCATCCAACTCACCCAAGGCTTCATGTCTCTGTCCCTCCATGATGTATACAAAATGGATGAGATTGGTATTGTCCCTGGAGGCCGAGCGGAGACAGATGTGCTCAAAATTAGCTTGATGGTAACCTTTGCCCCAGTCAATGTCTGTTGAACACTATGAAGCCATGAGTTAAACTCTCTCTGGAGACAATATGGTCATCAAACTCAAGAGCATGTCTGTCAAAGATGTTCACCATGGCAATGCTGCTGATGACAGAAAAAATGACCCACCAGTGGAAACAGCTGGCTTCACTGCTCAGGTGATTACCTTGAACCATTTAGATCCCATAAGGGTTAGCTACACCCGATTTGACAGTGCTGGCTCACAGTGCTGGCAAGGTCCATTGTCATTCTGGTACAAGGTGGAATACGGCCTTGAAATCTTGAATTCAATGATCATTCAAGTTCCTGGCACATGCCAGGGATTGAGTCTCTCAGAGCTTGGCATGATGGCTCAACAGCCTAAATCCTCACATTTCAGGCACTAAATCCTCACATTTCAAGACATCCCACAGGGCATGTCTTGACTGCTCCACTTCCCATATAGTTTCCTGCTTACGACCTGGGAAAGCAGTAGAGGTTGATCCAAAGCCTTGTGACCCTGCCCCTATGTAGGAGACCTGGAAGAAGCTCCTGGCTTCTGATTGGCTCAGCTCTGGCCATTGCAGCCACTTGGGAAGTGGACTAACAGATGGAAGATTTGTATCTCTGTTTCTCTTTTTCTCCATAAATCTGACTTTCCAATAAAATCTTTTTAAAAAGACAGAGAGTTGCTCTGGCAATCCTCCACTGGTGGTTTTGCTGTCTGGGATATGAGACACTCCCTGAGTGTCATTCAAGCAGAGGATGAAAAAGTTGCTGGAGTTGGCAAGGTCACCATGTCTGACCCAAAAGCTCTGAAGGCTAAGTGGATCCTCTCCCTAATAGTAGCAACCCTAGTCATAATCAGGGCTGGAAGATCAGTCTTGGAATTGTTAGTCTCCATTGGCCACTGAAGCTTAATGGGTAAAGACTGGCTAATGATCACAATACATCAAAAACCTTCAGAAGAGGATAATCAAGATGACAGAATAGGGTAAGGACACGTTTAAACAGATGGAAAATCATTAGCCAGGGTGAGTCAGAGAGGGCATATTCCAGGAAATAGGAAAGGACAGGCCAATGGCAGGAACCACCTGGAGACTCACGGACATCTGAAAGCAGCGGAGACAACAGAGTGGTGTTACAGTGACCAGATACCTTAGTGGCAGTCAGCAAGTGGCGATCTGAGCTCCACTAGTGGCCAGAATTCTACCAACAGTCAGGTGGGAAGGAGAGTTCACTGGGAACTCAGGAGGTGAACCCAGGCAAAGAGTTGCCCATCCTGCTGATTTGTTTGATTCAGCCAGGAACAGAGAGAGAGCAGCAGATCCCAAACAGGCTGTGCAGCAACAGGGCGGATTGTACGGCCCAGACCTCCACCAGAGCTGCCTCTGGCACCATTTTGTACAGGAAGACAAAGGTTTTGAGACAGGGCTGTGCATGCATTCAGGTGGAAGTGAACTCATTTCTGACTCAGAGCATTACAACAACGTGGCATCCTACAAGTTCCACCAAAATGGTCTGGGTAGACCCCAGACCTAACACATAATGCCACGAGTGGCACATCAGGTGCCATTTTGTACAAAGGCTGAGACTGAAGGAACAATAGTGAGCTGTGCATGAGCTGGGAGCAAACTCACTGACCTCAGTCCATTGCACTGGTTGTACATCAAAAATAATACTGACTTTGGCATCCTACATCAAAATAGGTCCGGGTGCTCTCAGACCTAACAGCCAGCAGTTCTAGCAAGATCAGCACCACCAACAATCTGGTTATTAAGGATACTTGGTGTCTCCCTAACCCTGGGAACTACCCAAATTAGAGGTGAGAAAAAGGTTGTACAGACAATGGTACAGCCACAGAACAGCATCACAGGAGGTGGAGAGTGGTAAGCCACGAGCTGGAGCTTTGGAAACCATCGTCGAAGTCTTAGAGCCCAAATCTGAGACTCGCTGGAGGGAGTGGCACAAGTGACTGCAAACAAAGAACCATGTACCAACTGCAATAAGTAAAATTGAATTGTAGACCTGTGGGTGACACAGCTTAGAAACCTGCCACAAGGGGAAGACTCTACTAACCAGAAGTACAATGACCAAGAGCAAAAGAACAGACAGAAGCACAATGAAAGTTACTGAAGTTTCCCCTGGAAAAGAACAAAAGCCTTTGCTAACCTTGGAGTTAACTGAGGAATACAACAAGGAAATAGGGGATACAGAATTCAGAAAACTCATTATAAAGCTTCTTATCTACAACAAGAAGCACATGCAGGAGTTGAAGGAATTTAAGGAGTATGTCACACAGGAAAGAGCTACACAAAATCAAGCAGAACTGTTGGAAATGAAGGACACAATAGAGCAAATTAAAAATTCCATGCAAGGTCTCAATAATAAAATGAAAGAGGCAGAAGAATCTTAGAATTGGAAGATATTTTCTGTCACCATGGGGAAACAAACAAAAAGCTGGAAGCAGAGCTGGGTCAAGCTGAAAAAAAAGTATTCAAGAATTAAGAGACACTACTAAAAAGCCAAATATAAGAGTTATGGGACTTCCAGAAGGTACAGAAAGAGAAGTTGGGTTTACAAATGTATTCAATGAAATAATAAAGAAAAACTTCCCTAATCTGGAGAAAGAATTGGAAAGCAGAATATAGGAGAGGCACAGAACTTCCAAAAGTTCCAAAACTAACCAAAACCTATCTTCACAACAACACATGATAATCAAGTATTCTTCAATTAAACATAAAGATCCTAAAATGTGCACGTGAAAAAAAAATTCAATCGACATGCAGAGGCATGGCAATTAAATTCATACCTGACCTCTCACAGGAAACTCTACGGGCCAGAAGAGAAGGGAGCAACATATTCCAGATTCTAAAAGCAAAAAATAACATACCCAGCAAAGCTTTCCCTTGTCTTTCAAAATGAAATAAAATTATTCCACTGTAAAGAAAAGCTCAAAGAATATACTTCTTCCAGACCGGCCCTACAAATGATACTTAAAGATGTTCTGTTGACAGAGAAGAAGAATAGCACCCACCAAAACCAAAGGCAAATGTGAAAAACAAACCCAGTAAAATGACAACAGAAGACTAAATCAATGAACAACCCATTGCTACAGTGACAGGACCATCTATTCATATTAACTTTAAATGTAAATGGCTTAAACCCATCAATCAAACATCACAGATTAGTAAACTGGATTAAAAAAACCCGATCTATCTGTTGCCTAAAGGAGATACATCTCACCAACAAAAATCAGCAGAAACTATATCTCATGGATTTTGATGTTTTTATTTTTATTTTCATTTCCTCAAGATAGTTTTTCTTCTCATATTAAATTCTTCACTGATTCATAGGTCATACAGTAGCATCATTTTCTTCAAAAAAGTCCTTGATTTTCATTTCTTCAGTGACAGGTTAGTCATTCAGTAGCATGTTCTTTAACTTCATGGCATTGTAAGTTTCTATTTTTCTTCCTATTGTTGATTTTCTTTTGTGGCTTTCATTTAAGAGGATATATAGTAACTGTGTAATGGAGACTACCATATCCAGATGTGAGGATACAATGCAGTATGCATCTTTACTTCCAGATCAAAGATGGTCTCCCAATGTAACTGTTAACTATATCTTGATAATGGGATGCTAGACTCTGCCATTGTCCATGCCCACAATGATGGACTTATGACTGCTTATAAAGAACTATACTATTGTAAAAATAAAGAGGAAATCAGTGGTGGGGGGTGGCTTTTGGGAGGGGGTAAAAGAAATACCAGAACACATGGAGCTGTATCATAAAAAATGGAAAAAAAAAAAAAAGAAACCTTCAGAAGGAAAGCAGAGTATTTTTGGACCATTTGTTTTCCTGTCTGTCTTTTGTGTGTGAGTTTTAAGTTATCAGCTCTTAAAATCAGCACTTTTTAATAGAAACAACAGTACCAGAAGTATATTACACAATTTTGAGACCACTGAAACAAAGTTTAACAGGAGAAAGAGAATGAGACAGAATCCTTCAGTGAGGTGAGCCCTTAAGGGAGAAAGTCAGGCATTTAGAAATCTGGGGTTTCCAGAACACCCCTGTCTCTTCTCTTGTCCACACAGCAGTCACTTAACTCCTCCAGCATCATGAGAATATTCAAGGCTTCCTAATAAATTCAACTAAGTGGGGGTTTTTTCTTCCTTTTTTTTTCTTTCTTTCTTTCTTTTTTTTTTTTTTTTTTGCTCTCTTTCTTCCTCTCTTCCTCTTCTCCTTTTGTCGAAGTTAGAACACAGTCCATTTTTCTTGTTTTCTATCAAAGCAAAGTCATATTAGCCAAGTAGATTGCCCTGTAGTCTCACTCTATGGGGTGGCTAGCCCTAGCCTTAGGGAACTCAGTTTTTAACAGAAGTGATTGAAGAAGGCCCTGGGCTTCTCTACCTGGTAATTACGTGTCATGCTGCCATTGTGCTTAGCATCAGCAACTGCTCTTGTCACTTTTGTGGAAGAACAACTGCTAATTTTGGCAACACCTGGTTCCTGGTTATCCTTGGAGAACACACAGGCTACATAAACAAAGGGTGGGCTGCAACTGATCAGACACTATGCACTTTGGTAAGCACACTCAGGTTCAGCTGCTTAAAACATTCTACGGTTCAAACAAAATTTACCCCTGAGCCATCAACTAGCAAGTCAGCTTGCCACTCATTTCAATTGCATCAGGCTCCTAACACTCAGCTTTCTGTGAATTACACAGGCAAGGAAAAATGCTTTTTGGACAGCAAATTTTCCTACCTTCTCTTAGCAGAAAATTCCTCAGGACATACAGAGGACAAGGTGAGATGTATGGACAAGCCAAAGTGCCACTTTATAAAGAGGCTCATCATGCTGATGGATTCCGGCATTGCTGCATGTCTCAGGACAAACGAGCAGCTTCTGTTACTGCCTGTGAATCACAGAACAAAGAGCCAGACTCCTTGGAAACACAAGGACTCCAGGGGTATCACGGCTGATGGAAACACTCAAAAGCCTTCCACTTGGGACAGTCCCAAGCTTCCCTATACAGATTGAAAAGGAAATCCAATTCTACTCAAAAACACTGACAAGACATTGTGTCCCTTGGAGAAAATGGGCTGGACACGTGACAGAAAACTCTAAACTCCCTCCAACCAGTTGTTGAAGAACGAATCCGGCTTTCATGAGCAGTTCCTTTGCTCACAGCTGGCTCTCTCAGGAAATGTGGGGTTTAGAAAGAGTGCAGACACTTATTCCCCATCTCAGGTGCATCAGCGTTGTAATAAAAACCTGCTTTTCTTTGTGAAGCAGCAACTACTATTTTAGTGCCCACGTATCACTGGAGCTCATTCAATTACCCTCAATGACTTTGTTCAAAATGAAGTGCTTTGCTTCCTAAGGACACTGTGGGAAGACTGATTAATGTGACTCCCCGAAGCACAGGAGTGCAGCTACACATGTGAAAACCCAGCGAGCCTGGAACTACTGCAGGACTATATTTCACAAACAAGTCAAACCCACTTCAAAGTACTTTGTGAAAAATAAGGACTCTTAAGGCAAATGGATGTAGCAGGACCACCCCCTCCCTTGCCCACCCCGCCTTAATTCTTGATGGCAATCACAGAATTAGAAAACGAAGAGGAGGAAGATAAGAAGTAAGAAAGACCAAATTTTGCCATATGGTTTTTCAGGGGTAGAGGAAAACAGCACTCTTTTTTTTTCCCCCCTGACACAGTGTTCCAAAGGATCTGTAACCAGCAAGCAAAGCCAGCGCATTGCTGGGTTCTGCCGCTTTGTGACTCAGAAGTCCCTTTCCCATCCAACATACTAAATGTCAAGTCAAATCCCTCCGATAAGAGAGAAGACATTTCTTCAGGAAGCCTGGCCCAGAGTAAGTGTCTCTCCTGTGCACATATGAGCTTCTGTGTTGGCTGCCAACCTGTACGAGCTGTGACATCCACCCAAGAGCTGCACAACAAGTGGACGTCACAGAGGCCATGGCTAGTCCACTATAAATCTTTCCCCAGACAGGATAATCATGGTTAAATATCCATTTAATCTAAGAAAGGAAAGCAAAAACAAAATGGAAAGAAGCATAGATTTTAAAAAGAGAGGAGGAAAAGTAAAAGGATTACAGGGATGTCCTATGCATGCATAGTATGCAAAAGCTGGAGATTGAGAGTTCTAACCAAATGCTTACACACTGTGTAATACACAAGAACGCATCCGTTCCAGGGAGGCCACTGAGCAAAGGGTAGTGTCTATCTGTCATCCATCATTGGCTTGCCTCTCACAGTGCTAAGACTCCCTGATGTGGCAGTGGAATTCAGAAAAAGGAACTTTAAAAAGCTTAGGAAAAACTAGAGCTGAAGGAAGGTAATTTGGCTGCAAACAAAAATAAAACCCATGCATACCAGGGATCTTCCAAAAACTCATGAAAATGCATGTTAATGAAAAAGCTATTCGTGGATTTTTACATTTTTTTGCACCAAAATAAATGTCTGCTAATTCCATTTTGCTATGGGAACTTTTTAAGTGCCCCCATACTTAAAGCTAGTTCTGGCACAGTTTGGTGGGGAAAAAAAGGGATAAAGGACAAGCAAAGAATTTTTGGAAGACTGTAAGACACTACTCTTTTATATATGTGTATGTGTGTATAACAGATTGATTTCTGTAAGATCTATGGCTAAAGTAGCAATATGATTGCTGAATTTTTTTTTATCTCTAGCACCCGTGACAAGAAACACTCAGCAACCCAATTATTTCCAGCAGGTTTTCTTCCACCCAGAAGGCTGTGCTCAAAATAGAATGGAACTTTCTCTCCCTTACCAATCTGGCAGGTGCCTAGGGCAAGGTAACCAAGAACTGAAAAGCTAGTAATTGTTGATCAGGCATCTCAACAAACAAAGTTTAACAAAATAAGACCCAAGGACTTGAACAAATAACTTCCACATTTTACTTGCGTTACTTGTGAGGCTCCAATGTGAAAAGGCACCAGACTGCCCTGAGAGACATAGCGGATATTGGGCTCCCTGCTAAAGAAGGGAAGAGACAGATTGGATAACTAGTTTTTCCAGTTTAGAGGAATATTTTAATTCAACTGTGAAATAACAAGAAAAATGCCACAAATCCAAGACCCTCACTATCAAGTCCTTTGGAGAGATTAGATGTCTAGCCTGAAAGTAAGTAGATAACCAGGCAGAATAAATTCCTAGGGAAGTAATTCTTTATGAGGCTAAGTATCTCCAAAACAGCAATACATCCAAGCACCCTTTTCTTATGTATTTTAGTCAAAAGACATGGAGAGGGACTCACAATACGCTGAAAATAATGAGATTATATTTTTGATGTACTGGAGCCTGGGGGCTGAGCATTTACCAGAAGAAATGCTCATCAAGAGAGCAGGTGTCCTATGAGAACCAGGAAGGGAGGGGGCAGAGCCGGCAGGGGGAATTTGGGGGCGTTTCCTTGCTGGACAGCTACTCCCACTGGAGAGTGTGAGCTGGGATGGGGCAGACCAGACTAAGCAGGGCTATAACACCTGTGCGCCTCATGTGGACTAGATAAGGGAAAAGCCAGGCTGGGCTGATTGTTCCTACTGGTGCAAACAAAATTAGAGTGGGTGAGAAGCTGGCAGAAGCTGGCACTGGGGTCTAATTCTGTCAAGTCAAACCACAGAACCACCAGCAGAGTGCATAATCTGGGAGTGGGAGAGACCTGGGAGGCAAATAGTGGGCTCCTCCCTCTTGGGTTACCACTCCCATGGGAGGGCACAAAAACTAGGACAGGGGCTGGGGTGGCTAGACAGAGAGGCACTCAACAACATTTGTGTGGGCTGGATAGTTGAGCTGGTTAGATGGAACTAAGCTTTAATACCCACTGACATGTACAAGAGCCAAATGGGATGTAGGACAGACTGGACTAGTCTGCCACACATACTGGCAAACCAGGGTAGGGGGCGGGCCTGGTGGGGGTTATTGTGAGTCGCCCTGACTAGGCTGCAGCTCCCACTGGTTTATGTGAGGGCCAAGTATGTGCTGGGCAGAACCAGATTGGACTGCAACACCCATTGGTTCCAGTGGAAGTCGGGGCAGAAAACAGAACCAACCTAGCAATTGCAACCACCAGCTGATTGGAGCGATGGACTATGGCGGGCCCTGTGCTTGCTAGTCCATACAAGAATATGGTCTGGGAACATCTGAAAGTTTCTTTGGGGATCTCCCCAATCGTAATGCCGGACTCAGAACCCTAACCAAGAAAAGACGAAAGACAGAACAAGTCAATCAACCACCTCAGCTATATGTTGGCAGTGAAAAACTAGGCAAACGGAGACTCTGTGATGGACTATGTCAATCAATGGATTCTTCAATGACCTCATCGTGCTTGGAGTGGCGATACTGGCAGTGATTCATAAATGGTGAACTATCAAAACCACTTGAACAAGGATCTCAGAGCATGCCCCACATCCGGGACCTGGGATGGGTGGGAGACTGGGTGGGGCTTCTCCCTCAATATTCCCTTTACCTCAGATATATGAAGGAAACAATATGGAAATAATAGCCTTACCCACTTTCCTATAGCCCTTGTACCTTTTTACCCTAGTTAATTATGTAAAGATTGCCAAAAATATAATTACAAAAGAGAGAGAGAGAGAGCAGGTCTCTTGTCTTTGTTGGCCAAATGCTATCCTTAAGGTCACCAGGCATGGTTTAGCACCACCTGGGCATGCAAGAATTCACTCCCCCACAGCTACTTCAGCTTAGACATTTCCTTCCAGCTCCAGACTCTTCTATCCCACTGCCCAATTTGCCCATGCTATCTAAAGAACACACCAAACTACACATGTCTAAAACCCAACTTCTTCCTATCTGTCCTCCAAAACAGACAGAAATTGGCACCTTCCAACTCCATGACCTTTCAAACACATGGGAACCAACCGTGTCTCACCACCTGCCTGTCTCGACATGTCCGAGGGGGCCAACCTCAAGACTCAATAGGTCCAACGTCAAAGAGCCCATCATCCGTCAGCTTCTCTGGACCCTCCAGGAGAGTTCAAGACTTCCACCACAGGAAGCCTGCACTGAATGACTGGGGACTCACCTGGCCCAGCGTCACACACCTAGTAAGTCCTTGGCCACCGAGCGTGCGTTAGGGTCTCAGAGACCGAAGCAGTACTTGATTCTGAGAGAGCTAGAACTTCACATAGGAGATGAGGTTTAGAGATAGAAGAAAGGCATTCCATCCAGGAGGATAAACCTTCCCTGGAAAGAAACTGCAGTGATGTGGTAAGCCCGAGGAAGGCGGTGAAGCAGGTGGTAGGTGGTTAGCTTGGGTACCAGGAGAGCAAAGGTCAGAGAAAAAACAGTCTCCCCCGCCCTCAACCCCAACCCCAAGAACCTGGGAGAGGGGCGTCTGAGAAGTTTGTTCCAGGAGATGGGCTGCTCCCAAAAGCAACCATTGTGGGGTTCTTAAGGACTTAGCCAGGCTCCATCTGCATCTTATCTCCCACTCCCAAGCACCCTGAAAACGAAGGCCAGAGACCAAACACTCAGAGGTTACCGTTGGACCACTCCAGGAGGCAAACGTCCAAGAAGTTCCGAAGGTGGGAAGGGAAACCTAGTTCAGTATGTAAGCAACACCAGGTTTTCCCTTGGGTTTTCCGGCATAGGTTTAAGTTCTCACGAAGGGGCTCGGCTTGGCACCCTTCGCCAGTGCCCCGCTTCGAGGGGACGTCAACTGAAGAGTGAATCCCTGCGGCCGCCATAAAGGCAATGGACTAACTTCAACACTAGAAACCCAGCCAGGCCTGTCTCTCCCTACAACCGCTGTTCTCTCTTGAGCCCTGGGCTCCACCTTCCTTGCCTGCTAGGTGGGGCATTTCCCGGGTCCTGGCACGCAATGGGTGCTCAATAGCCTTGGTTGCACGCAGACCCCCACTTGGCTCAGACCTTCCTTTTTTCCGGGCATGGGAGGATAAGACTGGTGAGCTCGCGTTAAGAGAGCACGCGGTGGGTAGAAAGAAACCAACGGGGCCTGCAGCCCCTGGGCGAGGTAGTGAACAGATGGCGCGGGAGGCGACTGACCTTTGGGTTGGGGCGCCCGCGCGGGGCGCAGCAGCTCGGCTCCAGCATCCCGCGCCCGCCACCAGTCGGCGACGCTCTGCGCCCGCTGCGCACGTAAGTCACCTGTCTCCTGCTGGCGCCACGCGGCAGCCCGGGCGCGGGCAGCAGGTGAGGCACGGGTGGCCGAGGCACCGAGACAGGGGCGGCGCTGCGGCGAGGGGCTCCGGGCCCGGGGCTCCGCAGCTTGGCGCAGAGGCGCAGGCCAAGCACAAGCACTGCGCCAAGCAGGCACCGACGGAGGGTGCCACAGCCCCTGCCAGGCGGCCTCTCCCGGGCCATGGCGGGGCCCCCGATTCCTCAGGGCTGCGCTCAGGATCTCGCGCGCGGCGCCAGGGCCTGAGTTGCCCAACTGCTGGAACCCACCCCCACCCCCGCAGGCCGGCGCGCCGCGGACCCGCCTCCCTTCCTCCCTCTGGGGCGAGGAAGGCCGGCGTAACCTAATCCTGCCCTGCCCGGTCGCTGGAAGGCGCAAGGGGCGGTGGGCAGGATAGTGGGGTCTCCCTGGGGCGCGGCAGCGCAGACAGGAGGCAAGGGCCTTGTCCCGCAGTGTCGTCCCTCACCCGGGCCTCCAGAGCCTTCACGCTACCGGGCCTGGCGATACGCATTCCTAAGGGATCCCACGGGACCATAGCCTGGGTCTCTGGCATTACAGTAACCCAAGCACAGTTAGGGTGGAAGAGGTGAAATGGCAGATCTGGCTGCAAGAAACAGGTTGTGATCATTAATGCGCTGGTGCCATTAAACACAGTATAAAAATAAATGGCACTTATGCTCAGCTCATAATTCCTCTTCTTCCAGAAAGAAGGGCGGGGTGAAGCTGGGGAGGGTTGGTGAAGGGCGAGAAGAAAGCTCCACGCAGAAGCAGCCAATTTCTAAATTGCGCCTGGAGCCGAGCCTGCCTTCTCCCCACGTTATGAAACTGCGGAGGTGGAGGAGGGGAGGAAAAGAGCCAGGAAGACATCTGACGTTGGGGAGTGGGGGACAGAAGTTGCCATGGAGCGCTGGAGAGCTAACGACTTTAGTTCCCAGCACGCACCGCCCTGCCACCTTGCAGGCGGGCACGGGACAAGTTTATCTCTGGGCAAAGATGCTCCCCCAGACTGCCCGCTCCATCACACTTGACCTTCAGGAATAGGACCTGATGCTCGCTGCGTAAGTCTGGCTCTGGATGGAATGTCTTTATCAGCCATTTGCCCTTACCCACCTTGGGGGTGGCTCTGGGTTGTTCTTTTTAGCACTTTCTCCTCCTCCCCTCCTACAACTCGTGGAGGCCCACCTCCACTCTCCAGTGGCATTTCAGAAATTTCCCAGATGGAACCCTTCTTTCTCTTTACACATCCTCTTCCCTCCGGACCTTAAGACAGATGCCATTTGTTTCATCACTGAACAAAGCAAAGTCTCCACTCAATCTGGGCCACCCCCAGTGCTCCTGATTCCCGCAAGGGACTTTGTGATTGACTTTTGTTTTTGTCTCACACACAAACTCCAAATGCAAAAGGTGAGAGAGGGCCTCACATTCCATGACCCTTGACCAGCACTGTATCTGACTTCTTCCATGGCGGGGCAAGTGCTGGGAGACTCAGGAGGAAGTACTAAGCTCACCCTGCCTTCCTGCCTTCCTGCCTGTAAATAAAACTCTGTTGCTAAGCCTTGGATACAAAAGGCACCTCCATATGGTTTGACCTGCAGAAGAAACTCATTGCCACTGTTCTGGGGGCAAACATTGCTGCAAGTTGGGCACCTTACATCAGGTTCCCAGATTCCTGCCAGCGTGCACCCTGGGAGGGAGCAGGCAATGCCTCAAGTACTCGGATCGGTGCCTCCCATGGCAGAGAACCATGGCAGTTCCTAGCGCCTGGCTTTGCTCTGGCCCAGCCCTGGCTGTTACAGATGATTGGGCAATGAGCCAGCAGGTGAAAGACCTTCCACCTCTTACATCCTTCCTTTCAAATAAAGAAATCTCCTTGTAAAATAGTCATTTTAAATTATTTACCAATAGAGAAAATGCTTGATGTTTTCACGAAAAATCAAGGGCAAACATTGAATCCAAGGTAGACAAGTGTAAAAAAAAAAAAAGCATAAGACTAAACAGAATCTTACCCAGTATGCTCTGGAATCTGAAGGGCCCAACAACTTCCAGAAAGCACCATCCGGATTCAAGAGCCCACAAAGGCACTGACCTCAGCTGTATATCTGTGTGATGTGTTTAAGACACAGTTTGTACAGCATTTGATAAACCTGTATCTGTGTCGTCAGATGTCAACTTCGTCAGAACTTTGACTTTCTAGGCAATGAACATAGTGTTACTAAGTGAACCAGTCATCTGAAGATCTGGAGGACTCTCTCACACACCTCTGTTGAGTGTCTGTCCCCAGGGTGAGGGTGCAGGGTTATGGAAGATCCTACTGAACTCAGATGGGGACAGTTAATAAGCTTCTGGTCCCAGGGTGGAGGACAGTGAGGGAGGTTGGGGGAGGTGCTTTCAGAACAGAGCAGCTTTTGAAGAGCATGAGCAAGATGACTTCATATTTTCCCTTTCCTCATTTCTATGGTTCTCTAATAAAATGTTTCCATTATGGGGGGAAAAGTCCAACTAGAATGCAATATTTAAATGCCCTTTTTCCTTATCTTTGATCACTGTGTCTGTGTGTTCATTACTAATAAAAGGGGCTGATAATAGGTAGGTAACATCACAAATTTTTCTAGAAAGAGATTTGTTTTTAGCTTCCACCCAATATTTTCCTGTATCGTGGATGATAACAAATTGTGAAACATGTTGGCTGCTGCAGCTGACAAGCAAGCTTTTCACTCATGACCTTCACCTTGCCATCCAGCGGAACTCATCTCAGTCACTTCTGGATATATTTCCAAAAATGCATATAATCATTAACTGCTGTGTCATAGGGTGGCTAATTAAATGTGCAGGTCAGTTAACCACAATAGCAGCTTGATAAAAGCTCTCTAATTACACACTCTTTCAGATTTCAGCCAGGGAGAAGAGTGAAACAGAACATTTTTGCTACTGGTCTCCTAGACACCATGCATTCCAACTTGGACACATGCTGTATAGCAAAGTTTCCGCACTGGGGTTGAATTTCCCTCCCAGGGGACTGTGAGCAATGACTGAAGATGTTTCCCATTGTTGTAACTATGGGAGGCGTAGTAAGAAGGTAGTAGTCTCTAATGGATTGAGGGCAAGAATGCTACTACATACTCCCCCAAAGCAAGGCTAGCTTTCTGCGATAAGGACGTATCGAGTCCAAAGTGGCAATAGAGGAGAAGCTGAGAAACTCTGCTGGGGTCACAGGTGCTAATGTGATGACTGAGAATTATAGATTGGCCGAAGAGAAAAGAGTCTAGTAGAAGGGAAACTTGCCTCCAAGTTGGTCCTCCCTGCTTCACCATGCAAAAGACACAGCTCAAATCAAATAATCACATTGACAAGGGGGACTAGACTAGAACAGTTGGCATCAGCCATCCCACAATCACTTAATCTCCATGTAATGCATGCTCACTGTGAAGAAAACTGTCCATCAGACATTTTTCTATGTACATGTGTGGCTTACAGAAATGAAAGGCAGAGTAGGCATTGGGCATAGCATGAGATGCAGCTTGGGACACCTGCCTGCATTCTAGTCTCATTCGGCTCCAGATTCTGGTGTCTCGCCAAGGCACACCCTGGAAAGCAGCAATGATGGTTGGGGTGGTTGGGTCCCTGCCACTCCTGTAGGAGACCTCAGTTGAGTTTCAGGGTCCAGTGTCAGGTGTTGCAGGCATCTGGGGAGATATCTCTCAATCTCTGTCTCTGTACCTCTCAAAAAACATATTTTTACAAGTGCAATTGTAATATACATATTTCTTTATAGTCTTTATTTAGAATGCACTACATTATATAGCTCACAAATTACATAATACAATATCTAGCAGGTACTTAAAAATGAGTCACTGAGGAGGTGGGAGACACAGAGGGGTGAAAATGAAGCAAGAGTGACTGAGTTCATTATTGTGGTAGCTACATGATAGGTTCACTGCTGCCTTATTAAGTCTATTCAAAATGTTGCATAATAAAAATTCCATAAACAGTAATCTATAAACTATAACCTTTTATTTTTAAAGCTTTATCTTTAATATTTATTTGAAAGGCAGATTTATAGAGAGAAGAAGAGATAGATATTTTATCTGCTGGTTCACTCTGCACAAGATCTCAATGGCTGGAGCTGAATCGATCCGAAACCAGGAGCCAAAGAGCTTCTTCTGAATCTCCCACATGGGTAAGGGGTCCAAGGACTTTAGCCATCTTCTGCTGCTCTTCCAGGCTGTAAGCAGAGAACTGAATTGGCAGTGGAGCAGCCAGGAGATGAATCTGTGCGTATATGGGATGCTGGATCACAGGGCAGAGGCTTAGCCTAGTATATCATGCCACCAAGCCCTAAATATCATTAAATAATAATACTAAAAATACATTGTGTGTATTAAGGGTTTGCAACACAATATTGTAGAATGCAGATGATGAAACAGCCATCCTAGAGAGATGCCTAACACATTCCTTTTGCCACCTAGTTCGTCTAAGTGGAGGGAAAATAAGAGCAACCAAAATCTATAGTAATCCCCCTACCCCTTCTGCATATGGGAGATGTCCCCAAACTCCTAGTGGAGATCTGAAGAGACATGTTACAAGAGAAGTTACATAAGCACGGCAAAACCAAGATCAGCCCATTTGGTAACTGAGGCAGCTGCTGAATGACTAGTGAGCAGGCTAGGTACAGAATAAAACTGAGCTGGGCAAAGGGATGATTCACCACCGGAATGGAACAGAATGGGACAGTGCAGGATGTCATCCCCCAACCACAATGGTGTCCCATCTAAAGCTTATGAATTGTTTATTTCTGGAATTTTCTATTACACTCTCGGAACACAGTGGACTGAAGCTGACATTGCAGAAAGTGAAATCCAGGTAAGAGGGGACTACTGCATTCACTAAACAAAAATCTCTGGTGCAGTGACACTTGATCTTAGGCAAAAGGCCAAGAATTGATGCAGCGTAAGTCTATTACCGTTCAGTTCCACGGCTGCTCTCTAACCCTCTTGGGCCCACATACCTATGTTTGGTGTCTTTTAATCTCTCCTTTTCTTTCCCTCCCTTCCTCTGCCTGTGGTAACTGCCCTTTCATTTTCTGTGGATTTAAGCTCTTTGTAGAATATGATTCTCCCAGGGATGGGTGTTTAGCACAACAATTTAGATTCCTGCATCCCATTTACAGAGTATCTGGATTTGAGCCTCAACCTACTTCCAGCTAATACATATCCAAAGAGTAGGGATGATGGCCCAAGTCCTTGACTCCCTGCCAGCCATGTGGGAGAATTCGACTGAATTCCTGGTTCCTGCTTCTGGCCTGACCCAGCCCCATCTACTGCAGACATTTGGCGAATGAACCTAAGGGTAAAGACATCCTTTTCTCTGTCTCTCTCCCATGTCTCTCTAGTCTTCCAGACTGTTTTGATACAAAACTTGTGAAATCCATGCATACCAAGAGTCTTCAGAACACTCATGAAAAATATTAGGGAAACATTCTTAAAATTTTCATTTTCTATGACCCTTTTGAAGTACTTTCTTAAAAGTGAAAATATACTATAATTTCTTTCTCTGCTTGACTTATTTCCCTCCGTGTAATGCCTCCCAAATCCATCCATGTTGTGGTAAAAAGGCAGGATCTCCTTTCTTAACATTGAATATTAGTCAACTCTATATATGTGATATCATAATGCATTAATCACCTTTCCTCATCTGTCGGTTTATCCACAGACATCTAAATTGTTTCCACATGTTGATTATGTGAACATTGCTGCAGGAAACACAAGAGTGCTTTGAGACATGGTGATCTTCTCTCCTTTGGATACATACCCTGAAGAGTGATGGCTGGTGGTGTGGTAGCTCTGTTTTTAAAAAGAAATTTTTTAAGCACAAAGGCTATAACGAGCTGAATTCCCACAAGCAGTATGCTAGGATTCTCACATTTCTCAAAGCCCTTGCCAACTGTTGTTATCTCCTTGGGTTTTGGTTTGTTGGCTGTTTTTCCTTTAGTTTTGAAAGGCAGACAAAATTTCCCATCCATTAATTTACTGCCCAACTGTCGGCAACAGCCGGAATGAGCCAGGCTGACACTGAGAACTGGGAACTCAATCCAGGTATCACACATGTGTAACAGGGACTGAAATGCTTGAGTCATCACCTACTCTCTCCAGAGGTGTGCATTAGCAGGAAAATGGAACTGCGAGCAGAGCCTGGACTTAAACCACCGCACTCTGATATGAGGTGTGGAAGTTTCAAACAGCATCTTAAGTGCTACAACTGCCTCCCATAGAGGTCTCGGTTTTCATTAATCTGATGATTAATGGTTGCACCACTATTTTCATTGGCTATATGTGCCACACATACTTCAGCTGTTCTTCCACTTTGGAACGAGTTATTTTCATATTTTTTCAAATATTTACTTATTATTATTATTTGAGAGGCAGATGTTTTGTTTTGTTTTGTTTTGTTTTGTTTTGTTTTGTTTTACAGAGAGAGAAGGAGAAATAAAGAAACCCCATTTGCTGATTCACTCCCCCAATAGCAGTAATGGCTAGAGCTGAGCTGATCTGAAGCCAGGAACTTCTTTTAGGTACAGGGTCCCGAAAGTGTGAACCATCCTCTGCGTTCCCAGACCACAGGCAAAGAGCTAGACTAGAAGTGAAGCAGCTGGACATGAACCAGTATCCATATGGGATGCTGGTGCCATAGGGCAGAGGCTTGCTTGCTGTGTCACTGTGCCAGCCCTGCTACATTTTCATTTTTAAACAATGCTGTAATGGACATCTTTGTAGTTAAATCTTGTGGATAACATGTGAAATGTGAGAAAAAGAAAGAAGTAAAAAAATCACTCCCAAATGTTTCCCTGGAAACTGGAAGAATGACTCTACAGTCAACTGAGAAAAGACTCAAGTAAAAGTAGTTTGGGGCAGAAAATCAAGACTGACTTTGGTGATCATGGTAGACTTGGGAAGCCTATTAGACATCCAAATGGCAATGTGGAGTAGTTAGCAGGAATCAGAACACTGGCATCCATGGACATGGTGAGGACTGAAAGTATAAATTTAGATCATCAGCATATGGATATGAGGGAGGTAAGAAATACTTGGAGGCTTGATTCTGAGGTCCACCAAGCTAAACCAGGAAGATGAAGAGGGTTCAATAAAAGATATAAAGATAAATAGACACTAAGATAAGAGAATGTAATATCCCAGAAAAAAAGTGAAAATGGCATTTCTGATGGAAAGAGACTAGGGAATTCAGTAATATGCAAATGGAAAACTCATTGGATTGCATGATGCCTTGTTTGTTTATTATCTTTCTTACTCCAACCAGAATTTAACAGCTCAGGGATTCTATCCACTCCCATTGCTGCTATAATCCTCGTGCCTACAAGAGTCCCTGGCATGTAGAATTTGTTCAATAGTTAATTACTGAATCCAAGAGTAAAGAATGAATCAAGGCTGTGTGCAATCAAAATTACTTTGTTGTATGACATTCCTAATAGAGTATTACGGCATAGTTATAAGACTTTCAGTGTGATGTGTTATTATCAATTTTAATTTCACCCCCCATTCACCAAAAGAAGCCCTCAACCAGTGTCCATTATCTTTAGGGAATCTTAGTGAATAGCCTAGCCTGCCCGTAACAGAACACAGAAGAAAACACTACTAACTCTTCTATCCCTACATTGGAAGCCATTCTTGAACTCCCAAGCGAAGCCAACGCCCAGATGGGGCTTGTGTTTACTGGATTGTCAATTCACTTTCTCCTGCTCACTATAAAAGACATTGCTAAATAGGAAGTCATTATCTCTGTATGACTTGTGATCCCATCAGAAGCACCATGTGAAAGAAAGATTTCACCATGATTAAAAAAAAAATCAAGACCCAGAAGAGCAGAATTAAAAGAGAATGACAGACACGGTACCTGCTCCTTGGGCCTGGGAGCTCTGCCTAGAATCACACCACTGCCTGTTCCGCCACCCAATAAAGCCGGCTCTGGGCTGTGTCTATGGAAAATGCCTGCCCTGCCTTGTCTGAAGGACCGAGCCAGCAGGCAGGAAAAGGCAAGAGACTTTCCTGGCTCCTTTGAGTCCCGACTGTGTTGGCCTGCCTTGGTCTTTACCTTACTCCACTAGCCATGACCTTGACTTTAGTCTTTCTCTACCTAGGTTGTTTCTCTAGCATAAGGGTAGGTACTCTGACTCACCTCTGTGTGCTCCCCGTGCCCCCAAAATACCTGCTATGAGAAGGGCCTCAGTCATCCAATCCTTTTAATCTTGGATCCCAGAAAATGATCCCTTCAAAGATGCCCCTTGGACATGCTGAGGACTTTAAACCCAGAAATCAGTCTCTGGACCAAGACCTCTGTGGCCTTTTCTTGCCTCCTGCCTCATACCCCCTCCTTCGCCCCAAGGATAATCAGGGGCTGTCCTGAAGTTTCCTTGTCCGGGGTAATTTTCTCCCAGAAGGAATGCTTTTGTCTTGATCCCCTTCCCTCTCATCTCATGGCAAAGGGTGATTAGCTTTCAGGAAAGCAGAACTTTGTTCCTAAAGTCTGCTCCCAGGGCCCAATTTACTCTTCCTCTAACAGAGCCTAGAATCCCCTGTTGCAGCTCTCCCAGGCTAATGGATGCTCCCTTCCCCGGGATCCTCCACCCTGTGTACCACATGAGAAATTCCTCTGCTGCCTGTCCTGTTTACTGCCAGTTCATTCCTCAGACAGCAAATCCCCAGAGAGGGAAAAGAAGATTCTTTGGGCCCCACATTGACAGACAACAGACTTCATGCACGCCCCAATCCAGCAGAGTGAGGTCAGCACCCAGATACCACATTCCTTTCAGCAGAGCATATGGCTCTCCCATTGTAACCAAACAACAAGCAGAGTAGAGCCTGCATTGCTGGCTTGCAGGCAGTCTCCACCCAGCTACCTGATTTTGTTGTTGGTGGTGGTGGTGGTGGTTTTTCCTAAGGGAACTTGGGCAGAATAAGAGAATGCATCGCGTGAGCCTTCACAGGTTTGGAGAGAACAATGCTGGGACTGGGTGAAGAGGATGGTGGCTGATGGCTCTCAGCTAAGAACTAGTCCCTGAAACCCCTGGCTAGGCTGGTTTCCCTGATGATGCATCTGATACATGATTGGAGAGGTTTATTTGCAGACTTTAGCTCCCACCACAAGACACTTCTGGATTTGCAGACATGTTGGGGGGCTTAGATGAAGAGCTGTCCATTGCGTAAGCCCACCCACAGAGCATCTCCCCTCTCCCACCCCCACCACTCACCTTATCATGATGACACATGCCAGAAATAATCTCCCAGCTACAAATCACTTTGAAGTAAAAAAAGCATTCCTGGGTGAAACTTTCCCAAAGTCAAGAGCTTAAAAAAAAAAAAAAACCCTTTTAAGGTCAGAAAAGATCACCAGGGAACTGACAGGATAAAGCGAGACACAGCATGCCCCTGGCAAAAATCTCAGGGCGCTGTCATTTTAGCTCAGCCTGTGAATATATTAACAAGCCTGAGGTCACACTACTGCTGTTGTATGAGTGAGAGCCTACGAACTTTATTTTTCCAGATCCTCACACAAATGCTCCCAAGCTCTTGTTCCAATACAGACTCCAAGGTCCCTGAGTCCCAGCATCCAATCCAAGGCAAGTCTCCAAAAGTCTACAATGAAACTTTCAGAAAGCCTGGCATCGTGGGCACCCCAGGGTGGCAACAGTCGGAAAGCTGAAGACAAAATAATGTAGCCAGCAGTTCCTATGAGGGACTGTCCTATCTATAGGCACAAATGGGTTCCCTTGATCATCTAAGCATGAGGGAGTTCTAGAAGTTCGTGGGAAAGCACAATTAAAAGTCTTGTTGCTAGGGAAGCCATGTGGCCGAATGGTTGAGACACTGGTCTTGTTCAACGTTGAAGAGCCTTAGTCTGAAACTCACTTCTGGGTCCAGCTTTCTGCTGACGCGGACTCCGAGTAGCTGTGGTGATGGCTCAAGAAACTGGGTTCCTGCCACCTTATGGGCAGTTACCTTGAGGTGCCAGCTTCAGGCTGCAGCTCTGCTTCAATGCTGGCTGAAGCCCCAGACATTGTAGGTATTTGGGGAGTGAACCAGCAGGTGAGAGTGTTCTCCTATCTCGCAAATTAAAAAAATTAAAATTAAAATTTTGGTAGGAAAAAATGGAATGAAGACTTTTTTTCAAGGTACATTTAGGTTGTTAGGAAAACTTTTTTGAAATCTATGTACAACTTTTTCATAATATCCAGCTTTCCATGAACAGATTGAAGATTACATCTAGCATCTATGGATGTTAGTTCATTCACCTTCAAGCACCATGAGGAGACCACAAGATCGCACCTTTTAGTGCTTGTACTTTATTCATAATCAAGTCCTAAGTCTCTTACTTCTCTACCCAAAGGCCTGGGGAGCCTCTTAGTCTGGGACGGAGGGACAGGTCCCCTGGCCCTTGTGCTCACTGACTCCATGTTCCCTGGAGGTAGCACAGAGGAGAGAGGCTGAGGCCATGGGCTCTGCATCGTGCGTGATGTTAGAACAGTGCCAGGATCTCTCTTGAGCCCCAGCTTGGAGCACTTGAGACAGAGTCTCATCGCTAGTTGAGAGAGATTGTTTGTCTGATAGGGTCACTTCTTAGACCTATTTTCTTGGCTCAGTGCTTGTGGCTGATTGGTTGGCCTTTGTCTTCCTCCTGTCTCCTCCTTGCAGACTATTGGGGTGGGGGGCAGGAGGATGGTGAACACTATCTTAACAATGCATACTCCTAGCCTAGTCCTAACATGTTGCTTAATAATGCTTATTGTAAGGGGGAAAGTAAAACATCATATTGCATTATATTGACTAATACGTCACACATTTCACACCTTAAGAGAAGTTATACACAATTATATATTTTTAAGAGATTTACTTACTTTTTATCAGGAAGGCAGATTTACAGAGAGAAGGGGAGGAGATTTTTCCATCCACTGGTTCACTCTCTAAATGACTGCCACAGCCAGAGCTGAGCTGATCTGAAGCCAGAAGTCAGGCGCCTCTTCCCAGTCTCCCAAGTGGGTCCAGGGTCTCAAGGCTTTGGGTCAACCTCCACTGTTTTCCCAGGCTGCAAACAATGAGCTGAATGGGAAGTGTTGCAGCTAGGACACAAACTAGTACCCATATAGGATGCTGGCACTTGAAGGTGGAGGATTAATTCACTGAGCCACAACACTGACCCCATCCAGTCATATTTTTAGCAAGTACATTTTTATGCTCATCACAATGGATTTCAAAAAAATTATGCCTAAATAATCTTACAGTTAAAAAAGTCTTACAATTCATTAGTTTAAGGGATTTGGGAAGTGGAGAGACATATATCGCTCATTTGTTAGTTCAGTCTCCAAGAAGTTAACCCAGGTCTCCTATAGGTGGCAGGGACCCAACTCCTTTCTCCGTTTAGCTTGCACTAGCAAGAAACCAGAATGAGAGTGAAGGCTAGACTAGAACTCAGGTATTCTAATATGGGATGGAAACCCCAGGACCAAATGCTCACCCCTAAACTTATCTTTTAATTCTAATTCCCAGGAACGTTTTGGAGTATTGTCATACAACTGCTTACAAAGTCTCAGTTATTAACGAGGTCTCTTCATGTGCAAAACTTCAGACCAGCTGTGTTTGTGCCCCATCACCACTCACCAGGAGGTAAAAGGCTTGCAAGAGGACATCCTGCTTCCTGCCTTCCCTCTTCCTGCCTCCCCCTCTTCCTTCCTACATTCACTCTGGGAATTTCTCAGGGCTGCAGAGTGGAAGGACAGAGCGCTGGTCACCATGAGCATCTTGCACAGGGAGGGTCTGCCTACATTCCTCTGGATAAGGCAGCAGCAGCAAGAAACAGCCCATGGGTCGCAGGTCCGTGCATTCTCCATGCCTTGGTGTCCTCCTTATTCAAAATGACCATAACTACAGTGATCTCTTGCTGGGGATTGCCATCTTGGATAAGTGAGCTAATGTATTGAAGGAACAGAGGGTACTCTGCCTGGCCAAGAGTGTGATTGTGTGTAATCTGTTGTTCAAGATAAATCAAATGATGGCACATTTGTTTTTGTTTTATGTTTTTTTGTTGCTGTTGTTGAGTTAGTTTTCTCTATTTGGAAGATAGAGAAAACTCCAGCTGGGCCTCCCCCATGAGTGAGGACTTAAACCATCACCACTGTAGCCCAGGGTGGGCATTAACAGGAGGCTAGCACCGAGCAGAGCCCGGACCCAGACCTGGACACATTCATGTGGGACATGGGCATCACAGGTGGTTTTTCAGCTGCCCTGCCAAACACTGCCCTTGTTTTTGTTTTGCTCCAGCTTGTGTCCTGCTTTCTCTTGCCTTAGGGTTGCATTGTTCGGGGTTTGGACTTGCTAAAATACGGAATGTGAAAGGCAGCCGGTGCTGCAGGTGTTACTGTCTTTGGTCTTCAGGGTCACTGCCATCACCGGCCAGACATATTACCACTTAGGTTTCTGTTTACTCCAGGAGGGCACATCGAGTCACTTTAACTAGCACATTCCCCCTTTCTTCTTCTGTCACAGGTCCGGAGACAGTCAAGGATAAGGGAAAGAGCCCGAGGAAGCATGTCACCATACCTGCTCACAGGGTTGCCACTTACACTCCTCCCATGACCACTATCCTAGCAAAGCTGCTGCTCAGAACCCTGCTGGTGAAGAGAACCAACAGAGTCTAGTAGAAATCATTGCAGGGTCAGGCCTTATAACCCATCGAGTTAAGCACAGCCTGCAATGCCAGTTTTCCATATCATATCACCAGTTCAACTCCTGGCTGTCCCTCCCTCGATCTGGCTGCTTGCTAATGTTCCTGAGAAGGCAGAGCATGGCTCATGTGCTTGGGCCCCTGCATTCATGTATGGGAGACCTGGATGGAGTTCCTGGCACCTGGGCTTTGACCTGGCCCACATCTGGCTGTTGTGGCTATTTGAGGAATGTACCAGTGCATATAGATTCTCTCTCTGCCTTGCAAATAAATAAATAAAAATCTGCTTTTAAAATGATTATAGTAAATTGCCATGGCTGGCACCCCTCCTTACATCATGTACTCAGCATCCTGATGCTTCCAAGACTTCCCTAAAAGAGCCAACAAATGGGCAGCCACCAAATTTCAGATCTCCACCCTTTCCAGGCAAATCAGCCAAAGCACCACCCCCTAGGCCTCCAGCTTCCATGCAGGGGTGACCCTGAGCCTCATGGGGTGCAGCTCATTTTAGAGCAGGCTCTCTATAAAGCATTCATTTGCTTAGCTCCTAACTCTTCCTCGTCAGATGACGTCCATCTGCGTCTTGTCCTCTAGTTCTCTGGTTCTTCTCAGGCTTTCTGGGGGTACCTGTAACCCCACTGTTCTGCAGCCCTATGCCTTCACCCCCCTGTTTCCTGTCCATACTTCTTACCTTGTCTCTCTTCCCAGTCTGCTCTCCCTGCTGTGCCTGTTGCCATGCCTCCGATTCCTTTGCACTTGCCCCTGAGAATAGCCTCAGCTGTGATCATTTGACTGTGAGCTTGCACCCCGAGGATCAGGTGCAATCCCTGAGCACAGCCCTCAGTCCTCCCTTGGGAATTTTTCTGGCAACTGCCTCCCAGAGCAAGCAGAAGGTCTGATCCACCCCCCTCCGGCGGGCTCTATCCTCCTCCTCCCTCCCCACTGATATCCACCATGGCTCAGAGAAGCAGGGACAGGCTGGCTGAAAGAACAGAGCTGTTGCTAGGAGCAAAAGCAGAAGAAGCATCCCAGCTGTCACAAAGGGTAGCCCAGAGATAAGCCACTCTAGGCTGGACGACAAAGCAGGGGCCATTTCCATGACTTGGAAAGACAGTGGTATATGTACGCCTGTTGCCTTAACCACCAGTATGAGATCACGGGCTGGGTTTTGAACAGCAGCTGCTCTATTTTAATGTCTTTGTGGGTTTTTCATCCGGCTCTAATGGGGCTGGGAGGTGGGGAGAAGGCAGAAATGTATGTAAAAAATCAGGAAACGAGTTACCATTAGTGCCGTAATTCTGGCCTGAATAGGTATCAAAGTAGTTAACTGCCTTTGTGGCTCCCCAGCCTAAATGCCACAGCATAGGCAGGGCTGGGGACATAGCTGGTGAATTATTCATTTCTGCCTGCCTCTGGCAACCATTCTCTGGCTCACAGCAGTGAGCATCAATGTATGCAATGTGTGTATGAAGGGGATGGATTTGGAGAAACCTACCTCACCGGTCTTGGTGGCTGAGCAAAGGACCCCATGCCGGAGGGGCCTTCCAAACTGTAACACGCACCAGATGGTGCTGCCCTGCAACTGTCTCCTGGCACCTGCCAGTGCCCCTTACTGAGAAGAACACTCCAAATCCCTCCATGAGGATGGAGCAGTGCTGTGCAGGTTCAGAGAAGAGCACACTGAGGGGTCTGGGTTTCATTAAGTGGAAGATGGTTTTATGCCAAAGAATGCAACATGAGTTAAGGTAGGACCTGACCAAGCCCTTGTTAGCCATAAATACATGGACCAGGATATTCTTCAACCACCCCTAGGTACAGGCTACTTTCAAAAGTTCATGGGGATAGAATTGGAAGGCATTTACTTTGGCACAAAAAAAAAAAAGAGTGAAATCTCTGCATACAGATATTTCAAAATAAAAATGGCAAAATCACAGAGACACTGGTAAGGTTGGAATCCAGGTCTTCAAAATGCAAAATTCTAATTTAGAAAAGGGGACTCTTTTCCAGGATCTGTCTTTTTCTTGTCCCTTTCTTTACTGTAGAACATCTCCCCAGGAAATTCTGGAATTTTAAATTTAATTTGGAAATTTAAGCAACAGCCAGGGGTCATGGTCCAACTGTTCATTCTCTATGCAAAAGCAAACAATGATGCAGCATGATTATCTTGGAATGAATCCTCTCACTTTGGATACAACTAAAAACCGCCCCCTCGGCAATGTTCCTATACATCTAAGTGCCTTTTCTGGTGCAGGTGCATAATGTTTGGGATGCTGGAACACCTAAGCTTCATATCACACACCCAAGTATCTGGGTTCATGTCCTGACTCTTCCTCACTTCCCAATTTTCTGCTAATATACCTCTTGAAGCAGCAAGTGAGTGGCTCAACTAGCTGGAGCCCTGCCATTCGCTTGGGAGACCCAGATTGACTTTCTGGCTGCTGTCTTCACTTTATGGGAATTTTGGTTTTGCCTATCAAGTACATCAGATTAGAATTTCCTAGTTCTAGGGAACAAGAGTGAAAATAATTTGTGAGAGCTATCACACACTACAGCAGCCCACCTTAGTGTAAGGGACAAACCGTCTGATCTTGAACTCTGTGTATAATCAATGAAATCCATCACTTTGTCCAATTCTATTTTTTCTTTTCTTGTTTATTTTTGTTTTAGCTTGTTTATTTGTTTTTGTTCCAAATCTATTTTGAAAGCAAAAGGATGTTGACTTCACAAGGGGCTTCCAGTGCAAAGCTTTTCAAGCAATTAAGTTAAATATGAAAATAAAATCACCTATGCTTTCATTGACAAGAAATTTGGATCAAAACTAAGCTGATAACCTATCATAACCAAATCTCTTTAAAACAGAGATATTATCCTTATTTTTACTTGAAAGCTGATTTTTATGGAGAGAGGAGAGACAGAAAGATATTCCATCCACTCCCCAAGTGACCACAGCAGGCAGAGCTGAACTGATCCAAAGTTAGGAGCCAGGAGCTTCTCCTGGGTTTCCAAGAGACCTCTGCTGCTTTCCCAGGCCATAAACAAGGAGCTGGATGGGAAGCAGAGCACCTGGAACACAAACCAGTGCCCGTAAGGGATGCTGGTACTGTAAGAGGAGGCGGATTAGCCCACTATGCCTCCTTGCCAGCCCTGAGAGATCCTCTTTAATACCCAGGTCTGTATCTTATTATCATCATGCCTTGATAGAATACAAGTCTTCATATGTAGTGTGCCTCAAATCCCATGTTAAACAAAAGCAGGGAGATTCCATTGTCTTTTGGGTCTCCGCAACCCAAGATGAATGGGCTGTATTCATCTATTATTTCTCAAGGCTGTGGGAAATGAAGTCTTTGTTGCTGACTGGAGTAAACCTTCGCTGGACAGATCCACAGGAGTTCTGTTCTCAGACAACAAGCGGCATGAGGATAATGACTAACAAGATTCATGTGAGGAGTTCTGCTTGCAGACAACAGGCTGCTCGGGGATCATGAGTAGCAAGGTCTTTTTAAAACATTCTGCCTTTCATGTGCAGCTCCTGTTCCAGGAGAGGCTTTCAGAGCTGCTAAACAAAAGACAGTGCCTAAAGTTCAACAGCTTCATGCATCAGAGAAATTCTCGAAACTCCAAAGCTTCTCTAAAACGCCTAGGGGGAAAAAAGAAAGAGCCAGTGAGTATTGCTACGCACAGTCCACAGCCTCCATCATTTACATTCTTAGCATCCATTAGAGGTCAGTGCTAAGCCGGTCATCCCTGTGCAAGAAGACCCTCAACAGCTGTCAGACTAGGTGGGCAAGAAGAAAATCCGAACCAGACAAAATGCTTTCGCAACCAGCTCTAGTTTCAGAAAGCCAGCTTCCCAGGATGGATTCACACTTGAGCCCCTTGCGGCTTTCTGGAAAATACTTGCCAGGAAACTTTATGATCTGTGAAAAAAAAAAAAGTGCCAAAATCTTCCTCCTTCCCTACCTCACAAGGATGCTGCAAAAATTAAAATTAGATAACTTGTGAAAATTGTTTCTGATTCTCCCAAGCGAGACAGGACAGGGGTTCTCAGGATACACTCGTTTGTTGCAGCCTTAAAAGGATTCCAGTAATGCTCTCATCTCAGCCTTCTCCCAGTAAAATCCAGGATTCTGTGGACCAGTCACAACCCCTTGTCTCTAAATAGCTTCTTAAAACCATCCCACTGAAAGTATTTAGCATATGACTGATAAAAAAAATCATGCTGTCTTTCCAGACCCTCCCTGGATGACTCAGAGGAGAAATCCCAGCATCTCTGCCTTGTCTAGAGGTAGACTTACTCCTCTCTACCTATGTGCCCTGTCCACATTTTCCTTTGTCCCCTTCCCAATGCAAGAGCTCTCCAATAGCTTATTGGAAATCTGTATCATGAACAAACTGCATGAATTTCATATGTTTCTGCAGTTTAAAAAAATCCTAATTCTATTTTCCCAAGAACTTCTTGCAGAAAGAAAGAGCTAGGTAAGGGGCAGGCCTTTGGCCTAATGGTCAAAGCACCCGCATCCCTGGGGCTGGCTTTGATGCTAGTTTCTGGTTTCTGACTGCATCCCTCTGTTAATGCTGATTCTGGGAGTTGCTGTGATGATGCAGGTGACTGGGTTGCTGCCAGCCACGTGGGAGAACCTGGATTGAGTTCCCAGCTCCCGACTTCAGTCTCAGCCCAGATCTGGCTGTTATGGGCAACTGGGGAATGAACCAGCAGGTGGAAACAACTTCTTCCTTTCCCTCTCCTTTTCCTTCTCCCTCTGCAAGTAAGGAAAAAAAGATTTCCCATGTGACTTGCCTGCTATTCACACACCCTCTTCCCCTATGCACAAGTCAGCATTCCCTGTTCTGTCACTGATGCCCACCCTCAGCATAATGAATGTTCAGATAGTCCCATGCTCTGAGCATCACCACACTTGGTAACACACTCTTCCCGTTCCAGCAGAACCAGCGCATGTAGATTACTCAAACATTTGCCCCTTTGACTCCATTACTGTCCCCACTCCTAATTCTTCTTTTTAAAAAAGTTTGGTTTTTATTGGAAAGGCAAATTTACACAGAGAAGGAAAGCCAGAGAGAAAGATTTTTCATTTGTTGATTTACTTCCCAAATGGCTGCAGTGGCAGAGCTGAGCTAATCCAAAACCAGGAGCCATGATCTTCTTCTAGGTCTCCCACATGCAAGCAGGGCCCCAAGGCTTTGAGCCATTCTCCACTGTTTTCCCAGGCCATAAGCAGGGTACTGGAGGGGAAAGTAGAGTAGCTGACATGTGAACCAGTGCCATATGACATCCTGGTACCTGTGGGGGGCAAGGGGAGGATTGGCCAATTGTACCATTTTGCCAGCATCTCCCTGCCCAGTTCCACTAGACGAAAATCAGTTCTCAGTTTATGTGGGGCTCAGGGGCAAAGAGGTCACTAAGTCAATAAGATGGCGATTAACAGTCCAGGTCACTGGAGGGCAAGATGGCGGCCAAGGACAGAGCCCTGGGTGTGAACCAGGGCAGGAGTCACAGAGCTCCAAGGAAATACTGATTAACCAGGGCCATCTTGCTCACCTACCCCAGCCTAGGGGAGGTGGCTTCTGCAGTCATTCTCCTAGTAATTGGCTCCTAGTTTCTCCCTCCTGGAATTCCCAAAATTCCCAGCCTGAGGCTATCCCTTATCCTATATAAGAAATTGAATTTCCCCAATAAATCCAAACTGCTTAGACACAACCCCTGTCCATCTGTTTGTGTCTCGCGGGCCGGGAGGCTGGATGGCAGGCAGCAGGCTCATCCCCTCTGGCAATGGGGTACTAGAGGAATCTGTGGGGGAGACCCCACAAGTTCAGACCTGCAACACATCCGTATTAAGTAATAAATCATCCGTGTTTGCTTTAAGAGCTATGCCTTTCTAAATGTGCTAACATGATGGCCATGGCCTTCAAATCTGATTCCCTCCCCCTTTCTCAGGTATTCTCACCCATAATCTGTCTTCATGGAATAAAACAGAGAGGATGTTCTCTTGCTGTAAAAGTCACAACCTACAGGAGACAGTCCAAGAGGGGTCACCAAGGGGCACTGTTTGAATGAAAGAGAAAATAAAGATCTTAAATAAAGTCCCATGACTAATATTTCAGGAGAGGTTTGAGGCCAGTAAAATCAAGGAGCAGAAAGTATTGCAAGCACCCCTGGAGGAACTAACCGGGTGCTGTGTGATCTATCCCTGGTGACAGGCTGCACAGTCCCCTGGCATGAAGAACTGAGTGGTGTAGATGGTAAAAATGATGTCTTCCCAGGCATCTGGCACAGTTGGCACATGGCATTCAACTCCAGACTGTAGAAGCTAAAACTCGAGGGAATGTGACCACAGAGATCTATTGCCAAGTAGTACATGACTTAGAGGAGGGTGGAGGGACGGGTGTTGATTGAGCTACTGGGAACAGCTCCTAGCTGCTTCAGCTGTTGTGGAGGAATCACCTTCCCTGGCTGTTGGCTGGAGCGGGCTCAGGAGCGGCTGCTGTTGGAGGATGACGCTTCTGCAGCCATCTGCATCAGCAGATGTGGACGTTTCTGGCTTGCCTCTTTCCACACACGTTACACAGTTCCAAGTCCTGCTGATGCATCAGTCCAAAGGATCCTGAATGCTGGATGGGGGCTCGGCTGTGAGAGTACGAAGGAGACGCAGCTTCAGCTTCTAAGACTGTAGTAGGGAAGGACACATGACGAGCAGTTTGGAGTGAGAGTGGAGCGATTCCCAGAATCAACCACACCGTGTTTCTTCTGAGTGAAGTTTCAGAACTGAAGATCAATCAATGTGCTTAAAATGCTCTGTTTAAATGATTTTTTAGCACTTTTATTGATTTTAGAGGCAGAGAGAGCAGGCGAGCATGTGCACCCTTATCCTCTGATTTACTCCAACAGCTCTCGGGCTGAAGCTGAAGCCGGGAGCCAGGACTGCAAGCAGGTCATAACACTTGAGCCATCACCATTACTCTGCATTAGCAAGAAGCTGGAGTTAGCAGTGGGGCTGGTGTCCAATCCAAGCGTTCCAGAATCGGGTGCAGCCATCTTCGCGACCAGATCCAACTCCCAGCCCTAACTCTTGTCTGTGAAACATTTCCTCACGTGCTTTGCACTTTTCCCAGACTCCATTAAGCAAAGACAAAATGTAATAGTGTTTTCCTCAATGACCCCAAGTCATAACTATCATCATCAGTTATGTCACAATATAACACACAGCAACATCACAAAGAGAATTTTCTCTAAGCGGAATGCCCGCCCCATGTTTTGCTGCCTCCCTCTCTTCTTTCTGCAGTTTTCTTGTTTCTCCAGTATCTCTCTCATGGTTGCATACTGACCCTGCATCAAACTTTCCTCGTGAAAAATTGAGAGAAAAACAAACCCTTCTAAAATTAAGGAATAGGTACTACTGGAAGTGGGAACAGAGCTATGTGGGTGCACCCCCAGCTCTTCCATAATCTACTCCTTTTTTGGCACCTGTCACTGTGTCCACTGTTCCTACTGGCTCAACAGAGAGAGCTCGAGTTTCCTTTTTTGCATTTTCTTAGTGCAATCTTAATAACATGTTGCTTCAAGTAAGGTGAATTATAAAATTGCAAATACCACAGAAGTAGCCTCACTTCCAGACGACACAAGTCTTGCCCTAAACTATCCTACAGCCAAGAAAAATGCTTTCTGAACTTCAAACTTTCATTCAAGAAAACCACATCATTGCCTTAATTGGCCACTGTACATCTCTGCTTTCCTCCTTTCCCAGCTTAATTTTTTCTTCTCAATTAAGAAGCTTACAGATGCAAGTGTATCTTCTTGATTTCCAGAAGCTGATATCTGCTCCATGAGAAAACTCAGAAAAATCTTTTACCAATTATGTAATAATTTTCCCATCCAAATTCCCAAAACATAGCCCATCATGTGTTGCTATTTCGTAGGAGGTTAATGGGGACAACTTCTGTGAATGAGCCCAACTTCCTGGCTCAGGCAAGCAGTTCCACTCATGTCAAGGTGTCTCATGGGACTGTACTGCAAATGTGTTCTGCCTTTCATGCAATGAGAAATGGGATTGCAAATGCATACCTTGCAAGCTCTACTGTGAAGCAGTGTCTGAACCATGGAACGTAACAGTGATACTTAAAGGCCTCTTCAGAAGCTCCTTCCTCTTCATTCATGCCCTGGGTATGGACCATTAACAGATGGTGGTGCCCAAGAACATCTCCTTGAGTAACTAGGAAAATAAATCCTAACAAGTGGCAAATGTCATAATTATTGTAAAAATTTTATTTGAGAGAGAGACACACAGAGAGCAGACAGCCAGTTCCCATATGTTGATCAACTGCCCCAAATGACAATGGTTGGATTGAGTTGGGCTGTCCAAAGCAGGGGGCTGGACATGCAATCCACATCTGAAGCAGGAAGGAATCCAACTACTTGAGTTATCACTGCTGCCTCCCAAGGCCTACATTAAGAGGAAGCTGGAGTCAGGGGTTACACGCAGGAGTTGCTCTGTTGTGGGGATGGGGAAGTCTTACCCAGGGCCCTACATGCTGGGCTAAAAGCCTGCCATATTTCTGAAGCTGTCACATGAGATCTGTTGGGAGCTCTGAATACAGGATGAACTGAACTCCTGAGAAAATAGATTTTCCCTCCCTGAAGGCATTTGCTAATTTAGGGCAGGGGTTTAAGAGATGCATTTAACAGAAGCAAGATAGGTAAGTGAGGTTTTTGGGCAGTTCTATAGGGCTTACATCAGTAACAGATGCCAGGCTCAAAGGCAGCCAGGCTTCCCCACATGGTATTTGCTGGTTGCTACAGCTGTGCACGGGAGCTGCAGAGGCAGGCAGTGTGAAATCTCATGTCATCGGTGGTGTCAAGGAGTTGAAGCCATACTGGGGAAAGGGTGTTGACTAACTGGAAGTTCTCCCCTCCACAGCACGCCAGATTTTCAACTTTTAGGGAGACAGGAGGACTAGGAGGGCACTTGAAAATGTTCATGGAAAAATGGAAGAAAAAGGATTTTTTGATGCAAGCAATTAAAATGCATATGTAGTTTTTTGCGTAATTCACATTTTTTCACGGATTTTTTTTTCATGCAGAGCCCTCTATGCAAGTATGGCTGCCTCTGCTGGATGAGAGGACTGAACAGGTGCGATGTCATGATGGGGAAGGACTCTGATGAGACTTCCCTGGGCATTTTCTTGTTAAGGTGTCAGTGAATCACTGACGGAGGGAGATAGAGAGCAGAGGGTAGAAGAAGGATGAAATAAATGGATTAGAACCTCTTTCAGTTCTGACCATTTGCTAGCTATGTGACCTGGAGCAAGCATTTAACCTATGGACTTCAACCTCAGAGATAGAGACCCTTACTACTTCAAACTTGAAAGAGATGGTAAGTGTCCAAACACCTCATTCCTAGTAGGTGCTCAACAGATGTCAGTTTCTTTTTTATTTTATTTTTTAAAATGTATTTATTTATTTATTTATTTATTTGAAAGGCAGATTTACAGTGATGGAGATACAGAGAAAAAGCTCTTCTGCCCACTGGTTTACTCTCCAGGTGGCTGCAACAGCCAGGGCTGAACTAAACTGATCCAAAGCCAGGAGGCTGAAGCTTCCTCTGGGTCTCCCACATGGGTGCAGCATCCCAAAGCTTTGGACCATCTTTGACTGCTTTCCCAAGCCACAAGCAGGGAGCTGAATGGGAAGTGGAGCAGCTGAGACATGAACTGGTGCCCAATATGGGTTCCTGGCACATGCAAAGTAAGGATTTAACCAGTAGGTTATTGTACAGGGCCCATCAGTTTCTTTCTGTTCCAAATGTTTTACATTCTAATTTTGTAATGCTTGGTTGTTCTTTCCCAATCATTTAGGGCTCACGTTTCAATTAAGAAATCCATTCTTGGGCCAGCGCTGTGGCATAAGAGATTAAGCCTCCACCTGCAGTGACTGGTCTCCTATATGGTTGCCAGTTTGAGTTCTAGCTGCTCTACTTCCTGTCCAGCTCACTGATAAGGCACCTGGAAAAGCTGTAGAAGATGGTCTAACTCCTTGGGGCCCTGCAGCAGTGTGGGAGACCTAGAAGAAAGTCCAGGCTGCTGGCTTCAAATTGGCTTAGTTCCAGCCATCGTTGCCATTTGGGGAGTAAACTAGCAGATGGAAGATCTCTTTCTCCTAATTCTGACTTTCAAGTAAATAAATAAATAAATTTTATAAGAAGTTCATTCTTAATGCTGCAGCCTAGTCACTGACATCATCTGCTTTATTTTTTATCATTATTTCTTTCTTAGCCTAAATGTCCATGTCCTGTCTCCTCTCTGGCCACAATGTCCTACCTGGCCACAGATCCTTAGTGTCCTGACCCTTTGTCCTCATACTACTTTTCTCCCAGGAATCATGGTTCGGCCCTCTTGGCCATTCAACCCAGTCCTAGTGCCTCCAGCTGGCTTGTGGGAGCCGGCCCTGGAGAGTTCAGCTTCCAGCCTCCTCCTGCTCCGAGCCGCAGCTCCTGGGCCCCGACCCTCTAGTCCAGGCCTGCTGAGGCTACAGAAGCAGGCCAAACCTCAGGGAACTCCCTCTTGCTTTCTCTTGGTTCCCATCTCCCACAACACTCCTCATCTCAATATTTCCACAAGCACTCTCTCTCTCTTTCTTTCCTTTCTCTCTCTCTCTTTCTCTCTTTCTCTCTCTTTCTTTCACTTTCTCTCTTTCGAAGTTTTATTTATTTTTACTGGAAAGACAGAGAATAGGGGAAGGACAGAGAGAGATCTTCAATCCACTGTTTTGCTCCCCAGATGTTTGCAACAGCAGGCCTTTCAGAAACCAGGAGCCAGGAGCTTCTTCCAGGTCTCCCATATGGGTGCAGGGGCCCAAGGACTTGAACCATACTCCACTGCTTTCCCAGGCCTTAAGCAGGGAGCTGGATCAGAAGTGGAGCAGCCAGAATTCAAACTGCTGTCCATATGGGATGCTGGCATCACAGGCAAAGGCTTTGCCTATCATCCTACTCTGCCATCCACTGTTTTTTTGCTCTTAAACCTACTCCAATCAGACCCTCTTCTCCTTCTCCTCTGCCCTCTTCAGAGATGCCACCAGCAATGTCCACTTTGCCAAACCCAGTTCACAGGCCCCCCTTAGCACAGGTGACATGACACACTTCCTTCTTGCTCTTCCAGGCGCCTTTTCCAGGTTTTCTGCCCACTACACTGGAAGGTCCCTTTCTGTCTCCCTGGCTATTTCCTCCTCCTCTCCCCACCCTCTAAATGGTGACACTCTCACAGCTCAGGCCTTGGATATCTTTTTTTGTTTTGTTTTGTTTTTTGTTTTTCTCTTCCCAAGTGACTCCACCAGTTCCATCACTTTCAATGCCAAGTTGGGACCAATGCTGTGAACTATTAGGGAAAACTGCCAATTGCAGTGTCAGCATCCCATATAGGCACCAGTTCACATCTGGCTGCTCCATTTCCAATCCAGCTTCCTGTTAATGTGCCTGGGAAAGCAACAAAGGACAGCCCAGGTGCTTGGATTCTTGTGCCTTCATGGGAGACCCAGAGGAAACTCCTGGCTCCAGGCTTCCTACCAGCCCAGCTACAGCTACTGTGGCCATTTGGAGAGTGAATCAGTGGACTGAAGATCTTTTTCTTTCTCTTCCTCTCTGTCTCTCTTTAATTTTGCCTTTCAAGTGAATAAATAAATTTTTGAAGATAATAATAAGCATGCAGTTCACTCCCATATTTGTACCTTTAGCCCGATCCTATCTTTAACATGCCAGTCCCAGATCTGTAGCTGTACACCCAGCATCTCCAGTCAGGTGCCTGCAAAGCCCCCAGCAAGACTTCTCCCTCGGTGCTCTCCATCCCAGGATCCTACACCTTCAGTCATCTATGCGTTCAGAGCAACAGCCTTGGAATTGGCCTTGGAAACTGGCTTTTTCGATTTCAGTGCCACATGAGCCCATTAGCAAACCTTATGGCTTGACTTTCATGATCCATAGAATGTAGCTGCCTCCCCGCACCTGATCCACCCTCCCACAGCCCACCCTGCCCTCATCGCTGGCTCGCTGCAGTAGCCCCATTGCTGCTGGCTCTCTCTGTTGCTTGCTCCTCTCCTTTGTTACGCTTCACACAGCAATGGGGTAATGTGGCTCCTGCCTTCAGGAACCAACCAACAGCATCCTGAGGAGCTGTCTACACTTGCTGCCTCTGAATCCCCGCAAAGTGCCCAGTCCTTGGTCCTTTGCACACTGGTCCTGTCCCCCACTGAAAGTGCTCCTGGCCAAGTTCCCAGTGTCCTAACCCATATGGAGCTGATGGCTTAATATGTGGGAAACTACAGTCCTTAGGTCAATAGTGGCTCTCCACTTTAATAAACGAAGGTTTGCTTGCCCACAGCTGTGACCAACCGTGTTTGCCCTGAGAGTGCTGTCAGGCTACCACGGCGGAGTTGAGTAGTTGCGACGGAGACTACAAGGAGCACAAAGCCTTCAATCTCGACTACTGGGCTCTTGGAAGAGACAGCTGCACCCACTATTCAAGTGTTTTGTTGCACTATGACTTGTCTCCCGTCACAGGGACCTACCCTGTTGTTCATCTGCTCAACAATTCTTCCTGTGTGATACACAGTGACAAGGGTTTTGGCAGAATGGAAAAAAATCAACTTACATGGACTCAGTGGTCCAGTATGTCACTGAGGATGTCACATGGTGACAGGATTCTATGGAGAGATGTTCCTAAAATCCAAGTTCTTTTTTTGCCATGCCATAAAAATTGGCCAGAGACTGGTTCGATTAAAGAACAATCCACACTACTGAGGTCATCATTGGTTATAAAGAGATCTTGACCAGAAACTAACAATATGTCCAGAAATAAGCACTGATACAGAAAAATAAAACAAAATAAAACACCATGGCCTGAGAGGCCTAGAGGTTTTGTCTGTCTGTGACTTTCTTATCTCTAACATCAGTAAGAGCAATGACAAAAAGAGATCAAAACATTAGGACGTGTAGAACAGCCCCCTTTAGCAATAGGAAAGAAAAGGAACCCAGTTTTTAAGCGAGAGCCAGAAGGAGCCACATGTTGGATTTGTCCTGTGATGTTTCCCTTCTATCCTTTAGCTATGAAAGCATCCTTGTTATTGAAATGCATGTAAGAAAAACAGCTTCTTTGTTGAAGGAACCTGAAACCTCCCAACAAGATCTCCAGCTGCCATTCTCTCCCTTCCATAAAACAACCATCCTTTCAAAGCCATTTTTAAAAGATGCTGAGTTTCTCAGAACTGCAGAATGAACTGTCCAATGAGAACTCAGAAGTGGGGCTGGGCCAGAGCCTGGGGTTGTTCTCCACAATTCCTGGGAAGGCAATGGTCTGCAGGATTCCAGCTCTGCTTTTCTTGTTCCTGGCTTCCTCCATACACAGTCTGAGCAACCTGGACCATCCACATCAGTCTAAACGTCTCCAGAAGAAGCCATGGATCAACGTGGTGGCTCAGCAGCCTAATCCTTCACCTTGTAGCACCAGAATCCCATATGGGCGCCAGTTATAGTTCTGACTACTTCACTTCCCATCCAGCTCCCTACCTGTGGCCTGGGAAAACAGTAGAGGATAGCCCTAGTCCTTGGATCCTGCACCCACCCAGTGGGTGGAGATCATCCATTCACTTTACTGGTTCACTCCCCCAAATTACCGTAACAGCCAGGGCTAGCCAGGCAGGAACTCAGGAACTCAATCCAGGTCTCCCACATGGGTGGCAGGGACCCAACTACCTGAGCTGTCACCTGTTGCCTCCCAGGGTACACTTTAGCAGGAAGCTGGAGATAGAAAGTGAGCCAGTACTCGAACGCAGGCACTCTAACAGGAGATGAAGGTGACCTAACCACGGTGAGCCAAATGCCCCTCCCCTGTAGTTGGCTTCTTTCAGCAAAGATACCTAGATTATCACTTAACCAAAAATACCAGATTAGCAGCTTCCCATGAATCTAAGTGTCATCATGAGGCTAAGTCCTATGCATGAGACATAAGCAGACATCCAAGTGAGCTTTTCTGGGAAGTTTCCTTTTGTGGGAGAAGGGTAAGGGTGTGATGATGTGATGTCTGGAGCTCCTACTGCCATCTTGGACCATGAGTGAAAGGGCTGCACTCGTAAGACAGCAGAGAGAGCAAGAAGAAGTCTGGGGCACTGATGATTGTGAAGCCCCCACAACACTGCCCAATTCAGGTTTATTTATGTCAGAGGGAGATACAGGCCCATCTTGTTGTAAGCCCCCCAGGTTGGAACAGGTTCCCCAGGAAAGGAGGCCTGAGGCAGTTGGCAGAGTGTTGGGCGGATCAACCGCAGTGGCTCAGGTCCCCTGCCAGGTGGCTTGGGTCTGTACAGAAGGGAAACAGCAGGACACAATCTGAGGGTGAGCCAAGGCCTAGAACAGGTACCAGAGTAGCAATTATACCTCCAGCGGAGCAGGCTCTGGGCGGGGAAGTCATGGATGATATAACAGCCAAGCAGTCGGCAGGTGCCCTAAGCAGGTGGAAGTCAATTGTTCTACTAATAATTGGGAAACATTGGTTATTCTTAAGGAATCTGGGTAAATCCCTCCCTTTGGCTTCTCTGAGCTATGATTTATGGGCGGCAAAGTCACTTAAGATAATAAAGCCCCAGGCCTGGTGGCAAAGTGCTAAGCTTATTCAAGGAGAAAGGGACCACTTAACCATCCCTGCTTTCCTTGAGGGAGCAATATCCTGAGGGAGCAGGTTCCTAATGTATTTCCATCATTCACACCCTCGGGAAGAAGGATGGGAAGAATCAAGAAGAAAATACTGCAAGTGCTACATTCATCTCAAACATTTGACAAGTTAGGAAATGGTTTCTAAGAACTACAACTCCCAGCAAACAGGTCCCACTATCTTTTTCTACCTGCTCTCTAAAAGCTCAGAATTGATTGAAAAAAAAAAAAAAAGTTGGCTCAGTATCAACTGACTTGTATGTACCTATTCAATACAAGGAGGAAAATGTGTTACTTTAAAAATAGATTTGTTCTCTCTTTGTGTGTAGTTCTCCCTCTCTCTAAGTCTGACTTTCAAATAAAATAAACCAGTATTCTTTAAAAAAAAAAAAAGCTGGTGGGAGGGACAGCATTGTGCCATAATGGGTAAAGCTACCACCTGCCTTGCTGGCATCCCATTAGAGTGCCAGTTTATGTCCCGGCTGCTCCATTTCCATTCCAGCTCCCTAATGATGCTCTGGGAAAAGCAGCGCAGGGTGGCTCCAAGCACTTGGGCTCCTTCACCTACAGAGGAGTCCTGGAGAAGCTCCTGGCTCCCAGCTTCAGCCACTGGACATGATGGACATCTGGAGCACGAACCAGCAGTTGGGGGCACTCTCTCTTTCTTTCACCCCACTTCCCCCAGCCTCTGTAACTCTTATCCATAAAATAAATACATCTTTTTAAAATTAGCTTTGTTCTCATACGACCATGTAGAACTGGACTATTTGTTCCTAAGCAAACAGAACGCCAATGCATTGTGCCTCACTTTTATTTGCTGAAGAAAGCATTGGGCTGGCAACGAGAGAACCTAGGAGCATCCTGGTTCCCTTGAATGTTTAGAAGCAATAGTAAACTTAGTCACAAGGGGCAGGGGTAGAACTGCTGCCTTCTGGCCTTCCCATCCAGGCCGAGTCTACAGGCCTGGCTTTCCCAGGCTTGCTCCGCCTTTGCGTGGCTGAATCTCTCCTAACAGACCTCTTACTGTATATTCACACACACTATCAGTCTGTTTCTCAGAGAGTCCTAATACATCAGCCAAATGAGAATAGCCAAGAATAATTCTTGAGAAGTCTTTTACAGCGCAGGACTCAGAGACCAGCACTGGTGTGAGACAGGGACTCAAAGGCAGCCAAAGAGAAAGCCTCCTTCTAGGAAGAAAGGGATGGGGTAGGCATTGGGTGTACCAGTTAGCCCACTGTGGAGCTTGCTCCTGTTCCATATCAGAATGCCTTTGAGTCCCAGCTCTGCTTCAAATTCCAGCTGCCTACCAATGCAGACCAGGAGGCACAAGAGCTGGCTCAAGTGCATGGGCCCCTGCCGCCACATAGCATATTCAGACAGTGCTCTGGGCTGCTAGCTTTGACCTGGCTCAGCCCTGCCTGTTGAAGGCATGTGAGCAGTGAACCAGCAGATGGAAGATTTCTCATGTGCACCCTCTCTCTGCCTTTCAAAGTAAATTAGTATAAATTATATAATATATATATACATGTATATATATATAAATTTTTTTAAGTGAAAAGAGAAAATTGCAACTGCGCTCTAATTGGAACCTATTGACCAGAAAAGCTGTGGGCAGGCGAACTGCAAGCAGGTCATCCCATGATTCCATGTATCTGGTTAGTGTGCAAATGTTGCTTTCTCAGGTTGGTCCTCAGTTACAAAGAGGACACAAAAGGAAAGAAAGCTTTTGGCCATTCCTCCAGGCCTGGCCACTTTGCACCAACTGTGAGCGGAGTTACTCTTGGGCATCTGAGTTGCTGCATTAGTATGACTTCAGGTGTGACTTAGGGGTGGGCGCCTCGTTTCTGGACAGGCTGTGGGTCAGCGCTCTGTAAGACATAGTCAATGTCCATTTGGATACCCAGTCTCTTTCAGACACAGACAGCTGCTGTGGGGCAGCCAGCCTATCCCTCGGCATCTGCAGAAAGCATGTTGAGAGGCAGCTGATTCCTACAGACTGTGTGGCCCAGGGGTGCCTGAGAGTGCACCTGCCTCCCCTCTCCACACCCCGGCTACCCCTAAACATCCTGGAAGGTGGGGAGGGAGTGTGGTGATGGCAGCAGAGGGAAGAGTGTCCTCAGTGGTCCTGGGCCCTGGCTGCTGTCAGCCAGAGCCCTATGAGCAGCTGGAAACACATACTGATGTGTCTCCCCAGCCTCCACCTCCACCACCTACCACCACCACCACAAGGAGTGTCATTTCATAACTCCTGGGCATCCGCACTTTTTAGAAGATCCCTGGTGAGTCTGAGTTGCACGCTGATTAGCGCCTGGCAGCTACGGAGCAAGACAGGTAACCTTAGAGAGGGTGGAATGAAAACGTAGTGATCCGTGAGCACGAAATCAGAGCGTGCTGCCACGCCGTCTCCAATCTTTCAGGCTGGTGATGATGTGCTTCGGGCACGCAAAATGCAGAGTGGAGCCGAGCCGGAGGTTGGTAAAGAGGAGAAGGTCGCTGAGTGAGAGACTGTGCAAAATGAAAAGTGGCAGGAGGCAAGCTGTGGGCGGAGGGGAGCAGGTGAGTACAGTTCAGGCCGTCATGGAACAGCTGAAATTCTACCTCCAGCATCCTTCCTCCTTCTAAATCACTAACACCATACATTTCCCCCTCGGAAAATGCCATTTTACCATAACACATTGCTTCCTGTGCAGTGTATGAAGTGTGTGTGTGTGTTTTGGGTCAGTCTGAACTCAAACATGTTAAACAGCACTTAGGATGAATGTATTGAGGTTATATAAATTCCCATATCTCAAAAGATTCTCACACACATTCCACGTGCTCAGCATCCTGTTTATTTCAAATCATTTCCATTTCCATTTATCAACGCATTTGAATCTGGGACAACACCACCCCCTGGTGGAAGTCTGCAAGAATTATCCCACCCTATTTAAGCAGAGAATTTTAATACTGCGAAAAATGATTGTCTCATACAGGCACCTCCCCACTACCCATAGCAAAAGGTTCTATTCAAACAAAATCATTAGTAAAATTTCAGTGAACCAAGTTGCAAACATGGGGTTATGCTGGAAGCTTTTTCTTTTTAACACATCTTCAAAACCCCCACTCCCACCCCAATATGTGCAAAATACAACATTCGAGGTGGGCATTTGCGTGTGGATAAGACGCACTTGGGACACCTATGTCACACATTTGAGTGCTCTGTGTTCAAGCCTCATCTTCACTCCAAGTTCCACCTCTCTGTTCACGCACACCCTGGAAGGTTGCAACCATGGCTGAGTCCCTGCCCCCAACGTGGGAGACCAGCCGGCATCCTTGGCTCCCAGCTTCGGAGAGTGACCTGGCAGACAAGCCTGCTCTCTCTCCTCTCCTCCCTACCTTACAAATGAGTAAAATACAAATTTTAATGGAACTGACTGTTAAACTTAAGTCACCTCCTTCCAAAAACCTTCTGGAGCATTCGTGATGCTGAGTCGGCCCAAGGCGAGAGGCCAGGCTAAACTTAATGGACTCAGCAGTTCCTGAGCTCCTTTTATTATGCGTTGCATTTCTCTCCTCCTCACTATTATTATTATTATTATTTTAGCAGGCTGCAAGACACCCTTTGGTTATATTTCATTTCGAATGATTATGTCATCTCAATTAGCAAAATAGCTCAGGGACAGCACACAGAATTCAATCTTCAAAAACTGCTTAGGTAAGTCAGCTGTGCCAGCCAGCTCTGCATCATTTATGGTAATGGGATACACAGCCCTTGGGTAAGGAAGCCCAGGAAGTTGATGAATGGATGCCACACTCACAGACAACTTGGCTTCCGTCTCCTGCCATCGCCAGCAGCTGAGGGGAGCAGGAGTTGGCCACGTCCTGCCGGTAATCATGCTTTGTCTTCAATCAAGTGTTACATGAGTCCACACGCCTGGTTGCCGCGCAGCTTTAAGCCGAAGGGTTATACAGCTCAGACAGCTGTCACCTGAGAAAGCCAGCATGGTAAGTGTTCTCCCTGCACGATCTCTGCATATTTGTGAGCCCAAGCATCAGAATCCCTCTGACTTGCGGTACTCCTGTAAATCAGCACGATCCTTGGACATGCCCTATATGAAAAACATCCTTCAACAACAGCAACAACAAAAATCAAACTTTTTGCTCTGTGTCATTAGTGGTAGACCTACTAAATCCACCGGGATCTGTTGGCTTCATTTCTCATTCTGAAAATCAACAAGTGTCTGATGAAGCTTTCATGCGTTAGGAGTGTTACTGCAGCCAGTGTAGCGCTCGTGTTGGGCACGTCTACAATTTCGAGCTGCGGGCAGGAGAGCGGAGGGCTTGTACACACTCGCTCACCAGCCTGACAGCCTCTAGAGCAGTGCCCCAGTGCACCGAGAAGCCGCCCGCACCGTGGCCGTAATGGTGGACCACGGGCAGCCTCCTGCCATCCCGCGATAAGAGCTCTGTCTGCAGTCGCAGGCCTGGCCTGTAGGGCCTCAGGCCCACCTTCTCCTTTAGGTTGTAGGCTCTGCGGAGTGAGGGCTCCAGAGCGCAACAGCGGGACAGAATATCTTGGCTGATGTCGGCATCCGGGGTCAGACTCCAGTCTCCCTCTTGCCTGGTCCCACCCAGGGTGACATGGAAGGCCCCAGGGTAAATATAGGTCAGTCCACTCCCGTCTCGGATAAAATGCTTCACCCAGGGAGCCTGCACCTGCAGCACCTGCCCCCTCACGGGGAGAACCGTGGAGTCCCCCGCAAGTTCTCTGCTTCCGAGCCCCGAGCAGTTGACCACGATGTCGAAGTTCTGGTGGAGTTCCCACAGGTCTTCTACCCGGCGAGTAAGGATCACACCCCCACCATCTTTCAGCCTGGGGAGGAGAGACACGGGGTGGGGTAAGCCTTCACGGCTTCCTGCTTACCCACTTCCAGGAGCGAAGGACAGGAACATCAGACCAGAAGGGAGAGAGCAAAAAATCGTAGCCATCACCTGCCTCTTCTTTTTCAAAAACAAGGAGTTCCTAAACTTGAACATAAAGGAGCATATCCTTTGAAAAACCTCAAGACAAATGATATACCTCATCTTTCATTGTAGAATCCGTCTGTCATTCTAGCTGTGAAATGAATACCAACTTGATCTGGTGGTTTTGGCTGCTTGAGTGTTTCTTGTTTCTGCCAACCATGTACCATCTACAGCCTGCCAGGGGTGTTCTGCCATATCGCGAGCTCGTGCCTGTGCCTCTATAGGGATGTAGACAGCATGTGCCTCCAACCCTGTTGTCTATAGGAATGTGAGTGTGAGAGGGACCAAAAATATTTACATCTGATACACAACACTATAATTTTGGTTGATAATTATTTTCTGGATCTAGTCTGTTAATAAGGAAAAGAAATAGCTTATCTAGGTCTTAAAACCTTTTTTAGAGGTTATAATAATATATACATGACATAAAATTTACTGTTTTGACATTAAATTTTTTAAAGATTTATGTAGCAGATAAAGTCATGCTCATGACCCTGGCCCACCACTCCATATGGGTGCTGATTTGAGTCCTAGCTGCTCCACTTGCAATCCAACTTCCTGCTAATGTGCCTGGGAAAGCAATGGAAGATAGCCCAGGTGCTTGGGACCTTACAACCATGTGGGAGACCTATACAAAGCTCCTGGCTCCTAATTCTGCCTTTCAAATAAATAAATGACTTTTGGGCGTCAGCATTGTGGTGCAGTGGATAAAAACATGAGATGTGGGGAGTGGGAGATAAAAATAGAAAGATCTTCCATCCACTGGTTCATTCTGCAAATGGCCATAATAGCCAAGGTTGGGTCCAGCTGAATCCAAGCCCCAGGAGCTTCATCTGGGTCTCCCACATGGGTGTAGGGATACAAGGAAATGGACATCTTCTGCTGTTTTCCCAGGCACATTATCAGGGAGCTGGATTAGAAATGGAGCAACCAGAAATTGAAGTTTTACCCATAAGGGATGCTGACACAGCATGCAGTGGCCCAACCCATTGTCCGATAGTATTAGCCCCATTTTGATCACTTTTTAGTGATGTTAAGCACACTCCATCATTATGCAATAGTCACCATGATTCATCTCCAGAACTTCTTCTATCTTACAAATGAGAACTCTGTGGTCATTGAACAATAGAGCCCAGGAGTATTATCATCTTAACTGTTTTATTTTGTAACCCTTTGATGTTGTTTATAAATCACTTTTCTTAAAAAGATTTAATCATTTATTTAAAAGACAAAGTTGCTGAGAAGAGGAAGGAGTGGGGTAGAGAAAAGGAGAGAAAGAGTTATCTTCCATCTGTTGGTTCACTCCCCCAGTGGCCACAATGGCCAGGGCTGGGCCAGGCAGAAGCCAGGAGCCAGGAGCTTCCTCCAGGTCTCCCACATGGGGGGTAGGGGTGCAAGGACTGGGCCAATCTGCTGCTGCTTTCCCTGTTGCATTAACAGGGAGCTGGACTGGAAGTGGAGAATCCAGGACTTAAACTGACGCCTATATGAATGCTGGCACTGCAGACAGTGGCTTAACTCACAATGCTAGGCCCCAGATATCACTCTTTTTTTGTAAGATTTACTTATTTTTATTTGAAAGTAGATTCACAGAGAGAAGGAGAGATGGAGAGAAAGATCTTTCATCTGCTGGTTCACTCCCCAAGTGACTGCAATGGTCAAGCTGAGCCAACCCAAAGCCAGGAGCCAAGAGCTTCTTCTGGGTCTCCCACATGGGTGCAGGGCCCCCAAGGCATTGGGCCATCCTCTACTGCTTTCCCAGGCCACAAGAAGGAAGCTGGATAGGAAGTGGAACAGCTAGGACATGAACCGGCATTTATATAAAATCCTGATGCATGCAAGGCAAGGATTTAGCCACTGGGCCATCGCACCGGGCACCTGAGATATCATTTTTAAAGTGTAGCTGTAATCTGAGGAGGGGACTGTAAGCATTTCTGCTCAACAGATGCAGGTCAAGTGCCTTGGATGTAAGGCCCTGCTCAGAGGAACAAAAAGGCACCAGGCATTAGCAGAGCTCACAAAGGAACCACACAATGGAAGCATAAGCACTTGTCAGAATGAGGTAATTTAAATAAATAAATGCATACAAAGTATCTTTAAAATGTTGAGGCAAAACACGTATTATTACTTTTTAAAAACAATGCATGGATCTCAAAGTGTTCAGCACTGAAATAAGCTGATCTTTTCATTCCATTCCGGTGAACTCTGAATCACGTCCCACTGATGCCGCTGCTCCTGCAGAGAGCTGGAAGGCCCCTACATTGCGCGCCCTCTCCACAGCTGCTGCGGTTCAAACGGACCTTAGGGAGAATCTGGGATGCGCCTCACACCAAAAATGGACATGCTGGTTTCCCACTGGGCCTGACACAGCAGGTCACGACAGCAGCAGGCCCAGAGGGACACATGAGAAAAGGGAGATGCTCAGGGAGTAGGCGGGTGTGGACAGACTAGCACTACTCCCCGCAGCAGCAGGTACCTCGCCCACTGTGTCTACTCCCCAGTCTGGGACACAGCAGCCTTGGGTCCTGCTGTAGAGGCTCCCACATGGGCACCTCTCACTGAACGCCTTCTCCCAGTATCTCCACGCTGCCTCCCTCTACAGAGACCTCTGCATTCTCTATTCACACAGCAGCCTGGAGAAGAATCTGGATCAGACCCACATAGGACCCAACAGATCCCTGTGCAAGCACGTTGCTGGGTTACGAGAGCTGAGAGGCACCTGTTGTTCTGTGTCTATGCAAACCCATCATGCTCCTGTTATTAAACACAAGCCGTCATGTCAAGCATCAGCGCTCCCGAGGAACACAGCTTACATCTCAGATGCTAGCATTTTTTACTCTTACTTGCTTGTGCTGAAAATACATGCAAGACACAGAAACCAAAGAGAAACATCTGGCAAACACCCACAGAGAACCCATGAAGCCAGTCAGTGCCTTATTTTGTGTCACAACTCAAAGTAGCTAAAAGACAGCAAATAAGGCTGGAGCTACTGTTTTCTGTTCTCTTTGGTTTTTGATTTTGGGTTTTTTTTTTCCTAAGTGAAAACAGCTTGTGGTTAAAAATACTTCATGTAGTGAATCTTATGGTCAAAGTTTTCAGATCTCTGTTAGAAGAAGCCATTTGAGAGTTTAAATTATGTTTTTAAACATATGAGAATATTTCAAAAGGGTTATGTGAGAGTGGAAACAAAAAGCAAGTTAGGGTTCAGCATTGAGGTGCACGGGGTTAAATCCTGCCTTTAATGCCACTATCTAACTCGAGCATCAGTTTGTGTCCTGGATGCTCCACTTGTGATCCAGCTCCCTGCAGATGGCCTGGGAAAACATAAAAGATGACCAAAAAGCATAGAGGCCCAGAAGAAACTCCTGGCTACTCTTTGATGGAGGAGGATATGTTTAGTCATATGAAAGGCAGACAGAGAGGGAGCAAGGGAAAAGAGAGAGATTGTACATGCTTTCATCCATGAGTTCATTCCCAAAACGCTCATGTCAGTCTGTGACAGGCCTGGCACATCCTTCCAGATCTTCTGCTTTGGTGGCAGGGACCCACACCCTTGAGTCACCCTCTGTGGCATCCCAGGTGCCTTAGCAGAAGCTAGATCATAAGTGTGGCACAGCTGGGACTCAAACCAAGCACTCAGACAGGGGATTCCAGGAGGCAACTCAACCCACCCATCAGGCTCTCCTGGGCTCCTGCTGGCATTCTTACCCCAGGCAGGACCCCTGGGGGAGATGGGCCTGCTCCTGGCCTCGATTACATGCAGGCTCTGCCTTTAAACCACGGGTGTGGGCAGCTGCCAGGACCAGAGGAAAGGGAAGTGAGAAAGATCAGCGGTAACTTAGATCTGCAAACCTGGATTGTGATGCTGCCTCATGTCTGGATTAAGGAACATTGACACAGAAAAAAGTGTTGAGAGGAAGGGGCTAGAATCTTCCAAAAGTGTCCAAAAGTTAAGAAACTGCTTTTAAGAAGGAAATGACAGAGATGTGGCAAAAACAAATAAACCAAAAATGTATAAGCAGTGCAAAGGGGCTTGTGATGACCTAATCTTGGGTGATTATTTCATCAAAATACGTAATAAGAGCAGATTCTAATTTGTTGCATAAATAGAAGTTCTGACATTCGCATGCTTGTGCATACACTTTATGCTGGTTTTCTGCTCACTGTTACAAACAAACCTAGAGAGAGAAAGCCCTTCCTCACAGGAGAGGGCAAGCTAAAGGAGGCAGGAGATGACCACGTGACAAACGTCACTGTGATGGTGGCTTCAGGCAGGAACTCCCAGTGGTCGCTGACACGTGTAGGTGACACTGCTGACGGCCCAGAAACCAGGGCTGAGTACAGAGGTGAACGCATGAATGAGGCAATGTATCCCATAGTCTACATCCGGGACCAGACCGTTGCTGCCACTCTTCCTTCAGGTTCTTCCTCCCACATTTACACAGTAACCCTCGTGTGTTCCTCAGAATCCATCAGTGTATACAGAGTTGGTGGGCAGTGAGAACGCTAATGTTTCATGGCCTTCACTGCTTCCTAACTAGCTGGAAACAGTTTGATCATTGTGGCCATTTGGAGAGTAAACCAGTAGAGGGAAGTTCTCTCTCTCTCTCATTTGGAGAGTGAACCAGTAGAGGGAAGCTCGCTCTCTCTCACTCTTTCTCCCTCTCTCTCTCTCTCTCTCCTTGTTTCTGTAACTCTGTAACAACAAGACACAATGCAAGTTCAAAGTCTGATGTTTGAACTTAGTAATATGCAATCAGAGAGTTACATAATCAGAGAATTACAACAAACTCAAATAGCAAAGTTATTTTCTACACCATATATGAAAAAGTCATGAGAATAATTTATAATAAGCACAAGACTCCCTGATACAAAGGACTGAAGTTAGTCCTATCATTTTGTAGCTGGGAGCATGTTCTCCACATGTCTCCATTTTAGAAGCGAGTAAGCTGAGAGGCTGTCTCAGCAAATGACTGATACCTGGGGAGGAGGTGACAACTGGTGCACACTAAAATGAGAAGTAGAGTGTGTCCCAGTGCATGGGAGCACTGAGTCCTGGTGGCACAAATGCTGCCTTCACACAGTTTTCCAAAACCCTGGCCACCTGTGAGCCACAACATACAATGCTGAAGAACTCTGGGGGCATCTGGACTCTGCATTCTTTCTGAATGAACAGCTGTGGGGTTGTTCATGGCCATGACAGAAAGAGGCGACAGCGGGAGCCTGGTGCACTGACCTTGTCTCCAGCCACGGGAGGTAGGCAGAGCCTTCGCACTTGAGGGTGGTGAACGCCTGGCCAAACACATGCTGGGGGAATTTCTTCAGCTCAGCCACACTCATCCTTCGAAATCCCAGGACCACATCGGCCCAGAAGGGCACTTCCTCCACAGGGATGCTCCGAAATATCTGCCAACTTAAACACAACATGGAAAACCTTCCTGAAATGCTCGGACATGTCATACTTCTGGCCAACTCCAGGTGGCACTCTTGAAAGCATTTAGATTATTCATTTCTATGGACACAAGCAGAAAAGAGTCACACGTGTTTGCCTGGTACCAGCCACACCATTCCAACACAACCCAAGCGTAACATTGATCTGTATAAGCTTGGTTGTTATTGTTGCTATTTTAGGCATTTTGGGGACTCCGCCCACCCAGAAAAGCCCACATGAGTCCAGGCAGTGAGAAGCTACAGTGGCTGTGGACTGTTAGGTCTCATGGTTCTGTAGCTTGTTTCCCAAGTTCTCCAGGGCAAGCCTGAGTGCCCCTGCTAAACCCCCAACTCCTGATTGAGCTCTGCTCGCAGCACCCACTCAACAGTTGTGCAATGCTGACTTCTCACGTCTGATCAGGTCATCCCAAACATGAAATCGGGACAGATCTCCTCTCTTACCCAGATACCAGGTGGACGCCAGCGTCTGCTGCTTCTGCAGAGCTAGCGATGGCTGACAGGTGCTCGAACGTCTCCCGGAACCACTGCTTTTGCTTGTGGATAGGAGTTTCTGTAAGCAGGGAGAAAAGCACTGTGGGCAGACATGGAGAGCAAGCATGCTCCTAGCCACTGGGCCGACCAAGGAGGCTGGGAGCACCCTTCAGGTGAAGACCCATGTCGCAGTGGGGGATCGGCAGTGACCAGGTCTGCGGCGCTGGCATGGCTGCGCCTGAGTGCTCACTGACAAAATGAAAGAGTCGGCAACACAGTAAAGCTGCATAAGTCTCTTGTAAGCAAAATAGAGTGCGAAGAATAGAAGTTGAGGAGAGAAGAGAGGATAAAGGGTAGAGAAGGTGAGAGGGAGAGAAGGAAAGAAGGAGTAAAGGGAAGAGGTGAAAGAGGAGAGTGAGAGGAAGAGAGGGAGAAAGAAGACAAGGCTGAAGTAATTGACATTCCATTCTGGTAGGCTGCAGAAAGAGACAGAAACACGAGAAGGAAGCGAGTTAACCAAGGAGTAACTCAAAATCTACCTCTATAAAACTAAGGCTTTTTGTAGTCAGTCTTACAAACCATTTGTGGGTTTCAACTGCATACATCCACAACTCCAGTGAACACACCACACACGCACACACACACCACACACACACACACACACACACACACACATGGAAATGAGGAAGCAGAAGTCGCCAGCTGAGCCCTGTGGACCTCAAAGTGGCCTCGGCGCCTGCGCAGCGCTGGCTTCTCTTGCTCCTCTCCCACGCAGCAGGTGACAGAAGCAACGCTGCACATGCTCGCAGGTAGTATCTCCACGGGCTTGCCACAGGTCGCTTCTGCCCTGTGTCCCCCAGCGGGGTGGGCCTCCGTGCTGTCCGCCGGCGGGAGGAACGCTCTGCCAGCCCTACTTCTGGGAGCCTCGGAGACTCCTCGGGGCCAGGGACCAGCGGGGATCCGCGCTGACCCTCAGCCTTCAGAAAAGGCGCTGAGCGCATACCCCAGAGGGGAGCCAGGCAGGACAAGGCCTCCCCAGCCCTCGCCCCTCGCCCCTCTCACCTGGAAAGGCGTGGGGGATGAGCACACCAGCCGCCACGTCGCTGGTGGTGTCGGGGCTGCGCTTGTCGGAGAGGACGGTGACAGAGCAGTGGGGCCGCAACGCCAAAAGGCACACGGCCGTGGAGAGTCCCGCCAGGCCAGCGCCGACTACTGCCACTCGGATCGTGTCCATGTTCCGGGCGGATGAAGGCAGCAGGTCCCCTCTGCGCTCCGGCAGCATGGGCAGGGAGGTGTGGTGGCCTCGCTGGGGTCAGCAGCTTCCAGAATCCTTCCAGGAAGGCGAGGAAATGGTCACCCCGTGAAGCGTGAAGCGCTGTCTTGCTACAGTCGACTGGAACCTGGACCAATGGGAGCATAAGTTTGCCTTGGGTCCAGAGGCAGGTGAGTAGGTGTGTACCGGGAGAAGAGATTTCTGCTGGCTCTGAGCCTTTGTATAAGCCATGGTCCTTGTGGGTACAGCCCTGGGAAAGGCTGGTAACAAAGGCCAGGTGTGACAAAGCAGTAGGGCTGTGGGTCCGGCTCCTGCAGGCAGCCAAGAAGCAGGTACCCAGTGATGTAGGTGTAGGCCAAGCTCTGTTTGCACGTAGCCCCGTTGGCAGCAGAATGACCCAGAGTGTCATGGGCTGTCTCCCCTCCTACCACCTGTGCCCTCCCACTTTCTCCACCTCCTGTCCTCTGCAGGGTGCATGCTGCAGAATGAAAGCAGCCTGGGCCCCCCCCTCTGTACCCAGTGGGCTGCCTCTGCACCCACTCCTCTGCTAAGATGGATCAGAGGCATTCTCCCTTAGACGTTTTCTGTGGGAAATGAGACAACACCAAGGCTGTCTAGGAGGCAAGCATCCCAGAACCTGAGCTGAGCTGGGCATTCTGAAATTGCCACCCCATGTGGGAGTCAGAGTGCCCGAGGATCCAGCGGCCTCCTGCCCCCTTGCCCACTGAGCCCTGATCCACTGCCAGCTTCCCTACTGGTCTTTCCAAGTCTGCATGGCTCATGGGGGAAAGTACAGTTGTTGTCGATGGCCATCGCCATGTCTGTTGAACTTAAGTCCAGCACCTGGCTGGTTTATTTATAGACTAAGCCAGCCTTCAGATCTGGCTGTGTAAGGAGCCCTTCTCTGTCCAGAGAGCAGTGGCCCCAGGCACCAGGTCATGAGGTACAAAGTGCAGTTGTTCACACACAGCTCCACCTGCCCTCTGTGGACCCTGGAAACAGCAAAGGCGGGGCTTGGCTGTCAGTGGCCACTGCGTGCTCCCCCAGGTCAGCTCCAAAGGTCTCCTTTCTGCACTGCATACTTTAAGCGCTGCCCATGACGTTTGATGGGAGTTATTACCATTCTTAAATGGTCTGTGCACTTTCTCGGCTGTTTGCTAATGAGATTTGCATTGTCTAGGCTTGGCTGCCAAAGACAGGCAGCGCTGCCAGGGCAGAGCAGAGGGGAAGGAGGTTCCCCAGGCACAGAGCAGGACAGCATGGGGGGTGGGAGAGTCCTTCCCCGGGATCCCAGAGGAAGAAGGCAACCTTCTGTGTCCTTATGGATGTTACTGGTTCAGATCAGCCTCCCCTAACCAGCAACTTTTGCAGAGTAGCCAAAAATAAATTAGGTTGGAAAACAAAGTAATCTGTGTCGAAACTAACCAGTCAGAAGGGAGGAAAGAGCTGAGGCAGCAAAAGGGAGAATGCCTGTGGAACTGTGGTCTGTTGATCCCTGTTCCCAGTTCCACTAACTCAGCCCCCTAGATTCCCAGCGGTCCAACACAGCGACCCCTGAAGCCAAACCCCAAGAGGATCCAAGTACCTGTCTCTGCAAGGGTGGCCTTGGAACCCACAGTCGGCTCTGGCACCAAAGCTTGTTTTCCTTGAACTGCTTGGTCTGCTGCCTCCAGAGACAGAGGGAGAGCGAAACAGCTTCCCATTGGGGAAGCACGAAGGGCATGGCCTCCCCTCTGCCTCACCATTGGCCCACATGCCTGTGCCTCTGTGGCTCCTTCCCCTGGAGAAGCCAGCAAGTGACCTCATCCACTCAGCTCCAGGGAGCTGTGTCCCTGCCAAGCCCTCAGGAGCGTGTCCATCCACTCAGGGCCCGCCCTTCTCTGGTGTACAAGCCCTAGGACTCTCTGCCAGCCTGGGGTTTCATTTCGCCAGCTGATTTGTAAGTATGGCCAGTTGTGATGTCCCAACTTCCAGTAAGTCCCAGTCAGACACAAATATTGATTATGTTATTTGTCTGTCCATGGGGTGCCTGACTCTGCCAGTCAGCTAGGCAAACTGGGGAAAGGAGGGGGAATTACGGCTATGTGATATTGTTGATCACAAAGATGGTAAGTAGGGAAATTTTTTTTTTTAGATTTATTTTTATTATTTTTTCATTGGAAAGGCGGATATACAGAGAGGTGAGACAGAGAGGAAGATCTTTCGTCCGATGATTCACTCCCCAAGTGAGCGCAACGGGCTGATACTATGCCGATCCAAAGCCAGGAGCCTCTTCCGGGTCTCCCACGCGGGTGCAGGGTCCCAAAGCTTTGGGCGGTCCTCGACTGCTTTCCCAGGCCACAGGCAGGAAGCTGGAAGGGAAGCGGGGCTGCCGGGATTAGAACCAGCGCCCATATGGGATCCCGGGTGTGCAAGGCGAGGACCTTTAACCACTTGCGCCACCGCGCCGGGCCCGGGAAATTTTTTCAAGAGAAAATGGAGGCTAGAAACTGAGTAGTCCTTCAACCCACATACTCACTAGGTGCCTTGTGGTCTTCATGATTGTTTGCATGGAAGCATTTTTTAAATTTAATGTTTAATACTCACTATAAAGATAAGGAATATAGACCCATGTGAGCCACTGGCTCGGATGGGGTTGGCCGAAAGAGGAGGAGGGGAAAAAATATTTCTGCCTTCCCTCCTTTGTCCCAGGCAGGAAGCAGGGAGGAGGAAGAGGGTGTGCTGCTCCTTGTTGTCAGACTACATTAGTGCCAGCAGACAGAATTAGTCTCGTGACACCACTGCAGAGTCCTTCATTGGTGGCTGGGAAGCAAGCAGACTGTTCTGAGGCTGGGTAAGATTGGTGTAGAATGGGAGAAGATGTGACTTCCTACTTGTGGCCCTAAGTGTAGCTGTCCTGGTTGTGACTAGTGAATGCATCCTTGTCACCAGCCAGGGCCTTTCCCTTAAGTGGCTATGTCCCCTGTGTCATCCTGATTGCTCTAGGATGTTGTTGACTTCATTGTTTAAGAGGTGACATACTCCGTCTACCCTCACAAAGACTCTTCCTTGTTTCCTGTGTATAACTTCTAAGACCTATTGGTTGGCCGTGTCTACCTCATAGTGTCCACAAGCTTAGTGCTCTCCATTGAACTTGGCCTGAAGTGTTGTGTCACTTTTCTTTTTATTTTGTTTTAATTTTTATTTTTAACATTGTTTACATAGTCGTGAGGGATGCACACCTATGTGGACCTCCAATTAGGGTGGGGGAAGGTCTAGGTATGGAGGAAGGTAGATGGGACAAATGTTTCCGTTTTTTCCCCTGTGTCCCCAGTGGGATAGGGAGAAGGGATTTCTCCTTGCTGTCAAACAGCATCAGCTCCTGGGGATGGAGGACAGACCCCGACGTGGGGAAGTGTTCTGAGGGTATTACTTGAGTTATTTTGATAGTTCTGAGATGTTGTCAGTTTCATTGCACCAGGGTGAAAAAATCTTTTTAAAGTCTCTTGGCTGACCTAGTCCACCTTAGTGCATCCCCAGGCCCAGAAACATGTTGCAAAGCTTGACCAGGAGAGTGGTCCAACCTGTTCTGCTTTCCCACTTCTGACAAGGCACTTGACATCCTCTGTGATCATGTCCCCCGTGTACATCTGGGCATGCTGTCCACTGCACAGGCATCAGCAACTGAGGCCCAATCCCAACATATGCAGACCACATACATTGTGATTTTTCCTATGGCCAAGGTTTGAGTCCAGCAGTCTAGAGGGAGAGTCCCCCCTCCCCAAGAAGCCTTACCTGAGGTGACCTCAGACTTGACTCATGTGTGCAACCAGTGCAGGGTCAGGTTAGGTCCATCATCTACACCAGCCAACAAGTAGCCAGTGGATGCAGCCTCCTGAACAGTTCTGCCCTCAGCCCCACCTCTCACACTAGCTGACAGGTTCTGCAGCCTAACACAGCCCAGCCTGCCACAGGCCTGGTCTTCATGCACGCCAATGGTGCTTTTATGTTCCCCAGTGGGAGCAGGAGCTTCCCAAATTTTCCCTACCAGGCCCACTTCAAATCTCAGGTCTTGGACATGCTGGTGGATGTTATAGCCCTATCTAAGATAGCTTACTTCCAATCTCGGAATTTACCAGCAGGTGCAGCAGCCTGGCTCAGCCTGGCCTGCCCCCAGTCCCAGCTCTTGCTGGTGGGTACAGCAGTCTAGCCCAGCTTGGTCTGCCCCCAATTCTAGCCCACATATGTGCCAATGGGTGCTACAGCCTGGCATGGCCTGGCCTGCCTCCAGCCTTGGCTACATTCCCAGCAGTAGGTCTAGCAAGGAAGTTCCCCAAGTTCTCCTACTAGGCCTATTTCCAGTCCCGGATCTTATATGTGCAGTGGGTCTGTGGCCCAGCCTGACATGGCCTGCCTACTGGCACTCACCAATGGGCACTGCGGCCTAGCCTGACTGGCCCACACACATTCCAGCTGTCATTGGTGGATGTAGCAGCCTTACAACCTGGATCAGTTCCAGACCTGGCTCTCATGTGACCCAGCAGGTGTCACAGTCTAACCTGGCCTGTCCCACACTCATTTTGGCTCTCACAAGTGCCAGGAAGTGCTGGAGCCTGGCCTAGCTTGACCTGCCCCAGACCCAGCCCACATGCATGCCAGTGGGTGCTGCAGCTTTGCCCAGCCTGTCCAGCTCCCAACCCCAGTTCTTGCATTCAACAATGGAAGCTGCATCTTAGCAGGGGAGCCCCCAAAGTTCTCCTACAAGGCCTGATGCCAGCCTGGATCTTGTGCATGCAGACAGATGTTTCCACACAACTTGCCATGGTTTACCTGCAGTCTCAACTCCTGCTGATAGGTGTTGCAGCCTAGCCCAGCAGGCAATGGCCCACACCCTGTCCTGGCTCTCATGCATGCCAGCAGGCATTTCAGCATGACCCAGCCTGACCTCCTCCCAGCCCCAGCTCCTACAAGTCTCAAGTGAGTTCCACAGTTCAACATGCCTGGACCCATGAATAGCCCTAGCTCTTACACAAATCGGTGAGTGCTACGGTCCCACAGAAGTAAGCCCATGGATGCCCTATGGAAACTGTTCCCAGATCCAGTTCTTTTGCATTCTGGTGCATGCTGCGACCTAATCTCACATGGCCCACCCCCTGTTCTGACGCTAGCAGGTAGACTACATGGTGCACCCCAGCCAGGTATGCGAGTACCATCAGGTGGCAGGTGGTGCTACTTAGCCCAACCCAGGTCCCCCATATAGGCAAGTGCCTCGACCTGACCCAGACATGTCCTCTAGTCTCCCTCCTCTAAATCACTCTGTCTCAGCTCCCTCACCTACTTGCATGTAGAGGGGCCCAGTCTGCGGAAGCCCCTACAAGTCTTTCCTCCCTTGTCAAACGTGCCCTCGGCCACTCCCACTCTAACACATCCCTAGACCTCCTTCCCTGGGCAATCTATAGCCCCCCTACTTGGGGGTCAGAGGGTGATGTGCCCCTGTGCCCCTGTCCTACATTATCCACCTTTCCCACATACCTTTTTTTCTTTAAGATTTAATTTTTTTTAATTAGAAAGTCAGATATACAGAGAGAAGGAGAGACAGAAAGGAAGATCTTCCATCCAATGATTCATTCCCCAAGTGATCAAGCAATAGCCAGAGCTGAGCCAATCCAAAGCTAGGAGCTAGGAGCCTTGAGCCTCTTCCAGGTCTCCCACGCGGGTGCAGGATCCCAAGGCTTCCTCTCCTTCCTCTCCTGCTTTCCCAGGCCACAAGCAGGGAGCTGGATGGAAAACAGTGCTGCTGGGATTAGAACCGGAGCCCATATGGGATCCCAGTGCATGCAAGGCAAGGACTTTAGCTGCTAGGCTACCACACCAGGCCCTCCCACATACCTTTTAAAAACAAATTGACTAAAATAAGCAATTATGCCGGCATTCTGATATAGTCAGCACAGAGTTGGCATTAACCAGGCCCAGAATGCCGGCCAACTGTTAGCTGTTTTTCTCCCAGCAATATAACACTTGACAATGTAAAGGCAACCTAGGCAGATTATTTGCTTGTCTTTCTACCCTTTGAAGAGGTAACCTAAGTCTCATTTTGGGTAAGAAGAGTCGATTATCTTGTCTTTCATGAGCATCTGGCATGTTCTTCATCCTGTACAGGAGTCAGCAAAGGGGTGGCCCAGCCTTAAAACATGTGCTTTTCATAGGATGGAAAGAAAAGCAAGGACTAGTTCAACATACAATATCAGTGCAATGCATCCTCTGCCGAGGGAACAAAACTTCACAATCATTTCAATCTTTGCAGAAAAGGAACTTGTAAAGTCCAATATCCATTCACGATGGAAACACCTAATAAACACATAAGGGAAGCTTTTCAATGTGATAAGGGCTGTCTCTAGGATAAAGTCTTGGACTTACATCTGCACCAATGATGAAAGATTCAACAGTTAACCTCTCAGAACAGAGAAAGGGCAAGAATGGCTGCCGTCACCTCTTCTAGTTCATGTTGTACCAGAGGTAAGAGATAAAAGCAAATCCATGGGGCAGCCTGTGGCCGTGGTCAGCATGCTGCATGGGACACCCCACAGGAATGTGTAGGTTTGAGTTCTGGCTCTACTTCTGGTCCCAGCTTCCCACTGGTGTCTGTCCTGGAAAGTAGCTGTGATGACTGCTGTATTTAAGGCTCTGGATCCCACATGGGAGACTTAGATTAAGCGCTAAACCCTGGCTTCTGCAGGCATTTGGGGAATACACCAGCCGATGGAGGATCCCGATCTATCTGACAACCCCGCCCTCCAAAAAAAAAAAAAGGCATTGGAAAGGATTACATAAAACGATTTTCAGTTGACATGATCCTATACACCAAAAATTCTAGATAACACACACACATTATTAGAGCTAGTAAGTGATTTCAGCAACAATGTGGAGTACACACTTAACACCTACGAGTCACTTCTGTCCTCACACACTAGCAGTGGCCAGAGGGAAGAGTTGGATGAGGGGCCGAGACTCCCAAAGTGACATGGACAGCCCTGGGACCAAAATGGGCACTACCTTCTCACACATAGCGCGGGACTGGTGCTCCGGCTCTGTGGGCCAGCCTCAGGACCTTATTTCTGCCAAGTTACTGCCCAGGCCTGCCCCCGGGGAAGGTAGCACCTGCCGGTAGGTAAAGTACAGCGTGCGAGGCTCTGCCCAGGACTCCTAGGATGCCCTGACTCCTAACCCCACTCTGCTGCCGGATGGTTGGTGGCGAGGCCCGCACATCCAATTGTCAGTTTATCTCTAAGGGTCGCAGAGAATTCTGACGCCCGTTACCAGCCCCAGCGGCAGGGGCGCATCCGCTAACGTTCTGGGCCGGGGCTTGGGCATTTGCACCAAGGAGTGTTGAGCGCTTCAAGCAGGCCAAGGTCAAGGGTCTGAGCGAGTAGCAGCGGGTCTGCGGTGCGGTTATGCATGCGATGCAGACTCTGCTGATCACATTCGCAGAGAAGGCACCTAGGTGGCTACAGAAGGCAGAAGTTCAGGTGCCCCTGAAGGAACCGAGCCCCGCCACTTTCGCCGCTAACACGGAACCGCTGGAGGCTGGGTCCCTGGACATGGTGGGCACGGAGTAAGGCTGGTGGGCAGGACGTGGGGTCTGCAACCTCGGGTCGTTGGTGAGATTGTCGCTTCGGCGTGACTGCACCATGAAGTACCCAGGCGTGGAGCTGATTTTTGACCATGTTGGACACTTTGGCAGGTAGGGACCTTCCCAGAGCTGGAGGAGGCGGTTGGCCGCAGCGGGGGTCCACGGGAGCCGCAGCCGGTAGTCTTCTGAGCCAGGCAGGGCCCATGGGGAGAGCAGCCCCACCTTTCTGATTCCCTCAACAGCTCCCCTGCCTAACCGCTGCCTGTAGGGTTCCCCTGTGCCTGGCAGGGACTTTTGGGAGCAACCGTTGGTCCCAGTGGTTGCTATTTATGGGAGGGGGCAGGTGCTGGGTGCTTTATTGTCACTCTTTATCTGCTGTGCTCAGGGGTTGAGCAAGGCACAAGTTCAGATCCTTATTTGAAATACTGAGAAACTGAGGCTGGCTGTTTGGTTAAGGACCCAAGGTGGAGAGGTGTTAGGTGATCTTGGAGGCCGCTCCAGAGAAGGCGATGATTCCTCATAATGAAGCCTTGAGCAGGAGGGATGCGAGGCAGGTGGCTCGAGATCCAAGAGCTTCCTCCTCATGCCCACGTTAAGATAGTTGTTTTTGTGCAGGGCTCTGAAGAAACTGTATGTCGCCACCCTTCCTGGTTGCTCTCACCCTGTGAGATCTTTCACAGATGAGAAATCAGGATTTTTCTACCTAGGACATAGAAACAGCAGAGTAGAAATGGATGCTGCTTAGTGTCCGCTGGCCATCACAGCTTGTGGTATTTCCCATCCATCTGCTGAGCCCGGATGACAAGCCAAGACTCTGCCTGGTCCTGTTTGTGTTGTCTCATTCTGTCCTTGTGGAGGCAGAAGAGCTCAGGGATTCCAACACTGGCTGTGAAGCTGGATGTCTGAGTTCAGACCTGGCTCGGTCATGACTGAGGGTAATATCACACCTGTTAATAAGTACCAGTAGTAGAAATATTTGTTTTGTGAATTCCACACACTCTCTCTGATCCTCACAGTAGTTTACATAATTATAGTGGTTGAGCTTAGATATTGAATCAGAGAGATTCTTTAGCAATGTGTCCCTATCCAGGAACTGTCCAGGGCAAGATCTGCTCCTCGGGGTCCTCCAAGGTGAGACAGAAAGGCTATCCAGCACTCCCATTGTCTCCACCATGGTGGAAAAAGGTGTGGGTGGCATTTGGGAGACAACACTTAGCCGGCCACTGTAATGCATCTCAAAGTGTTGCCATGTGGAAAGCTCTTGGTAAGTCTGGCCGTTTCTGCTCCCTGAGTCCCCTCACTGAAGGGCAAGGTTGGCTTATAGGGAGAGAATGGGCAAGAAGTTAATACCTTGTGTAGAAGGTGAGAATGTTGTGGCTTTCACCTGGAACCCTTTTTATTCTCCAGTTTTTGCTTTGATTTGGCCTCTTAATTGATGAAAAACAGAAAGGGAGACTTTAATGTGGATTATCTTATGTTCTTTCTTTTTTTAAAAAAAGATTTTTTTATTTATTATTGCAAAGTCAGATATACAGAGAGGAGGAAAGACAGAGAGAAAGATCTTCCGTCCGATGATTCACTCCTCAAGTGACCGCAACGGCCAGTGCTGCACTGATCCGAAGCCAGGAACCAGGAACCTTTTCCAGGTTTCCCACGCGGGTGCAGGGTCCCAAGGCTTTTGGCCGTCCTCGACTGCCTTCCCAGGCCACAAGCTGGGAGCTGGATGGGAAGTGGAGCTGCCAGGATTAGAACCGGCGCCCATACAGGATCCCGGCGTGTTCAAAGCAAGGACTTTAGCCACTAGGCCACGCCGCCAAGTCGTTATCTTATATTCTCTTAAGGAAAGGAAGGCAGAATACCTGGGAGATGAATCAAATCTCTGGTTTGTGTGGGTGACAGATTCGGGACAAACCTGGGGCTTAGATGTTGACTTCAGCTTAAGGGTGCTACTGGAGTCGGAGTCCATGGCAAGGCTTGGGGAGTGAGAGAGGTGAACTGGCAGGCAGAGAGAACAGTGCCAGCTCTCCAGCATGAGGCAGGGGTGGGGAGCTGCTCCAGTGGTGAGACATGCTGGAAAATATCCTACATGCCTCAGGTATGTGTATTAAAAAGATAATTATTATTTATTTTTATTGGAAAGGCAGATTTACACAGAGAGAAGAGTGACAGAGAAATAACCTGCTAATTCACTCCTCAAATGGCCACCAACAACCAAGGTTGGGTTGGTCCCAAGCCAAGAGTTTCTTCCAGGTCTCCCCACTGGGTATAGAAATGCAAAGACTTGGACCAGCCTCCACTGCTTTCCTTGGCCATAAGCAGGGATCTGTAAGAGCTGAACCAGAATTGATGCACAAAGCTGGCCCTGACATTTATCTTTTTTTAAAAAGATTCATTTTATTTTTATTGGAAAATTAGATATACAGAGAGGAAGATATTTTGTCCGTTGATTCACTCTCCAAGTGATTGCAATGGCCAGAGCTGCGCCAACCTAAAACCAGGAGCCCGTAGCCTCTTCCAGGTCTCCCACACGGGTGCAAGGTCCCAAGGCTTTGGGCCTTCCTCTTCTGTTTTCCCAGGCCACAAGCAGGGAGCTGGATGGGAAGTGGAGCTGCCAGGATTAGAACTGGTGCCCATATGGGATCCTGGTGTGTGCAAAGCAAGGACTTTAGCCACTAAGATACCACACCAGGCCCCATTTATCTTTTTAAATTGGAAGTAAATTTCATTTTTTAATTTTCATTTTTTAATAAGTTTAGATGTTCTGAACAGTTGCCAAGATGGATGATAGAGTTCCCATGAGCTTCCCTCATGTTTCCTCCTTTGTTGGGACCTTATATCATCACAATGTGTTTGTGCAAAGCTGGAAACTGGTGTTAGTACATTGGAGCTAATCACACTGCACACCTCATCAGGATTTCACCTATTTCCCCATGGCAGTACCCAATCCAGAGCATCACCATGGTTTAGCTGTCGCAGTCACATGGGTCCCTCTGATCCTTGGCAACTTCTCAATCTCCCAGAGAAAGGATTGGGTAGAGACCTTGTGTGTAGAATGACTCCTTATTTGGGGTTAGTTTCTCATGATTAAGCTAGGATCATGGCTTTGGGAAAGAAAAACCACAAAGGTGATGTATCCTTCTTGTCCTATGTCCCGGAAGCAAGGAACCGGTACCTACCCAACATCATGGAAATACCATCCATTGTCACTGGGTCAGACAACGATGGGTGTTGGTGGGGCTTCCCCGCTCCAAGTTACTGTCCCTCCCCACCCCTTGCTTCTGTTACTCTGCTCTTTAGAAATGGGTCGCTGAGATAGGCACACGCTCAAGGAGGAAAGTATGGGACCTAAACTCCGCTTCCTAGGGAGACATAGCCAGTCAGTGATGGCAGTTCTACTGTCCAAAGATTGGTTTCTTATTTATATTTGTACTTGTTCAATCATTTATATCAGTCCCATGTGTTTGTCTGGGTCCTCCAGAGAAATTGGCAGGATCCATACAGACACACATGCACATACAAGACATATACATGCAAAGCACATACATGCACATATGTGGTCTTCCCTCCATATCTGTGAGGAAATTGGTTTCAGGACCTACAGAGGAAATGAAAGACTGCAAATACTCAAGTCTAATATAAAATGGTGTATTTGCCTATAAGCACATCTTCCCATGTACTTAACTCAAGATTTATTACAGCTAATACAATGTAAATACTATGTAGCTAGGTATTTTGCTGTGTTGCTTAGTGAATGATGATATGAAAAAGTCTATACATATTTGGTATAGACACAATTACTTGGCAGGGAGAGAAGGATATTTTCTTTTTTTTTTTAAGATTTATTTTATTTTTATTGGAAAGGCAGATATACAGAGAAGAGAGACAGAGAGGAAGATCTTCCCTCCGATGATTCACTCCCCAAGTGAGTGCAACGGCCAGTGCTGAGCCAATCCGAAGCCAGGAGCCTCTTCTGGGTCTCCCATGTGGGTGCAGGGTCCCAAAGCTTTGGGCCGTCCTCGGCTGCTTTCCCAGGCCACAGGAAGGGAGCTGGATGGGAAGTAGGGCCGCCAGGATTAGAATCGGCGCCCATATGGGATCCCGGGCATGCAAGGCGAGGACCTTAACCACTGCACCATCGCACTGGGCCCAAGAGAAAGATATTTTCAACCTGTGGTTGGTTGAACCCACAGATGCACATTTCATGATGAACATGGAAAGCTGCTTCTGTGTGTTTGTGTGTGTGTGTGTGTGTGTGTGTGTGTGTGTGTGTGACAGAGATTTATTGTAGGATTGGCTCACATTGCTGTGGAGGCAAAGTATTCCATAATGAAATGCTTATAAGGAGGAGAGCAAGGAATTCCAGGTAGGTGGTTCAGTCCCCAGAACAGGGCCTGAGAACTGATGGATTGATGGTGGATGTTGGATCTCGGAGTGCTTATGGATGGGTTAGTTTAAACAGAGAGAACAGGTTTGTCCTTTCCAAGTCTCTTTGCTCAACTCAGGCTTCTCCAGGGATGATGTCCACTTCCATTGGTGAGGATGATCTTCGCTACCTAGCCTGCTGATTGAAACCTGGTCTCTTTGGGTGATAGACACCCAGAAAGGATGTGTCACCAGTTTCTGGCCTCCCTGAAAGTATACACACTGACATATCAAATGGACCATCACTACACAGTTTCTTGTATTTATTTTATACTTTTGGGGGGAGAGCAAGTGAGTAATATTATACTAATAGGTCTGTTGCTCAAATAATTTCAGTTTTGGCCACTGGGAGCGCTTTGAGGGTGGCTTCTTATGTTCTTTTGCTACATCCTCACCCTTTTGTTTTTGGGAGGCACAGTCTTACTTTCTGACACTTTTAAATTTTCTATGTCTCCATATATTCTCCCTGTACTGGTCTTAAAATGAGCCATTTTGGGCTAACAGACATATAAAAAGATGCTCAGGTTCCCTAGCTGTCAAGGAGATACAAATGAAAAACACATTGAGGTACCACTTAATTCCAGTGAGACCGACCTACATTTAGAACTCAACTAACAACACCTGCTGGCATGGATGTGAGGAAAAAGGCACCCTCCTTCACTGCTGGTGGGAGTGTAGGCTAGTACAACCACTGTGAAAATCAATATGGAGAGTTCTTGGAGACTTGCAAATAAATCTGTCATATGACCCAGCTATCCCGCTTCTAAGAATATACCCAAAATGAATGAAGCCTGCATATGAGAAGGGGATCTGTAATCCTATATCCTACAATAGCAAAGACATGGGAACAAACTAGATATGCGTCCAAAGAAGAGTGGTTAAAGAAATTGTGGTACATCTACTCTATAGAATATTAATCAGCTATTAAGAAGAATGAAATTATAGCATTTGCAACTAGATGGTCCCAACTAGAGGCCATTATGCTCAGTGAAATGAGTCAAGCCCAAAAGAATAAATACCAAATGTTTTCTCTAATATAAGGAAACCACCATGCGAACTGTAACTTCAGTAACCTATTCCATACCATTTTTTTGTTTTGTTTTGTTTTTATTTTTGTTTCTGTTTTTGCTGCATCCCATGGTTCTTTTATGTTTTTCATCTTCCAAATACTTTCATTTCTCTTGTCAAATTCATCGCTGGCTCATGAATTACATGGTGGCATCATTTTACCCATGAGACTTTTGTGTTTTCTCTTTTATCATCCATGTGTTGGTTAATTAGTGGTGCATTTTTCATGGTGCTGTAATTTTGTTGTTGTTGTTGCTGCTGTCGTTCTAATTCATACCGCCTCTTGATCTTACTGCATGGCTTCTCATTTGTGGGAATGTGTGGTGATGGAGTAATAGAGACTACCATATCCAGATGTGGGGAAACAAAGCAATATGCTTCCAATCTCTGCTTCCAAATCGAAGATGGATTCCCAGTGAAACTGTTGGAAATGTGTAGACAATAGGATGCTAGACTGTCTGACATTGTCTGTACCAGCAATGTTGGAGCACACTTAAATAACAGACTGATGGAATTATGACTCCTTACGAAGGACTACCCTGTTGTAGCAACATGGGGAAAATCTGTAGGGGGTGGGGTATGGGGGGGATCTCAATCTATACAAAATTGTGCCATAAAATTCAAAAATTCAAAATAAAAATTTGACATTAAAAATGTGCCTTTTTTTTCCTTTTTAGTGGGTAGTGATGTTTAAAAACAAAGCTTTGGATAATGGTCATAGCAGTTACTGTCAGGCTGTCATTGCTTCTAGGTGTCTTAATAGATGCAACTAGATAAATTTATGCACACATGCTAGCCCAAAGTTATAAACCTATTTATAGTCATTTCTGTATTTGCCCATCTGTGTATGAAGCTAAGCTCAATGTAATAGAGAACCTTCATATCTTCTTATGTTCTTTTCTTCTTTTTTTAAGCCTCTAGATAGAATAACCAGCTTTTCTTCTCTTTGCAGATTCCAGAGGTTCATCTATTTTGTATGTGCATTCCAGAGCATGTCATGTGGTATCCATTACGTGGCTTCCATGTTACTGGTAATCTCCCAGGAGGAGACCTGCAAGCCCCCAAGCAACATAACTAAATTTGCCAACCTCAACGCTTCTGCTGCAAAGCTGGAGGATCTTTGGGCCTTCATGTCCCCAGACCATAAGAAACCCATCACAGTGGAACTGCAGAATGGTGAGGCATGGGACCTCTCAAAGTGCAATCAAGTCCACAGGGACAACAAGTCACAGCATGCAGAGAACAGCAGCCATGACTTTTCTTGCCCAGAAGGCTACATGTCTGACCGAAGGCAATTTAATGGCACCATGAAACTGATCTGTAACCAGCAGATATTCACTCGTATGCTCCAGCCATTTTTTATGTTTGGAGTCCTACTGGGGGCAATCATCTTTGGATACTTTTGTGACAAGTAAGATGAGATATTAAGGACTGTTTTGGCAATGGGTACAGGTCATTTTCCTACCTGATTTTCCTAGCCCACAGGGAGTTAAATCCACAACTCAGTCATTTTCATGCCGCCCATCTTAATCCCACCAATCTATTGATCCATTGCTTAGATGTGAAACAGCATAGAGGTAGGAGAATAGGTCCTGGAAATAGTCTGCCTGGGTTCAAATTCTGGTTCTGCCACTTATTGTGGAAATGCCCTTGTCTATGTTTCAGGCTCCTTACTTACAAGCTGGTGATGAAAATGGTATCGCCTTATATGTCACGTAAGAAATGCCCTGTGTCTATAACCACTCAGCAGTTACTGATACGACTCTGAACTTTTCCCCCTTAAAATAGGCTGTTCTAGAGGGTTAACCTGATTCTAAATAGTCAATCATGTTATCATGGTTTTAATCTGTCACCTGTCCTGGTGCTTCCAAAATAAAACACCCCAGACTGGGTGATTTACAAACACTAGAACTTTCTTTCTCACACAGTAGGAGGCTGAGCAGCTCAAGACAAGTTCACAGGAGTGGTGACTGTCAAGCACTGTTCTCTTTTGCCAGGATGGTACCTCATCGTGCCTTGTCGCTGCAGCCTGGGAGGGGACGCCTGTGATGTCCTTCACCCTGGAGCTCTGTGATCAGGGTGCGATTCCATCCTTTACTTCATGGCCTCCCAAAGATCACATCTCTTGAAATCAGTGCAGTGGGGGCCTGGCTCAATGACTCAGTGGCTCAACCCTCACCTTGCAAGTGCCAAAATCTTTTCTTTATGTTTTACTTTTCAAAGTTTCGCTAAGATTTTTCTGATCCTGTCTACAGGAGTTCTTCGTGCTTCCTGTACTATAGGTGTCTACTTTCTCCAAATTAAGGACATTTTCTGCTAAGGTGTCACCAGAAAAGTCCTCTAGTCCATTCTCTCTTTCCACATCTCCTTGAAGCTATTTAATAGTACCCATAAATCTTGAACAGTATTTTCAGTTTCTGTGAGGGATTTCCAAGAATTTGTCTTATAGCTCCTTTTGCCACAGAGTCTGTTTTTACAACTTCCTAGTGCATTTAAAAACAAAAGCTTATTTAATGCTTCATTTCTGATATCTCAGTTTGATCTCTTTTCCGTATCTACCTCTCGGCAGAATCGCTCATTTATGTCATGTGTGGATTTTACTCGTGTATTTGTTTCTCTGTGATTTTTGAGTAATCTCACAATCGTGCTTTTGAATTCCTTTTCAGGCCTCTCACTAATCTCTTTGTCTTCATTCTAACATTGAAGTGTTGCTATGTTCCCATAGCCGTAGCATGCAGGGCTCCCACAGTTACAGGGAACAGGGAAACACTCAAAGCCCCATGGGCCTCCCGCATCTGTGGGGAGAGCTGCAGCATGAGCCGGTTGCCTGCCAGACAATTTGGTTGGTATTCAGCATTGGTGATTCAAATTTGGACAATTTGATGGGTTGAAGGAAGGGCAGTACTTTGTAGGCCTTTATGGGCTCCCTGCCCCCACCAAACCTCTAGCCAAGGCTCAACATCAGTGGGGACCACAGATTTATTCATCTGATAAATTCCCCCAGATATCAGCAGGAAGAGCAGAGGTGATTCTGTTGTGCCGGTTTTTGAAACCCCCAGATAATCATCAAGTCTGAAGTCGGTGCTGAGGCAAAAAGGTGGTTTATTCAGGTTAGCCTAGGTCTCCCAGCCACCTCCCCCAGCCCAGCATGGCAGGGCGGGGGAGGGGCAGCTGCAGCCGAGGATGCAAGGATCCACAAGGAGGACAAAAGACGCGCGAGCCACCAGAGCCAAAAAAGAGCCCCCCGAGCCCAAGCCCCCCAGTTCTTATACATCTTAGGCTATTAATTATACAGTCATGACTTAGCAGGCTTCTATTGGTGGGTTTGAAACAAGCAACTTTCAAAAAGTACAAATCGACGAGCTATTGGGCTGTGAATTTTATCAAACACCAGGTACCTCCTTCCTGAGGAGTGGTCTGCCTACGTGACCTGCCAGGTGTCCTGCCGGGTGTCACGTAGACTATCAGGCCTGAGGTTCACACAGCCCCCAGCCAAGCCATTAAGGCAGAATCACAAAAGGCAGAAAACGCCTAGGTTCTTCAATTCCACCACTCTGTTCCAAGTCAAGCAGATGCTCCCGTGTTTGGAATGCACAAGTAAAGGAGCGGCTGCCTTCTCCCATCCCCCGTCCCCCATGCCTAAGATGTATAAAACCCCAGGGCCTTATGCCCCAGGCGACAGTTTTCCTCACACTGTCACCTGGCCATGTGGAAGCGGTCCCAGGCTATTACCTGCCAGGGAAGGATCTGTCAGACTCTCCCCTCTGACTAATAAAATCCTTTGCCTCGACTAAAAGCCTTTCTTTCTCTCTCTCAAGCTAATCTGAGCGTCTCCAAACCAAATTGTTCTTTTTGTCTTAAAACTGCTGCTTACTAGACAACCAGCATGGAGAAAATATTTGTAAATCAGACATGTGGTGAAAGATTATGATCCAGAATATGTAAGGAACTCTTACAGCGTAACGTTAAAAAGGAGAGAGAGAGAGATTGACCAATTAAAGGTGGACAGAGGACTGGGACAGTTATTTCTCTGAAGAATAAACACAGATGCCCAATAAACACTTGAAATAATACCCATATCCTTAATTAACAGAGAAATGGAAATCTGATCCACAGTAGAGATGACTTCCCACCCCACTAGCATAGCCATAACCAAAATGACAATGAGGCAGGTGTTGCACAATAGGTTAAGCAGCCACTTGAGACACCCACATCCCATATCAGAGGGCCTAAGATTGAGTCCTGCCTCTGCTTCCAATCCAGCTTCCTGCTAAGGTGCCAGGGAAGCAACAGAAAATGGCTCAAGATACTTGAATTCTTGCTACCCATGTGAGAAACCTGGATAGAGCTCCTGTTTCCCGATTGTTGCAAGTGGACAGAAGAATGTGCTTCAACCCCTACCCCTGTCTCTGTCCCCTGCCCTTGTAGATGATAGATAGAGAGATAGAGAGATAGATAGATAGATAGATAGATAGATAGATAGATAGATAGATAGATATTCAAGAAGTCAGACACAAAAGACTACATACCGCTTGACTGGATTTGTATGCACAGTTAAGTACAAGAAAATCTGTAGAGACAAACTAGTTTATAGTGATTGTCAGGAACTGGAGGGAGCTGGAAACAGGGAGTGACAGCTCCTATGTACAGAATCTCTGCTCCAGGTGACAAATGGGTCCTTGAATTACAGGCTGATGACAAGTGCCAAATTTTGTAAATACATGAAAAGCCAACAAATTCTATATGCTCAAAGTGGAATTTTATGGCATTTGAATTTGTATCATAGTTTTCTCGATTTATCAAGAATAGTACTTGTTTTTTTGGGTTTGCTTGTTTATTTGTTTGTTTCAAAGAAACACATCTCTCAGTGATGAGATTATAAATCAGCACCTTGGCAGCAGGAACCCAAAGTTTAAAAGGCCCTGACAAGAGCTGTCAGAACCTCCAGAGGATGGTAGCAGGGGTCGGGGGGGAGATCCAGCTAGTCCCAGAGCCCAAATCCCAAGGGGAAAAAGGTACCTTCTCCCTCCTCTTGTCCATGGTCCCAGGCCATGCCTCATGCTCATCTCTGTGCACCCAGCAGCTTGGTTCCAGATCTCTGAAAGAAAGCTTAAATCAACTCATGATTTCCCCAAAAAAAATTGAATAAATGACAGTCAAGTGCACAGGCTGTTAAAAAAAAAATCAGGAGCATTCCCTTCTATGAAACACAGGTGCCCACATCCACTGTTTGAGCCAAACCTCGTCTCTGAGCTTCGTGGTTTTTGTTTTTCAGGAAGGGAAGGCAAGCAGCCATATGGTTTACAAACACAGGCACATTTCTCTTTGGGATCCTGGCCACATTCACCTTTAATTACTACATCTTCATGATTTCACGCTTCATTTTGGCCATGGTAAGTTCTCTCGCTGCTTTTTCATTCCACTGCAGTATTTCCAAAGTGAGCCCAAACTGTTTTGTTCATTTAGAGGACAGTCATGTGTTCACTGCAACGTGAGAGTCTTTCTGTGGAATGTGAATGCCTCACTTTCAGAGTGAAAATCATTAAATCAAAACACATTGCTGATCAGGCAGAAGCTCTCTGTGTTGGACTCTGCCTGGCACACAGCATATACATCCACGAGTCTGAAGGCAGGTTTTTGTTTGTTGTTTTAATTTCTTAACAATTGCATTGGTCTAGTTGGGAGCTATATACCCGGGGCAAGGAGACAGATAAGGTATGTTGTTAGAATAATTTGTGTAACATGCTTTAGAACCATGTTGAGAGCAGCAAGGGCATGGAATTGGAATACTAGCTTTGTCAGCTGTTGGCTTGTTACCTGATGGGCTTGAGCAAACATTATTCTCTGGGAACTGTCTCTGTAAACTGTCAAAAATTGTGTCTGTCTCACTGGGTTGTTGTCAGGATTCAGCAAGATGAAGCTTCAGCTCCTGCAGGATTGCGCCTGGCATGGGGCAGGCATGCATCACAGTGGCAGCTACGACAAGCAGTGGCCCGGCAAGCACAGAATATAGGTGAGGTTACCAGACAGGTCTCCCATCTCTTAAGCAGCAGCAGCAGTGAGGTTTGATGGAGTTCGCTGGGCAGGCATGGCATAGCATGGTTTTTGTCCAGTGTAGCGCAGGGCAGGCATAGAACACCTGCAGCAAGACAGGCCTGAGAGCCCCCAGGAAAGCCAAGGTTGCTCGTCTCAGTGGAAATCACTGCATCCCCACCCTCAGGGAACAACGTCGGGATTCCACTGTGGAGGCTTCACTAATGGCTAGAAAGGGCTCCTAGAAACCCACCCAGACAGCCAAAGCTTGGGAGGGTCCCTAACAAGCTTTAGAATGGAAGAGACTGCACTGTTAAAAACAGGCTAGTGCATACTTTCAGGAATATAAAGTGTTTCTAAGATAGAAGGTGGCAGCCATAAGTTCTGCTTGCCCTGAGACATGGCTTTGTTACCCAAGTGAACACAGACAGATCTTTCTGTGAGGCTGGTGGCTCCGCAGGGACACAGGTGCTGAAAGAATTTGACAGTCCTCTTGGAACCCGTGAGAGGATAATTCTTAAAAATACCTGTTTCAGACTTGTGAAATACCATGTATTGATTCGTGCAATCAAAAAAATGAAGCCAAATCCACAGAAGCACCTTGTGAGTGTAGCCATCATTTTGGGAGTCTCTGCTTTTGTTTTCCTGGGCAGAGTATATGTCCTGCAAATCTGAGTATTCAAAAGTCAGGAAGATTTATTTATTTGACACCTCTGTGAGCTGCCAACAGAGGGGAGTGCTAAGTAAACCGGACTCAGCAGCTTCCCTAACTCTGTCTTGCAATGGTAAGACAAGGTGTTGATCAGCCATCTTCCAAACTAAATACAGCTGCTGATCATGACAGGGGTCCCACTGCAGTCTGGAAGGTCATGAACTTCCATGTTCTGAAGGGTAAATGAAAGAAAACATCACATGTGACTGTCCTCAGATGAGAAAGAACCCAAGATTGTCTCTCTGGAGAAATGAGAAGGAGTGAGATGGATGGAAACTGATAGGGATGGTGGGCAGGGCGGTCATTAGGCAAATCCTACAGGATGATGAAGATATAACCCTGTCTCTTAAAGACTGTGTGAACCCTCAAAATGGTGCAGGAAGTATGCTGTGCTATTCTGGCCACTCTGTGGTAGTGGAGTCAGATACTGACATGAGGAATGGAGAGTTATCCATGGAGGTGATGGCTGTGAATGGATTGTGGGCACCCCTTAGAATTGTTTAGGCAATCTGAACACACCATGTGAATCCAGTTGAGGAACCAAGTAGAAGGAAGCAGTATACACTTAGGAGATATAATGATCGTTGAAAGACCTGACAGGCCATGATGTTACAGCTTCATTTCTCCAGGCAATTCACCAGAGCAGACGCTGTTCACACGCTTGGGTTGTTTGCCGTAATAGCCACTTGTGCTTGCCAAGTTACTTCTAGGATCTTGAGTGGAGCAGTCCTGAAGAATAGAATTCAATATTATTCGTAGGCTGCAGTGTTTTCTTTTAAGCCATGTTTATAGTATATGGGGCCCTAAAAATAATGTTAGAAACAGGTGGCAGAGGTCACTGAGAAAGCAAAAAGGGCTGTTCTCTCCTGAGAAAGAAAGATTAGGTTTGTGGGTGTGGCATGTATGATTGCCTCACTGTGTCATGATTTCTATGGAAAGGCAAGATAGAACTGTAATTAAGGGGTTGCCTCTTGGTATGGTCATGATGAAGTTGGATCATGAGGATAATGATAGGATTAGGATTCATTAATTCATTCTCCAATTAAGTTCTGGTTGTTGGGAACTAATCTTAACTAAATTAGTTAAGGTTAGCAGTACTCATGCTTCTATTATGGATAAAACTATTTGTGGGTTCTAGGCTACTAATATAATTTGGTTGGGAACAGGCTTGTTGGCTTGAATTTAGGAGACAGAATAAATTTTATGATATAAGACCATGGACAGTTATTAGAGTCATAGAACCTCTAGATTGCCACAGTAATTGAAGAATAGCTACCAATACCAGTTATCAATTGCTTTTGCCATAGAAATATTAAATCAACCACCAATAGAGTAGCCTGCATCCCCTACCTCCCCACTTCCTCCTGGAGTCAGATTGTGGAAATGTCCCCCTGACCAGCCTCACTGTGATTCTCTCATGCAAGGTGGAATTGAAAAGCTTATACATGAAGGGAGAATTACAAATACTCTTCAAAAAAAAATGGACCCAGCTATCCCTCTCCTAGGAATATACCCAAAAGAAATTAAAACTACATGAGAAGGGTATCTGTAATCCTATATTTACAGCAGCACAATCTACAATAGCAAAAACATGGAAGCAACCCAGATGCCCATCCAAAGAAGAATGACTAAAGAAACTGTGGTACATCTACTCCATGGATTATTATTCATCATCAAAAAAAATGAAATTATGCAATTTACAACTAGATGGTCCCAACTAGAGACTTTTATGCTCAGTGAAATAAGTAATCACAAAAAGAGAAATACCATGTATTCTCTCTAATGTAAGGAATCCATCATACAAATTGGAATGTGGAGTAAAGGAGACTACCATATTCAGAAGTGAAGACACAATGCAACATCCATTTCAAACAAAAGATGGACTCCCAATGAAAGTGTTGGATATACCTAGACAATGGGTTGATGAACTATCTGACATTGTCTGCATCAGCAATGTCGGGACACACTTACATAGCAGACTGATAGAATTGTAACTTCTTATGAAGAAGTGTGACATGATGGGAAAAATCAATCAAGATGGTGGAAATTGGGGGGAGGGGAATCCCGGCCTAGGCAGAATTGTACGATAAATTTCAAAAATTAAAATTAAAAAAGATCTATTTATTTTTATTGGAAATGCAGATCAGATTTATAGAAGGAGAGACAAAGAAAAAGATCTCCCATCCACTGATTCACTACACAAATGGCTACTATGGCCAGAGATGAACAAATCCAAAGCCGGAAGCCAGGAGCTTTCTCTGGATCTCCCACATGGGTGCAGAGTCCTAAGGCTTTGGACCGTCCTCTACTATTTTTCCAGGCCATAAACAGGGAGCTGGATGGGAAGTAGAGAAGCCAGGACACAAACCAGTGCCCATTCCAAATCCTGATGCTTGCAAAGCAAGGATTTAGTCATTGAGCCATCATACTGGACCCACAAATACTCCTTAAAAGCAAAGAATCCTACTAGCCTAATTCCTGCCAGCTCCACTTCCTATTTAGCTCCCTGCTGGTGACCTAGGAAAAGCAGAGAGGATGAACCAAGTACTGGGCCCATACCACCGAAGTGAGAGACCTAGATGCATCTGCTTGCTCCTGGCTCCATCCTGGTCACTGCAGCTATCTAAGGAAAGAACCAATGGATGGAAGATTCTCTCTCTCTCTCACACACACACACCCCTACATACATGCTTGTGCATGCACACAAATAACACACACACATACACTGTCTCACTCTTTGTAATTTTGCCTTTAACTTTTAATTGATCAGAATGATATTCTGCCAGCTCTGCCTTCAGACCAGAGATGGTCTCCCTAAGAAACCATTGAATTTATTTGGACAATAAGATGCTGGATTCTATGCTTGGTATATGCTTGCAATGTAAGAATCTTGACCAAATTTGAACTGTAATATTGCAACAAGGTGGAGGAATCCACCATGGGGGGAGGGTAGGGGGAGGGATTGGGGGAATCCCAGAGCCTATGAAACTGTGTCACATAATGCAATGTAATTAATAAATAAAAATAAAATAAAATTAAGGAAAGACATCTCCAAGAGCCAGCAATGCATGCAAATGAATGCAAATAAATACAAACTTCTATAAATTAAAAAAAACTTGCCTTTCAAATAAATGAATCTGTAAAAAAATTGATATTCACAAGGATAATGACATTATGAACCTTCAGGGGAGAACAATGAGTTTCAAATGATGAAGAAAGGCTTTTAGGTAGATGAGTGGTGCTCCAGAATAATTTTACAAAGACAAATGATTTATCTCATAAAAGTAAAATATGAAATAATTTTTTAGGAGGCATTCCAATTTGTTTAAATCCTCCCCACCCCCACCAAAATTCATCATCTGATTCATTCTTTGTTCCAAGAGTCACATATTATTATAACATCAAGTTTGTAAGATTAGAGATAGGCAAATGTTCAAAATGAAGTTCATTCCCAGCTTTTTTTTACTGTGGTAAAACACATGCGACATAAAACTTTCATCACAACCTTTTAAGGGCAGATAGGGATAGCCAGTGCTTTTATGTATAGAATTCAGTAATTTCGGTAATCAAAGGACATACAGTGGGTTTGTGTGTGTAACCCTATACATGCATACATCACCAGAGCCCTGTCACCCTGCAAAGGGGAAACCATGTCCATTAACAGTAAATAAGGGCCACATATGCAGTTAACCACATTTTCCTTGCTGGTTCATTTGCCAGCAGACACTGAGTCCATGATGTATTTAGGTGTTGTGAATAACACAAGTGTGTAAATATCTCTTGGAATCCTTGCTTCCAGTTCCTTGGGACATACCCAAAGTTAGAATTGCTAAGTTATGTGGTAATCCTATTTGTAAATTGTTCACCTGGCATGATAGCCTAGTGGCTAAATCCTTGCTTCGTAAATGCCAGGATCCCATGTGGGCACCAGTTCATGTCCAGCTGCTCCACTTCTCTTCCAGCTCCCTGCCAGTGGTCTGGGAAAGCAGTAAAGGTTGGCTTAAAGCCTTGGGACCCTGCACCCGCATGGGAGACCTGGAAGAAGCTCCTGACTCTGGGCCTTGCTTCTGCTCAGCTCTGGCTGTTCTGGCCATTTGTATAGTGAACCAGCAGATGGAAGAGCTTTCTGTCTCTTCTTCTTTGTATAAATCTGATCTGCCTTTCCAATAAGAATAAGTAAAGCTTTAAAACAAAGCAGAAGAATTTATAGAAAATATACCAACACACTGAGATCAAACAGCATCCTCTTGAATAAACAGTGGGTCATAGAAGAAATCAAAAAGGAAATAAAGGCAATGAACAAAGACAACATAACATACCAGAACTTATGGGATATAGAAAAAGCAATGTTAAAAGCAAGATTTTTAACAATTGGTGCCTACAATAAGAAATTGGAACGATATCAAATAAATAATCTAAGAATGCATCTCAAGAATCCTAAAAAATAACAATCCAAATCCAAAATTAGTAGGAGGAGAAAATAATGAAAAGTAGAAATGAAATAAGCAAAACTGAGACCCCCCCAAAATGATACAAAAGATCATTGAAATGAAGAGCTGGTGTTTTGAAGAAAAAAAAACACAAGATAAATACACAATTAGCCCAATTAGCCAAAAAAAAGTAGGGGAGAAGGCCAAAATTAATAAAGTCAGAGATGAAAAATGAGATGTTATAGCTGCTATTTCTGATACCACAGAAATAATAAAAATCATTACTACAGACAAATGTATGCTAACAAATTGGAAAATTCAGAAAAAATTGATACATTTCTGGACACATACAATCTACCAAAATTGAGTCACAGAGTTGGAAAATCTAAATAGACCAATCACCAACATGCAGATTGAATCAGTAATAAAGATTCTCCCAACAAAAAAAGCCTTGAAGCAGATGGCTTCACCACTGTCTTCTACCAGACTTTTAAAGAGGAGTTAATTCTAATTTTTCTCAAGCTATTCAAAACAGTTGAAAGAGGGGTAATTATCTCAAACTCCTTCTATGAGGCCAGAATCACCTTAATTCCAAAACCAGAAAAATATGCAACAAAGAGAACTACAACTCAATGTCCTTGATGAACATAGATGAAAAAAAATCCTCAAAAAAATAATAATAACACTAGCTAATTGAATTCAATAACACATCAGAAAGATCATTCACCCAGCTGAGTGGGACTTACCTCTTGTTTGCAGGGATGGTTCAGCACATGCAAATCGATAAATGTAATACATCATATTAACAAAGTGAATAATAAAAATCACATGATTATCTCAATAGAAACAGTGGAAACATTTGACAAAATAGAACAACTTTTAGTGTTACATAAAAAAAAAGCCTTAAGCAAATTGTATATCAAAGGAACATTTCTTAACTCAGTGAAAGCAAATATCATATGGGATGGAGAAAAGTTAGAATACTAAGATCTGAAACCAAACAAGGATGTTCAATTTCACCATTGATATTCAAAATAATTATGAAAGTTTTAGCCAGAGCAATCAGACAAGAAAAAGAAATCAAAGGGAGACAAATTGAAAAAGAAGTCAAATATCCCTATTTACTGATGATGTGATCCTATACATAAGGAAATCAAGACTCCATTGGGAGACTACTGAATCTCAGAAGAAAGTTTAGTAAAGTTACAGGATGCAAAACACACAAAAGTCAATAGTGTTTGTATAAACAAACAATGCTATGATTGAGAAACAACTTAGCTATAAACAATTTAAACACCTTGAAATAAATTTAATCAAGGATGTGAAAAATCACTACAGTAAAAAAGAAAAGTAGGCATGCCAAAAAATGAAGAAGCCTGCCTGTTTGTGAATTGGAAGAATTAGTATTGAAATGTCCATACCATTCAAAGCAGTTTACAAATCCAGTGTGATCCCATTCAAAATATCAAAAATGCTCTTCTCAGATCTAGAAAAAAATGATGCTAAAATTCTTTTGGAAATGCCAAATTTTTTTATTGTTAAAACAATATTAAGCAACAAAAACAAAGCCCGAGGCTGGACAGTAGCAAATTTCAGGACATACTACAGGATATTAATTAAAATATCTTGGTACTGTTACAAAAATAGACAACGTAGATCATTGGAACAGAATAGAAACCCCACAAATCAATCCATGCACTAATCTTTGACAAACAAACTAAAATTAGTTCCCAGAAAATGGACAGTCTCTTCAACAAGTGGTGCTGGGAAAAGCAAATCTACACATGCAGGAATATAAACCAAGACCCCGTTATACCTTATACAAAAACCAGCTCAAAGTGGATCACAGGTCTAAATCTATGACCTGATATCATCGAAGTGCGGTAAGAAAACATCAGGAAACTTGGTTGTGAAACACTGGCATTGGCAGCCTTCATGGAAAGGACGCCAGAAGAATAGGCAAGAAGAGCAAACACGAACAAATGGGATTGCATCACGCTAAGCTTCGCCGCTGCAAAGGTAAAGCTCTACAAAGCCAAGAGGCAACCAACAGAATGGAAGAAACTGTTTGCAAACCGTGCAACTGATAAAGAATCAATATCCAGAAGTGATAAAGACCTTGAGGAAATCAATCACAACAAACCAATGAGCCAATTAATAAATGGGAAAGCACAAAAAGAGGCATTTTTCACAGGGTAAAATTTAAAAAGCCAAAGACACATGAGAAGAAAATGCGTTCAGCATCCTAGCTAGCTGTCAGGAAAATGCAAATGAAATCTACAACGAGTTTCTGTCTCACTCCATAGAAAGACCACCACACAGAAATCAGAAAATATGAAATGCTGTCAAGAATGTGGGGGAAAGATGCTTGCCCCAATTCTCTGTCCGTGGGAATACAGATGAGCACAGTATGGGGATTCCTCAGACATCTGAAAAACAGACCTCGCACATAACCCAGCCATCCCACTCCTAGGAACTTGCCCAAATGACATGAAATAAGCGTAAGAGTTATCTTACTTCCATGTTTACAGAAGATCAGTCTGCAGAAGTTAAGACATGAAGTCAACCCACATGTCCAACGATTGATCCCTAGTGAAGAGAATGCAATGTATATATGCACAACAGAATACCACTGAGCCATAAGAATAAACTCCTGATTGGTTGGTTGGTTTGTTTGGCAACGAAATGGGTGCAATGGGAAACACTGTGTTAGCTATGTAAGTCAAACCCAAAAAGGCAAACACCATGGTTTCCCTTATCTGTTGCAGCCACTATACAGAGTGCCAAAAAAAAAAAAAAATTGTGGTCTATGAGAGAAACTGACATTGATTATGTCATTGCCTTTCTCTATATCCTTGAGGAACTGTGGGGCTTTTTTCCCTATATTTTTCTTGTTGTTGCTATTACTAAATTCCGTACCTAATGGAGGGTTAAGCCTGTGGGTATCTATGAAGTGAACCGAAAGGGTGTCATTGCAAAGAGGAAGGCTGGGAACTCTCACTGTAATCCTAAATCTGCATTATAAAATACATTATATTTATGTATCTCACCTAAATATAAAGTAACAAAAAGGATAAAAGAGATCAGGTGCATGACGCTGCACAGCCCTTGGAGACGTTTGCTTTGAGGGTTTGGGCGAGGGGAGGGAAAACAATGTGGCTTCCCTTTTTAGAGCAAAGTGGTTGCTGAGCTCAGTTCAGTAGAGGACTGTAGATGCGTTCCTCAGTTATAGCTGCCACAGCATGGCAGCTAGCACCTTCTCCCCACAGTGACTTGACAGGATGGCAGCTCCCTGCTGGCAGCCAGCTGCATAGATGCAGGCTGTGGCTGGCTGAGTGACCGCCTGGCTAGGGCAGAGTGTCCTGGGCGGTCTCTCCTCCTCACTGGCTGTCCTGCTGAATCTCCATTCAGTCACTTCACTGAAAGCTCCTGTCCGTCAGTCACCTAAGGACACGAACTTTCCTTGCTCTTGCTGATGTTTTTGCATGTTTGAAGTCACCCATTTAGTAATCGGGATTTCATGATTAGACCTCTTTTATACAGAAAAATTGGTATGTGCATTCACAGGGACCTGAGAAATAAGTCCACTCTATAATGGAACATTTAAATGTCACAAAAATCAGTGTATAACATGTGTGTGTGTGTGTGTTACCATTTGGGGTGGGGAGGGAGCAGAGAGACAAAAGGACCCGTTGAGGAAGGATGGCTGCGTGGGCTTCAGAGCTGTCTTGTGAATACGATGCAGACTTCAGAAACCAGTCCTGGCCCTGCTGGTTTTTGCTGCATGTGATTTTTCAGACGCCTCAGCAGCAGTCCATGTGACTACCAACAGACCCTCCCTACTTTGTGTTTCAGGTTACCAGTGGCTATTTCGTGGTGGGATTTGTCTATGTGACTGAATTCATTGGCAGGAAGTCTCGGACGTGGGCATCCATGAATTTACATAGCTTTTTTACGATTGGAGGGCTAATGGTGGCTTTGATGGGCTACTACGTCAAGACCTGGTGGGTTTATCAAGTTATCCTCTGCTTGGCGACTTTCCCCTGTATCCTGTGCTGTTGGATGTTCCCCGAGTCCCCGTTCTGGCTCATCTCAGAGAGAAAATACGAAGAAGCGCAAGAGCTAGTGGACATGATGGCCATGTGGAACCGCACCGGCACCTGTGACCTGTGTGAGGTTCTGGCACTGGATGGGACTGTTGATAGCAAATCACCTCCAGCTAAGAAGCCCGACATCTTAGATCTGTTTTACAGCTGGAATGTTACATCAGGAACGCTGAGTATTTGGCTGGTTTGGTTCACGGCAAGTTTTGGATTCTACTCTTTGTCTATGAGGCCTTCTCATTTAGATGACGGTGACTACTACTTCAACCTCTTATTCCTGGGTAAGTAGTTAGAACATCGTTAAATGTGACAATGAGATGTAACTTCTATGTTCTTAGTGTGTCTTCATTGTCTGTCTAAAAGGAATACTAACTGTACTACCGTATCTTTCAGTGTTATTCTTTCTACTTTAATTCATGTATATATTTTCTTTCTGGGGAAAAAAATGCAGCAAAAGAATCTAGTCGCTACTCCTCCCTCCTGTGTCTTCTCATTGCTATCCTGCTTAACACCATCCTCAGAGAATTTTGCCCGAAGGTAACTTGTGTGCTGTTTGGCTTGGACCCTTTTACCTCTTCTTCTATGCATTTCCATATACTTGTGCCTATAAATATTTCATGCTTTAACACAAATGAAATTGTGTGCTACATATGCTATCTTTTTAAAATGTGATACATCCTGGGAATCTAGTAACTTCCCATCTTCAAATATGCTTAATTTAGAAATGTGATTAATAAACTGAAATGTGGATTTTCATGCTTCCCGCATTTTAGTAGCAGGTTAAAATGGCTTTAGATATCTTGAAATGTGACCCTTGGCATAAGCCAAGTTTGAATTAAACTCTAGAGAAATACCGAACTTCATTGGAGAAAGTACACATTTCTCCATCAAGCATTAACTCCTGGTCATTTGTGTGTAGGCTGCCTGTATTAAGTAAGAAAATCTCAAAAATATTTGCCCTGATGACCCATCCAGATTTATTCATTAGACCACAGCAAAAATTGGAAATCATTTTAAGAAAATACATTTACTCCTCTCGGGGGGGCAAGTTACTAGATACAGTTGTAACAAGAGCTTTTCTTAAAAATTGCTTTATTTTGACTATCTTTACATAGTTGATTAGGGCACAAAGGGTCAAGAGCTACAGGAAAGTGGGTAAGACTATTGTTTCCACATTATTATATATTATTATTATTATTATCTGGGGAAAGAAGGAGATAAAGGGAGGAGCTCCACCCAGCCTCCCAGCCATCCCAGGTCCCCAATCTGGGACATGCTCCGAGGGTCCAGCTTGAGTGGTTTTGGTAATTCAACAGTTCTGAATTGCTGCCAGTCTTGCCATTCCAAGCCCGATGAAATCACTGTAAAATCCACTGGCTGACATAGTCCACCTTAGAGTCTCCATTTGCCCAGATTTTCACTGCCAACACCTGACTGGGGTAGTTGATTGATTTGTTCTGTCCTCCATCCTCTGTTGTAGTACCAGATGTCCTCTGTAGGTTCTGATGGACTTGCCATATCCTCCATGTGCACCTGGATATGCTGTCCACTGCTCTGTCTGAGCCTCTGAGGAGGCTCTGCTTTGACACTTACACTCCATGGTCAGACCATGGATCTTCAATTCCCTTCATGATTGGGGTTCTGAGTCCAGCAGTTTGACTGGGGAGATGCCCAAAGAAACTTCATCTGAGATGATCCCAGACCTGATCCTTGTGTGTGCTTGCCAGTGCAGGGCCCAGCACAGTCCATTGCCCCAACCAGCAAATGCATATGCTGTTCATTGCAATTGCTGGGTCAGCTCTGTTTCCAATCCTGTCCTCCACACAAACCAATGGGTGTTGCAGACCAGCCTGATTCTGTCCACTTCATACTCAGCCCTCACACAAGCCAGTGGGAGCTGCAGCCCAGTCGGGGTGACTCCCAGTAACCCCCACCAGGTCTGCACCCTGCCCTGGGTCCCATGCTTGCCAGTATGTACCATAGACTTCTTTAGTCTGTCCCACATCCCATTCAGCTCGCCTACATGTCAATGGGCATTGAAGCCTAGTTCACCCAACCAGGCCCACCATCCAGCTCATGCACATACTGGTGGGTACCATTCTGTCCAGCCAGGTCTGCCCCAATCTTGGTTTTCATGCTCTCCAGTAGGAGTGGTAATCCAAAAGGAAGGTGCCCACTATTTCCCTACTGGGTTACTCCCGGATCATGTACTTTCCAAGTGATTCTGAAGTTTAACTTGACAGAATTAGCCCCCAATGCCAGCTCCTGCCAGCTGATGCTGCAGCAAACCCCAACCAACCCTCATCCTTTCTGATTTATGCTTGCACCAGTAGGGACAGTCAACCAAGCCTGGCTTTTCCCTGATCTGGCTCACACGAGACCCACAGGTGTTGTAACTCTGCCTGGTCTGGTTTGTCTCCATCCCAACTCAAGCTCTCCAGTGGGACTGGTGTTCCAGCGGGAAGGCCCTCCACATTACTGCTGCCAGCTTTACCCTCTTCTTCCCTGGTTCCTACATGTCCTGGTTGGGTGCTGCGACACTGTCTGGCATGGCCTGCCTCACCTCAGCATTTGCCAGTGTTGTCTGACCCGGCCTGGTTCACCCCACTTCCAACTGGTGAGGGTTACAGTCTAGCTCAGTCCAGCAGGCACCCAATCCCAGCTGTAATGTGTACTGGTATGTGTTGTGACCAAACCTGGCCCAACCCACACTGTTCTGGTGCTCAGGTTCACCAGCAGGTGATACAAACTGGTTCAGCCTGGTCTGCCACCAGCCTGTGCCAAAATGTATGCCAGTAGGTACCTTTCCCTGGCCTAGTCTGGGCTGCTCCCTATCGTGGTTCTTGCACTCACTTGCAGGGACTGTGTCTGCCAGAGGAGTTGCCCAGACTCCTTCATCAGAACCTCTCCCAATGCCAGATTTTGCACATACTAGTGGGTGTGCACAGCCCTAGTTAGTCCACCTCCTGTCCTGGAACAATAGTGGCCTTTCCTGACTGACCTCCAACTCATTCTGGTTCTTACTGTTGAATGTTTCAGCCCAGGCAAGGTTTGTCCATACCCAGACACTGCGCATAAATGGCTCAGTAGGGGCAGACACCTAGTGTGTCCTACATCTACCCTGGTCCTCCAGAGTACCCGATGGTACTGGAGTCTAGCCTGGTTAGGTGTGTCCAGTCCCAGTCCACACTTGTGCCATGGGAGACTGCGGCCATATCCAGACCAAAACGCAGCCCCCACTCCGGTCCCTGCACTCACCAGTGTGAACCCCAAATCAGCTAGGGTGTCCTCTTAGCTCCCCAACTGGACCTATTCCCAGCCATAGATTGCTTGCATGCCAGTGGTTGCTCTGACTCAGCTTGGCATAGCCCCTCACCTGTCTTGACCTTTGCCTTAGATGCTGGCTTAGCATCCCTGGCTCATGCAGACCAGTCAGTGTAAGAGCCTAGCTCAGCATGACCTGTGCTCCAACCAGATTTCTATTCTTAGTTGTGAGCTAAGGTTTGCTCCACCCTGCCTGGTCGGTCCCCTTCCATAATCAATCCACATATTAGCCAGCCATTGGAGCTACTTTGCCCAGCTTGTCCAACCCCCAGACCTGGAGCATGTGATCATCAGTGAAGGTTGTAACCCACTAGGCGAGTTCTCCAGTTTCCCCCAGTTGAGCCACTCCCAGACCCAATTCTCATACATGCCAGTGGGTATTAGTCAAGTGCTTGACATTTGGCCTTGTATGAGCTGGTGAATGTTGCAGTCCAGCCCACCCCATATCCTGTTTTAGGATGCACATTAGGGTGCTGCTGCCTTGACCAGCCCAGATTGTTGTCAATTCCTTTACCTGTGAGTGATGACAGGTTCCATGGTCACACCTAGCTCAGCCCATCACCACTCCAACTCTTGAGCTAACCAGTGGGATTTGTATTTCCACAGTGTTTGGCCCACATACCCCACACAGAATCTACCCCCCGGAAATAGTTCTCTCATGTGCTGGATAGTGTCATGGCCCTGCCTAATGTGATCCATACCCTGATTTAGCATTCTTTCAGGTACTAAGATCTGGCCCTGCTAGACAACACCCAGCCCTAGCTTTGGCATGGGCTGGTGTGTGGTGGTTAGCATTGTTCGGTGAGAACAAGTTCTACACAGGACTCATAGGTAGACTCGTATATCAGTCTCATCCATAAAGATCATCTGATCTCTCTCCTCCAAACCACTAGGTCTCAGTACCCTTGCTTACATTCAAGGAAAAGTTACTCTGTCATTGGGATTCCTTCAGGATTGATTCACATCCCACAAGAACAGTGGACTCAACATGGACGGACCTAGGCAGCAATTCCATATCCCCAATACCCCAGAGTTTGCTGCCAGTGGCCAGCAGGCAGAGCCTGGCACCAAATGGTGCACTGGCCACCCAGGCTCAGCTCACCACGTGGCTACAACGGCTGGAGCCAGGGCCACACACATGAAGTTGGACCTGGCCTGGGACCTTGCAGCAGCTAACAGGCTGCTGGAAGTCGTCCCACCCAGACCCCAAGGTCGTACCCTTCTGGTCCCACCCACCACACAATGCTGGCAGCAGATGGAGCCACTCTCCCCCTCCCCCCGCCCCAGTGTGTAACAAGAGTCTTCACTTCCAAGCTCAGCCTGCATATCATTTTGAGAAACAATGTAGTGTTTCCAAAACAGACCTACAAAGGAAAGCCCTTGGTGGGGGAGAGAAAGTCCCAGGGCTATAGTGGGCAAAGGAAAGCCTGAGCTTCCAGTCTCTGTGATACAATTTCTGAACTGGTGTAGAGATGCACCAAAGGAGCTGGGCCATCCCATGAACATGAAAATATTTCCAGAGACAAATATGTGTGGCTCATATTTGGGACCTGCACCTGCCATGCTGGCCATTTCATGTCCTTTCCTCCTGACCAGCACTCTTGTTGAGAGGTGCTTCTTGTCAGCATGCCTCTAACAGGAAATTTTGGACAAGCTTCCATCTCTTGGGGTGGTTGGGACTGGTGGCAGTTTCAGGCCAGTTTTGTACCACCTGCAGCTGATGAGCTTGAAGTTGCTGCGAGCTGCACCTTGGGGTTATATGGTAAGAGGGGCAGGGTGGGCTCCAGTGACTAGAGGGCTGGCATGTAATTAAATGAGGACAGACGTGGTGCATTGTCCTAATGCCAAGGAAACCAAGCCTCCTTGCTAACAGCGTGGAAATCCCAGCCCTGGTCAAGCCGAGAAGGTGGGTGCTGTTTCCATGCTCTAGAATACCAATGCAAGAAGCACTCACACAGGGCCCTTGATTCCTTTTTTTAAAGTTTCATTTCTTTACTTGTAAGGCAGAATGACAGAGAGAAATCTTCTATCCAGCATTCTACTCTAGCAAAGTCCTGTAACAGTGAGGGCTGGGCCAGGCAAGAGCCAAGAGCAAGGAAAACTCCATGTGGATCTTCCATGGGGTGACAGGAACCCAGACACTTTGGCCATCCTGCACTGCCTCTGGGGTGCACGGCACAGAGTGGAGGTGACATCAGGAGTAGAGGTGGAAGTGGATCCAGGGCTCTGTCCTGTGGGACGTGGGTAGCCGGATGGCACACTTGACATTTCTCTCTGGCTGTGTCCAGTTGCCACCACTGCCCCTCCCCCAAGAATGTTGGTTGTGGCTAAGCACCCAGTCCCCTGAGCCAGACCTGAGAGAAGAGGCGGCTGCTGGAAGAGCTGTGACTTGGAAACACAGGGCCTGCAGTGCCAAAGAGGTCCTTAGCAATCTTGGTTGTGAAGGCGGGGCTTGACCCGGGCCTACCAGCAGGCGACACTCCCACAATCATTGCCTTGTTTGGTAAAGGAAAGCGCAGTCCGGACAGGTAGCAGTTCACCTTCACTCAATAAAAGGGAGGGACCTTGTTTGCCTGGAGGCTCCCAGTGTTGGGTTCACCCCATCCCAAGCCAGTGCTTTCACCGAACACCCGCGGCAGAGCCATTTCTGAGGTCAGGGTCGTGTGCCCTGGAAAGATGCACAACTTACGCGGTGTGAGACCCTGAGACCCCTGCCTTGTCTCTCTGGAGGCTGCCCCAAGCCGTGGCTGACCAGCACCGTCGTGGCCATGACCTGGGGCTGCGCCAAAGCTAGAGGAAAGAAAGCTACCAGGAGGGAAGTGAGGGAGGCGCCGACCGCAGGACAGTGTGCGCCCCTTAGAAGGCCCTGCCGGCTCTGCAGTTTTGCCTGTGCCCTGTACGCCTGCGGCTGACAGCGCCCACCCAGGCTGGTTGTGCTTGGTTCTGCATCCCAGAGTCAGTCCCGGGTTCCTCAAGAGAGGGACTCTCAAGTCAACAGATCCATGCCTAGATTTATGGGCTCATCTCGCTGTGATGGGAGTAAAAAGAGCAGAAACAAAGGCCCAGTTCTGAAGGGGGAGGAATTTGTATTGTATTTTTGAAACATTATACTTTCAGGTTTCAAATCTATTAAGTGATTGTGACTGATTTCTGAGCTTAGGCAACACCAAATTTGCTACTTCTTGGTTTTGTCAGTAAAGGGAAGAGGCAGCTGCCACCTGCAGCGCTGGAATCTTGGCTGCTCCACCTCCTTGGGAGCCCCTTGCTCCTGCTCTGAGGAGGCAGTAGAAGGCCTCAGGGATCTAGACTCCTGTTACCCACGTGGGAGGCCCACATGGAGTATTTGTCTCAATTGCTGTCTCTGTAACTCTGCCTCACAAATAACTAAGCAAATTAAAAAAAAAAAAAGTGCAAAATCAGGGCCGAAGTTTGCTATGTTTCCGGGACATAACATGATGTGTGTGAGACCTCCAGCTAGGTGAGCCTAAGCTTGCCCAGGAGCAGTCAAGGCACTGTCTGTGATAGAGAGAGGAAGTTTGGTGCTCTTTTTTGATTGCCTGCCATGCACTCACATTCCTTCCAGGACACATGGAGCTGTCTGTCGCAGTTAGTCTTCAGCCCCTTGGCTCAGCTGCACAGGAGTGTGCTGGAAAGGACACGGAGCTTGTGTTTCGTGTTCCATGTTGAGGTTTAGAGACTCACAAAGAACTTACACGTTGCCTATACAGTTGTGGACTATTGGCCTTTGGATCTTTCTGCATTACGACCTCCATGTTTATTTGTCTCGAACCATTATTGAGTTTGAAGCTATTGATTAAAAAGAAAAAAGAAAAAACCCTCCCCTGAGCTCGGGGAGAAACTGAAGATCAGAAATAATCACTGTTGTCTATTAATTTGCTCATTTATTCACTCAACAGGTGCATCCTCTGGGCACCACGCTGTGCCCTGGGGCAGCAGCCAGTCTAGTGAGAGAGATAAGATCTCTGGCAGGCAGCAAGTGCTAAGTGGACAACAGAAGCATTGTCCTCCCAGTGGGGGTGAAAGTGGTGGGCCTGCAGCCTGATGGGCAGCCCCTGGCTCGCTCTCACATAGACAGAAGCCCCTACAGGCCCCGCTGATGCACGGGTGGGTGTCGTGGGCAGGCAGCTGCCAGTCTAATGGATGGCCTCTGGACTCTCAATGACAGCCATGTTGGAAATTCCTGCCTACAACTTCACGTGTGTCCTGGTCAATAAGATGGGAAGAAGAAATGGCCAGGCCTTCTACCTCTTCTGCATTGCTATCTTCTGCACCATAATCATCGTGCTCCCCTGGGTAAGCTGTTGTTTGTTTCATGTTGGGAACAGTTAGCCATACTCTGACAGGTTTATTTTTAGAAGGATTGTTAGCACATTATAATTAATCTGAAGCTCAGTTCAGGCCATGGACAATGAATACAGTTCAAACCCATGAACAGTGTATACATATTTAAAGTCATGTTTTCTTTAAAACTGTTATTTCTCTGTTATGCATGTAATACATGCTCATTGTATAAAAATGAAGAGAATGTATATAGTGTGTGTGTGTGTGTATATATATATATAGTATATGGTATGTATATATATAGTCCATAATACCACTGTCCAGAAATGGGCAGTGTTGCAGTTTATAAACATAATTGTATTGGGGGGGGGGGGAATTTTAAATCTCTCTCCTTGGGGTGGGCATTGAGATACAGTGGGTTAAGTCTCCACTTGAGACACCTGACCTGCATATCAAGCTGGTGGAATCCTGCCTAATCCGTGCTTCTGCTCCAGCTTTCTCTTATTGCATGCAGGAGGCAGGAAATGCTGCTTGGATGGAGTCCTTGGCTCCTGGCCTCTGGCTGGAGAGCCCTGACTGTTGCTGCCATTTGGGGAGTGATTCAGCGGACAGAAAATCTCTGCTTTCCTCTCTGCTCTCTCTCTCACTCTGACTTTCAAATGAATAGATAAATCTTTTTAAAGCACTCCTTACAGGAAAAGAAACATTATTTAGAAATCCAAAAGACAAAGCATTACCTCACTGGCTCATTTCCCAAATGCCTGCCATAACCAAGCCTCAGCCAGGTCGAAGTCAAGCACTCAGAACTCAGTTTGAGTCTCCCACATGTGACAGAGATGGAAAGTTTTGGCAACACCTGACGGGAGTTCATTGAAAAAGTTCAAACAGAAAAAAATAAAACTCTTCATTCTGAAAAATACTGAAGGAAGGAGAATATTTGTTTTTAAAAAAAATATTTTTATATTGCCCTTTAAATACTACTAATTGATTAACCTTCTACTCTGCTCATATTTTTTCAGAAATATTTTAAGACCATATATGTGGCAATTATTTGTGTAAAGTTCTTCGTAGGATCGACATTTGGCCTTGTTTTTCTGTACACGGCAGAGCTGTATCCGACTGTGGTAAGGTGAGGGTGTTTCTCTGATACCTTCACAGGCCTGGCATCTCGTTATTCCCTCCCCTCTCCACCACACAAGCTCAGAGGAAATGCCACGGTGAGTCCCAGGCTCCGTCTGCACCCCAGCAGCAAGGATCCTGGAGAAATCACTTTGAAATCCACTCTTTACCCCTGCCTCCTTTGCAAACCTGCTGCCGACTGGGCCCCCGCCTCTGGCACGGTGCATCTCCCGATGCTGATGTTGTTTGTACACATTGCCTCAGGTGGCCCCAAGGAGCTGCCACACCCGCTGACCGCATGGCTTCATGGCAGAGATGCTGGAGGCTGCAAGTCCCAGCTGGGAGCATCCACAGGAGCAGTTCCTCCCCACACCTCTCTGCTTGGGGTGCAGACAGTACCTTCACCCTGTGTCCCCCCACAGTCTTATCCTGTGGGGGTGCCCCTAATGTCTGTCCCTCTTCCCACCAGGTCTGATGGATCAGGGTTCCAGCAAGATGACTTCATGTTAACTTAGAAATTTCATTAGAGGTCTTGTCTCCAAATGCTGTTACCTTCTAAGATGCTCGGGGTAGGGGGACAGTAGCACCTGACTTTGGGAGAGGACAAGATTAAATTCAACAATAACCATAGTGTCATGGTCATTGGTGGCCTTATCTGAAGGTTCTTAAGGCTGACATTAGATCAGAACCCCCAAACATTTGATTTAAAAAAAAAAACAATCTCCAAGCTTGGGTTCTCACGGTGGATCTCTGGGTTACTCTACCGATAAAACTCAGGTCTTCATGGAATCTGCAGGTGACATGGCACCATCCACTGGCACATTGCAATGCATGATGCAAGTTGCCCTGACCTGGGACTGCAGAGCCTTGTAGCAGGTTTCTCAAAGAAAGTTTACATGGAAACCCTACATTTGTTAAGAAGAGAGCAGAAGGGTTTAGAGACTCCACTGGGAGATCCGGGATCCGCCTCCTGCTCCAGGGATCATCACTGAACCCCCAGCTTCAGAAAGCACATCCTCTGAAAACCCTGGTTCCCTGGTAACCGCTCATGGCAGGGAGGTGGGCACTTGCTGCTTTTCCAGACTGATCTTCTAGAAGAAAACATCACTTCCCAGGGCCAACATTGTGGCACAGCACGTCAAGCCTCCACCTTAGACACACCTGAGACATCCGTGTCTCGTGTTGAAGTATTGGTTTGAGTGCTGGATGCGGTGCTTCCAATTCAGCTTCCTGCCAATATGCATGGGGAGACAGCAGAAGATGTCCCACGTGCTTTGGTTCCTGCCACCCACATGGGATACCAGGATGGAATTCCTGGCGCTTGGCTTTGGCCTGACACAGCCCCAGCTGTGAAGCCATTTGGGAGAGTGAACCAGCTGCTGAAAGATCATTCTCTTTTCAATGTCTCTCCCTCTCTGCCTGTTGCTCTGCTTTTCAAATAAGAGAGTACATAAACAGAACTTAAAACAATCTTAGCTGCTTACCTAATGCATTCACCTCTTTGAGGAGTATATTATTTGCTCTGTGTTTTAAGAGTGAAAGGCAGCTGATTTTCTAATTGCTTGTTTACTTCTGAAAGACCCACAGCAGTTGGGGCTGATCCAGGCCAAAGCCAAGAGTCAGCCCCTCCATCTGGGCCTTCCTATCTCCCCTTCCCCCACGGGTGGTAGCAGCTTCATGCTTTCAGCTGTTGCCTCGCAGACACATTAGCAGGAAGGTGGATTGGAAGCAGAGGCATTCAGCTGTTGGATGTGAGGTTGCCAAGCCATGGCTTGCGCTGCTGCATCCCCCAACACCCACCCCATCAGTACTCACATTGAGACCTTTTAGTTTGATCATTCAGTTGGTAAGTTGTTGGCCTATAACTGCAGATGCACACCCTCAAGAAAAAAATCCAACCTGTGAGTATTTCTTACAGGGTGTCTTTAACATGCTCAGTGGCTCCCTGAATTGCAAACACTGTGGCTAAAGCTTTGCTTCTGTGTAATTTCTCCCTCAAGAAGACTATTGTGCTTTAAGTATATATGTGTGTTTATATATATATATATATATAGGTATGCATATATGTATATTGGGAAGGCAGAGAGAGAGAAATATGCTACCTGCTGGTTCAGTCTCCAAATGCCCACAGGAACAGGCTCAAGCCAAACCCTGGAGCTGGGGTTCAATGGGGTTCAAGGCAGGTCTCCCACCCATGTGCGCAGCAGGGACCCAGTTACCTATACCATCACCAGGATGTGCATAAGCAGGATGCTGGAATGGGGAACAAACCCGGGCCTCGAGGGCAGGTGCTACAACAATGTGGAGTGTGGGCATTCCCAAGCAGCAGCTTTTGTTGTTGTTGCTGTTAGTTATTTTTATTTTTATTATTGATTACATTGCATTATGTGATACAGTTTTATAGGCACCCAAGCAGCATCTTAACCTCACCTAACAACTGTCCCAGAATGCCACCCTTTTATCCTGACCTTTCAGGAGGTGTGTCCAAGGGAAGAGGGAGCTTCACTGGCCTTCAGAGATCCTTGAAGACAGTAGGCAGTCTTGGCTTCTTAGCAGACATGTCCGTTTTCCTTCAGTGTCCTTTAAAGACAGGCATGCTCAGTATTTGCACGAGGCTCTCCTCCACTGAAACAGCATCATCCTCAAGTACGCACATCTTGGGAGTTCTGGAACGCCCTCTCCCTCCCCTACACAAACGCCTGCTGTACAAGACCCATGCCCTCCTTAGCCTGCAGGGCTCCAGTCTGCACACCTGTTGAAGGATGCTATGGGTCTGGGATGACCGTAACTTCTGTGCATGCTCACCCACACCTTGCACCACAGAATTCAGGGAAACATACCAAGAATTCTGGAACATTACAAGCCAAGTGATTTCTGGGCTAAAGTTGGTAATCTTCCCCCTCAAGCCAGGAGGGTGAAAAGGGGCTTGCTCACTGAGTCCCACTTGCTCTGTGCCTGCATCTCATTCTTGCTGGTGTGCTAACCTCTTATTGTTTGCAGGTCACTGGCCATGGGCACTAGCAGCATGGTGTGCCGCTTGGGGAGCATCTTCGCCCCAGTTGCCCTGCACCTGAGCAACACTTGGATCTACACACCACAGGTGTCAACGGGCAGGTGGTGGTCCCTGGTGCTGCCTTTCCTCTCAGTCCTGGGGGAGCCCTCCCACCTGCTAGATTCCCCCTCCTCCTGCAGGCTCCTCCCTTCCAGATCCTTCTTTGATGGCTTCCTCAGTAAATCCCTTCTCCTGACCAGTCCCAGGACCTGTCCCAGCTCTCGTGTAACCTCACAGATGCCCTGTCTGGACGCAGGGCACTATACACTGCCTTTCCCAAGCAGAGCTGGGTCATCTGTCAGTGCCTTAAGCCCTCTCCCTGACCCCATCCCCACATCCTCCCAGTCATGGATCCTTAGGTGCTCTAAAGCTCCCTCTAGGCTGCCCTGGCTTGCCAGTTTCCAGGGCTCCCAGCAGAACTGCATGGTGGGCACCCTGGTTGTGACCGGGACCCATGCACCTCTGTCAGTTCCACAGAGAAATCCAGTCTTAGCCAGTATTTGGATCTTTCCGGATGGACCCTTTGCCCAGCCTCCCTGTGGTCCTGTTTCCTCACACAGCTTCCTCCTCCTCACACTCAGGTTTCCAGTCCCTCTTCCCACATCGTGTTGTCACACACTCCCACCCCACCAATGCAGTTGTTTAATCAGTTCCTCCCTCTCTCTCTCTGAGTAGCCCTCGAACACCCTCTGCTTGTCAGATAACTGAAGAATCGATCATTCAAAACAGAAGTCTGTTTGGGTTAAAAGTGTTTGCAATGCAAGCATAGCTTTCCATCCCCATGGCTCCTCCCCACATCAGTTTCAGACTCCACCCTCTCGGCAGAGCTCCCAGAGTGTCCCAGCCTTATTTCCAGTTTGGCTGAGGAGGCCCAGGAGTCCGATAGCCAGTTGCCCAAGGTCACAGGCAGTGGGTGGCCAGGCCCCAGCAGAGTGGGGATAGCAAAGGGCTCAGGAGGGCACCAGGGTAGCAGAGAGGGAAGGTTCAAAAGGAGGGAGACCACGTGATGGGGTCGGGGAAAGGCAGCCTCTCAGAGAGGGAGTGGAAGAGGGACTGGCCAGCAGGGCTGTTGGATAGAGGGTTGGGTGATGTGGCAGGGGCTGGCCAGGGCCACAAAGCAGGAGGTGTGGACACTGCCCAAGTCAGGCGCACATCTGTCACATCTGCCACTTGATTCCGTTTGCTTTCAGAGTCACTCATTGACTTCAGACCCTGACATGGCCCTCGAAGTTCTAGATTAGTGAGCAGCCCTTTGGAATCACTGTGACTGCTGGCAGGGGGGTTTCTAAAGGGCTGGGAGAAAGGGCCTCCCACCCCACCCCTTGCTGACAGTGGGGAGGCCTCCGTGCCTGCCAGGCACCCCTGTGACATGAGCCTCTCTGTCTCAGAAGCTCTGAAAGCACCTGTCAGTCAGAGATCCCTTTGCTCCTGGGATCTTCCCTCCAACTTTAGGAGTCCAAAGGAGTCAGGGACAGGTCACATTCTCAGAGTTTTCCTCCCCAAAATCACCCTGCATCTTCATCATGAGGCACAGAGGATCTGCAGACTTGACTATCCAATGTGGCCTGAACACACATCAGGGCCACTCAGAGTGGCCTGGTGGGTACCACATCTGAAAACACGGAAACTGCACCAATAAGTCTTTTTTGTTTTCCTGAAAGATTTATTTATTTTTTTTTATTGAAAAGGCACATTGACAGAGAGGAGGAGAGACAGAAACACTGTCCATCTGCCAGTTCACTCCCCAATGGTCACAATGGACAGAGCTGAACCAATCTGAAATCAGGAGCCAGAAGCTTCTTCCAGGTCTCCCATGCAGGTGCAGGATCCCAAGGCTTTAGGCCATCTTCCACTGCCTTCCCAGGCCACACCAGGGGGCTAGATGGGAAGTAGAACAGCTAAGACAGGAACCCACATCCCGATGGGATGCTGGCTCTTGCAGGATGAGGATTAGCGCGTGGAGCCACAGCACAGCTGTAGTAGGGGCTCACCTAGGCCCCGCCCCGTCACAGAGAGCAGTCAGTTCCCCTGGCTCTGTTTCCAGCTGCGTCTGCAGGCTCTGATTCATGAGAATACACATTTTCTCACCACTCCTTCACTCACTCACCGCTCATTCATTCTCTCTTCATGTCCATTACCCCTCCAGCACTTAGTGCATGCTGGCCATATACCAATGACAGGGGCAGGAACTAAGTTCCCACATGGCCAAGGCCCAGCCCAGGAATGTTGCATGGATCTGCCAGGAGACTCTGGGGCCTGGGGAAGACGGGACCCAGCTCCTCAGACAACCCTTCCCAGGTAGTTAGGCAGCTGCAGCTGGCGCCTCTCCTCAGAGGCTGGGGTGGGGGTGGGGGGGGTGAGTTAAACACCAGGTGATCAAATGAGGTAATCAAATGAGGTGAGACAGAATTCCCCCACACACCTTCCCCACCCCAGGGAAGCAAATATTAATTAAGGTAAGTTCCTCACCAGGAAGCAAACATAACTGCTATGTCAAGTTCAATTCTGGTGAAAGAACTGAAACAGACTACTTAGGAGTGATTCCCAGAGGGCCCTGGCTGTGTGTGGCCACCATGAGGCTGACTGAATATTTTCCAATCCTTCCAGCTGAGCCTGGGGGTTCTCGCCTTTCTGAGTGGAGTGGTCTCGATGACCCTGCGGGAAACCAAGGGGAAGCCGCTGGCCACCACCTGGGAGGAGATGGAGTTTCTGGAGAGAGAGGGGAAAAGCAATTCCAGCAAAGGCCTTCCTACTGCTCACCCACCAGGGCTGGAAGACACAGAAACAGTCAGGCCCGAGGACTCTGACCTTGGCACATGAGTGTGCCCGGGCTGGCATCCCACACCTCAGTTCCAGCAAAGACTTGTCCACACTGCTCATCCTCTGGGGCTGAGAGACACGGAAGCAGTTAGGCCCGAGAACTCTGGCCTTGGCACATGAGCGTTCCCTGGGCCAGCACCCCGCACCTGCACTGGCGTGCTCCCACGGGAGGATGCTAGTCTCACCCTCTCTCCCCCACACACCTCTTGTTGAGGTGTATTTTTAACATGTTTTTGTAAAAGAATTTTTGTAAAAGAGTTTTTAAATTGCTTTGTGAAAGTCAAACATAAAAATAAAATGTAAGACTTCAGAGTTTCAAACTGCTTTTTCTTTTTTAAAAATGTATTTGAAAGACAGGGAAACAAACGGAGAATCAGATGGGGAGGAGAACTTCCCTCTGTTAGCTCGCTCCCCAAATGTGCAGGAGTGGACCAGGCTGAAGCCAGGACCCCAGAACCCAATGTGGGTCTCCCAGGTGTGGTTGCAGGGTCCCAGAACATGGGTTCCTAGGGTGCTGCAAACAGCCATGGAGCCAGGAGCAGAACCTAGACTCTCTCAAAGGGGCACCCCAAATCCAGTCTCAGCCACCACACAGACGCCTGCCCCTGAGCAGCTCTCTTAGCTGCTGCCATACCCCAGGCCACATTCGTCTGTGTCATGAACTTGTGCACACGCTGCCATGCAGGCTTGAATGATGCCACATGCTCCCATGGGTACCAGTGCTTCCACCCAGCCCTACCTGCTCCCAGATGCTGTCAGCTGGGAAGGGGCCTGTGACAGGTTTCTGGTGAAAGAGCTCTGTGAATATTCTGCTTCTGTTCTTCTTCCCCCATGTAGGAAGACCAGAGTGTCCAGGCCAAGTGTGTTTCATAAAAAAAAAAAAAAAAAAAAAGTCAAAAATCATGAACCTTCTGGTTCATCCCTAAAATCCTTGGGCTACAAAACCAATGTCTTGTTTTCTAGCACTCTGAGCCAAGGAGACATGATGTGGGCCCGTGCACTTGTGTAGGGCTCCGTTAAGGGACATACCTCTGCCAGGTGGAAGGTGCTGTTCTAGTCCAATCCTATTTTCAAAAATCCTCACCAGATTCTCTCCATGAGGTGCCTTCACAGAAGGGAGAAGTTGTGGCATTCTTAAGCACTGTAGATGGTCTAAAAGTTGCAAATCGTCTGGGACACCTGCTTCAAACTCCTCCTGAATCCAACACCAATGTCTGAAATTCTGCCAGGATGTTCACCTTTACAAGAAATAAGTTACGGGAGAGCTTATTCTCCTTTACTAAGTTTTATTTGCCTCACTTAAGGCCAACATCCTGAAAGGTAGTTTAACATTTCACATGCAAATCAGGTCATCCTGGATCCTGCCAGAGTGGACTTCAGATTAGTGTGGCCAGGAGGTTGCCCACAGGCACAGGAGACTGGCCCACTACGGCCTCTTCCAACCATCTAGAGCGTTTTCCTTCACTCTGCAAGCTCTGCCGCTGGACCCGTCTCTGTCCAGCACACAGCAGTGGATGAAGCACTGGCCAAACTTGCAGTGGCAAAGAAAAGAAAGCATCCATAAAGACACTGAGTTTTGTTTTATTTTGTTTTTTTATAAAACAAACCAAAAAAGCATTGCTAAGGAGGAAAGGGGGCATTCGGCCTGAAATATTTAGGCTTTTTATATGAACTCAACCCCCCTGGCCCTTTCTTTCAGTTCTTCACTAGGCTTTTCCCACTCCTCAAAGAAAGTCAACCCCCTTCCCCCTTTGGAATAAGGAACACAGGAGAAAGACCCTCCTTCAGCCTTCCTCTCAACCCGGTTCTGGCTGAACTTTCTTTCTCAGCCTATTTCTCTAGTGCTACTGAAAAGTTGCCTTAATAATTAATTGCTTATTTTCTCAATAATTAATTCCTTGATAATTAATAATTGATCCTTTCTGGACTTTTTATATTCTCTGATCAGTTGCTGGAACCAGCATACAAAAGACTGAGGCCCGAGTGGCTCGAGCCACACTTTTTTTCTGCAGGTTGTCAAGGTCAGGTTAAATCCTGGAAGGCTAAGTCTCACCTCGTGGCCTCTTGCCCAGGGTCATAGGAGGCCACTGCCACATCGCCAGCCCTCATGACCTGTTCCCAGTGCACCGCTGGGCAGCGGCAAGCTCTCCCGGTCTTCCACTGGAACAGGAATCCATCCTCAGAGCTGCATTGGACTCCCATGGCCTCACAGAGGTGCCCAGCGTAGACCCCATCGCACTGGGCGTCTGGGCCTGCTCACATGCTGCTGGGGGGCACACTCCAGAGGTAGCGCCCACACACTTGAGTCTGTGGTGACCAGTCTGCAGAACACACCCTCTTATTTAGCTCCTACAGAGAGGCGTTCCCTGCAGAAATTAGCTCCCTAGGCGTAGGCAGGGCTGGTGGAAATGTGGAAGGAGACCTTACTTGGCCTGCAGGATGCTGCTGCAATGACCGCTGGGACAAGGGAGGGGACCACTGGGATAAGGCTCTGATCACCCCTCCTGCCTACACTGCACTGCCACTCCCCACCGCAAGCTGGGAGCCCATTCTGTGCCAACAGTCCTGTGCTGGGCTCCAGAAGAGTTTTCAGAATTTAGGGTAAATTTGTGCCCTCGTTCTATGGGTCCTTTGGCTTTTTAAACCCAGCGTTCCATGCTAGCCAGATACCTGACATTCTGCAAATCTTTCCCCAAGCCAGCCTCTCTCTCTCTCTAGCTCCCTGTCGCTGTGGCTTTGCTCACACCAGCCACCCTCCTGAGAGTTCTCTCCTTCCTCCACTCCATCCAAGTCCTACTCACATTCTAGAGTCTTCCTCACTTTCTTTCTGTGGACTGTCCATCATAGTCTAACCCAGATTGTGCTAATTATTTTTTTAAGTTTTTTTTTAAAGACTTATCCCATTTTTATTGAAAAATCAGATTTACAGAGAGGAGAGACAGAGAAATTGTTTCCATCGGCTAGTTCATTCCAAGTGGCCACAATGGCCCGAGTTTAAACCATCTGAAGCCAGGAACCAGGAGCTTCATCTGGGTCTCCTGCGCTGGTACAGGGTCCCAAGGCTTTATGTTATCCTCAACTGCTTTCCCAGGCCACAGGAAGGGAGCTGGAAGGGGAGTAGAGCTTCTGGGATACAAACCATCACCCATATGGGACCCTGGCACATGCATAGCAAGGAATTCAGCCACCAGGTTACCTCACTGAGGCCCTGTGCTAATTATTATAGGACTCTGTTTTTGTAAATATTTAATTGTTTGTTTACAAGACAGCTTTACAGAGAGTAAGAAAGAGATCTTTTCAGCTACTAGTTTGCTCCCCAAATAGCCACAACAACCAGGATTGGGTAAGACTAAAATCAGGAGCCAGAAGCTTCCTCTGGGTCTCCCATATGGCACCTAGGCTATCTTGGCTACTGTCACAGGCACATTGTCAGAGAGCTGGAGCAGAAGTAAAATAGCCAGGACTTGAAGAGGTGCCCATCTGTCGCTGGTGCTGCAGCTAGTGGCCTAATCTGCTGGCCCCAAGGACTCTTACCTACTGTGTGTCCTTTCTCCAGGGCAGTGGAGCAGGAAGGGACATCATCTGCGAATTCTTTAAGTCTCTTGCAGCCTTAGCAGTATGTCTTGGTCAGAGGGACTGCTCTGTAGATGTTTTTGATTGATTTTTTTATAGTAGATGTTCAATAAAGCCTGCATTCCATCTGAGATGTTGCGAAACCTGTATGTGGTCTTCCTATTTCCTGACAGACAGCTCTAGAAACTCTTAGAATCTCTAGAATAAAGCAGCCTGTCCCTGAGTTAAAGAGTTGATTGGTGGCTGGGCGTCACCCAAATAGCTTCAGAAGGGGCATGGTCCCAGCAAAGACCAAGGAAGGATGCTAGGTTCCAGAGAGGGGAGAGGGGCTGGAGGACTGGCAGGTGGTTCTCCTCCCATGTCTGTGGACTAAAGGTTCCATGACAGACTACAAAGACAGGGCTAGCAGAGTTTCCAGGGAGCCAAACACGTGGCAGTCCCTGGATGGTGGTACCCTTGGGATGCATGAACACTCCCCTCCCAACTTGCCCCAGGCATCTCGTCCATTAGGCCATTTGTAGGTAACCTCTGACCTTCCTGACAATCTGGTGGGCAGAAGTCAAATGGTGTCAGGAGATCTGTGAGCCACTCTAGGCGAGGGGTTGAATGTACAGGGCACACGGTGGGGACCTTAAGCCATAACCAATTGGCCCGAAGCACAAGGTGCAACCTGAGCCTTGCGACCAGCATCCAAAGTAGGGAATAGGTTTGAGGGATGAGGCCCTCCACCTGTGAGCTGTGACACTGTGTCCTGGCAAATATGGCTAGAACAGAATCAGACTGAGTTCTTGTCTGCTGCAGAATTCACAAAATAATTGTTCAATGTGTGAGAAACACTCCCCACCTACCTGGTCAGCTCACAGGCAGGTTTAAAGTATGCAGTGCAGAAAGGAGACCTTTGAGCTGGCTTGGGGGAGCACGCAGAGGCCACTGACAGCCAAGCCCCACCTTTGCTGCAACCATAGTCCACAAGTGGCAGGTGGAGCTGTGTGTGAACAACCATACTTTGTACCCCATGACCCAGTGCCCAGGACCACTGCTCTCTAGACAGAGAAGGGATCCTATGCTCTGGCCAGATCTCAGAGTTGGCTTAATGTGTAAATAAGCCAGCCAGGTGCTGAACCTTGGTCATGTGGCAATGACCAGCTAGAACAATTGTACTTTCTTCCCTGGAGTTTGAACCTGAGCCATGCACAGAGCCAGAGCTGAAGCGGAAAGACCAACAGGGAAGCTGGCAGTGGAGCAGGGCTCAGTGGTCGAGGGGGCAGGAAACTGCTGGACCCTCAAGGAGTGCAGAATATGCTTCCAGCCAGAAAACGTGAGGACTTATGCCTGTACTTTACTTAAAGCAGTCCTTTGCTTATTATAAATTATTCTTGTGACGTTTTCATCTATAATGAAGAAAATAGTTTGATTATTTGAGTTTACCATAAACAGGAATCATTTATCCAAACTCTAACTTACTTGCAGCTTGGTATTGCAGTTACAGAGAGGAGAGAGAGAGGTCTTCCATGTCTGGCTCACGCCACATATGGCTGCAACAGCCGAACTGTTTGCAGCAAGTTAGGAATCACAGCATGAGTATCTTTGTGACATATCCATGAAGCATTATCTAGCATAGTCTAGAGACACAGGGGTGTCGAGCTATGAAACATTAGCATTCTCACTGCCCACCAACTCCGTATACACTGATGGATTCTGAGGAACACACATTCTGAGGAACAAATGTGGGAGGAAGAACCTGAAGGAAGAGTGGCAGCAACGGTCTGGTCCCGGATGTAGACTATGGGATACATTGCCTCATTCATGCGTTCACCTCTGTACTCAGCCCTGGTTTCTGGGCCGTCAGCAGTGTCACCTGCACGTGTTAGCGTCCACTGGGAGTTCCTGCCTGAAGCCACCATCACGGTGACGTTTGCCACATGGTCATCTCCTGCCTCCTTTAGCTTGCCCTCTCCTGTGAGGAAGGGCTTTCTCTCTCTAGGTTTGTTTGTAACAGTGAGCAGAAAACCAGCATAAAGTGTATGCACAAGCATGCGAATGTCAGAACTTCTATTTATGCAACAAATTAGAATCTGCTCTTATTATGTATTTTGATGAAATAATCACCCAAGATTAGGTCATCACAAGCCCCTTTGCACTACGTTTTTGGTTAGTTTGTTTTTGCCACATCTCTGTCATTTCCTTCTTAAAAGCAGTTTCTTAACTTTTGGACACTTTTGGAGGATTCAACACTTTTGGAGGAACTACACTTACACTCAACTCCGAGCAGAAAATGCTATTTTTCCATGACGACGCACAGAATTCCAGGCTTCTGGCTTCAATTGCTAGTTCACTCCCCAAAGGTCTGCAACTGAAGGCAGGAGCCTGGAACTCAATCCTAGTCTCCCACGTAGGTGGCAGGGGCCTGTCCATGCACTGGAACAATTTTCTGCTGCTTTCCCAGGTGCGTGAGCAGGAGCTAGATTGAAACAGAGCAGCCAGGCCTCGAACCAGCGCTCCAATATGCAATGCCAGTATCACAGGCAACAGCTTAATGTGCTGTGCCCTAACCCTGGCTCCTTTATACATTTTGATGTCCCCTCATTCATGTATGGCATCTTATAACACTGTTTCACCTGCCTGTGCCTGCTGTGTGTGGCTGGGACTGAGGCTGGGTGACAGAAAAGAGAGCGAGAGAGAGAGACTCGGCATTCTTGAGTCTGAGAAGTCCAAACAGTGCAATGTGCCATCCAGCAAGGGCCCCTTGGATGTGTCACCACACAAGAGACAGCCATGTGTTGTGGGGCCCAAGGTCATGCAGCTTCTTGTAACAACCTATCCTGCCCCATCCTCTAAGAACATCATGATTGACATACTATCCACTAGCCCCAGCTCCTCCAGGTCTGCCCCCACTGGAAGCTGTTATGCCACGGACCATGCAGGCAGCACACAAGCCTTTCAGGGCAAAACCATGTCCAGGCCACAGCAGCATTCACTACATTATTTACACATTGTCTCTCATAGTCAACCATGGCCATCCAGCCCTGAATCCCTCCCCACTACTTTTCCCTGCTCCCAATCCTAGCCTTCCTCACAGCTGCTAAGCTCCTCAGGGTTTCTCACCTCTGCCCTCCATGTTGAGTGACTCAGGCATTGGCCACTATTTGCCTTGAGATGCAGCCCCATCCCCTCTGTGTCCCCTACTCCTGAGCTTGGGGGAGAGCTGGGCCGCACGTGGGCGTGGCTTGCTTGCTCTCATCAGGCTGCTGGGAATAGGGACTCAGAGCTCAGCATCCCACCCTTTGTGGGTGGAGCTGCGCCAGCCCAGGGGGAAATGCCTGCACCTGCATTGCCAAACTCATCGTCTTCACCGCACCATCTCAGCCTTACAGGTCACCAGCTGCCCACCCAGCATCACCTCCCATCCCTGGAAGAGAGTCTTTCTTCTTTTCTTCCTTCCTTCTTTTTCTTTGTTTGTTTGTTTCTTTCTTTCTTTCTTTCTTTCTTTCTTCCTTCCTTCCTTCCTTCCTTTCTTTTTTAAGACGTATCTATTTTTATTGGAAAGGCAGATTTGCAGAGAGGAGAGATCCATCCACTTGTTCAGTCCTCAAGTAGCCATAACAGCCAGAGCTGAGCCAATCCGAAGCCAGGAGCTTTCCCCAGGTCTTCCATATGGATCCAGAGTTCCAAGATTCTGGGCCATCCTCCACTGCTTTACAAAGCCACAAGCAAGGAGCTGGGTGGGAAGTGGAGCAGGCATGATTCCATATGGGCACACGAACCAATACCCCTATGGGATCATGGCATGTGCAAGGTGAGGATCTAGCCACTGAACCATAACACCAGCCCCGGGAGTCCTGCTTACTTACTTGCTTTCTTTCTTTCTTTTTTTTTTTTTTTTTTTTTTCATTTCTTTAATTATATTCTTGACAATCTTTACATAGTTAACTAGGGTACAAAGGTTCAAGGGCTACAGGAAAATGGGTAAGACTATTATTTCCATATTATCTCTTTCATATATCTAATTTAAAAGGGGATTTTAAGGGAGAAGCCCCACCCAGGCTCCCAACCACCCCAGGTCCCCGATGTGGGGCATACTCTGAGATCCTTGATCAAGTGGTTTTGATAGTTCACCAGTTATGAATCGCTGCCAATATCGCCACTCCAAGCACGATGAGGTCGTTGAAGAATCCACTGGTTGACATAGTCCATCATAGAGTCTCCATTTGCCCAGTATTTTGCTGCCAACATATAGCTGAGGTGGTTGATTGACTTATTCTGTCCTCTGTCCTTTCATGGTTAGGGTTCTGAGTCCGGCAGTTCAATTGGGGGATCCCAAAAGAAACCTTGTCTGAGATGTTCCCAGACCAGATTCTTGTATGCACTAGCAAGTACAGGGCCCGCCACAGTCCATCGCTCCAATCAGCTGCTGGTTGCAATCGCTGGGTCGGCTCTGCTTCCAGTTCTGTCCTCCGCTGGAACCAATGGGTGCTGCAGTCCAGCTTGGTTCTGCCCAGCACATACTTGGCCCTCACATAAACCAGTGGGAGCTGCAGCCTAGTCAGAGCAACTCATAATAACCCCCACCAGTTCTGCCCCATGCCCTGGTTTTTGTGCTTGCCAGTATGCACAGCAAACTGGTTCAGTCTGTCCCACATCCCATTTGGCTCTCATACATGTCAATGGGTATTAAAACCTAGTTCCATCTAACCAGTTCAACTATCCAGCCCTCACGGATGTTGTAGGGTGCCTCTCTGTCTAGCCTCCCCAGCCCCTGTCCTAGTTTTTGTGCCCTCCCGTGGGGAGTGGTAACCCAAGAGGGAGGATCCCACTATTTCCCTCCCAGGTCACTCCCACTCCATGATTATGTACTCTGCAGATGGTTCTGTGGTTTGAATCCTGCTTTCTTAATGACAGAACCCAGAGGTCTGTCTGGGTAACAGGCTCTGAAAAACAGGCGTCTTCATCTTGAATGTCTGCAAATGTCCACCTTGGGCAAGACAGAAGCTGCTCAGGAACTTTAACAACATCAGGCTACCAGCTTCTACCTGCTGGGTTCCAGCAGCCATTAGCATCTCTGTGTCAGCCTGGGACTCCACAGGTCCACTGGGCTCCTGAGCAGCATGGGGCTGGGCTGTTCCAGTCATGCTTGCCGCACCCTAAGTGCTATCCGGCTGGGCACCAACCCTACCCCACTCCGCCCTCCTTCCTGCAGCCCCCAGGGCCACTGTCAATCCTAGCCAGCCATTGTCCCAGCCCCCTGCACTGCAACTCTCCGGTGGCCTGCTGCTCCCTGGCCTCCCCTGCTCCCACAAGGTCTCCAGGCCAGAGCCTCCTAGTTTCCTGGTCAGTGCGCCCAGCATTCCTCTCTCTGGATGGCTTCAGCTGGAGCAGGGATGGAAGCAGGGAAGGAAGAGAACTGCTGGGATCCCAGGAGCACAGAGGAGACTGGAGGGAGCAGGGGAAGAGTGTGGGCATGTGATGTGGGTATGGAAAGAAGTGCCTGCAGGGGCTGCTACTTCCCAGGGCTCTAGCCGGCAGATTGTTAGAACTCTCCAGAACCAAGGAAGTGGGGACAGAAGGTTGCTGTCCCCACCAGGCTGCACAGCGTAGCTCAACCTGACCTGTAGGCTTGGAGAGAGTGAGCTTTCAGAGGTCTTTTTAAGTGCAGCTCCTTGAGGGTCCCAGGTCTCCATTTCCTCTTAGGAGCAGAGCGGTGTGTCCCCCTTGTCCTGGGTGAGGACTTCTTCAGCTGTGGGAAACTCCCAAAGGGAAATCACCAAACTTCTCCTATACCAACCATGCCATACCACATTCCCAGCATAAGACCACATACAGCATGAAGCAGGACTGTCTGGAGTGAAAACTGGCACTGTTGTGGAAACGCACCTCAAACTGGTTGAAGGCACTGTTGCAGAATCCCCAAACTGGGTCCACTTGCGCATTGTGCAGAAAGCCAACCACTGTGTCAGGGTGGTAGAAGAACGTTGGCAGAGCTTATTGCAAACTACAAAGCAGGGAGGCAGGCAGTTATTGCTCAATTCCCAGGCTCCCCAGGGAGTCAGGGGACAGGAGCCAGAGCGAGGGGAAGGTTCTTATAGACAGACAATTGGGGCTGAGAGGTGTGTCCCAAAAGGCTCCTGATTGGTCGGGGATGCAGTGATATTTAGGGAATTTAGGATGGTGAGGTGGACTCCAGTCCATCTGGGAGTTACATGAATCTAGTTACATTTTCTGCAAGACTTCTCCCAGATGAAGCCATGCAGATAATACTGGCCATTAAGGTTCTTATCTACAAAGGACCAAATGACTCCTTGAGTCCAGGGACCAGAACCCTGTAAGGCCAGTTGGACCCCTCCCTGAAATCAGTGAATTCCTTTTGATAAAAAGCAGACGAGGACACCTTGTGCTGAGGGAGGCACGCAGGAGGCTGGGCTCTGCTTCTGCATCATGGGAGTTCAGTTTCAGCACGATGATTACAAAAGGTGATTTGCAATATTTATTAAGATTCTTGGTAACAATTTACAACAAAATGGTCCAACTAGAGACCTTTATGTTCAGTGAAATAAGCCAATCCCAAATGTACAAATATCATATGTTTTCTCTGACATAAGGCAACCTTAATGCAAAATACAAGATCAATAGACATATGGATAAAAATGTGCATTCATATATACATCTGGAGGAACTGTGTAATAGAGACTAGCATACCAAGAAGTAAAGCTACAGTGCACTACACATCTCTACTGCCGAATAAAAGATGGATTTCCAATGAAGCTGTTAAATCTATCTTAACAACAGGATGCTGGACTTTCTAGCATTGTCTATACCTACAATATCACGATACACTTAAACAGAAGAAGGGTGGATGTGCACTGTTATTGAAGGACTACACTATTCTAATAATGAAGGCAAAGCCATGGGGGAGGGTGAAAAGGGAAATCCCTGAACCTATGGAACCATTAAAAATAAAAGCTAAAAAAGAAAAAAGATTATAGGCAACCATATAGTTTTACCCACACTTCACTTTTAGGAAATAAACTAATAACTAGCTCTCACACGTGCAAAAAGGCTGTAGTGTTATAGCTAAGGTATTCATTGTGGCATTATTTATAAACATGAAAAAGCTGGAAATTACACAAATATTCATCAATAGAAGCTCACATAGAAATGAATAATAGCATTTCCATGTCATGAAAAAAATGCATTAAAAAAAGAACTATAATACCTCGGGCTATTCTCTAAAATAGAGTAAAAGAGGTTGCTGAATCAATTATGTGATAAAACAGAAAAACACCTGTTTGTTTTTGCTCTTAAGGTATAAAATGTTTCTTTTTGAAAGGCAGATTTTTACAGGGAGAGAAGGAAAGACAGAGAGGTCTTTTGCCTGCTGGTATACGCCCCAAGTGGCAGCAACACCCAGAGCTGAGCTAATCCAAAGCTGGGAGCCAGAAGTTCTTTGTGTCACCAATGTGGGCACAGGGACCCAAGGACTTGAGCCATCCTCTGCTGCCTTCCCAAGCCATACTCAGGGAGCTGAATGGAAAGTAGAACAGCTGGTACATGAACTGGCACCCATATTGGCACCACTGACAGAGGATTAGCCTGATGTGCCACATGCCAGTCCCATAAAATGTTCCTTTAAAGGGTACCTGGGTGGGTAGCTTAGCTCCAGCTGCCCTTACAAAGTGCCATTGATTTAGTGGCTTAAATGACAGAAATGCATTTTCTCACAGCTCAGCAGGCTGGACTCATCCCATCATGAGCAACCAGCCCCATGGCTCGTCTAAATGCAATTACCCCCAAAAACTCCACCTCCAAATGCCATCCTCTTGTGGGCTAGGGTTCAACACCTGAACGGCAGTGGGGCACAAGAGGAGGACACAATCTAGTCTGTAGCACCAAGGAATTGATGGTAGTGGTTGATGAGTCTGGGAAGAGAATTGGAATGCTGGAGACAGAATTGGAGGATATTTATTCCTCTGTTCACCGATTGTGCCTCTTGCCTGTGGTTCTCCAGTTCTCTGGCACCAACTGGATTTCCTGGGCTGACATGGTGACACCCTGTCTGATGGGAGCATCGGTTCCCAGAGCCTCAGTCTACAACAATGTCCTATCCAGATGCCCAAGTCTTGGGCTGTCCACACCTCTGATTTAACGATGTATTCACTGGTTTATGTATTTATCTGAGCGGCAGAGAGATTTCCATCTACCATTCTCACAGCCAGGTCTGGGCCAAGCTGAAGCCAGAAGCCAGGAACTCTATCCAGGTGTCCCACATGGGTGACAAGGACCAAGCACGAGGCCCATTATCTGCTGCTTCCCAGGCACATGAGCAAGAAGCTGGATCAGAAGCAGAACAGCCAAGAGTTGTGATGCACCAGGCTAAACCACCACCAGAAAGAAATGTCTGTGCATCTGTATGCTTTTCTGTACCGGTTACGTGGTACATCTCCGAGGATCACAGCCAGAGAGCTTACCCACCGTCCTGCCTTTAAAAATCTCCGCTGCCAACATCTATCAAGCTCTGAAAGCCCGGAGTTGGTTTAAAACGCCACTGATCATGCCTACTTAGGCCACTAGAGGGCCTTTCACCCTCGTTTTCACAAATGTTTTCCTCCGGAAGCCACTGTCTTCAAGTTTATACAGTTGGAGAAAACCACAAGATGCAAAATTACAGATGTAAAGTTCTCTAGAATAAGAAATGGCAGTAAATTACAATCTTCTTTTAGTATCTATTTATCTATTTTTAGAGTCAGAGTTACAGAGCAACAGAGCACTTCTGTCTGTTGTTTCACTCCCCAGATGGCCACAATAGCCAGAACTGAGCCAGTCCAAACCAGCAGCCAGGAGCTTCTTCTGGATCTCCCACTGGGGTGCAGGGGCTCAAGCACTTGGGTCGTCATCTGCTGCTTTCGCAGGTGCATTAGCAGGGAGCTGAACTGGAAGTAGAATATCCAGGACTTGAACTGGCACCCACATGGGGTGCTGGAATGGTGGTGATTTAACCTGATACAGCACAATACCAATCCCAAGAAAATTTTTTTAAAGAGTTACTTATTTTTGTTTGAAAGGCATATTTTTTTAAAAAGATTTACTTATTTATTGGAAAGTCAGATATACAGAGAGAAGGAGAGACAAAGAGGAAGATCTTCTGTCCGATGATTCACTCCCCAAGTGAGCACAACGGCCGGTGCTATGCCGATCAGAAGCCAGGATCCAGGAACTTCTCTGGGTCTCCCACACGGGTGCAGCTTTGGGCCGTCCTCCCCTGCTCTCCCAGGCCACAAGCAGGAAGCTGGATGGGAAGTGGGAAGCCAGGATGTAAACTGGCTCCCATATGGGATGCCAGCCCACAGGGTGCAAGATTAGCCTGATGTGCCACTATGCTGGACCCCACCAATAAGTCTTTTTTTTTAAGATTTATTTATTTTTATTATAAAATCAGATATACAGAGAGGAGGAGAGACAGAGAGGAAGATCTTCATCCGCTGATTCACTCTCCAAGTGGCTGCAACAGCTGATCTAAACCCAGGAGCCTGAAGCCTCTTCCAGGTCTCCCACATGGGTGCAGAGTCCCAAGGCTTTGGGCCGTCCTCGGCTGCTTTCCCAGGGCACAAGCAGGGAGCTGGATGGGAATTAGGGCTGCCAGGATTAGAACCGGGGCCCATATGGGATCCCAGCACGTGCAAGGAGAGGACTTTAACCACTATGTCACGCTGCACTAGGCCCATCCCACTAATAACTCGTTAAAAAGAAAAGCAGAGGCTCACACAGACTCCATAAGTGACGAAGTTGCACAAATGTGGCCACTCTAGCAAAAAGAAAGAAAAAAAAAAGGTTGATGCATACCACAAAGCACCATCGAACTGCAAATCTTCAACTGTTTTTATTAAGGGACGTTCTGATATCTTTATAATTTTCTCCCATGTGGGTTAACCCTTGCCAAAGGCTGACTACTTTTGGATTTTTCTGTCATTTCTGCCAATGTTTTCTTTATTCCGTAAGCCACTTAGAGCTATTTGCAACACATGCACCTAATTCCTGCAAAGTAACGATGCATAATAACCTTGTAACAAACCCAGGGATCAACGGACTGGTCACAAAGGAGAGCACTTCAGGATTTATGCAGCTCAGTAATAACACTCCGTGGGCCACGCGGTCACATGGCCGAAGGGACTCACAGCGGTTCTGTTTCTAGCCCTTGTGTGGGATCGAACCACCTAAGGGTGCCTGGGGACACTGGAAGAGCCAGGAGAATTCAGCAGAAGCCTTAGTATCGCCTACCGGCTGCTTTGCCATTTCGCCTTCGGTGGAGAATGGTTGCGCGGTGCCTTTGATGCGGCTGCCAGGAATTAATTATTGTCAAGGGCTGCTTATTTCCAGCGGATTAATAATAATAATAGTTATAATTGTGTAAAGATTTTTTTTAAGGGTGAGAGAAAATGTAATTGACTTTAAAAAAAAAAAAAGTCTTTTCTCAAATCCCGTGAGGGACGGGCCCTGGAAGGACCGGTGGACGTGAAGGCCGGACAGTGCGTTAGGGAGCGCAGGTTTGAGACACCCGCGTGCCGTGAGAAAAAGCACTGAGCCAACCCCTCCGCCGCTCCTCCTGACGGGGAGCCAGCTCCTCGAGTTCTCTAGGCTTCTAGAAGGAAAGGAGCCCAAAGAACAAAGGCCGAAACTGCTTTGGAATGCATCCCTGCTGGGACTTTGTTTGGGGTTGCTAACAAGCACCCCTGCTCTCACCATGGGGGTTGCTCCGGTGATGACCTTGTGGGCCTCCCTCCGAATCCCTGCAGAGAACGGGGGCAGGCTGGTGGGAGAGGTCTCACACGAATTCCAGGGACTTTTCCTTCCCCCAGTTCCGCTCGTGCTTTACCTGGTCTCGCCCACAAGGCAGGCTGCGCACCAAGAGACTCGTCATATCCCCGGCGGCCTCTAGGCGGCAGCTGACTGCCTCGCGAAAGAGGAGCTCTGAGATGGAGCAACATTCGTTCTAAATAGTTAACATTATGTCTTCATCTCTATGCAGATCCATTCTTCCCTTCTCCCAGCCTTCCTTCCCTCCACCTGCTCGCACCAGATACTGAGAACATCTCAAATTTAGAAATGTATGTATGTGAAAGGCAAAGCAATAGAGAGAGAGACACACAGAGAGATCTGCTAGTTCACTCCCCAGATGACCACAGCTGTCAGTGCTGGGTCAGTCCAGAGCCAGTAGCTGGGGGCTTCATCCAAATGGGTGGCAGGAATTCAAACCTTTGGGCCATTTTCTACTGCTTTTCCTAGGCCACTAACCAGGAGCTGGACCGGAAGTGGAACAGGTGAACTGGTGCCCATTTGGCTGATATGAAGCTGGGTGCCAGGAACTCCTTCTGGATCTCCCACAGAGGCCCAAAGCCTGAGGTTACCCTCCACTACTTTCCCAGGCCATTAACAGGGAGCTGAATCAGAACAGGAGCAGCCAGGACTCGAACCAGTGGGCATATGGGATGCTAGTGTCACAGGTGGTGACTGTATCCACGGAGCCACAGTACCAGCCTCACCAGTTCAGTCATGTTTGCTGGCAGAACTTTTCCCATCTGTCCCTGACATGAGCCATCACCTTCTTCAGACCTTGCTTGGTTTCCTGCAACCAAGCAGCCACCAAGCCTCGCTGACCCTTCTCCCTGTGTGTAGAACATGATTGATGGGGAATGGCCCGGGCTCCCCGCTCCACCCGGCTCTGTTGCAGGTCTCATACACTGCTTTGAGGAACAGGCTCCCTATGGAAGGCCAGCCCTTCAACCGGGTCACAGGGTCCTCCCCCAGTCCCCCTGCCACACACTTGCCCTGGGACACCAGCCATTTAGTCAACCGTCTGCTCCTCCGTTCTGCGTCTCCCCATCTCTGTTTGGGCTCCCTGGCGACGGGCAAGAACATGGCACCCTCGCTTCATTCCACTTCGCTTCAAGCTCCCTCTGAAAGCAAAAGCGGAGAGCTGTCATGGCTCTCGCCTGCTCCACGACCTCTCTTCGATTCTCTGTCAGGCCCGCTCCTTTCCGCCCAGGGTGCACACCACTTCAGTGAGCTCCGCCAGTCCCCAGGGTCGGTTCTAAGTATTTGACCCATCCGCAGCAGCAGTCAGCTGGCCGGCCGGCTTCCTTCCCCCTGGTTTCCTTCTGGCTCTCTGGCCGCTGCTTGCCGGGGGGCTTCTCAGACAGTGCTGCATGGACCACTCCTCTCCCTTTGTTTTCTCACGAGCTTTGAGTGGTCTCAGGCTCTGAGCTTTGCCCTGGACTCCTAACTTCTTGGTGTCTCCCCAGGAAGTCTGGCGGACACCAATCATGGTATATCCCCAACAGCTGCCACCCAACGGACCGGCTCCCTGGCACGGCTCACCCCCGGGGGTCTGCCAGCTTGGCCCTTGTTCTCTTTCATTCTCTTGGTTTTGGGGGCTCCGATCACGGGGATCTGATCTGACACCTTCTCCTCACTCACATTCTACGGCCATCATCTGTCGCACATGTTCCCTTTTCTCCCAAAGACAACTATCCTGCCACCTGCTCCACCCCGCACCGTGCCGCTGCTCTTGAGTGCAAGCCGTCCCATCGCTCATCTGGACGATGGCAGTGGCCTCCCAGCAAGTGGCCCGGTTTTGTACTTACGCCTGCACTCATGTCTGTGCCAGACTCACCAGGGACCCAGAAAGTACAGGGTGCCTTGGCCGGCAAGCAGTGTGCTCACGATTTTCTTGCTTGCTACAGAGAAACATTGCAAAGAGCTGAAAACACTGCCATATGAGAAAAGCAACCGAGGAAAGTGAGATAATGGAGCAACAAACAATTGCTACTAATAAATAGGTAGAAAATGCCACATTGAAAAAACGTTCAGGTGAGCATTTTGTGAAAGAGTGAGTAGCAGATCCTTTGTGCCTCACAGAGAGGTCTTTCAGGGCTGGCACGGCAGCGCAGCAAGCTAATCTTCCAAGCACTTGGAGCATCTGCCACTGCTTTCCTGCTCGCATGACAGGAAGCTGTTTCTGAAGTAACTGGGACTCAACCAGAGCTCCAAACAGGACACCGGTGTTGCAAGCAGAAGAGTAACCCACTGTACCACAACGCTGGCCCCAATTACCATTTTAATGATTACTCTTAGGAGCAGGTTTAAGTGAATTATCAACTCGAAAAATCACCCTTGGATACACGCTACAAGACTATAAAATATGTTGAACAAAACCAAAATACAGGGGGTCCGTCAAAGGGAGTAGGGCTAGATCCTCGCCTTGCATGTGCTGGGATCCCATAAGGGCACCGGTTCACGTCCTGGCTGCTCCACTTTTCATCCAACTCTGCCTGTGATCTGGGAAAGTATTAGAGAATGGTCTAGGATCTCAGGCCCTTGTCCAACTGGGAGGCCAACAAGAGGCTCCTGGCTCCTGGCTTTGGATCAGCTCAACCGATCTTTGCAGCCATTTGGGAAGTGAACCAGTGGATGGAAGATCTCTCCTCTCTCTCTGTAAAATCTGCCTTTCAAATGAAAATAAATAAATCTTTTGTAAAAAGTAGAAGCTGGAATACATCTATACATGGATGTGTGTGTGTATAGGCTGTATCATCTATGATGACATAATTTTAGTGAAAAAAATCCCAGTCTGTAAAGACATTTGGGCATAAAGATTCCTTAACAAAGCCGGGAACAAGAGGGGAGTCCCAGCCTTGCTTACAGCTGTGGCTGTTAACCCTGGTCAGTGATGCGTGCGCTGCCTGCCCGTGTACTTACAGGCCAGTCTGTGGGCGTGACTGTTTTACAAGCTCCCATCTGGACGTCTACAGCCGCTCCCCAGGAAAGCACCTGGAAGCAGCCAGTGGCTAGACCACGTGACTCCCGCGGAGTGCTGCTGCCCTGCTCCCCAGCCGTGAGGCTTGCTGAGTGTTCACAAAAACTGCTCTTCAGAGTGGAAGGGACCTCAGGGAATGTCAGAGCTTACCGGGCTCCGAGCCCTCTTCTGCCAAGTTTCTTTTCTGCCTTACTGCATAGGGTAATTCTGTTTGTGTTCCGTGATGAGGTTATACCTTCAAGAAACCATCCATGCATGCTATGCAAGGAATCTCTAACTATGAGGATAACAGGATAAAAACAGCAACAAACATAAGTAGGAAGAGAATTGCAGGGGTCAGCACTGTGGCTTGTGGGGACCGCTGGACCCATGTGGGAGACCTGGAAGAATCTCCTGACTACAGCCTGACCCAGCCCTGGCCATGGTGACCCGTGGGGAACCAGCCAATGAAGGACATCTCTCCATCCCTTCCTTTCTCTGTAACTCTGCCTTTCATACTGATAAATCATTTTAACAAAAAATTACAGGCATGCTCAATCCCCCAGACATTACTCCCTGTACAAAGAAGATTAGCATTCAAGAAGAGTACTTAAGTGTGTAACGAAACATCAGATTGGGAATTTGAGCGAGATACCAAAATAGAATAATGATCATCACACCCTGCCAAATTTTGAGTCAAGTCTAGATGAAACTGTGCAGGGCAGGCAGTCACAAACACGCCCTCCCAGTGGAGACACAGGGTGATGTGGCGCCTCCCCAACAAGGCACCACTCAACCTGGGAGTGGACCTGGGGAAAAGTTCTGGATGAGAGGAGTTCCGAGGAAACTGCCCAGAGAGCTGCTCTGTGTCCCCAGAGGCTGTGAGATGCTCAGACACCTGGGGGAAGGGAGCAGGGATGACAAAAGCAGGGCTGGAAAGGACTTATATTCCGGCGAGTCCAAGGAAATACTAAGCATATAATAGGAGCAGGTATCTTCGGGCAAAGAGACAAAGTAAGGTTATCTGGCTTTGAGAGCTATAATGGGGGCTTTATTTATTTATTTATTTGAAAGGCAGTGTTAGAGAGATTCCGCCTATTGATTCATTCCCCCCAATGGCCAGCATGACCAAGGAGTGGGCCAGGCTGAAGCCAGACTGTTAGGAAACAGACACAGAATAGAGAAAGATGGGGCAGGAATTCACAGCCAAATCGAATTTGTTATCAAAGAAAAAAAAGAAAAAAATAAATCCGCAGCGGCTGAAGTGGAAGTGTGGCAAGAGCCCAGTCCTTCAGCAGACTGAGCTTTCTCTCATCTGGGGTCTCGGTGCTGGTCCCAAAGATGGGGAAATTCCAAGAACATGGAGGAGCAGGTGGAGATGGGTCTGGCTTTTCCGGAAGTGTGAGATGGCAGCTTTCCAGGTAGGTGGAGATGGGGCTTTTCCAGGGCTGGAGTGGCCCGCTTTCCCATTTCACCCTGGATAGTCTTACTCCCTGGGGGGAATGTACCACAGAGTGAAGTTGGGGGCAGGTTCGACTGATCTTTGCAATGCAGTGAAGTTCCTGGTGGGAGAGTCCCTGTTTACTAAGCCAAGGGCATAAGACACAAACCTATGTCCTCATTCCCATCAAGATCTACCATGTGAGTGCAGGGACCAATGCACGTGGGCCGTCTGCCACTGGGTTCTCTTTGCATGCTTTAAAACACCAGGATTCCCCAACCACGGTGGTCATTTGGGGAATAAACCAGCAGATGGAAAATCTTTCTGTCTCTCCTCTTCTCTGTAAATATGCCTTTCCAATTAAGAAAATAATTTTTTTTTTCTAATGATAGAAACATTAGTATCCTTTGGACATTTGTTCACCTGGCTGAGGAACAGCCATCCATCCCTCAAGATTTGCATCCCCTAAGGTCCATCCTTTAAGCTGTCCTGGCAATAACTCTTTTTACCATCTTCCCTCTGCAAACAATATTTTCGCTTGAACGAACTCTCCCAAAACTAAATCTGATTCATTTCTAAATACAGTGCACCAGGGCGTGTCTTCTAAGTGTAATTAACACTTAGGCCACAAGAGGGCAACATGCAACTTGTGTGCACACCCTGTGTAACTAGATTGCACTACAGAATCACTTTCAGTGGCTGTTTATTCGTATGTTATGTTTACATGCTTGAATTAATTTTACTCCATAAATCCAGAATAATTGAGAACAGGAGAGTTTCATTCTTAAACATGTCCTCTCAGGCTCTAAGTAGTTAAGTTCAAACTAAGCATCATTATTTTGCTGTCTAACATCTTGTGTGAGTCATTGGCTTGCAGGCAGTCATTTCCTGCACGGCCTGAAGACGCCTTCAAGCTCCAAATTACCCTGCATTTCTAGTTCTCGTTGTGTCTCCTGCAGGCCATCAAGTTCATGGGTTTTATTATAGACTTGCAAATTAGCAGAAAAAAAATTTACTAGTCCATAAAGCTGTTATCAGCTCCATCTTGCAACTGGGGGCAGATCAGTAATGAAATAGCTGAAAGCACTATTATTCATAACTTACTCAGCTATAAAGCTAGTGATTGTGCAAGTAATTTCTAGCTTGTGTCTGTCTCCTTGCAAAACGTGTACATGGCTAGCATATGGGATAGTGCATCCGGCCAGATAAACCCGGCGCCAGGTGCCAGGGTAATCTGTGCTGTGTGTGCCAACGATGAGACATCAGTCTGATTTCACTGATTTAACGAGTCACCCTGTCTGAGTGTCTATGCTCCTCCAACCCCCAAGTTCATGTATTAAGATCCAAACCGGCCGGGGTGACGGCATTAGCAGGTGAGGTCGTTGGGAAGTGATTGGATCTTGGGGGCCATTTCCCTCACGTGCAGGGTTTGTGCTCTCAGCAAAGAGGACATTCCCGGGACTTCTGGCCCTCCGTGTCTACGCCGTTCTGTGCCAGCCACGGTAACGTTGCTTTTGCACCTCAGGACCTATGCCATTCTGTGCCAGCCACAGGAATGTTGCTCTGTCCCTCCAGGTCTGTGCTGCTCTTGCCAGCCGCAGGAACGAAAACCCCGGCCCTTGAGAATGCCTGCTGGCAAGGACAGCGCTGGAACATGCAGCGGCCTCCACTCCAGGTGCCCAGTGGGGGAGAGGGGTGGGGGACCAGGCTCCCCACCTCTGGCCTGAGACGGACATGGCCGTGCTTCTGTTAGTGGTGAGCCTGTCCAGGTGGCCATCGCCCAAGCTCCTTCAGTTCTGACTGGCGTTCTGAGTCAGCCTCCAGGTGGCTTAGGGCTCAGGTCCTTCCCCTGGTGTCTGAGGAACACCTGCACCCCCAGAAGTGAAACTCGACATCCACAAAGTGACCTCGCAGCAGGACTGCTCAGAATCCTCAATGGGCCAACACGTACCTCCCAAAGGAAGATATTCTTTACCACAAAAGGTCTATTTTTTGAAACACTGTCATATAGACCCTCCGTGTTGAGTTGCACACATGGGCGTGAACTTTTTCTAATCATCTAATACGGATCAGTTATTTAGAACAACAAATCACCCTTCTTCCTTAAACACAGTTGTATTTAATCACACGGGACAACCTCTGAGGAGCGCCTCTGGGCTTCTTGGAGGGAGCCGGAGGGGACGCTAGTCCAGCGACACACGGCGACTTATGTGTACCACTTCCCAGCAAAGACCACAAAGGACACCCTTCATCCAGAGTGACCTTGATTTTCACAAGCTCTGGGTGCGTTCTAGGTTGTCCCCTGGCAAGAACCCCAACTTCTCAGAGACCTATTTAGAGGTGGCTGGGCCTGGGAGTTGTGACAAATGAACAAGCGAAGGGATTTGCCTTTCTAAAGTCTTAGGTAGACTGGAGACACACAGCAAGTGTCCCTTCTTACTGACCTACACGACACTGCCCTTCCCTAAATCAAAAGCTAGACCACTTCCCCCACCAGAGATCAAGACAAGCAAATGACCTTAAAGAGGATAAATTGATTAAAACGGAAGGGGAGCATTTTGTAGGCAAATACAATCCCAGGACAACCTGAAATAGCAGGTGAGGCGGTGTTGTCACCGGTACCTCACGGGGTAGGAGTTGCTATGGCAACGCATGGGCCCCAGGGTGTCAGGAAGCATTTTGGCTGCTTTCTCTGTGCAGGCTGGGCACTGCCTCTACTCATCTACAGACTTGCCTGAGCCCTCCTGGTCCTAACACATCCTGTGTAGCCTCCCTGTGCTTAGGTGATGAGCGTGTTAGTCACGGGTTGAACTTGACCTTGAGGGTGGTGATGAGTGAATGACGAGAGTCCTTGGGGGCATATCCAGGGAGGGGAACCAGGCAGGAAAGATCTTCCCAGTTCCAGATTACCCCTCAGGGCTCAAAAACCGAGAGCAGGTGACTCAATCTGCAGTCACTTTCTCTCACAGGATCTAGGCAAACTGCCAACATCTGGCACCTACAGAAGCTTCCTCTAGCATGTCTGGTGTGAGCATCTATGGGTCCCGGAGGTGATGTGCAGGGCTCGCGCCTGGACCCGTCTCAAGAGACCCAAGTCTGACTTCAAGACCGAAAGTCAGAAGCTGTGAGGGGTGGGCATTCAGGAGGGCAGTGAACCCGTCGCTTGGAACACCTGCAGCCCATAGCAGAATGCCCTGGGTCCAAGCTCTGGAATCCAGCTCGCTGCTGGTGTGCACCCTGGGCACCCTGGGGCCCAGCCACACCCAGGTGGGTGACCTGGATGGAGCTCCGGACAACTGGCTGTGGCCTGGCCCAGCCCTGGTTGCTGTGGGTATTTAGGGAATGGACCAGTGGATGGGAGCTCTATGTCCATCTCCCAGATTAAAAATATAAATAAGTAAATAAATAAAATGAGACACCGAAGAAAGAAAGAAAGAACAGAAAAACAAACAGCCCTGTCTCCGCAGAGACCTCCGGAGGCGCACACCCGCTCAGGACACTCCACGGCCGGGGTGAAACTCTGTACTCTTCCAAGTGCAGAAGAAAACAACGATTGTCTACAACCTCGGTGGGGGGGAAAAAAAACCCTGTATAAATAGCCAGCAGCTGTTGGTCAGCCTTTGCTTTTCAAAGCAAAAGCCAATCACAGAAAAAACACACTCTGTGACTACGGAGCCGGACTTGGCTGCAACTGATTTCCACCCAACCCACCCCGAGGCTCTGGCCTATTTGGGGGCTGGTTTTCTCCCAGAGGAACAGAGCAAACTACATTCTTCCATATGAGGCTGGCTGCAGATCCAGGGGAGGGGGCTGGGCCCAACAGGCTGCCCCAGGCACTGGACACATACTTGCATCTCAATATTAAAAGCAGAAGCCGTACCACCCCCTCCATGCTCACCCTGAAAGGCCAACACAGGGCCGGTGCCTGGCTGGCTGGGGGCGTCTCTCTGGGAGACGGCTGTGCGATTCAGCCCCTTGGCTGCAGCGATCTGCAAAAGGAGCAGGTAGCACAGTCCATTTGCAAACGGCACCAGACGATAAGACTCGGAGGACTCTAATGAGTACCCATCTTGTAAACACAGAGATTATGGGCGCTTTCGACATGGATATGTGGATGAAAAATGACTGAGTCCTATCATTACAGGAAGCCAGAGGGGAAAATGCACGGTGAGGTGGGGCCCTTTCTGTAAACACACTCAGGGCTGAGCCTCTCAGAGCCTCCCCCAAAGCGCTGCTGCTACTGCTTTCTCCCCCTCTGAGTACCAGCTCCTGTCCCTTAAAGGAAATCTTACACTCATTTAGCTCTGTGCCTAGCCCTAGCCTTTTAACTATATACAAATATCAAGGCACATAGACACAGTTTGGGGAGACAGCTTTGAAATGCTCTCTTGTTTCCTGTATCTTTTTAAAAATTTTTATTTATGGAACCCTGCATGGTAGCCTAGCATGAGGTCGGCCCAAAGCCTTGGACCCTGCACCCATGTGGGAGACTTAGAAGAGGCTCTGGGCACCTGGCTTTGGATTGGTGCAGCTCTAGCCATTGCAGCTGCATGGGGAATAAATCTATGGATGGAAGATCTTCCTCTCTGTCTCTCCTCCTCTCTGTATATCTGACTTTCCAAAAAAAAAAAAAAGTTTTTAAATAAATCTTTAAAATTGTTATTTAGGGCCCGGCGCGGTGGCGCAAGTGGTTAAAGGTCCTCTCCTTGCACGCCTGGGATCCCATATGGGCGCCGGTTCTAATCCCGGCAGCCCCGCTTCCCTTCCAGCTCCCTGCCTGTGGCCCGGGAAGGCCGTCGAGGACGGCTCAAAGCTTTGGGACCCTGCACCCGCGTGGGAGACCCGGAAGAGGCTTCTGGCTTCGGATCGGCATAGTATCGGCCCGTTGCGCTCACTTGGGAAGTGAATCATCGGACAGAAGATCTTCCTCTCTGTCTCTCCTCTCTGTATATCCGCCTTTCCAATGAAAAAAATAATAAAAATAAATCTTTTTTAAAAAGTTGTTATTTATTTATTTTTATCTGCAAGGTAGATTTACAGAGAAGGAGAGAAAAAAAGCAGAGGTCTTCCATCTGTTGGTTCACTCCCCCAAACAGCTGCAATGGTCAGAGTTGGGCTGGTCCTAAGCCAGGAGCCTGGAGCCTCTTATGGGGCTCCCACACAGGTGCAGGGTCCCAGAACTTAGGCCATCTCCCAGGCACATTTAGCAGGGAGCTGGAGTGGAGCAGCTGGGACTTGAACTGGCACCCAGGTGAAATGCCTGCACTGCAGGTGGAGGCTAAACTTATTGCTCCATGGCCTTGAGTACTAGCACAGCACCTGGGTTCCAGTCATGGCTCTGCTGGCAATTCCAGCTTCCTGTTAATGTGTACCCCAGGAGGCAACAGGCGAGCTCTCAAGTGCCTAACATGCCAGTGGGAGACTCAGATGAAGTTCCTGGCTCCTGACTTCATTCTGGCCCAGCCCAGAATGAAGGATCAAGGGTTAGGGGAAAGTGGGTGAAAGCATCGTTTCCAAATTTCCTTTTTCTTCCTCCTGTATCTGGGGGAAAAGGGGTGATAAGGAGAGAAGCCGCATCCAGCTCCTAATCACCTCAGTACCTGGAGATGGAGAACAACCACCTGACGTCGTGCCAGGGTCCCCTTTGTGAAGCATGCTCTGAGGGTTATGCTCAAGTGGTTTTGATAGCTTGATAGTTCTGAAATGCTGTCAATTTCCCCGTTCCAAGGATAAAGAAATCTCTGGCTGATATAGTCCACCTTAGAATCTCCATTCACCCAGATGCTCACTGTCATCTCTGAGTTGGGGAAGTAGTCCAATTTTCTCTGTCCTTCTCTCTCTGATATAAAGACATCATCAAAAAATTTAAAAACCCAGAACCATGAATTGAAACCCACGCAGGAGGTGGTAAGTACAGGACAATATCAAGCACCAAGCCCTAGGCCCAAAGTCAAGTCTCACTTTCAGCCCGGACCCTTGGAAAGGACTACATCAACCCTGTGGTCTCTGGAAGGAGTGAGAAACTTCTGGAGTAAACACCTGTAGGTCAGGCCCTCAGCACTTCCACAGCTCAAGCAACATGATTCAGAAAACAAAGACTACCAAGCGGCCAGGGAATAGGCTGTCACAGAGAGCAGGAAGCAGACAAAGCCATGGCTGGTCCTCCCAGGATTTGTTGCTGGAAATGTCAGATGTATACGACAAAGTTTTGTAAGCAAACTATTTAAAGAAACCCAAGATGGAGGATAAAGCTTTTAAAAAAAATCTACACCACCCATATTGTATTAGACTGCTGAATACTGAACAACAAAGCCATCTCAGAAGCAAGAAGCAGGAAAAAAAAAATCACCTACAGTGCCACATCAGCCAGCCTATCAGCTTCCTTTGCGCAACTTCACCCAGGATGCTGTGGGCTGTATCCTCAACGTGATATGGGAATGTGACAGGACCGCATGTAGTGCAAGTTTGGTTTTTAGTAAAGATTTCTTTTTATTCATTTGAAAGGCAAAGTTACAGAGAAGAGGAGCGATAGAGAGCTTCCATTTACTGATTCCCTCCGCAAATGGCCACAGTGCCCAGGGCTGGACCAGGTCAAAGCCAGGATCCTCTTCCAGGTCTCCCATGTGGACACAGGGTCTATTGACTTAGTCCATCCTCTGCTGTTCTTCCAGGCACATTAGCAGGGAGCAGAAAGGAAGTAGATCAGCTAGGACTTGAACCATGCTCATATGGGATGCTGGTACTGCCGGCGACAACTTTCCCTGTTATGCCATAGCACTAGTTTATCCCTCTAGTTTACCTCAAAGAGTAAGTTGAAAACAGAAGCTCCTCAATGAGCAACATGAAGGCTGTTATGCCTGCGCTGCTTTCTGGGTATCTCATCAGGAGCGTTTGTGTGTGAAAAGTCAACTTAAATCCGAGGTTAACCTTTACAGAGTGGAGCAAAGGGCACTGTTGGTGTGCCCCGATTCTAGGAATTCAACAAACAATTGAGTTATTACTGGTTTCAGATGCCAGCAAGCAGTAATCACACTAAGCTGCCCACTCTCAATTACTCAGCATTGTCTGCTTTTATGGCTGGTCTTGAGAACTGAAATGTTTTCCTAGTATATACTGTGTCGTTTCCACGTGCTCGGGATGACTAACGCATTCGTCAGAGGTTACAACACGAGAGACCTGATGTCTGGACAGAACCTGCCTCCCCAGCCCTGCCTTGCTCACTCCGACCAATTCTTCCCCCAGCCTTCAACCTCTGAGACTGCTTCTGCTCCTGGCATGTGATCCCGGGCCTCATTGCTCAGACTTGTGGCTCTGGAAGTCCTTCACTTAGTAAAAATCTTCATAGACTGTCCCTCTGTGGATTGCCTGGGATGTCTTACCACTTTTGGTATCATTTCTTGTTCATCAGTAGGAAAGTGTGTGAGCCCCGCTGTTAGAGAAGTGAGAAAGAGGAGCCAGGAGGCAAGTGACACAGCTGTGCTTGGGGTACTGGGAAAATATATGAACCAAGCCTAGCCCAGCAATTTTAGCATACGAAGAAAGTTGGATATCATCTTTTCATGCCTGATGTTACATGCAAGGTGCCCCCCACCCACCATGATAGAGCAAATAAACAGGATGAATTTGGGGTTGAGAGGGCACCAGGTCATGACCAGGGCTGCTGGTCATACATTCTAGGTCAAGAGTCCTGGATTTGCCGACCAGAGATCCAAGTTAACGTAGAAAGCCTAAACTGCTGATTGACAGGGTCTGGGGCAGGCCCTCTCCCATCTCAGGGACGGTATCTTTTCTGTTGGTCCTTGCTAGCCTGCACAGGGTCTCAGAGGATACATGTCTCTGTCGGCCCCACAACAGGCTGGACCAGGGACATGTGGAAGATGGCCCCTGAATCTCTACCTGCTGCCTGGTGGGCATGGCCAACATCCTACCTGCCAGCTGTGTTTTGGAGGGTCTGAAGGGATAAATGTGCCTTCTAGTCAATTCAGGGCAGTTGTTGGGTGGGAGGACTGATGAGAGATTACCCCCACCTTCCCCCCTTAGTCTATATAAGCTTGTGCTTGCATTACAATAAATGGACATGCTCAACCAGACTGTCTCTGGTGGTTCTTGTGGCCACAGAACACCATCACCCCACACCCTCAGTGGTTTCAGGGGCCTGCTGGCAGGAAAATCCCCGAGAGAGATAAACAACTGTTTCAGATAAAAGAGATTGCAGAAACCTTGAGTAGTACATTGCCAATCCTGTAACAACAATGTAGGGCTCAATCAAAAAAAACACGGGCTCCAAGCTACTTACCAAGTATGTAACCTTGGATGACTGACCTCCCCTCTCTGTGCCTTAAATCCCCCATCTGTGAAGCATGGGGAAACACTCATAGGTAATTGGGAGGATTGCTGAGTGGATGAGAAGTTGGTACAAGACTGTGGCTAGCACTTGCTCAGCACTCCGTATGCTAGGTACTGTTCCGATGTCAAATTGGCAATGCCCCAGGTACACCCAGGCCCCTCCCAGGTCTCCTTCCCCTCTCCTTCCTCACACCACTCCCCTGGGTCCCACATGCCCATAGGTTTGTGCTGTGTACCCCACTGGCACCACTGCCCAGGCTGGACCAAATGAGCCCCGCCCACCCCACATCCCTGTTCCTCCCACCCTCTTGCCCCATTATTGATCTCAGCAGCTTGGGGCCTGGTAGTGCCAGTGGAGGCCTTGGAAAGCAAACAACCCAAACACACAGGCTCGTCTTTGTTGTGGCCGAGCCAGGCATGGAGAGGGCACAGCAGCAGGCCTTTCTCTCCACATGGTGACAGAATCCAGCTGTGGGGAACGGGCTCTGAGCAAGGTCTGCCTTTCAGACATTCCCCTACTAAACAGGGGTGCTGGAGTTCCCACAGAGCATCTTACCCTGTGCCACCTGAGGAATGAGCTCTCCTCTCCAAACACCCCCTGAGGGTGGAGAGCTTGGCCACGGCTGGGACAGTGTGTTCCAGAGGGTTTGATGGCCTTGTGTTCCATTGACAATGGCTGCCCACTGACAGCAGGCTTCACACAGCTCAGGACATAAGCCAGCCCCTTCTGGCATGTGCCAGAGGCCTGCCCTGGAGACCTTGGGAGTGCAGGGGCACAGGTTGTTGTCAGAAGTTCTTCTGTGCAACAGTTTCTCAACAACTTTTTAATTGCTCAGGCAATCTTGCAATGAGGAAAAGCTTCACATGGCATATGTTAAAAAAAGGGGGGGGGAATTTTCGTGTATAGAAATAAAAGCAGGATCAGTTCCCTGCTAGGGGCAGCTGTGTGCACATGACTGGCCATGTGTGTGGAAGCTACCAAGAGTGTGCACCATCTCTCCTGCCCCAAGCACTGCATCACTCTCACCCATGAACTGGTCCATCCACAGCACAGAGCAGGGAGCAGAGGGCGAGTGTTAGCATGTGGAGTTCAGCACAGGCTTGTGTGCACAGGTGTGGGCAGGCAGTGGGAAAGGCAAGCCCAGATCAGTCAGCGTGTGGGGATGTAGTCCTGGGCATGGCTAGCTCCTTAGCCGGAGGAGCCATGGGGATGAATGGTTTCCAGACACAGAGAGAAAGGTCTGGGACTCAGCTGGCCAGTGCAGGAGAATGCATGCCCCTGCTGCTCCTGGCCTCAGTTCTCCCACCTGCACAGCTCCCTGCTACTGGATTCCAACTGGAGCCACAGGGCAATGGGCCTGCGGGTGGCACTGTGCAGGTCAGCCGCCAGGCTCCAGCAGGGCTGAGATGGATCTGAAAGAGCCAGAGGTTGCATCCAGTGTACACACACACTAAACCTGGAAGTAACCCACATGGTGCAGGTACATGGATCCCAAGGATTTGTCATCCTCTGCTGCTTTTTGAGGTCATAAACAGGGAGCTGGACAGGAAGTATATGGAGTATTTTTTAAAGTTTGTGGGAAAATGCAACTAAAAGACAAGCTTGTTTTGATACCAAAAAAAAAAAAAAACCAAACAAACAAAAAAAACCATACCTTGAATCTATCCATCAATTTTTTTCCCTGATGCTTATTTTCCTCAACAGCCTGAAGATCCCTGGCCCATCTGCTCATACACATGGCACTGTATTGGAAACAGGTGAAAGATGTATGGATACCAGGGACAGTGCTGTGGCCCAGAAAACTCTCATAGGGAGGGCTCCGCAGTCTGAGACAGGTAGATGGGGCTTCCTGGAGGTTAGCAGAGCTGAGTCTCCATGGGCTGCATGCCTACGTGAGTGGCAAAGGAGCAGCCTGACCAAGAGCCTGCAGACAGAGATGCACCAGCTCCATGAGGCCATAAGTCAGAGGGCTCAGGAAAACAGGCTCCCAGGCTCATGGGCCATGGCCCAGGCCTGTGGGATGCATTCCGTGTGTAATGGACAGACACCAGGATCCAGGGAAGTGAACAGCTGTGATCAGAGGGATGAAGGAGGAGTCCCAGCAAGAAGGATGAAGGGACAGGAATTGTGGAAGAAGCAGGTACATGGCGTCTTGAGGATAGGGGCCAGCAGGGGTGCCAGGGGAAAGTTGGGGTCTCCACCTCTGGTTTCCACAGACACAATAGCTATGAGGGGAGCCACTTCCTCCCAGACTCCAGAAGTCTTCTCCCCTGCCTCTTGAGGTCCAGCTCCATCACAGGTCCCCTTGTCACCAGGCACAGGTGCCAGAGCAGGAGATGTGGCCTCCAGGGAAGAGGACCCTGAGAAGTCCCTGGAGACCACACTGACTCCCAGGCCACAGCCTCCAAAGTGGAGGAAGGATAGAGGAGGAGGACTGAGGGCTAAAATTTGTGGGGTTTTCAGGCAGGAAAGAGAAAAAAAAAAAAAAACATGACTCTTATCTGTATTCTGGCCCATCTTGCTTTTTTGAACCTAAAGTTTCTCTTAAAAAAAAAAACAGCTGTGGGCAATGGCCTAGGTTGCATTATACCTAGGAAAGTGTTACAGTGCTGGGAGAGAAGCAGCTAATAGCTGGTGGGCACCCTTGGCCTGGTTACCAAATCTGTGTCATCCATGCCAGTGTGCCAGCATAGTCATCTAGCCTAGCCTATTCCATTTTTCCCCCAAAAGATACGTGGGGGCTGCTGGGTCTGTGAACACTGGGGAAAGGGGCCCAATGGGGTCCAGGTCATCTGACCTGGGTCCTTTAGCCCACCTGTGCAGTAGTTGCAGGTTCTGTGTGCCCCAGAGGCGAGGGAGTCTAATGGGACCCAGGTCACCTGGCCTAGGTCCATAGGCCCATCTGCATGGCGCATGCTGGGTCATGAACCCCAGGGTTGGGGGCTCTGGTGGAATTGGCTTTGCCTAGCCTGGATCTTTTCGCCCATCTGTATGGTGGATGCAAGCCACATGAGCCACAGGGGCAGGGTTTCCTGTGGGACTGGATTCTCCTGGCTTGGGTCCTTAGGCTTGCCTACATGATAGGTGCCAGATCCATGAGCCCCATGGGTTTAAGGGTCCAGAGAGGCCCAGGTCATGCTGCCAAGGATACCAGTGGTGCCAGGCAAAGCCCACTAGCCTCTCAGGAGTGCTCTGATAGGGATCTGGAGGATGGCACAGGCGGGATTGTGCAGGTCATGAGGGTCTATATAATCGAGGACTAGTAGTCCGATTATACGGTGCATGTCTCATAATTGATCTCCTCAGTGGAAAGACGGAGAAATGGATGGATGGCAGGTACAGATGCACATGGAGGATATGGCAGCCTGGCAGGCACAGATGCACATGGAGGATATGGCAGCCTGGCAGGCACAGATGCACATGGAGGATATGGCAGCCTGGCAGGCACAGATGCACATGGAGGATATGGCAGCCTATTGGGGCCTACAGAGGACATCTCTTACCTTTACAGAGGAACAAGAGCAAAACAAATTGAACAACTACCCAAGCCAAACGATGACAGCCAAATCTGGGCAAATGGACACTCTAAGGTCGACTATGTTAGCCAATGGACATTGAAAGGGTTTCCTTATTCTTGCATTGGTGAGATTGATAGCATTTCAGAACTATCGAAACCACTTAGGCAGAACACTCAGAACATGCTCCATGTCGGGGACCCTAGGCTTATATCAGGTGGCTTTTTCCCATCCCTGGTACTGGGGCAGTTGGGAGGCTGGGTATGGCTTCTCCCCTTATCTCTCTCCTTTCCCCAGAAACAGCAAGAAGAAAAAGAAAATTTGGGAACCACCCACTTTCTCCTAATTCTCGATCCTTCCCACCCAGATCAACTATATAAACACCATCAAAAATAAAAATTAAAAAAAGAAAAATCATTTATTTATTTGACAGGCATTTTTAAATAAAGAAGATACAAAGAGAAAGAAATAGCACGAGAAAAGAGAGAGAGAAGATGAGAGATCTTTCACCTGCTGGTTCGCTCCCCAGATGGCCACAAGAGCTGGAATTGGACCACATGGAAGCCAGGAGCCCAGAGCTCCATCTGGATCTTCCACATGGATACAGGAGCCCAAGCACTTGGACCATCTTCCACTGCCTTCCCAGGCACTTACTTCATCAGGGAGCTGAATCAGAAGTGGAGTAGCTAGAGTTCTAACTGGCACCCATAGAGGGTGCTAGTACAATAGGTGGTGGCTTTATCCACTATGTGCCACACGCCAACCCTGAATTTCAAAGGACACTGTAATAGATAACTACAACACACATGGATGGCTCCTCCTCGGTGCAGACTGCAGTGTGTCTGCTGCTGAAGGCCGGACCTACCTCAGCCCTGAGCTCCCTGTCCCTCCGTCACCACCAGGGTGCCCTGTGGATACCTCCAAACCAGGAGCTCTGAAAGGATGCTCGGCCTCTTGCCTGGAAATCTGGCCTTCCTCCACTTTCCTCCTAGTCTGTACATCACCCCGAGTCGAGCTGGACAGAAAGCATGTGAACTCTGCCTCTGGAACTTCTTCTGTCTGTCCAGCCACTTCTCCCTTCCATGTGCTTTCCATTCTGACACTAACACCACCCTCGGGGATGGCAAAAAGACTTCCTACGGGTTCACCTGTCTCCACTCTCTATTTCTGTCCTAGTTCACACACTTCTAATAAGTTGTTGCTCCTAAAACATGGTTTAGTTGCAGCTGGCCAGTATGAGAAGAGAGCTGAGGTCGTTAGTTAAGCGTGAAGCCTTTGGGGCTCTTGCTGGGCTCGTGGCAATGTCCTGGTCCCAGAGTGCCATGAGCCCTGTGTTGCCGACAGAGGGATGTCTACTGCTGTGCACCTGGAGCTGAATGGGAAGCGGGGCTGTCGGGATAGAACCGGCACCCATATGGGATCCCGGGCGTTCAAGGCAGAGGACCTTAACCACTTGTGCCACCGTGCCGGGTCCAGTTTGGCTTTCTTGCTCCTTCAAGGGCTGACTGGGGTGAGGTCAAGGGCACTGACGTAACAGAAATGAGCCTTTCTCTAGCTCCTGCAGCTGCTGCCTCAAGCTGGGGTGGGGAATCTCCTTTGTCCCTCCTCACTCATGGGACCTATAAGCCAAGGCTAGGACAACAGAAAGCCACCCATGGCTGAGCTGGTGCATGGCTAAAGCACTTCCAGGAGTTCTCATTACTTTTCGTAGAGTCACACTTATATTGAGCATCATTTTCCTCTGCGGGTCTGCTGGGGACTAAGATTCCCAGCTTTCAGACACCTTTGGTCATTGTTTTGCATTCACATTTGGCACAATCCTTTCCCAGTTACAGTCATAGATATGGGGGCAGCACAATGGCTCAACTCACTAATCCTCTATCTGCAAGTGCTGGGATCCTTATGAGCACCAATTCACATCCCAGCTGCTCCACATCCCATCCATCTCCCTGCTTGTGGCCTGGGAAAGCAGCAGAGGATGGCCCAAAGCCTTCTAAACCTGCACCTGTGTGGAAGAAGCTCCTGGCTTCTGGCTTCAGATCAGCTTAGCTCCAGGTATTATAGCCACTTGAGGAGTGAACTAGCAGATAAAAGATCTTGCTCTCTCTCTACTTCTGTGTCTGTACTTCTGCCTTCCAACAGAAAAGTGAATCTTTTTTTTTTTTTTTGAGTCATAGATTGACAACCTAGGTTGAGCAGCTTGATCTAGATATCTGAACTTTGCACTGACATCATACTCCTAGTGGAAAATTCCACATCTGCCCTCAGGTGACTGGTCACTATCAAAACGAAGTTGTACCAGACAGGTAGCACTAAAATTACCTTCAGGCTATGTGCACAGGGTAGAGGAAATAGAAACAGGGTGTGTGTTTCGACTTGGGTCTTCTCCTCAGGCTGTCTTTTTGCACAGTGCACGAGAAATCATGCCAAATAAGTCTAGGATTATTCAGGATTCTGATAATCAAGCTTGTGATGGCAGTGCTCACTAGAAATTAGCAAATGACAAGCCAATATAGCAATACAGTCTGAATCAAAACCCCGAGAGGAACAAGTGGTTATTACCATAAAATCCATCTGTTAAACTGAAGACCTATGACCCAGCTTCCCCAACAATAGAAACTATCCTAAGAGATATGCAGTGAACAACCTGGCCACACATAGCTGCAAACATCTTACCTCTTCCACGCTTTTCTCCCCTTATTCCATTACTGCTAGGCCTCACCTCTCCTGGAATTCTGGAAAGTACACAAATCAGAAATACAAAGCACCTTAACATTAATATCTTCACTGGCTTGCCCAAGCAGTGAGCAGAAGGTGAGGAATATACAGGGGCCATGCCCAGTGGCTACCTGTCCTCAGAGTCTGTTCATGGGAAGCCAGAGAGCAAGCAGGTACTGGGGAGGCCAAGAAATGGAGTGCAAGAGCAACAGAAGCAAGCAACCAAGAAAGTAAGCACCTTCCTATCATGGGCCTTTATGGGGGCTTGCAAGGGGTGTGGTTATACAACAGTGTAATACCACCCCCTCTCAGGCTCCAGGGGATGATAGGTAAGCATCCCAGGTGGGCAGAAAAGACTACATTGATGGGGAGGTGTGACTTTGAAGCTCGTGACCCTGAACTAGATAGCTAGGACCACAACAACCTTAGTGTGCATACGCCACTATCCAGATAAGAGACACTTCCTCCAGCCTGGCATCCCACTGGCTGTGTGCCTTCTAAGACCCCTCAGCTAGTACTCCACTCATGACATAATTTGCTTCCCTCCGGCCAATTTAAGACCCTCTTTTTATCACTGATTTCCAACAGTTTGATTATAATGGGCCTTGCCATAATTTCTACCATGTTTTGTTGGATTTTAAAATCAATGGATTTTAACTCATATTGTAAAAGTATTCTCAAGCATTGTTCTGGAACACAGGTAAATGACTTGAAATTATTTGATCCTTTCAAGGCCTTCTTTATAGGTGAGGAGGGAGGTGGCTCAAACTTGTCATCAGAGCCCAATCAAGCTCCACTACTGAGACAATTGCCCTTCTGAGCTCCCCACTCAGTGCCCTGTGAATTCCATAGCTCCCCACTCTGGCTGGTGGGAATAGGCGCTGTTCCCTGCCCTGCATGAGCTCGGGTTGCCTGTCATCCTTACTCAACCCATGTCCTCACATGGGTCATGCTGGTCAGTACCTGACTGAGCACTCAATGAGCAGCACTCCCATCGCAGGACCCTGTCCTGTTAGTGCCAGGTGCCTTGATCTTGCTGGCATCCCAGCCTCTGCTCACACCCAGTGCTGTGCCCTACCTCAACCTTCATCCCTGTGCCCATGACCTGGAAACTCCACAGGTGTTAAGCTGGGGGCCATCCTGGGACTCACCCCACCTGTCTCATGCTCCTGGGGGATGGGATGAGATGGTAAAACTCCTGACTTCAGAGTCCTGGTAGTTGCATGCATCTTCCAGAGCTCTTGGAATCTCCTAGCTCTTGGAAGCCTGTGGAAATGATCTCAGTAGATCTGTCCTGTCTGCCAAGGAAGCTGGGGGGACCTGGCCTGGGCTTATGGTATACCCTGAATGGGGCCAGGCCTTCCTGCCCTTGAACAGAAGCTGCTCTGTGAAAGACTAGAAGGATGGCGTTGAGTTAGCAGGGTCAGCTGTTCCCTGCTTCTGACATTGGCCATGTCTCGAATCTTCTTCCAGGATTGAAGCCAGGAGCCTAGAACTTCAACCAGTTGCAGGAGCCCAACCATTTGCCCATCTTCTGTTGCTCTCCCGGGTGCACTAGCAGGGAACTGGAGAAGAAATGGAGCAGCCAGGACTTGAACCTTACTTTCCACACTGGCAGTTACATGGAGACTCTCACGACTTCCTCTCTGGTCTTCGACGCAGCCAGTCACAGAACAATAGAAGGGGGTCATGGCATGACAGCACTGAAGCAGAGGCCATGGCAGAGCTGAGATTTCAGCTCTTAGTGGATCAGAGAGCATGCAGTCCACACACAGGTTCAACCTACAGACCAGGACTCTGCTACCCAGGAAGGTTCACTGGCAGCCACCATGGCTAGGCTGAGGTCTTGGTTGGGCATGCAGTAGCCTTAAACCTTAAGCATCCAACTCTTAGCCATTTGCATTTAAAAATATATTACTTTTATTAAATTGCAGATTTACAGAGAGAAGACACACAGAAAGATCTTCCATCCACTGGTTCACTCCCCAAGTGATTGTAACACCTAGAGCTGAGCTGATCCAAAGCCAGGAACCAGGAGCTTCTTTGGGTCTCCCATGAGGGTTCAGCAGGGTCCCAAGACTTTGGTCCATCCTCAACTGCTTTCTCAGGCCACAAGCAGGGAGCTGGATGGGAATAGGGCCTGCCAGGACACAAACAAGCACCCATATGGGATGCCACTTACATTCTTAGCTAGGATTCTGCTTACTCTTTCATTAACTCGCAAAAACCAAGCCAGCGAGCACAGCCCTGGTTTTGCTTGTGTGATCTGAATACTTTCCAACAATCAGTCTGTCTTGTTTATCCACCCAAAGAGTGAGAATTCCCAAGAGGAGGAGCCCAGGTCACTGGGAAAGGAAGTTTTTCTGAGAGAAGAGGACAAATGTCAGAAAGTAGGAGGAGGGGGAGGGGACACAAGGAAACAATGCAAGCATATTTCTGGAGTCGTTGTAAAAGCCCCCAGCTGGGGGCTCACGCAGCAGATAAGTGTCCAGGTCTCTTTGTTTGGGCCACTTTTGCAGGGACTCCGCCTCCCTGGGACACAGAGCTCAGCACGTAAGGAGGCAGGAGGCTCTCTGCTTGGTCCGGCTCTTAGGCCAGCGCAGCTCACTTTGTTGACCACTCATCACAATAGGGCCTTTCACTGTAGGACCTCCGGGCTCCCTGCAACGTGACCCGAGGGCTGGCAGCCACTCCAGGGCAGCACAAAGGACCGGAACTTGGCTTTGTGCTGAGTGAACAAACCAGTGGACAGTGCTTGGGGTTACTCACGAACACGCTTAGATTCAGCCCTTGCTGGCTCAGCCATCTGCTGCAGCTGGTGAGTAGCTGCTGGCTGAGTTAGCCCCCCCTAGGGGCAGAGGGAACAGGCAGGAACCCCGGACAAAGTCCAAATGGGGCACCATGCAGTCTGCATATGAGAAACAGTTATTTTAACCTCTCTTGGGCCCTTGTGCACATTCAGAGACAGTTGGATTAACTAGAGTCTGAGAGGGGAGAGTTTTCACCAAGATAAAGAGTAGGAATGCTGGACACATTGTCCTGCCAGGTGCTTGGAGCCAGAGGAGCTGGCTAACCCCTGGGCAGGGTCTCAGGGGATGGGGCTCAGGTGGTGGAGGGAGGCCAGGCGTCAGTGGTGCCAGGAGAATCCCTTGGGCCACCTGGTGGTGTGATCTTGAGAGGGGGAACACGATGACCTTTAAGGGTCATACTGAAGCACCAGCTCATGTGGGTGACCAAAGCTGGAATAGTTAGAATCAACCAATGTCAAATACCACTCACTGGCATATAGTAAAGCTAGGGTTAGGGGCCTACCTAACAGGGCTATATCACATTACCCACCAGTGAAAGTCAGAACAGGTAATGCGAAATGTTAGGCTGGGCCATGGCACTAACCAGCATGCAAGAGAACTAGGTCTGGGAGCAGATTCTGAGGGGAGTGTGTGGACCCAACTCTGTGGATGTGCAATTTCCACCAGTTTGCTTGGGAGGTTGAAGTGGTGACAGGCTGAGCTAGGCATGCCCATGGAACCTTCTGACAATCATGGGTACTGGGGTTGAGTCCCAGCTGGTCTGGTCCAGGCTTTAACACTTGCAGGTACACCCAAGAATATGATGTGGGGCAGGCCAGGCTGCAGCATCCAATGACGAGGGTCAAGATGAGGGATTGGTCATGCTGAGCTGGGTCAGAGCAACCACAGGCATGCTCAAGATCTGCTGCTGGGAAGAGGCCTGGTTGGGGAACTAAGGGGATGCCCTGATAGGTTGTGGTTCCCACTGGCGAGTGCAAGAACCAGAATGGGGGCAGAAATCTGGGCTGGACATGGTTGCAATGTCCTTCAGCATGGATGTGGATTGGACTGGACTAGACTCCATCACTCACTGGTGCTTGTGAGAGCCAGAGTGGGTATAAAACAGACTGGACTAGGTCTCGGCTCCCACTGGGCCACTCAAGAGCTGTACCTTGGCATGGACCAGCTGTGGTTGGGTTCTAACACCCAACAGTAAGAACCAGATTGAATGTGGGCCAGTTGGGCAAGGCCAATGTTCCTGCTAGAACAGGAAGTGTATTAAATCAGTCCAGGCCAAGGACCTACCAGTATGTGTGAGATCTGCCACTGGGAGGAGATATGAAGAGGAGCCTGGAGAACTCTTTTGTCAGGGCACAGTCCCTGCAGGTGAGCACAAGAACCAAGGCAATGAGCAGCCCAGACCAGGCCAGATTGCTTTACCCACTGGCATACATGTGGCTCAGATCTGGGGGCAGTCCAGATTGCACCAACTCATAACATTCCCTGGCAGATCTGAGACCCAGGATGGGGTGTAGGATGGGACAGGTAGGGCCGCAGCACCAGCCAGTTCACATTCGGACTGGGACTGGGGTCTGACTGTACTGGGTTGGGTGGCAGTATCGGCCAGCATGAGCTGGAACGGGGGCAGACTGGGCTAGGCCAGACTATAGTACCTGCCAACTAATGCCAAGGTGAGGTAGGTCATGCTGGACTGGGCCGCAGCACCCACCAGCACATGAGACAGAGGGTAGGGGTCAAGGAGAAGAGGGTGGTGTGCGAACCCCAGTAGGGGAGTAGTGGAGACTCCACCACTAGGCCACTGCTCCTGTTGGTGAACATGAGACCTGGCAATGAGGGCAGACCAGGCTGGGCAGGGCTACAACACCTGTTGGCCTACATGTCAACAGGGTTAGGGGGAGAGACAGGTTGGGCTAACCAATTGTATCCACTGGTGCAGGCATGAGTCAACGTAAGGGCAGGCAGGTTGTTGCCGCAGCATCAACTGGCAAATGCTGACTTACTGGGGCAAATCCTGTCAAGCTAGCCTGCAGAACTACCTGGAGAGTGCAAGATCCAGGGCAGGAAGTGATTCCACTGGGGAGGCTGTGGACACCTCTCTGATGGGCTGCAGCTCCCATTGGTAAGCATAAGAACCAGGGCTGGGGGCAGGCCTGGCTGGACAGGCAGTGGCACCCAAAGGCATGAGTGTGGCTCGAAGTCAGTTGTGTTGAGTTAGGCTTCAATGCCCAATGATGTATACAAGATGTGAATGGGATGTGGGACAGACTGGACCAGTCTATGCATGTGCTGGTAGGCACTGGAACCAGAGCTGGGGTCCATTCCCGTTGGAGTTATCGGGGGTCACACTGAGCTCCAGCTCCCCCTGCTGTAAGTAGGGCTGAGTATCGTGGGCAGGGTTGGGCTGGACTGCAGCACCCATTGAGTTGCAGATGAAGGAAGGCAGAACAAATTGATCAATTACCCCAGCAAAGCTTGACAGCAAATTTCTGAGTGAATGGAGACTTTGAGATGGACTAGTGAGTCAATCGACCTTGGAAGGATTTTCTCATCCTCGGAGCAATGAGATCAACAGCATCTCAGAATTATCGAAGCCACATGAGCAGAACCCTCAGAAAATGCTCCACAACAGGGTCCCTGGGATGATACCAGGTGGCTGTTCCCCATTCCCCGGTAATGTAGTGGTTGGGAGGCTGGGTTTGGTATCTCCTTTTGTATTTCAGCCCCACCCCCAGATACAGGAAGAAGAAAAAAATGTGTAAACAATGGTCTCTCCCACTTCTCCCTGAACCTCAACCCTTCCCACCCTGATCAACTATGTAAACACCATCAAAAAGAAACAAAACAAAACAAAGAGTAGGGATATAAAATCAGGATCACTGGGGAGTGTTTCACGGCAAAATGCATTTTGCATGGAGCTGGAAGTTCAACTTATTTTGTGTTGTGTTTTTAAGATGTACTTTATTTATTTGCTTATTTAAATATTTATTTTTATTGGAAACTCAGATTTCCAGAGAGAAGGAGAGGCAGAGAGAAATATTTTCCATCTGTTGATTCACTCCCCAAGTGGCCACAACTGTCAGAGCTGAGCCAATCCAAAGCCAGGGGCCTGGATCTTCTTCCAGATCTCCCACGTGGGCGCAGGGTCCCAAGGCTTTGGACCGTCCTCGATTGCCTTCCTAGGCCACAGGCAGGAGCTGGATGGGAAGTGGAGCAGCCGGGATATGAACTGGTGCTAATATGGGATCCTGGCACTTATAAGGCCAGGATTTAGCCACTGAGCCATCATGCTGGGTCCAAGGTGTGCTTATTTTAAAAGTCAGGATTAGAGAGAGGAAGGAAGATAGAGACCTCCCAACTGCTAGTTCACTCAGGTATCCACATGGCCAGAGTTGTTCCAGGCTGAAGCCAGAGGCCAAGAGTTTTATCCAGAACTGTCATGTGAGTGGCAGGGGCCCAAGCCTTTGAGACATCTTCTGCTGCTTTCCCAGGTGCATTAGCAGGGCACTGGATCAGAAGTGGAGCAGCCAGGACTTGAAACATGCAAGTAGCAGCCCAACCTTATCTTTAAGGCAGGCTCACTGGGTGTTCACAGTGCACCTGGCACTGACTCTGCATCGGGCATTGATGCTGTCAGGGACTTTTAGTCTCAAGCCACAGGAAAAGCCTTCACTTTGGTGAGGAGGGAACAGGGCTAAGTGGATCCGGCCAGGCTATCTGCTTGTTGATCCATCTTCTACAGGCAGGAGGTGATAACGACAGCATCCCAGGCACTGACTGGCCCTGATGTGCTGTCCAAGCCATCACCAGTCTGGAGAACCAGTGGAAATAACACTCCTCATGTACGTTTATGCAGCAGGTACATTGTGTGCAGGGAGACTCAGCTAGCCTCCAACATCACTGCCTCACCGAGGACCAGTCCCCCAAAAACCTACAGAGCTGTGAGCAGTCCTGTGACATGAATGTACGTCAGGCCTGGCATGAAACAGCTGCTTGGGACACCCGGGTGTCCCATGTTAGAGCCCAGTTCAAGGCAAAATGTCCTTTCCACTTTTCTGTAGAAAACAAAAGACATTTTTTTAAAATATATTTTTATTTTGAATTTTGAATTGTGTGGTACAATTTTGTGTAGTCTTTGTAGTCTGGGATTCCCACCCCCCATCAGATTTTTCCCATTTTGTTACAATAGTGTGGTCCTTCACAAGGAATCATAATTCTATCCGTCTTTTATTTAAGTGTACCCCGACACTGTTGGTACAGACAATGTCAGGCAGTCCAGCATTCCATTTTCTACACTTGTCCAACAGTTTCATTAGGATTCCATCTTTTGTCTGGATGCAGGGATGCATATTCCATTATACCCCCATGTCTGTATATGATGTCTGCTGGTAAGTCTCAGGATGGGGCGTCTCATGCCTGGATCCCACACACCAGCCACCACATGCATGTAGTGAGCTGTCCCCGGGCGGCCAGTGTGCCATTTGGCACCAGGCTCCACCTGCTGGCCGTCTGGCCTCTACCTCTGGGGTTTTGGTTCTTTGAATTGCTGCTTAGGTAGCTCCAGGTTCAACCCTCTACGCTTCTAGGACGTGAATCAATCCTAAAGACAGTAACTCTTCCTTTGTAGAACCTGTAATCTTTGAATAATGCTGACAACCAAATACCAGTCCATGCAAAAGCTATGGCTCGAGGTTCGTCCATCAGAATCATATCCTGTTACCTGACATGATGATGGGTCAGGAGAAGGGTCACATTAAGCAGGGCCATTACATCAACTAGCACTCGAGAACCATATCTAGGGGTAGATCCTGTAGGGGATGTGTGGGCCAAACTCTGTGGAAATTCTAGCCCCACTGATTAGCTCAAAAATTGGGGTGGTGATGGTGTGACAAAGAAGCCTGCCATCAATCACAGGTAAAGGAACTCACAACAGTCTGGACTGGTCAAGGCAGCAGCACCCAAATGTGCATCCTGAATAGGGTGTGGGGTGGGCCGGGCTGCAATGTTCACCAGCTTATACAAGGCCAAATGGAAGGTCAGACTTCGCCGGAACCTGGCCTAAACCCAATGGCATGTATGAGAACTGGATCTGGGAGTGGATTAAGTGGAAGAACTTAGGAAACTCCCTTGGCAAGTCATAGCTCCCGCTGGTGAACATGTGAATCCAGACCTGGGGGTTGGACAAGCTGGGCAAAGTAGCTCCAACAGCTGGCTAATGTGTGAATTGGTAATGGAACCGGATGTACCGGGCAGGCTGAGCAAACCTTAGCCCACAAGTGAAACTAGAGACCAGGACGGAGCACAGGTCATGCCGAGCTAGGCTTTTGCACCTACTAGTCTGCGTGAGCCAGGAACACTAAGCCACAGTGTCTAAGGCAGAGGTCAGGACAGGTGAGAGGCTGAGCCAAGCTGAGTCAGAGCAACCACTGGCATGTGTGTGATCTATGGCTGGGAACAGGCCCAGTTGGGGAGCTAAGGGGACAACCCTAGCTGGGTTGAGGTTCCCACCAACGGCCATGTGGGCTGGAATGGGGGCTGCGTTCTGATCAGGAAACAGTTGTAGTCTCCCTTGGCACGAGTTTGGACTGGGATTGGATGCACCGAGCCAAGCACCAGGGTAGATGTGGGATGGACTAGGCTAGGTCTCAACCCATAGTGAGCCATGTGTGAGCCATATGTGGGTAGAGACGAGCCATGGCTGGGCTGAAACATCCAACAGCAAGGACCAGTTTGGGTTGAAGGCCAGTCAGGAAAAGCCACAATTCCTGCTAGGACAGGAGGTGAACTGAGTAGGTCTGGCTCATGGACCCCCTGGTATGCGCAAAATCTGGCATTGGGAGAGGTTCTGATGGAGGAGCCTGGGCAACTCCTCTGACGGGACACAGACCCAGCAGGTAAACGCAAGAAACATGATAGGAAACAGCCTAGCCTAGAACAGGCCATGGAAAGTTACCCACTGGCATATATTTGGCATGGGTCGGAGCCAGACCAGGCTGAATCAGTTCACGACATTCACTGGCAAATTCAAGCACCAGAACAGTGTGGGTAGAGCCAGGTTGGATTGCAACAAAAACTAGTGCACAACATGAAATGCAAGGTGAGGTTGCCTGTACCGAAAGTGACCGCAGTGCCCAACCAGTACACGCGTGAGAACCAGGAAGGGAGGGGGCGGAGCCGGTAAGGGGAATATGGGGTGTTCCCTTGCTGGATAGCTACTCCCATTGGAGAGTGTGAGCTGGGATGAGGGCAGAGCAGACTAAGCAGGGCTGTAACATCTGTGGGCCTCATGTGGACTAGATCAGGGAAAAGCCATGCTGGGCTGATTGTTCCTACTGGTGCAAACAAAATTAGAGTGGGTGAGGGTTGTTTGGGCTTAGCCGCAGTATCAGCTGGCAGAAGCTGGCAACGGGGTCTAATTCTGTCAAGTCAAACCACAGAACTACCTGGAGAGTGCATAATCCAGGAGTGGGAGAGGTCAACAGCATGTCTGTGGGCTGCATAGTGGAGCTGGTTAGAGGGAACAAAGCTTTAATACCCATTGACATGTATGAGAGCCAAATGGGATGTGGGACAGACTGGACTAGTCTGCCACACATACTGGCAAACCAGGGTAGGAGGCGGGCCTGGTGGGGGTTATTGTGAGTCGCTCTGACTAGGCTGCAGCTCCCACTGGTTTATGTGAGGGCCAAGTATGTGCTGGGCAGAACCAGGCTGGACTGCAACATCCATTGGTTCCAGTGGAAGTCGGGGCTGGAAACAGAACCAAGCCAGCAATTGCAACCACCAGCTAATTGGAGCGATGGACTGTGGCGGGCCCTGTGCTTGCTAGTACATACAAGAATCTGGTCTGGGAACACCTCAAAGTTTCTTTGCAGATCTCCCCAGTCAAAATGCTGAACTCAGAACCCTAACCAAGAGAAGACAGAAGACAGAACGAGTCAATCAACCATCTCAGCTATATTTTGGCAGTGAAATATGGGGCAAACGGAGACTCTATGATGGACTATGTCAATCAGTGGATTCTTCAATGACCTCATCGTGCTTGGAGTGGCGAGACTGGCAGCGATTCATAACTGGTGAACTATCAAAACCACTTGAACAAAAACCTCAGAACATGCCCTATATCCGGGATCTGGGGAAGGTGGGAAATTGGATGGGCCTTCTCCCTTAATACCCACCTTTAAACATGAAGGAAACAATATGGAAATAATAACAGTCTTACCCACTTTCCTATAGCCCTTGAACATGTTTAGCCTATTAACTATGTAAAGATTGTCAAGATTATAATAAAAATAAATTTATAGATAATTTTAAAAAGCAGGTTGCAACTAAAAAAAATAGAAGCAAATGTGATTCTGTGAAGGAGATGACAATATTTCTGGCTTTGAATTTTCATGTTTCTTTTTGCCAAAACAAAACATGCAGCTATGCTAATCCTCTATTTGGTTTGTTTTTGCTTGGGGGTGGATGATGTGATCCAATCAAAGCAGCTACAAATTGTCCGATACTGGATGGGCAACCTTCACACATCTCTCTCACTACACCCCTGCAGACCAGACCTCCTTGGCCCCATACCCTCTCCACCAGCCAGCCCTGCTCCAGCCTGTACTTTCCCACATTGCTGTTTCAACTGCAGGCCTGTTCCAAACAGCTCAGAAATCCCCAACACTTCTCAGTCACCTCCAGGAAAAAGCCATAGCCGCTTGGCTTTCTTGTCTGTTGGTAATTCCCATACTGCAATGCTGACGCTGTGTTATACCAGACTAAGCCTCTGACTGTGGTACCAGCATCCCATGTAGACACTGGTTCAAGTTCTGGCTGCTCCACTTCCCACCCAGCTCCCTGCTTGTGGCCTGGGAAGGCAGTAGAGGATGGCCCAAGTGCTTGAGCCTTTTGCACCCACATGGGAGACCAGGAAAAATATCTCCTAGCTCCAACTCTCATCCTTTATGGCTATTTGGGGATTAAACCAATGGATGGAAGATGTGTGTGTGTGTGTGTGTAACTATGTGTTTCAAATACATAAATATTTTAAAAAATGCAATTGCAATAATAGTTTTATAGAATATTATGCTTTTTTTAAAAAAAAATTAAGAGAAGGAAAGAAACAAATACATACAGTGCCTTGTAGCTGTTCATGTCATTCTCTTTGTCCACTTCCTTTGGTTCAGGAAACCATCTGGAATTACATCATTTCAGCTTGAAGAATCCATTTTATTATTTCTCCTATAAAAGATTATACAAGAGCAAGTACTCTCAGTCTCTGTTTACATGGGAATATCTTTATTTCACCTGCATTATTGTTAGTAGCAGCAGTAATTTTTCTGGGTAGAGAATCCTTGGTTGACGGATCTTTATATCACTGCAGCCTTCGGGCTCCCTGGTTTTTGACAAGCAGTTTGATCGCTAGTCCTGTGGTAGACAACGAGTTGGTTTCTCTCCCGTTAGTTTCAAGATGTTCTCTTGGCTGTCGCCCCCTGTGATTCAACAATGACTTGCTGATCTTGAAAATTTCTACTTGAAACTTGCTTCTACTTGAAACTTACTAAGCTTTATTTTTTCAAGATTTTTTTTTTTAATTGGAAAGTCAGATTTACAGAGAAAAGGAGAGACAAAGAGAAGGGTCTTTCATTCACTGGTTCATTCCCCAAGTGAATATAATCGCCGGAGCTGAGCCAATCCAAAGCCAGGAGCCAGGAGCCAGGAGCTTCTTCTAGGTTTTCCATTCAGGTGCAGGGTCTCAATGCTTTGGGCCATCCTCTACTGCCTCTCCAGGCCTCAGTCAGGGAACTAGATGAGAACTGGAGCAGCCGGGTACATTTTACGTCTCTGTCATGTATTTCAGCTTAGGATTTCTCTTTGGTTCTTGCTAAAAAAAAAATTGATTTCTACTTTATTGACATTCTCTGGTCTCTAAATTCCTAAGCTCCTTTGAAATTTATCTGCTAGGGCTTATTTTGGGGCCCACTTAATAGTTTATTTTTTTCTCCCCTCTGAGTCACGTTTTCCCATTTCTCTGAATGGCTTATGAGTTTTATTGAAAACCTAACTATTTAGATACCATTCAGTAGCAACACTAGATTCTAATTTCTTTAAAAAAATTTTTTTCTGAGACTGGTACAATGGTGCTGACAGCTAATCCTCTGCCCTTTGCAGCCAGCTTTCCTTACGAGCTCCGGTTCCTGTCCCAGTTGTGGCCTGAAAAGGCAATAGAGAATGGCTCAAGGCTTTGGGACCCTGCGTCCATGTGGGTAACCCAGAAGAGGCTCCTGGCTCCTGGCTTTGGATTAGTGCAGCTGTGGCCATTGCAGGCCTTGGGAAGTGAATTAGCAGATGGAAGATAGTCTCTCTGAAAATCTGCCTTTTAGACCAACCATCCACTGGTTGCTTCACTCCCTAAATGGACTCCATGAGCAGAGCTGGACCAAACCAAAGCCAGAAGCATGGAGCCAGGAGCTTCCTCTGGGTCTCTCATGTGGGTGGCAGAGGCTCAAGCCCTGAGCCATCCTCTTTGCTTTCCCACATGTGTTAATGGGGAGCTGGATTGGAAGTGAAACAGTTGGACCTTGAACTGGCTTTACCCATCATGCCACAACATTAGCCTCCGTGGTTCTGTATTTAATTCTCGTGTTCCATTCTCCTAAGGGTTGGGCATGTGTTAGCTCAGGCTCGGTAATCAGCCAGTGATGGGATACCTGGAAGCCTGCGGATTCTGTCACTGGCTGATGGGTCTATGTACGTGGGGGCCTATTGACTATTTTCTCCAAGACCTGCTTGGCTCTGTGCTGTGCATATGTGGTTATCAGGATTTCCCCAAGGACTTGCTGGCTGGTGGGTTTTCCAATCCCCCTAGGACTACAATCCCAGAGGCACAGCTGTGAACAGATGTTTCTTCTCAGGTCCTGCTGAGTTTGCTGCTTTCGTTGACAGTGCTGCTGTGCACGGGCATTCCCTTCCACAGCACACCCAGTCCAGCACCCTGCCAGTGCCCTGCCAGTGAGTGGCTGCCTTCTACAGCCAGCGCTGCCCCCCGGAAGGCTGACTGTACTGGGACTGTGGGCAAGGAGCCAGCTCCAGGTCGCAGGACCGCAGACCTGTACCACTTTCACATAAAATTTGAGAAACTTGTTAGGACTAAATGCTTCCCCATTTGCCATTTCCTTTGGTTCGAGTCCAAAGTCTGAAGTTTATTCTTTACAGGTGTTTGCCTCATTTTATATTTTATCTGGGGCAATAAGAAACTTCCCAATCATTTCACTCTGCCACAACTGGCGTCCCATCCTGGATGTATTTTAGAAATGCAATCCCAGAAGGGCATTTAGCCTATGAGTTAAGATACTGACATCCCATATGGGAATGTTTGGGTTTGAGTCCTGCTTCTACTTCCAGTCCAACTGCCTGCTCATGTACACCTCAGAAAGCAATGGGTGATGGCTCAAGTACTTGGGTCCACGCCCAATGGAGCAGCGCCATAACCCCCAGTCATTGGAGCTCCTCTCCATTGTAAGTCCCTGCCTGAAAATTGATCCAATCTCTGCTCGCCACTCCCACCCCCCCTGAGATTCTTACCCCTACATTTCAAAAACCAGCTCAAACTCATGCCCTGCTTTGTTTCCCAATCCGTTACTCTCCAACCACCTTGCCCCCAGAGAGGAACCTCCCCGCTAACAACATGGTCCTGACCTGCCATAAGCTGTGTAACCCGAGCTCATAGCCACATGCTTGCCTCTGCCACTTGCTTGCTCCATGGACCTGCCAACAGTTGGCCACCCACCTCCACAAATTTATTTCTCTTGAACAAATTTATTTGGGCTGTGAGTTTGTACCCCATTTCCTCTCTGTTCTATACCTCTTTCTGAATACTGTCACCCAAGTAAGAGACCCAGATTGAGTTCCAGGTTTCTGGCTTTGCTCTAGCCTCATCCTAGCAGCTGCTGATATTTGGGGGAGTGGAGCAGCAGACGGGACACCTCCCCGTCTCCCCTGCCACCCTGTGTGTGTGCATCTGTGTTATGTGTGGGTATATGTCTCTCAATAAACAATTTTTCTCAAGATCTTTTTATTTTCATTGGAAAGTCAGATTTAGAGAGAGGAGAGAAAGAAATATCTTCCGTCCGATGATTCACTTGCCAAGTGGCCACAACAGCTGGAGTTGAACAGATCTGAAACCAGGAGCTTCTTCCAGATCTCCCACATGGGTGCAGATCCCAAGGATTTGAGCCGTCCTCGACTGCTTTCCCAGGTCACAAGTAAGGAACTGGATGGAAAGTGGGGCCGCCAAGATTAGAACCAGCAGCCATATAGGACCCCAGTGTGTGCAAGGTGAGGACTTTAGCCACTAGGCTACTGCGCCAGGCCCAACAAATTTTTGAAGAGCAATCATGAAGTACATCCCATCTGCTACATTGGAAAGTCCAACCCCTCTAGATATTATATTATATACCCATTTGGTAGCTGCTTTTAATTGGTGTTTCTAGATTTTCAAAGTGGAGTCTTGGGATTACTATCTCCTATCCAGTGCAATGTTAATAGGAGATCAGGGCTGTGGACTGAGCTCCTGCAGTAGGCCCCAGCAGAACAAACCGAGCAGAGGACTTTACACTCAAGTTCCATTTCACCAAATGAAACTGAGTTGTGACAATCCAGAATCTGACAATCCAGAGAGAAGCTCCATTAACAGCCAACTGGCCAGTTTTAGATGTTACTGGGGATCAATTGCTCAGGGGTTCTTGTCTTCATGCGAGGAAGAAGGCAGCTCTGAGACAGCACAGGAAGCCTGCTAGCCACGTTGAATGAAAAGAGCACATCTGACAAAGAGCACATGCCTCTCTGGAAAGAACTGAGAGCCCCGTCTGCATCCGACTGCGGTTTGGATGGATGTTGGCTCTGGGCTCTCTTTCTCCCGCCCTGCACAGTGTCTGGGAGATCGCTGGGACATTATAACAGCCCGGCACGTGAGCTTCCCCTAAGCTGCCCCAGCCTGGGAGAAAGGGCAGCGACCCAGGTGATCCAGCCACGGCTAGACTTCGGATGGTTAAGTGCTCTCTTGATTAAAGGTCCTGTCACACAGAAAAGCCCCTGCTCTGTCTGCCCCCTGCACACCCACAGGCTCATGTCCGGCTAGCTGTCATAGCTCAGTGAACATGATGGGGAAGGCCCTTACTTTCACTCTAACCAAGAACGGGGATTTGGAAATGACCATTTGCTTCCTGTGCTTCTGCTTCCTCCAGCCATGTGCTGTCCTTGAATATGCCCTGGCCAACCTCGCAGAATTTCCTCAACTTTCTACTTCCCAGAAACCATTTTGTACAAATACGTCCTGTTTGGTTGTTTGTCCGAAGTGTCCCCTTCTTTGAAATGGAAGCCCTTTTTGAGCTTGAAGGAATCCTGGAGCAATCCTGGGCCCAGCACAATGGCTCAGTGGCTAAATCCTCACCTTGCAATTGCCAGGGTCCCAGATGGGTGCTGATTCATGTCCCAGATGCTCCATTTCCCATCCAGCTCCCTGTGTGTGAGCTGGCAAAGCAGTAGAAGATGGGCCGAGTCCTTGGGACCCTGCCCCCATGTGAGAGACCAGGAAGAAGCTCCTGGCTTCTGGTTTCAGGTCGGCTCAGCTCTGACTGTTTCTGCCACTTGGGGAGTGAATCAGAGAACGGAACATCTTTCTATCTATCTCTCCTTTCTGTGAATCTGCCGTTCCAATAAAGATAAAATAAATCTTTAAAAAAAGAAAAAAATATCTGGAGCAATACTGTAGTCAGGGGGCTTCTGACTCAGGACCTGTGAGGATGTGGGGACAGCGACATGGACATGGGAAGTGATGGTGATTTCCAATGCCTGGAAATCGCACAAGGAACAGAGGTGAGGCTGCTGTGCTCCACACCCAGCTCTGTTGTCCAAGGTCGGCCGGAATGACTTCAACTGCACATGAGAATTCTCATTGTCTTATGCTGGCCAGAGGTTTTGGCTAGTAATATAAATAACCCCCATTGACAAACATGGGAGGGCAAGCCAATTATTACCTAAGAAAGCAGTTCATTTTAAACACGGGTGTGGGTCCAAGAGAACAAAGCAACGATCACAGAGAACCTTGGAGATAAACCTTAGATGGGAACGCCTGATGTGACTCAGCCTGGGACAGAGGAGGCGACGTGAGGTAGCCCAGGTCCAGGCAACTTCACATTCCCTGTCACAGGAAGTGATAGAAGGTCATAGGAAGTGATAGAAAGCTACGTCTGCAATCCAGCCCACCCTGTTGCAGGATATGACCCCTGTCACAGGAAAAGATAGACTGAGCCTGGAGAAGAAGTCAAGGGGTGTGAGCAGTGAGCAACAGAGCAAACTGGCAAGCAGAATAGGTGGAAGCTGGCTACTACACTAAGCAGCAAAAGCAGGGAGAGGGCAAAGAAGGGTAGGTTGCAAGCTAAAAGATGTTCCTGTCACTGGAGTATCTTCACAATGAGGGTGAGTTTCTCTTCCCATGATCCCACAGGTTTTCTCCTTTAGGTAGGCAATTTGCATTTCTGGGCAGAGCTGTGCAGTCTGTATCATCCCTAGCTTTAAGAGTTTCCCAGTGTGCTGGATAACCTATAGGAAACTTCACATGGCAAAGTGTCCAAAATGGTAGCCAGTTTGCCACAGAGCCCTTGAAATATGATTGGTATGACTGAGGGTCAGAACTGAATGTCAGTACTGCACCTGGTGTTTGGGCTGACTTGGATACTGCTCGGCATCCATCAAGGTTCCACAACTGTCACTCCCCGTGGTAGTAGTGAAAGAGTGAGAGAGAACCCTGTGGTGTGCCTGATAAAAAGTGTGCAGTACACAGGCATGCTTCAGACTGCCTGGGCCTTTGCAACAAATTCTTCCAAAAGGTTGCTCAGTGGGGACTGAGTCACAGAGGTGGAGCTTAGGCAGGATTTGGGGGCTGTGGGTGGGGAGGTCCTGGAGGAGAAGAACGCCCCCACCTACACACACACCAGTAAGACTCAACACCAAGTGACTGCCAAGTGGAAGGCCACCTTGGTGCAGCCACGGGGCACATCATGCAGAGCCCATGGGGAGGGCTGGGGCTGCTGTGAGCTGGTGCTCCGCCTCCTTCCCTGGGCAGTTACTTGTGGGTTCCAGCCTTACCGGCTTTCGATGATTGCTCTCCTAGCCTGTCCCCACAGCTGAGCGATACATGTGGGATTTTCCAACTTGGAGACTTTGAAAATGGTAATGTTAGAGTCACTCATCTCAATGTAGAGTGCAGGTCCCAGGAACGATGGGAGGACCTGTTCAGTACTTTTAGCAACAGACATTTCTCTCTCCTTTTTAAATGCATTTGTAAATTGCTATTACTGTTTTCCATAATTCAGTTTTTCTAGGTATAGGGATTCCCCTATCCCCCTCCTCTTCCTTCCCCTCCATTCTTTATCCCCCACCCCCAACCACCACCACTTTGCCCCATATTGTTACAATAGCATAGTCCTTTAGTAACAGTTACAAGTTTAACATTCTGTTATTAAGTGTGTCATGGCAGGGCTAACCCAATGCCTCAACAGGCTTCACCTCCTAGTGCAGCATCCCATATGGGTGCTGGTTCATATCCTAGCTACTCCACTTCCAATCCAGCTGCCTGCTTATGGCCTGGGAAAGCAAGGGAAATGACCGAAGTCCTTGGGATCCTGTACCTGTATAGGAGACTAGCAGGAAGCTTCTGGTTTCTGGCTTCAGATCAGCTGAGTTCTGACCATTGTGACTATTTGGGAAGTGAATCATCAGATGGAAGATCTATTTTTCTTTCTCCCTGTAAATTTGCCTTCCCAATGAAAATCTTTAAAATAATTTTAAAAATAAGCGTATCATGGCATTGTAGGTATAAGCAATGGTAGAAAATCTAGTATTAACTTTTCCAGGTATATTTAAGTTTCATTAGGAGTAGAGATGCATCTGCGATGTGTCTTCACTTGCTGGTGTGCTAGTCTCCATTATATAGTTCATCTATGAGGATATATGTATATGCTTGTCTACCTACATTGCTAGTCATTTTGTATTTTCCATGAAGGCTGCCTTATATCAGAGAGAACATATGGTATTTGTCTTTTGGGAACTGGCTAACTTCACTGAGCATAGTGGTCCGCAGTTGGGACCATTTTGTTGCAAAGAGTATAATTTCATTCATTCTTTTTCATAGATGTGTAGTTTTCCATGGAGTAGACATACCACAGTATTTTTTTTTTTTGATCTATTCCTCTTTTGATGGGGATCTAGGTTGTTTCCATGTCTTCACTATTGTGAATTGTGCTGCTATTAATACAGAGAAGCAGGTGGCTTTCTTGTATGCAGATTTCACCTCATTTGGATGTATGTCCAGGAGTGGGATAGCTGGGTTAAACAGATCAATTTTCAATGACTTCCATAGTGACTGCACTAGTCCACACTCCCACCAAGCACAGTAGGGTACCTTTTCCCCCACATCCACAACAGTAGGTGCTGTTAGTAGAATTCTGAATGTAGGCCAATCTCATCGGAGTTAGGTAGAATTTCAATGTGGTTTTTATTTGTATTTCCCTAGTAACTGGAGAGCTTGAGCAGTTTTTCATAGGTCTACTAGCCATTTGAATTTGTTGTTTTGAAATGCCTACTCATGTCCTTTGCCCATTTCTTAATAGGGTTGTTTATTTTGTGGCTGTTGAGTTTCTAAGGCTCTTTGAAATCCTGGATATTAGTCTCCTTTCTGATGTGTAGTGTACAAAGATTTTTCTCCTATTCTGTTGGTTGCCTCTTCACTTTGTTGATCATTTCCTTGCCATAGAGAAGCTTTTTAGTTTGATTTCCAAACCACACTCTGAATGTCATGCCCACAGCTTTAGGAAGACTCCAGTAGCACCTCTATCCCTCCACACCCAACAGCTGGATGTTAAACTGCTAATATAAGAAAATTCAGGGCCCACTGTTGTATCTTATCAGGTTAAGCCTCCATCTGTGATTGGCTTCCCATATGGGTGCTGGTTTGAGTCCTAACTTCTCCACTTCTGATCCAGCTCCCTAAGAAAGCATCTGGGAAGGCAATAGAGGATGTCCCACATCCTTGGGCTCCTGCACCCATGTGAGACAACCTGCCTTTGGACCAGCCCAGCCTCCCCATGCATGACCTCCCAGGGCTGGTGAGATCTCTTGCTGGGTGCTGTTCTTCAGGATGGAGCCCTTTGCATCTGCCCCTGAGTCCCTGGCATGTCAGCTGTCCCCTGCAGAATCCTCACACGGCTGCTGTGGTGCTCAGCTCAGATCCAGAGTCCAGAGGAAGACAGGCAGATGTCGCTGTCTTGGCTGTCTTTGGTTTTGTTTGAGTTTTTATTTATTTGTTTATTTCATTTATCTCAAAAGAAGACACACAGGGAAAGAAACAGGCAGGGGTAGATAGACAAACCTCCTACATCCTATAAATGTCTGAAACAGCTGGGGTTGGACAGGTCCAAAGCCAGCAGCCTAGAACTCAGCCTGGGTCTCCATGTGGGCAGCAGAGGCCCAATGTCCTGAACCTGCCATCTCTTGGGGGTGGGTGTCAGCAGGAAGCTGAAGCTGGAAGCCAAGCTGGGACTTCAAACCAAGCACTCAGGTATGGTGTACAGGAGCCTCAAGTAGCATCTTTTAAAAAAAAATATTTCTTTTGGTCCTTGCATGATGGCTCAGTGGCTAAATCTTCTCCTTACAAACATCAGGATCCCATTTGGGTACCAGCTCGTGTCCTGATTGCTTCACTTCCCCTTCAGCTCCCTTCTGTGGCCTGGGAAAGCAGTCAAGGACAGCCCATAGCCTTGGGACCCTGTACCTAAATGGAAGACTTGGAAGAAGCTCCTGGCTTCAGATTTGTTCAGCTCTGGGAAGCCAATTGAGAAGTGAGCCAACCACTTGAGAAGTGAACCAGCAGATGGAAGATCTTTCTCTCTCTCTAAATCTCCTTCCCTCTATAAATCTGCCTTTCTAGTAAAAAATAAATCTTCAAAAAAATTATTTTATTTTTAATCACAAAGGTAGAGATACATAGAGGAGAGAGAGATAGATCTTTAATCTACTATTTCATTCCCCAAATGACTACAATGACCAGAGCTGAGTTGAAGCCAGGAACCAAGAGCTTATTCTGGGTCTCCCATGTGGGTACAGGAGTCTAGGGATTTAAGCCATATTTCCTAGTTTCCCCAGGTTATTGACAGGGAGCTGGATCAGAAGTGGAGCATCTGGGACTGGAACCATGGAACGCAGGTGTGGCAGGTGGAGCATTAATGTACTACGCCACAGCACCAGACCCATCTGTATGTCTTTAAGCTTGAAATAAATGTTCCTAGAGAACTTGCCAGAAGATTGTCCTCTCAGACTTTGTTGGCCAGCATTACATTGCACACCAATGCTTTAGTTGATCACTTGGCAAGGGAATAAGACCAAGGTTATGTGGTTTGGTCCAACCACTGTTCATTCTTGGGAGCTGAGATGGCACTTCACTCTGGGACAAAACATGTTACCCACCCCCCACTCCCCCGCCAATTGCCCCCATGCAGAGGGAACAAAGCAAGAGATTGTTACGAAGAACAAACAACACTGTCCATCACAACCAGAAATTTCCAAATTGTGTACACAGAGCATTCTTTGGTGGTGCAGGAAAAAGGAGTTTTCAATCAAATAAGCTTGCTTAAACAAGGTGCACTGAGTCAGCTTGCTGGAAATTGCTGGTTCTGATGAGTCCTGCATTTTAATTGGGTTTAACCCCAATTTTCCAGATGTATATGACTGCGTTAAGTTTTTTTTTTCTTTTAAGAAAGATTTATTCATTTGAAAGGCAGAGAAATAGAGACACAGAAACAGAAACAGCAAGAGAGAGAATCTTCCATCTGCTTTCTAAATGGCTGCAACAGGTAGAGCTAGGCCAGGCTGAAGCCAGAAGCCCTGTTGAGGCCGTTCACATGTTTGGCAGGAGCCCAAGTCCTTGGGCCATCTTCCACTGCTTTTCAAGTGCATCAGTAGGAAACTGGCTCAAAGTGGAGCAGGCAGGATTCAAACCAATGCCCATTTGGGATGCTAATGTCTCAGGCAGCAGTTTAATACACTGTGCCACAATGCTAGCTATGGTTTGTGAAAATCTATGAACAAGTCAATAAGAATCTTTGAGATACAGGGTTGGACATTACAGATTTGTTTGGCTTCCCGCATTAATTTAAGCCGGAGTTAAGTATTCAAGTTACGTTACAGTTACATGTAAAAGGAGAATTTTACTGTGGACTATTTTTCTTTCTTTTTCTTTTTTGTTGTTTATTTTTATTTGAAAGGTAGGGTTACAGAGAGGAGTGACAGAAAGAGAGAAATGTTCCATCCATTGGTTCACTCCTAAATGGCAACAATGGCCAGAGCTGGGTCAATCTGAAATCAGGAACCAGGAGCCTCCTCCCAGTTGCCCATGTGGTTGAAGGGATCCAAGCACTTGGGTCACCCTCTGCTTTCCCATGCTGTAAGCAGTGGGCTGGATCTGGTGCCCAAATGAGATGCCAGTGTTGCAGGTAGAGACTTAGGCTGCTATACCACAGTGTGGGCCCCAAGTTTTTCAAACAGTGTCAAAATGGTGCCAAGTTCATGTGACCCTATCTCAGAATTAGAAAGGGTGTGGTGGCCGAGGCAGGGTGGAGATTGGCTTTGGCTGAAAATAGAACAAGTGCAACAATCTTTATAGTCTAGACGCATTGTTTTTAATTCTCTATCCTTAAAGCAAACAAAATTTCATTTTGTTGGCTTAGTGGGTTCCAAATAAGATGTGAAGCTACCCAAGGCTTGGTAGGGTGTAAACCACTCCCAGGGCAACTGCATGGCTTATGGCGCTCAAGGTGGCCTTGCTTAGCGCAGAAATGAGTAGAAAACATTTCAGCCTAGGAAGTTATTCTGCTTGCCCATTCTAAATCTCATACAGCACATTTAGCCAAAAGGTGACTAGAAGCACACATAGGCTCCCAGCTCTACCAAGGGCACTTCCGAGTTGGTGTTCAGATCAAAGCCTGCATGTTAACACAATCACCAAGGAATATGAGTGATTTTACAAGAGAAATCAGCATTAAGGCTTCATGAGATATACATGGAATTTCTTCTCTCCCCTGCCCTGCCCCCCCTTTTAAAGACTTATTTATTATTGGAAAGGCAGATATAAGGAGGAAGAGAGACAGAGAGAAAGATCTTCTTTCCACTGGTTCACTCCCCAAGTGGCCGCAATAGCCAGAGCTCAGCTAATCCAAAACCAGAAGCCAGGAGCTTCTTCTGGGTCTCCCACATGGGTGCCAGGGCCCAAAGCTTCGGGCCATCCTCTACTGTTTTCCCATGTCACAAGCAGGGAGCTAGAAGGGAAGTAGAGCAGTCGGGATATGAACTGGTACCCATATGGGATCATGGCACGTGCAAGGCAAAAGGACTTTAGCCACTAGACTACCATGCTGGGCCTTTCTCTCTTATTCATGCTCTCGTTATTGATTTGTTTAAAAATCAGAGTAAAAGAGAAAGAAAGAGAGAACTTCCATCCTCTGGGTCACTTCCCAAATGGTCACAGCAGGCAGGGCATGGCAGGGCAAAAGCCAGGACCAGGACCTCCAACCGGTCTTCCACATGAGTGGCAGGAGCCCGTGTGCTTGGGCCATCTTCCACTGCTTTTCCAGGCATATGGGCAGGGAGACGGATCGGAAGCAGAGCAGCTGGGACTCGAAGCAGCATACTCCAATATGGAACGCCTGCATTGCCAGTGCAACCTGCTGCCCTGTAGGGCTAGCTACTATACTCTGAGTTTCTTTTGTCTATAGTTCTTGCTAGAAACAAAGAATATATCACAAACTTACATTTTTGTATTCTTGTAGGAACCTCCACTTAACCTCTAGTTTTCTTTTGCTTTGTCATCTTCCTAGGAAATGGAGTGCATATGTTGTTTTAGTGCATAAAAACCTTGCAGCTCTGTATCCAATGATGTCCCATTTGATATCCATTCCAATCTCAGTCCGCTATGATCTGGGAAAGAGAAAGGAATGTCCCAAGTGTTGGGCTTGTACCACTCAGGGGACCAGAAGGAAACTTCCTGGTCTGGGCTTTGGTTGGCCAGTTATGGTAATGTGGCAATTAGGGGCATAAGCAGCAAATGGAAGATCTCTCTCTTTTTCATATTAAAATTTTTTTTAATTTTATTTATTAATTTGAAAGTCAAACTCACACACACATACATACACACAAGTATGGTAACTTAACCTTATTTCATTTCAAGAATGATCATAAATTAGATGGGAAGCTAAAATCCTGTGGTCTTGGCACAGGACAAGCAATAATTTTAAGTGGAACAGGAGGAGGAGTCCAGAAGTAGATGCAGACATGAGAAGCCATGGCTTTTTCTTTTTTTTAAGATTTATTTTATTTTTATTCGAAAGGCGGAAATACAGAGAGGAGGAGAGACAGAAAGATCTTCCATCCAATGATTCACTCCCCAAGTGAGCACAATGGCTGGTGCTGAGCCAATCCGAAGCCAGGAGACTCCTCCAGGTCTCCCACACGGGTGCAGGGTCCCAGAGCTTTGGGCCGCCCTCGACTGCTTTCCCAGGCCACAAGCAGGGAGCTGGAAGGGAAGCAGGGCTGCCCGGATTAGAACTAGCGCCCATATGAGATCCCAGTGCGTGCAAGGCAAGGACCTTAACCACTATGCCACTGTGCTGGGCCCAACCAACGGCTTTTTCAACAACATCGTGAGGAGAGCAAATGTGTTTTTATCAAATGATACTTGGATAACTGCACATTTAGACAGAAAACAATTTCTCCTTGACATGTCCTTCATAAGGTATTCAAAAATTATGTCAAGAGGGATTAAGGATGTAAATAAAAATTTTAAAGCATTAAATCTTAAGGAAAATAAAGATGAATATTTTCATACCATAGAATAGTGAAGGCTCTTGTAAGACATGCATACATTGTTTAGAAAGGATACATTGTGCCTCATCAAAATTAGTATAAAACAGTCTCCTGGCTTCATATTGGCTCAACTCTGGTCATTGCCACCATTTAGGGAGTGAGCCAGCTGATGAAAGACCTCTCTTTCTGTCTCTCCTTCTCTCTACATAAAATCAAAAATTGAATTAAAAAAAAAAGAAATGAGTCTTGAATATTCTTATTATTGAGACCATTCAAACAATAAAAAATACTTGATATGTACACAACTGAAAAAGGACTTAGCACTAAGAACATAAAGAATGATTGCAAATCAGTCAAAAACATTTTTAAGTGGAAAAAAGCCTTGATCCTCCTGTAGAGAGGTAGACAGAAATTATGGGAGTGGGAATTGTGGCACAGCGGGTTAAACCATCGCTTGGGATGCCTGTACCCAAGCACACAGTGCATAGGATCCAGTCTCACCTCCATTTCTGATTCAGCTTCCTAGTAGGCACAGATGGTGACCTCAGTATCTTGGTTCCTGCTACCCACATGGGAAAACCACATGAAGCACCTAGCTCCCAGTTTGAGCCTGGCTCTACCCCAAGTGTTGCAGCATTTGGGAATGTTCCACTGTATGAAAGATCTCTCTCTCTCTTTTCGTGTACCCCACTCTCGGTCACTCTGCTTTTCAAACAAATAGGACTTTCATAAAAAGGTACCATGGGCCAGGCACTGTGGTACAGTGAGTAAAGCTACTGCCAGTGACATCAGCATCCCAAATGGGTGCTGTTCAAGTCCCAGCTGTTCCACTTTCAATCCAGCTCCATGGGGTGGAGAAAAGCAGTGGAAGATGGCCCAAGTGTTGGAGACCCTGCCATCCGTGTGGGAGACCAGGATAAACTCCCTGGGCTTCAGGGTCTACCCAGGTCATTGTGACCATCTGGGAAGTGAATCAGTAGCTAGAACTTTGTCCCTCTGAACCTTTCAAATAAATAAATGAATCTTAAAAAGAGAGAGAGAGAAATAGGTACCATAAGCACATTGGAAGGCTCTCATGGTTTTTTTTTTTTAATTCTATGATCCATCTCTAAGCATAACCAAAAGAAATAAGAACAAAAGCCAACAAAATTTATGCAGAAATGTTCACAGCAGCGTCCTTCACAACAGCTAGCAATGGATGAATGAGTCATCACATTGGGGCATATTCACATTACGGAGTTTAACTGCACAGTAAGAAACACCTCATTGATACAGCCAGCTGGGGTGACTGTTTTACAAAATCCAGACATAAGAGGGAAGAAACAGTATGACCCATTTCTATGACATTCTAAAAAGGCAACACTGATGTCAGAAAACAGAAACCGAAGAGTGGCTTCTAAGGGCATGGAGGAACTTAGCAAAAAAGAGAATGTGAGGATATTCAGGGTGATGGAAATGCTGTTTCTTGACCCAAGTTGCAGTTACATGAATGGAGGCCGTGTGTCAGAAGCCTTTAAACCTGACACTTTGCATCAGTGTGTTCACTGCTTACAATTTATGTCAACAAAAAGGAAAATTTTAATCAAGTACAACCACACATTACACTTGGACTAGACTTCCATCCAATCTTGCACCATCATGTGTATTAGCTTGGAGTAGCACCTGGATCTTGTAAAAAGGGTTCTGCCGGGACCAACAAATGCACAGAAGACATCCAAAGCAGAGGATGAGGCCAGGCAGTTTTGAGTTCAAATGCTGGGGGCTGGTCATCTCTGTCTCCAGCTAGCCTTTCTGATGTGCTTTCTGTGAATTGCACCTGTTCAGTCCACCCTCCCCACTGAAAGCCTCGGAACATGAAAATCTGGAACTGCTGAGACCTCTTCAGATTCACTTCCACCCTCTTTATTATATATAAATAACCTTTTAAAATAAGTTCTATTTATTTGAAAGCAGAGTTAGACACACAGAGAGAAGGGAAGATCTATTTGTTCACTTCCCAAATGCCCTCAACAGCCAGGGAGTTGGCCAGGCCAAAGCCAGCAGCCACAAGCTTCTTCCAAGTCTCCCACCTGGGTGCAGGGGCCCAAGCGCTTGAGCCATCTTCTGCTGCTTTTCTAGGCCCATTAGCAGGGAGAGGGATCTGGAATGGAAGTGGAACCGCTGGGACTCGAACCGGAGCCCATGTGGAATGCCAGTGTCACAGGATGCAAGCTTCCCAGCAGCGACCCAGCCTTGTTCCATCTCCAGCATTCACACATGCAAACAGTTCTCAAGTTCTTGTGTTCACAGACATGCCACTTTCACGCACACTGTTCTGCCTGGAATCCTTCCCCGCCTCCTGCTCACCGTGTCACACCACCAGCTGTGACCCTTAGGCAGTCCCCCTCCTGCAGACCCTCTCATGGTCTATTCCCCATGCACAGGCTTGCTGCCCCTGTTCAATTCCTGCGCACATTAATCACACTGCCTAACTGCCCAGTGTGGTGCATGCTGCACAGAGGGGACCTACCAAATACGTGAGACAGACAATGGCACTCCAGGCCTGTAGGAAGGGCAGGGTGTGGGTAGGATCACAGTAACAGTCATCCCTCCCAGGAACACCAGCCATTTTCTGATAAAGGATAGCCTGCAGATACGAGTAGTACATGCCCAACTTCAAGTGTGAAGCTTGTCTTTGGGGACAAATCTTTCAGGGGCTTTTGAACTTAAACTAGAAAGAAGGCAAGAGGGAGGGGCCAGCACCATGGTGTAGCCAGCTGTGTACCTCTGCCCAAGGTACCAGTATCCCATATGGGTGCTAGATCATGTCCCAGCTGCTCCACTTCCTATCCAGCTCCTTGCTTATGGCCTGGGAGAGCAGCAGAGGATGGCTCAAGGTCTTGAACCCCTATGCGCACGTGGGAGACCCAGAAGAGGCTCTTGGCTCCTAGTCCTTTCTCAGTTCTGGCTGTTGCAGACATCTGTGGACTGAAGCAGCAGATGAAAGACCTCTCTCTCTCCTTCTCTGTTACTCTGTCTTTCAAATACTGTTAAATAAATCTTTTTTTTTTTTTAAAGGAGGGTGGGTAGGGAAATCCAGAATTCAGTTAAAATTAAGCTAGTTAAAAGGAAAAAGTTGGAGAAGGCAAGCAAACTAAAGTAAATTATGTCTTAGTGGTTCAAAGACAATTGTTCTGTGTGGAGGATGGAGTCAAGAGATCAGGCGTGTTTTGTTAGCCACAAAGGTGAGGTGAGCGTATTACTCAGGTTTGCCTCCATAACAGAGTACCACACACAAGTGCCTTTAGCTTCACACATTTTTTTTCCCCCAGAGTTCTGCAGACTGCTTGTACCACACAAGATCTGGTAAAACCGGTGCATGCCTGGTGGGGCTTCTTCCCTGCTTGTCCACAGACACCTGCTTTGTTACAGTATCCTGGAGGGGAAGAGGAACAGGCAGCAAGCTCCCTGGTGTGTCTTGTTAAGGGCAGCCATTCTGTGACATCAGGCTGCAACCTCACTACCCTTCCTTACTTCCATGAAGGCCCCCACTGAGGATGCAGTTACTTGGGGGGTGAGGACTGATCATATGAATGCATGCATGTCCAGCCCTTGGCCACTTCTGCATGTGAGGCAACTCAGCAGGGCTGTTCGATGGTGTCTGAGCAGTCAAGAAGGAAAGTGCTAAAGAGACACGTTATGATGTCTGAGGTCAACATTGGATTCCCGTTTCCCCGTACCGTGCTCTCATTCAGATAAACACACACACATATTTTCCTTTCAGGTGTTGTGTTGCTTCTCCTGCTTACCAGGACAAATAATGGTACATAAGGATTTAAAGTGCCTGCCTGTAGGTGTAGCACAATGTGTTAAGCTGCTGTCGGAGTCCTCAGTATCCCATATGAGCACTGGTTCTAGTCCCAGCTGCTCCACTTCTGATCCAGCTCCCAGCTAATATACCTGGGAAAGCAGCAGAGGATGGTTCAAGTGCTTGGGTCCCTGCACCCACATAGGAGATCTGGAAGAAGCTCCTGGCTCCTCGATTCCAGCTTCCTGCTGATGCACATCCCAGCTTCCTGCTGATGGCAGCAAGTGATAATTCAGTTCTAAGGTTTTCTGCCATATACATGGGAGACCCCGAGTGTTTCCTGGCTTCTGGCTTTGGGCTCACCCAGTCCTGGCCACTGCAGGTGCTGGGGGAGTGAACCTGTAGATGGAAGATCTCTGCCTCTCAAAGAAATAAAAAAAAAAAAGAAAGAAAAGAAATCCACAGAGAAACAAAGTCAATTAAATTTTATTTCAACCAAGAATATAAAATAAATGCAATGTAATTTATTTTTAGTTTTAACAGTCGTTTCAAGAAGAGAGGACAACTCAAAAGTTGGGAGTCACTCAGCTCCACAGTGGCAGCTCGCCCTGCACCCCATGGGGTGGACCTCACGGGGTGCAGTCAGCTCCAGGCCGAGTGGGGAAAGTTACCATCCGCTCCATTACCATATAAAGGGGCAGGCGTGCAGAAAATGACCGAAAAAAGAGCCAAGGACAGGTACACTTCACAAACAGGAATTACAGGAAATACAAACTAGGCCGTTTAGAAAGGATACACTACATAACACATATAAAAAGTACTTTAAATTGTTGTTAAAAAGGACATCTTCAGTCCAGATTTTGTGTAATACTTTTAGTGTCTACACAGACAAATCTTTAAAAAAATTAAATAGTATTAATTTACTAAATATTTAGGAGATAACAGTGCATTAAGGATTTTTTTTCATATAATACATATAGCACTCCTTCACAGGGATAGCATAGAAGAGTAAGTTATGGCCTTAGATACGACACATTTATTTTTAAGTCCTAAAGCAATGAAATTTGAGTCTGTGTGTGTGTGATTTGTGACTATTCCTCAAGATTAGGGGAAACTAAACTGCTAGGCTTTATATAAAAGATGAGCTGTAGTTGAACCTTTCCAACCTCAGTTAGTCTAACTGCCATTTTGCTGCCTTTTTCCGTTCCCTGGGAAGACACCATTGGGGCATTTAGGATTTGCGATTTACACAGAATTCTTCCTTAATTGCGTAGCTTCTGCTAACACAAATGTATGCCAACCGTCTGTTAGGGTTTCAGAGGCCTGGAGAAGCAAGAGTAGGTGCTTCACCTGGAAGGAGACAGTGAAGCCATAGGCAGATCCCGTCCCTTTCCGTCCTTAACTGTAAATCGTGTCTGCTAACAGCAAAAAAGTAGTGCAGGTCAACATTCTAAGTACTAAAGTCCCCAACCCACAGGTATAAAAATAGACACATTCTTGCTTGCTGCATGTCACTGTGTGAGCTAGTTCATGGCAAGGACTGTTTCTACCTAGCCCAGTGCCAAGCTACCTTATCTTGGGCTCATCTGTCTTGTAACCCTCGACTGCTTTGCCCTAACATGTGCCCCACCACTGGATTTGGTAGTTTGCGAAGCAGAGAGCGTTCCCTTGGGTCTGTAGCTTTCCCTGGCACTGTTGTGCCCACGGGCTAAGTGGTGGACCCCTACAGCCCCAGGGGGCTTCGTAGGCTCGGCCACATTTTCAAAGATGGACCCACAGAAAAGGCAAATTTCCTCCTCCTCAAAAAACAACAACAAAAAAAAAAGCATTGCAGCTTTGTCTCCCATTACAGAGTGGGAAAAAGTACAACATATGACTACTTGAAAGGCCTGTGAGCGCCTGTGAGCACCAGTGGGCACTGCCAACCCTGAGGGGAGAAGAGGAGGCCCGCCCAGAGTGGTGACGAGACCCTCACTCGCATGCAGAATGGGGGTTCTGCCTCTGTCAGCAAGAGGTCCACGACCCGTGAGGGAAGCATAGCATGGACTAGAACAATCTACAGACTCGGGTCTGCCTTCTGTCTTTCCTACATCCTGAAGCTATGCACCCCTCCCAGTCATGGCTGCCGCGAACGTCTGAAGTACTATGTCACGATGGACACTTCTCTAACACTGCTGATTGCAGAACAGAACTTGGAAGAGCTACTAGCCACGAGCGGGCTTAGGAGTAAACAAAGGGGCCCTCATATTCTACTTGCATGTTGTCATCAGTCATTCGGGACAGCTAGCTGCCGTGGGACTGGACCGGAAGTGTGTCCTCCCTCAGGGTGGGCTTGCAGTGGGAGTAGTGGGCACCCCACAAGCAGCAGCTCAGGTCAAGATGTCCTTAGGCAGTGACATCATATGGTGGGCTGTTCATCTCTTATTTTGGAAAGTGGAAGGAGTCAGAAGGAGCCTGGAGATGACTGGGAATTCCTTCTGTCTCGGTGAGTGCCTTTATACAGTCTCTATGATAATAACCAATATTATGCTGAGATCAGTAAGGTTCTGGCTGGCTACAGTATCACAGCAATAGTGCAAAATGTATCCTGGCTTCTGCCTAAAATCCTAACTTGTGTGTGGACCCAGAGTATCGTAACCAGGTAGATAAGTTCACAAAGAATAGTTTAAAAAAATGCATATCATTTGCATATACCACCATCAGCTATTTCTTCTAGCTCAGAGAGGACACATACAACAAGGCGGGTGCTGCCAGGGGCACTAAGAAGAACACCCATATCTTGCCCCTTACATTACAGCGGGAGCTCTAAGTCTTCCTAATTCTCCTAAGACACAACTCAGAGATCATGGAAATGCAGTCACCTTATCTAGCATAGTCATATAGGATAGCTTTATACTATCTGCCCGTAGTTTTTAGGCACAATGATTAAGTTTTCTCCTAGGGGCAAAAGAAAGCATTCAGTGCAATGGAAAGATTCTCGATAGAATTCAGTTGCAGAAACAACAGCAAAATTATGCATACATGATACATATTTTAAACATGAATAAAACCTAAAAGTTTAACATGCTTTAAAAATAGTCACTCTATGTCTAAATGTAAGTACAAATGAGAATGTTGCTCTTCATTTGAAAAGCAGATTCGCTTGTAGGCTTCTAATCAAGTCCCCCTGATTCCATAAGGAAGTTTCTCAGACCCGGAGAGGGGGGCGGGCGGAGACCCACGGTTCTTTAGAGAAGCCGGCTTCACGTTCAATGCACATGGAGAGATTTCCTCCAGGAGGGATGTGTCTTCGTGCAACATGACTCCTCGCAGGAATCCTAGCGCGGGCCGCCTCCTCTTCGGCTTCCGGCGCGGGGTGCCAGGGGCCTGGGTTTCACCGACGCTCTCAAAAACCCTTTTAAAGTAGACTTGGCTACGTGAAGGTTACAAATGATAATTCTTCATCACTGAGTATTATCCAAAATAAAGGAGATTCTGGGAACTTAGTTCCAGATGAATGATTATATAAAAAAGATACCACATCCTTCAACTCCTCCTAGCACAAGGCAGAGTCAGGCAAAGATCCACGCTGGGTTTGGTTGCACATCCTTCTGTCGCACTGCTTGTCTCTTTAGCAGACCTTCCCTGAAACTAGATAAATAACAACACCACAGTACAGTGCTTTGGGACAGTAACAGCTTCTTGTTTAAGACTTCCATGAGCAAAACACTTAAGTCTGAAAACAACGTGGCACATTCACAGGGGCGTTTTTCATCTGTGCTGCCAGTTCATGAAGTACAAAACTATACACCGCTGGACTCTTGTTCCTGAACATTAAAATCCTATTAAAAGAGCTATGAAAAGACAACTCATAGTGATTGCTATAGCAGGAGAAAGGTGCACCAGGAAATCCTTCAAAAACAGTGTCCAAGGGTACACAAGTGCTGGGATCCCATCAGCTGCTTCATCAAAGAAGTCACAATGGGTCACATGCGGGAGAGGGGTGTTGGGTTTCGGGGGAGCTGCAAAATGCTCAGAGTTCGATGTTTTCTTCCCGAGGGTGAGAGTATCAGATGACGAGGGGGTTTCCATGGGGGGGAGGGACTCCTTTTCAACGCAGACATTGTATTGCTGTGGCCTGTGCTCAGGCTGGGCCGGGCCAGGGGTGGCTTCAGTACCGGTGGGCCTGATGAGAGGAGTGATACTGCGTGCTCTGCTGAGACGAGGAGGAGTAGCCCAGGGTGCTCTGCGCCTGGGAGGATCCCTGAACGTTGCTTTGGTAATTCAGGCGGGAACTGGAGTGCTGGGAGAAGGAAATGAGGACAGGGAATTAGTGATGGAAGGGGAGGATGGGTCACGATGTAACACAAGACGGACACGGAAGCCGTCTTGGCTGTCACACTGCTGCTCACGTCCACAGTGGCTGAGAGCTGACTTCACTAGCTAACACCTTGTGCTTCTGTAAAGCCCAGTGTGTAACCGCACACTCTGGGCAGGCACCAAGTCAACCAGCAGAGTGGGGAGGGAGCACACGCCCCCCCCCAACTCTTCAGCATTGGCTGATCCTGGGGTGCAGTTTAACTGCGTAACTGGGATTCACACCAGTGACAGGTGTGGCATATAGAACTCAGCGGGGTTCGTGATGGATACCGGCATGCTGCTATTGTTCTTCTTATTGTGATCAAAAAACCCACTTATCTCAGAGCAAAACATTTTCAGGGGCAGAAGTTCGGGGCAATCTGCAGCCCCACTGACCAGACAAAGCAGGTAATTGGGTCCCTGCCCCCCACGGAGACGACATGGATTGAGTTCCAGGTTCCTGGTTACAGCCTGGGCTAGCCCTGGACGTGGCGGGCACCTGGGGAGAGAACTAGCAAATCAAAGTCTCTCTGTCTCTGCCTTGCAAATAAATGAAGAAAAAGCGTAAATAAGACACAAGTAAGGCTGAGGAATCGCGAGGGTTTGAGAAAGGAGAAAACTACAATTTCCTACCCGCTCAGCATGCAAGGGCTACTGCTGCGCCTTGCAATGCGTGGTCCCAGACAGTTGAGGGTGAGCACAGCTCAGCTGCATGCCTTTCTAAGCTGTGTAACTGGCTCTGTGAGACACCTTCAAAATTACAAACCTAACTACATGTTCTATTTTGAAGTTCATTATGAAAAGAAAATATCTTCCTACTCACAAATCTCTAGTGGCAATGTCATTAGCTAATGTCCTTAGCAGCTCAAAAGGCTTTATCACGACTCCAAAGCACTTCTGTTTTTTTTTTTTTCCTTGCTAATGTATTTTAAAAGGGTTACAGAGAGATGGAAGGTGAGACAGAAAGGAAGAGAGCACTTCCTCTGCTGGATCACTCCCTAATGGTCACAATGGCCAAAGCTGGGCCTAGGCGCCAAGAACTTCATCCAGGTATCTCGTGTGGGTGGTAGGAGACCAAGCACTTGGGCCATCTGCTGCTGCTTTTCTCTAGCAGTTAGCAGGGCGCCGGATTGGAAGTGGAGCAGCCAGGAAACAAACCAGTGCCCATATGGGATAGAATATTTTCCATAAGCTGGCTCTCCACCCAAATAGCCAAAACAAAGAGTTTGGCCAGGCCAAAGTCAAGAGATTCTTTCTGGTGTCCCACATGGGCCAGCTTCTGCTGGTTTCCCAGGTCATTAACATAGAGCTGAGTCAGAAGTGGACCAGCTGGGTCTTGAAATGGCAGTCATATAGGATGCTGGCACCAAAGAGACTAAGCCTATTATGCAACACTGGTGGTCCCATAGGTTTTCTTTCTTTCTTTTTTTTTTTCAGATTTATTTATTTTTTTATTGCAAAGTCAGATATACAGAGAGGAGGAGAAACAGAGAGGAAGATCTCCTATCTGTTGATCCACTCCTCAAGTGATTTCAACGGCCAATGCTGAGCTGATCCGAAGCCAGGAGCCAGGAACTTCCTCCAGGTCTCCCACATGGGTGGCTGGGTCCCAAGGCTTTGGGCCATCCTCAACTGCTTCCCCAGGCCACAAGTAGGGAGCTGGATGGGAAGTGGAGCTGCCAGGATTAGAACCGACACCCATATGGGATCCCGGCACGTTCAAGGTGAGGTCTTTAGCCACTAAACCACTGCACCGGGCCCAGGTTTTCATTTTTAAGAATGTTCCTGGGGGTTGGTACAATGGCTTAATTGACTAATCCTCTGCCTGCAAGCACCGGCATCCCCTATGAGTGCAAATTCTAGTCTTGGTTGCTCTACTTCCTTTCCAGCTCCCTGTTTGTGGCTTGGAAAAGCAGAAGAGGATGGCCCAAGGCTTTGGGACCCTGCACCCTTATGGGAGAATTGAAGAAGCTCCTGGCTCCTGGTTTTGGATTAGTTCAGCTCCAGCCGTTGTGATCATCCAGGGAGTGAAACAGCAGATGGAAGATCTTTTCCTCTGTCTCTCCTTCTCTCTGTAAACTTCCCTTTCAAATAAAAATAATCTTTTAAAAAGTGTTCAGGGCCCAGCGCAGTAGCCTAGTAGCTAAAGTCTTCGCCTTGCACATGCTGGGATCCCATGTGGATTCCAGTTCTAGTCCCAGCAGCCCAGCTTCCCATCCAGCTCCCTGCTTGTGGTCTGGGAAAGCAGTGGAGGACGGCCCAAAGCCTTGGGACCCTGCACCCACTTGGGAGACCTGCAAGTGGCTCCTGGCTCCTGGTTTTGGATCGGCGCAGCTCTGGCTGTTGCGGCCCCTTAGGGAGTGAATCATCGGATGGAAGATCTTCCTCTCTGTCTCTCCTCCTCTCTGGTATATCTGACTTTCCAATAAAAATAAAATAAATCTTAAAAAAAAAAAGTATTCATGGGGCCTGGCATGGTAGCCTAGTGGCTAAGTCCTCACCTTGCATGTGCCAGAATCCCATCTGGCTGCCTGTTCGTGTCCTTACTGTTCTACTTCTCATCCAGTTCCCTGCCTGTGGCCTGGGAAAGCAGTTGAGGACGGCCCAAAGCTTTGGGACCTTGCACCCAGTGGGAGACCCAGAAGAAGCTCCTGGACTCGAACCGGCTTAGCTCTTGTCATCGTGACCACTTAGGGAATGAACCAGTGGATGGATAATCTTTTTCTCTGTCCCTCTTTTTCTATGTAATCTTTCCAATAAAAAATAAATAAATCTGTTTAAAGAATGGTGTGTTGATGAAGACATCAAAATTAAATATAAAGATGTGTTATTTCTGAGAAGTTCCAGGACTGGAAAATGTAAGGAGAGAGGGAAGAAAATGCCAAGCCCAGTGCCTAACAGGGTAGACCTGCTATGAATGCTCCCACATTAGCAGATGAGACTCAGCTCAACAGCTCTGGGTACTGAAGAAAGAACAAACACGTTATGTAAGAGTTGCAAATTACAGGCTGTGGGGCTCCCTGGCTCCACCTCATGCTAGTCTCTCCAACTACACAGCTGAGAGAGCTATTCATTTCATAGGTACATGATGTAAGCCTTATTTTTTCTTAGCAAGCTAGAACAATGTAGACACAGAAGAGCATTTTGAACAGTTTTTGAACCTGATAAACCCAGGGAGGAAATACAGTCAACTGTCTCTCCTTGATTGTAATCAGATGACAAAGGCGTCTTCCTTTGACCACAGCCATAACCAGGCTCCTCCGAGTCCTCTGCTTGACCCCAGGGACAAGAATCCTGCTAAATTATTTAACAAAACTCTTCTACCCCTGATATCTTAGTGCCCAGGCCTGCCTTCAGTGACAGTTTTATCAAGTCAATTCAGTCAAAATCATTTTATCTCTTGCTGCTTCTTAGTTATTTTCCACCCACTAACCGCATCCTGCTCTTTGGCTATCCCTTTCCAGTGGGCCCTGCTGGTGCTGTGGTTGGGTCCAGGGGGAGGTTCTGGTCCCGTGGTCTCTGTATCCATCATCATGCCTCCCCTACCTCCTGACCTACCCACCCACACAGTGCGCTGTGTATCACCTTCAACACAGAACATGGGTTTTTGCGGAAACTTTAATGCAGGGTAATGTAGTACAGTTAGAGTTATAAATACGAACCAGTGTGCAGCATGACCAACTTAAAGATAACCTGCTGAGTTTGTGGGGGGAGGCGGAGGGAACTAAATTTATAACAAAACTCAAGGGCATTCATGACTGCTACCCAAATAGCAAGCAGATTATAGCGAGGCCTTGATTAGCTCAATCAGATCCAAATGGAAGTGTTACATCTTCTCTGCTTGAGGGAAATCTGGGAAAAGAAAACATTTCCAGCCAAATGATTTTGTGAAAACTCATTAGTCTGCTGAAACGTTCAAAATGTGGAGCCAGTGTAGGCGGCTACTGATCACGTTTTCCTGGTTAATGGCAGCCTCTACTCCAGTTCCTTATCAGTGGGTTTATGGTCCCCATACCAGTGGCTGTGTTTTCTATTATCCCTATCCTCCAAGCTCCTCTTTTGCGAGTTCCCTAGGGGACCATGATTGTGAAGTTGGTTTTTTTTTTTTTAATCTTTCAAGTTTTCCTTTTCCTTTTCGGCCTTTTCTTGACTTGTTGCTACTCTGAAAATGTCTGTTGGTCTGCATTATTTCCTAAAGTTATTACAGAGTATATTTTTATCACTCCAAAGCAACTTTTTTTGGTAGGGTTTATAGAGGTATTTTAGACTTAAGACTTAATCCCTTTCTCTTCCGTATCTCTGTGACTGCTTAACTGGTTATTTTCTTTTGGTGGGAACCAATCTTTTTGAAGAATGCTGGAAACTCAGCCAACTTTGTCTAGCGTTAGCGGCCACTCGCCTCTCCTGCAAATGCTCATCTAGGTGTCCTGGTCTGAGCCAAGGCTGATCACAGCTGTGAGGGTAAACGGACAAGGCTTGCTTTAAGGAAAGGGGTGTCTGCCTCCTACCTGCACTACTCCTTGACAAAGGTGCTCAGAGTGAAGAAGGCAGGAGACAAGCTCTCTTGCAATGACATGAAATCTGACTTTTAGAAAAATTTCACCTTCTTATAGTGTCTGAGAAACAGGGTCACACGGTTTAAACAGTCAAATGCTAACAGCTGAAAACTGCTCAACTCTAAGAGGATCTATTTTAAATCAAGGTCTTGATGTACAAGACATAAGGGTGTTCGTGAGGACAAATTACCTGATACTCGGCAGGCAGGCCGGGTCCGCCTGAGCTCGTCCCGGAGGGCCCCAGTCTGGGCTTCTTGCTTGGAGGCACCTGGCTCAGAGTGGAGTCCTGGCTGTGCTGCAGCCCAGTCCCGGCCCCACCGACCCCAGCCACGGCGCCAGCCCCTCCTGCGGTCCCGTTGGTCTGGGTGCTGTTCTGCTGGGCTGGCGGTGCCTGTGGGGCGGCAGCTGCCTGCTGTGGAGGGGCCGTGGGCTGCTGATGCTGGTTCTGTTGCTGCTGCTGCTGCTGCTGATTCTTCAAAGGAGGAAAAGCAAGCCTGGCATGAAACCAGATGAATGCACGCCCTACCTCACCTGATGAGTACATGTGACTGCAGACTGGCCAGGGTGCAGCTACAGAGGGGAGCAGCTGGAGTCCAGCCTGTCCGAAGGCCCCAAACCAACTAGACTGTGCCGTAAACCACCATATCAGCTGCAGACAGCTCACTGGAGGGCATAAGGCAGAAACGCTTGTGCACTCAACTGGACCAGCTGCACCAAGTGTATTCGATTGTGACTTTGTGTTAGTAGAGCAGTGTGGCGTGGTGGTGAACACATCTAGTCAAAGTGAGAATTTGGTGACGGTGCGGATGCCAGCCCGCACCATGTCAGATTAATGAAAGTGAATGAACAAGCAAGAACCAGGAAGTCGGGGCTACAGCAGGCTTCTTTATCTGCCAGCTTGCTATTTCAGCCTTCAAGGTCCACGTACAATCCTCATACCAACAAGCTCCTACAGAAAACACGCTAAATCCATTCTTAATTCAATAAAAGGCAGTGAAATATCTAGAAACAATTCAATCACACCTCCCTGAGTTATCATTGTTCTGCCCTCAGGGATCTGAAGCCAAAGCATGCCACACGGTTCATACCTTGTCACCTTTTTCTTCTGGCTCATCTTCATTGAGGAATTCCCGTTTGGGGTATGGGATCTGGCAGCCAGCAAACACACTAAAAGCCATGAAAAAAAAAAAAAAAGAATCATGACATGCCACAGCCTAAACTACACAATCTCCTTATCTCATCCACCTAAAATTCCATTTTTAATTCCTTAATTTATTCCCTACTTGCTGTGCTTGGCATTTGCTTAATCCCTAGGCCTCCCATTCCACTTAACTGAAACAAGAAAAGCTTAGTTGTATGAAGGTCGACCCTTGCTGCCACTTTCAATTTCTTATCTTTCTTGCTGTTAGCTGGCATGTGTACGGCACAGAAGTTCCCCCATACTAACTTCATTCTGCACCAAAAGTTCAAGTTCTGAATTTACATTCACTTCAATAAGAAAAAAAAATTTAACTGCACCTCTAATAACGAGCACAGAATATACACCTGGGAGTAATAAGGGGTGCGGCATAGAGGAGTTAGGCAGCTCACTGGGCGCAATATGGGATATAAGCCTGAAAGGGCTTGGTCTCCTGCTCAGCTGTCCTTGGGTGATTTTTCAAAAGAGAAGCAGGTTAGTGGTCCTCCCTGAAGTAACCATTTTCACTTTCTATGACTTTGCCCTGATTCACAAGACTAATTTTCCTTGTCAGCAGTTTTTTTTTCTGGGTTCAAAGGAATGGCGGAAGGAACGGGGTTCTGTGCCAGAGCCGGGGTCAGGGAGGGGTGGGCTACGTACTCCAATGTTGGCAATGGGTCCTCCTGAAAATAGGGGTCCTGCAGCGCCTGCTCGGATGTGATCCTCTTGGTTGGGTCCATGGTGAGCAGTTTTTGGAGCTACAGGAACAGAGAACACATTGATGGCACGTGAAAAGCTTATTTAACAGGCAACCAGTTGACTTCAGGCAAGGGATTGACAAGAATGAGCTGATGTGGTGGAGATCCGAAACCCAAATGGTACTTTACATGATATGCATTGTCCACTGTCTGCATGCTACGATAAACACTGCTCGCACCAACACAAACCCACGCTTTAAAACTGCTCCCCCACCCCCGGATTTTTGAAGTACCCCAATATTAATGTCTGACAGGGTTAACATTTTGTGTAGCCTACTGCATAATTGGTACACACATACCGAAACTTCAAAAAGTTGACGGAAATGGAATAAAAGGCAGGTTAATTGCGTGCAAAAAAAAAAAAAAAAAAAAAACCTGAAACTCATGCACTGTTTCCTCATAATAAGCATTTTCTGTGAACTTTAAATTTATTTGAAATTGGCAGAAATGATCAGCACTGAATCTCTTTTCAGACTTTTTTTTTCCCCCTGTAATAAATCATTGGGGAAGAAAAAGCCACAAGAACTAAGGTCACAAGTTCAAATGTGATATCACAACAGGAAGATGATTTTGCCCCAGCATCTCAAGTACATGAGGCGTGGCAGGACAAGGGGCAGTGCGTGAGGGGGGCACCCACCAACAGGAAGACTTTGCTGTCTGGCTTGACCTTGTGTTTCTCCATGTACTTGATGAGGCTGCTGTTGGCGTACCTGTAAGAACACAGACAAGACCACGTCACTGCCAACCCCTCAATACGATTTATATTTGTTCATGGAAAGCCTTGAGATTAGCATTCTGATAAGGTTATATGTTTAAGCCTTTGTTTTGTTCTGGTTACAAAGGAAAACATTACCAAATACTGGCAAATGTGCATAGCAACAGGAGTCAGAGGGGCTCATATTGCTATCATTTCTTTGGAAAATAATTTGCATTAAAAAAACAACTCGAAGGGATGCTTTTGTGCATGTCTATCAGGATAAGAATGTTCTCAGCAGCAATTTTCTAACAGTAGTAAACTGGAAACAGATCTACCAGCTGAGAAATCAGTAACCCACAGTGAATTCTCAACATTGAATGCTAGGGTTAAAAATCAACGCATGTGGGGGCCAGCGTTGTGGCACAGCAAGCAAAGCTGTCACGCATGACGTCAGTATCCCTTATGGGCGCTGAGGAGTGTCCCAGATGCTCTACTGCTGGTCCTGCTCCCTGTTAATGGCCTCAAAAAAAAACCTGTGGAAGATGGCCCAAGTTTCTGCACCCTTGCCAACCACTTGGGAGACACAGATAATCTCCTGGCTTCAGTATAGCTCAGCCCTGGTTGTTGTGGCTACCTAGAAATGAACCAGTAGATGGAAGGTCTTTATGTCTCTCTCCCCTCCTCTCTTTATAACTGTGACTTTTAAATAAGTACATCTCAAACATAAAAAAAAAAAAAAACGAATACAGAAGGCTAAGAGGGGAAGAAACGCAAGTTGTAGAAGGAAACACTTAGCATGATACCACTCACACTAAGTGCCAAAACATAGAATATTTACAGATATGCACATGTGGAATAAAACTGCAATGGAAAAGGTGGGAGGATAAACACAAATCAGGAAACTCAGAGCCTGTCCTCTGGGAGGAAGGGTACACAAACCACTTAGTAATCTTAGTAAATATAAGCATACTATTTGTTAGGGTGAAAGATAAGGTTATGGGAACCTATTTATTATTCCAAGTATACTACATGTCATACTTCCATCATATGTATTCCTTTCTGTTAATTTGAAAGGTCTAAAACCAATAATACTTTTATAGTAACAAAAAAAATTTACAGAATGTAGGTGCTTAGCATGGTAGCATAGCAAGCCAATCCTCTGGATGTAGTGTTGGCACTCCACATGAGCACCGGTTTGAGTCCTGACTGCTCAACTTCCAATCTAGCTCTCTGTTAGTGGCTTGAGAAAGCATCGGAGGATGGTCCAAGGAAGGCTTTGGGCCCTTGCACCCAGGTGAGAAATCCAGAAGAAGCTTCTGACCTCCAGCTCTGAACCAGCATAGCTCTGACCACTGGCTCTCTGAGCCAGTTGGAGAGTGAACTAATCAATGAATATCTCTGTCTTCCTCTACCCTCTAACTCAAGTAAAATAAATAAACCTTTTAAAAATTATAGCATATAGAAAAACATAAAGAAAATGAGTACACTCACTCATCCATTCAGTGGCAATCACTGTGAAAGTTTTGCGAACGTCCCTTGGCTGGTATTTTTTTTACACAGTCACATATATGACACAAACAATTGGATTCTGTGTGTTTTTAAAACTGCAGTCCTATCATTACGGGCATAACTCTTTCTTCTAGTACTGTTTCATCAACATTTTCCCTGAGTGGTATATGCACCTCCTAGTGTGGATACAGTTTGTTCTCTAGCCCTGAAATGTATGTCTCTGCAGGGAAATCTGGAGATATACAGTACTGAATATATACTGAGCCGCAGGCGGCAATCACAGACTTATTCTGGATCCTGACCTGGTCACCTGCCGGTCATGTCACCCTAGACAAATTAGTTAACCTCTATGATAGCCTTTAGTTCCTTATTTGAAAGCAGAGATTATGACTACCCTATGGATTAACTTAACACCATACTGGCACACAGTCACTTGTTTCTATAGGACAAATTCCCAGGATGACCAGGTCAGGGGACACATTTCAACTCCTTTATAGAATCTCACTACACAAAGAAGGCATTCATGGTTAGCTCAATCACCTCACCAGAAATGCAGAACTTCAGGTTACACCTTCAGATCCTGACTCAGAACTTACATTTTCATAAACAACTATATTTATTTTAGAGTTTATTTAAACGGTATAGATAGAGCACCCCCTGACCCAAACACACACAAACACACAATTTTTCAGCTGCTAGTTCACTCCCCAGATGCTCATAAACACCCAGAGATGGAGAAGTCTGAAGGCAGGAATGGGGAGAAAGAACCTAGGTATTCGGGCCATCATCTGCCGCCTCCCGGGACACAGCAGCAGCAAGCTGGAACAGGATACAGGCAGGACTTGAACCTAGACACTCTGATATGTGATGCCAAGTGCAATGCTGCAGCAAATGCCAGCCCCAGAATCCACATTATTTAACAAGGAGTCAGGGACATACACTCACCAAGTCTAAGGAAGCTCTCATGTTCACTAGTGGCATACAAACACGAATGTCCATACAATCATACTCTTGCCAGCTAACCAAAAAATCTGTCCCATTTTTTCTGGGCAAGGTAGCCACAGGGTTTGACAAAGTTTATATATAAATGAAGTCTTTCCACATGCCTTTGGTCTTATTTTGTTTGTTTAAATTTATGTATTTGAAAGGCAGAGACTAAGACAAAGGGAGGGAGAGAAAGAGAGAGAGAGAGAAGAGAGAGATTCTATCTCCTGGTTCACTTCTCAAATGCTCAAAACACCCAGGCTAGGTGAGGCCAAAGGCAGGAGCCAGGAATGCTAGGTCTTCCATGCCGACGGCAGGAATTCCAGTACTTAGGCATCATTCACTGCTGAGAGCCAGAATGCCTGGCATTTTAGGAGTTCTCCTCTTCCAGGTTTGCTACAATGCAGGAGCTGAACAGTTCTCCAAATAATTCACTCTCTATATTTTGTAAACATTTTCTCAGTCCGTACTTATTTGAACATTCAATTTATAAAGTCAACTTAATGATGCTTTTAAATTTTATTTTCACATTGCAAATTAGCTAATTAGAGGTGATTCTTGAGAAAGACTATAGAAATTTCTATTGTTATTCATCCCAATTGCTTTTTCTTTTTTTTTTTTTTTTTGAGGTTTATTTACTTATTTGAAAGGCAGAGTTATAGAAAGAGAAGGAGAGAGAGGGGTAAGAGGACAGAGTAAGTGAGACAGACAGACAGACAGACAGACTTACTTGGGACTGGTGTTATCCCATACCAAATAAAGCTGTTGCCTGTGACCCCAGTATGCTGTAGGGTGCCAGTTCAAGCCCCAGCTACTCCACTTCCTATCCAGCTTCCAGCTAATGAACCTGGGAAAACCAGCAGAGAACGGCCCAAGTGCTCAGGCCCCAGTGAAGCTCGGGCTTCAGCCTGGCCCGATCATGGCTGTCGTATATATTTGTAGAATAAAATCAACAGACAGAAGAATAAAATCAACAAACAGAAGATCTCTCTCCCTCTCTCAAATAAAAACAAATCTTGAAAGAGAGAAGACAGAGACAGAGAGACAGAGAGAGAGAGAGAAATAACTTCCACCCATGGTTCACTCCCAAAATGGCTGCAACTGAAACTAGGAGCCAAGAACTCCAACTGGGTCCCAAGTGTAGGTGCAGGGGTCTACTATTTGGGCCATGTTCTGTTGCTTTCCCCAAGTGTATTAGGAGGGAGCTGGATCAGAAGTAGAACAGCCACAACATGAACTGGCATCCACAGAAGATGACAGTATTCAAGGCAGTGGGGCTTGATCTATGGCACCACAACCCCTCCCCCTTCACTGCCGCAGGCAGAGGGACAAGGAGCCTGATAGGGAAAGGCATTTTGAAGAACATGCTTTTTGTTTGTTTGTTTTTCTTTAATCAAAACAAGTTTGATAAAAACAATTCCCCTTTTTGTCATTTGAAAAACACCTGTTGGAATATTTTTCTTCACATATTGTACTTGACTGGTCTTAGGTACTATGGCAGATTTAGCTAACTTTCAGTGAACCCTCTGTGGTCTATGTCTTAGCAGCTTGCTTCTGTGTGGGTAGACCTGTGTTTGCTTAAGAAGGATGGCCTTTTACCTTTGGACTTTTCTTACTACCTTCCTAACTAAATTGCATTTTATTTTGGTTACTGCAAACACCATTGTTTTGCACGTAAAAGCTCTCATTTGGTCTCTAAATATTAAGTTAAATGTCAAGTGTCTTCATTCACTTTTTAAAATATTATTACAATGTTTCCTGTTGACTGAACCATTTTCCTTCAGTATCTGAGATAAGTAATTAATGAGCATCACACATGATGGTGGAGTAAGGGGTGTATATACCTCAAATCTAGAAGGTTGAGGGGAGATAAGAGCTAGAGAGTGAGTAGAAAAAAAAAGGGAAGGCTGGTCCTGCTGCAGGAGCAGCAGTTGTAAAAATGCAGAGGGCAAAGAAAGCTCACGGCTTCCGAAGTCCCTGTGCACACGGTGAGTGCCTGGCACAGTGGTTAGGCCACCAGCTGGGAAGCCTGGCTTCAGTCTCCATGCAGCTTCCAATCCAGTTTCTGTTAATGAGCACCCTGGGAGGCAGCAGGAGATGCATACAGTACATGGGTTCCTGCCACCTACATGGGAAACTTGGACTGAGATCAGCCTGGCCCAGCCCTGTGACAGGGCTATTGCAGGCATTTGGAAAGGGAATCTAGTAGATGGAAGATCAATCAGTGCTGTTTTCAAAGGTGGACAGGGGCAAAGTTCCCTACCAGGGACAGTGACAGTGCGGGGACAGCAGGGGATTGTTGCCAGTCTTGACTTTGTAATACTAGTCTGTGTGTGTTCACATGATCCATCCTGTCCTGACACTTCCCTGGCAAGTCTGTGCAGGAGACGCCCCTCTTGCACCGGAGCTACCACCTTCCCTCTTATCTCTCTCCCAAGTCATGTGCTCCACTTTCTGGTTTCCCAGGTCACCACCACTTCATCTTTTACTCAAAGACACAAAAGATGTGGCCTTAAACTGAGGTTGTTATCAGGCTAAAAGCAAAATAGGCACTGGAATGACTCTCAAATTCTCAAAACTTGTTAACTACTACAACCTGAACCTGGCAATTGTATTAACCACCTGGCATCTTGAAATCACAGGCATAACTAACACTAAGTTTCTGGTTTAAAAGACATCTATATCTTCTTTTAAAAATTTTATTTGCTTGAGATCCTGCTTGTTAATGGTTCTTTCCACAGATGTCCATGACACTCAAGGCTTGGCAAGGCCAAAGATCTGTCCAAGTCTCCCGTGTGGGTGGCAGGGATCCACCTACTTGAGCCACTGCCCATTGTCTCTCTGCAGAAAGCTGCAGTCAGAAGCCAGGGACAGCCACTGAACAGATACTTGGATGTGAATGATAACCAGTGTTCTTCAAATGTCCACCTCTACATTTCATCTGTAAAAAGATTGAAATGTTCCCAGGGAAATTACTGCCTAAAACTCATACCTGCCATGGTTGGTTTGTATCCCTTCCAAAAACCAGTGTGAAACTTAACCACCAATGTAACCATACTAGGAGACAATCAAGTCACAGGGGCTCCGCCCTCCAGCCTGCATACAACGTCCACCCCTTTGCCTGTCTATCTGTTCTGTGTGAGAAGAAGGTGGCAACTCGGAAGCAGACAGCAGCCCTCACCACACACTGAATCTGTTGGTGCTTTGATCTGGGGTTTCCCAGCCTCTGGAACTGTGAGAAGAATGTTTAGATGTTTCTGAATTACCCTAGCGAAATTTCTACAGTAGCACATAGAGATTCAGACAATATAGAATTACTTACGTTGTTCTTCTAAAGTCCTTTTGAAGTGTAGGGTATTCTGGCATCTTCCTAATATCTTCCCAGTCTTTATCTTCCCAAAAAGATATTGAATATTGTTATAGAAAACTAGTTGTTTTAGTTTTAAAATGCACTTAAAATGTTTTCAAAATAGGACCCGAAATGGGATTTTGAAAAGTAAGTTACCTGCTGGAAACCCCATGACACTGAATATTCGATCCAGCTGATCATGATGAAAGGGATTGCTTGTTTTTATATCTTCCTGGCGACAGTGAAAAATGGGCTCTGAAGTCAACAATTCCGCAAATATGCAGCCTATTGCCCAGATGTCTACAAAGGAAGAGAAACAAATTTTTATACACATTTCTGCTCTACTTCCAATCCAGCTCCCTGTTAATGGCCTTGGAAAGCAGCAGAGAATGTTTCGAGCCTTTGGGTCCCTGCACCCATGTGGGAGACTGGGAAGAAGCTCCTGGCTCCCAGCTTTAATCAGCTCACCACTATCCATTGTGGCCACTTGGGAAGTAAACTGGCAGATAGAAGATTTCTTCCCATCTAACTCACCCTTTCAACCAAATAAATATCTCTTTAAGTGAATATGTATCATCTTCTATATGACTGCAGTGATTCTATTTCAAGTTCAAAGATCACTGATTTAGGGATTAATGTTTTTCTCTCTCTTAACTTGTCGTCTAGCTCCTACTCAGAGTGGATAATTGAGGCTTGATTAAAATAAAAAATTGGTGAGTATGCTTTTAAAGTATAACATGGTAACTCTCATTTGGTGAGCAGGTTAGTTGCAAGTTGGGTAAAATTCAAATGCAGTGCTCCTTCCCCAAAGGAAATGAGACATGGTTGGCTTTTAAATCCATGCCTAATCAGCATTACTTCAAAAAAAATCCCATCCATCTTCATTTAGCAGCAGAGAAATTGATCAAAAATATTCATTAAAGTGTTCACACAACAGAAACAGTTACAGAGTATATGTTAGAAAAGGGCCTTGGAGGGTCAGACAGACTTTGGGGACAGTCATTCCATTTAGCATAAAGGTTGGGCCAAATATGCCTTTTCTTCATGGAAACAGCCCTCCTGGTCACAGGCTAGTGGCCAGTGACATTCCATGGTATATAGATTTATTTTTTCTTAATTTAGTTTTACTTTAACTTTTCACAAGTCACTATTTGAGAAACAGAAAGAGAGACAACAAACAAACATATTGAATCTTCTGGTTCATTCCCCAAATGCCCACAACAGCTGGGGCTAGTCTTGGCTAAAGCTGGCAACTAGGAACACAGCTCAGGTCCCCATGTGGGTGCAGGAGCATGTGGGAACCCAATTACTTGAGCCGTCACTGTCGCCTCTCAGGGTCTGGATTAACAGGAATGCTGGAGTCAGGAGCCAGAGGTAGGAATGGAACCCAAGTCCCTTAAGAGGGGAGGCAGCCTTGTGAACTTTGGCACTAGATGCCCACTCCCCATCATATGGATCCCACTGTGATGCAGCTTCTCCTCCTTGTCCTCATGCCTTGAGTCCCCCACTTCCTAACCTGTTCGCTCCCCATCAGCATTCCAACAACACCCTAAGCCTTTGCTGCTTTCTTAGACCACCTCACAGATGACTGGTCACAGTTCCGAGTCAGGATGCCCAAGTAAACAGAAGAAGCCAAATGACAATTCTAAAAGTCTCAATAACACCCCACTCCACCATAAGTTCACTTGTTGGGGTGTCCACATGGGCAGGCTGATAAGAGTTCCTCTCTTAGGTGCCTCCCTTTTGCACCCTTCACTGGGAGCTGTCCCTGGTCACACTGCTCCATTGCTAGGGGTTCAACTGCCTCAATGAAGGTCTGATGTCACTGGCACATTCCTCAACCGCCCAACACATACTGGTTTTTCACACAGTCTGGAGACCACCAGTGCTTTTTCACCCATCTAACAAAGCCATTCAGCAGCGTTAATGAAATATTTACAACAATGTAGCACTGTGCTGGAAACTCAGACCCTGGGAAAAACACAAAAGTTCCAGAGAAATCAGATCTCCTCATGCCTGAGGGCTTTATTCTATTTTTTTGTTTCCTTTTTCAATCCAAGAAAAGACTGCTCATCTTTCCAAATGTGATTCCATTGTGGTTCTATGGATACCATCTCATTTTTCCTAAGTTCATTCAAGAGAGAAAGAAAGAAAGAGATCCAGGGCCCGGCACTGTGGCCTAGCAGCTAAAATCCTTGCCTTGAACATGCCAGGATCCCATATGGGTGCTGCCTAGTTCAGGCAGCTCCACTTCCCATCCAGCTCCCTGCTTGTGGCCTGGGAAAGCAGTCAAGTGTTGCCAGCCGTATCTGTATGCACTGGCCACATGCCGTACCCAAAATGGCGCCGGCCAGAGAAGCCACATCTTGGTGTTTGGTGGAGAGTCACGTAGCTTTCGCAGTACTGCGCATGCGCATGCGCAGTGAGCTGCGGCGCGGCAGGCACGTAAACACTGGGACTGACGAATCCAGTCGCCCAGAACCCTGCGTAATCATGACTCCGACCTATCATCGGCGGAGGCGGGGCCAGACAGCACATAAGAGCAGAAAGCCTGCCGGGGTCGGAGCGCCTCTTTCCTCCTCATGTTGCTGTGCACAATAAATTTTACCGCAGAAGGCTTCACTCGCGTCTGCGTCTTATTGCTGGGCGGTAAGACACGTGGGCGCGACAGTCAAGGACAGCCCAAAGTCTTAGGACCCTGCACCTGCATGGGAGACCCAGAGGAGGTTCCTGGCTCCTGGCTTTGGAGCCAAGCAGCACCAGCCACTGAAGTCACTTGGGCAGTAAATCATCGGACGGAAGATCTTCCTCTCTGTCTCTCCTCCTCTCTTTTTATCTGACTTTGTAATGAAAATAAATAAAATCTTTTAGAAAAAGAAAAAGAGATCCAGATATATCTTCCAACAGCTAGTTCACTTTCTAAATGCCTGAAATAGCCTTGGGAGAACCGGCTCGAAGGCGCGCTTGGGTCATCATCTGATGTGGTCTCCCAGGATCCAGTAGTAGGAAGCTGGTTGAGAAACAGAGTAGTTGGGACTGAAACCAATAGTGCCTCCCAAAGAGCAGCTTCACCCACTGCACCACAATACCAGCTCTGTGCTTGTCTCTTTTTAGTTTTAACTTTACACTGTCGGAGTTTTTACTAAATATAACCAACAAAGGTGGCAAAAGGCAGTAAAAATTATTATTTGCCGAGAAACAGTAAATAAAATATTCAACACAAAGAAAAATGAAAGAAATATGTTTGGGAAACTCATGCACCTTAGAGAACTAGCCCCATTTCTGCTGACTAGCACATACTTGTCCCTCGCTTCTTTCTGTTCCCTTTAGAGAAGCCCGAGGCTGGCACAGTGTCTCACATGGACTCCCTTGCCTATAGTAGAACCGCAGACCTGTTCTGCAGCTGACTTTCCATCCAAGGTGCCTACGACAGGCTGACCCAGTCCCTTCACCAGAAAGATGGTGGCATGCTGAGCACAGCTGAGTTACCCAGACTCTGTCTGCTTCCTACCCTGATGGAAAGACTGCTCCTCTGACAGCTGCGATGACGTGAAAGATCAGTCCTACTGCTTCTTTGTTTCTTGCTTGGGTAAGGATGTGACTAACCTTTTCCCAAACGGAAAAGCGTGTTCTCCAATACCATACTACTCTCTCTCTCTCTTATTTATTTGTTTGTTTGTACTGGAAAGGCAGATATATAGAGAGAAGGAGAGACAGAGAGCAAGATCTTCCATCTGCTGATTCACTCCCCAAGTGGCTGCAATGACCAGAGCTTAACTGGTCCAAAGCCAGGAGCCAGAGACTTTTTCCAGGTCTCCCATACGGGTGCAATATCCCCCAAGGCCTTGAGCCATCCTCTATTGCTCTCCCAGATCACAAGCAGGGAGCTGGATGGGAAGTGGAGCAGCCGGAACATGAACCAGTGCTCATGTGGGATCCCAGCACATGTAAGATGAAGGCCTTAACCACTAGGCTACTGTGGTGGGCCCAACACTACTCTTATTTTTCTGCTTTTTCTTTTTAATGAGAGAAAACTCTAAATCTCTCTCCAACTTTTCTAATCAATCTGTAGATAAACAAAAGAAAGGGATTTGAATGTTATTGTTTCCACAGCAATTTAACAGGATCAAATGCCTCTATTCTGTGCAAGGAAAAATACTTTTTTTTCTTTCCAAGGAGCTTCATTATTGTACCACATGCTATTTATGACCCTTCAATGCCAAGAGAGTACATCAATTCAGATGAACTTACCAATGGCTTTTGTGTAATGCCTTGCACCAAGCAAAAGCTCTGGAGCGCGATACCAAAATGTCACAACCACGGGGTCCAAATCTGCTAGCGGCTTCAGTGGAGAATTGAATAATCTTGCAAAACCCATATCAGCTGAAAAATATAATACATGAATATGAAACTCGGTTTGACATGCAACTGGTCCCATGCAAGGTGGACAATGGTCACTGACCTTATAACACAGTCCTTTTTCTGCTAACCAGAGCTCCACACTAGGCACTGGATCTAAATTACCTCATTCACTTTTAGTATCCCTAATCTGTGGTAGATACTACTGTTGTGCCCATTTTATTTTGAACTTTTAAATGGTCTTCCTCATATATTTTTATTTATTGGAAAGGCAGACACATGCACACACTCAGGAAAAGAGAAAGACAAAGATGCATCTTATCTACGCCCCAATGCCTGCAGCAGCCAGGTCTGAGCTGGGCCGAAGCCAAGGGCCAGGATGCTGATCCAGGTTTTCCATGTGGGTGGTAGGGACTCAAGTACTTGGGGTTTGATCTGCTGCTTCCTAAGGTACGCATTAGCAGGATGCTAGAATCAGCAAACAGGTTTCTTGTGCCCAGACACTCTAACATGGGATGAGAACGTTGTCTTAACTGCTGTAGTGAATGTATGTTCCTGGTTTTCCTGCTGTGCTGATGAAGAAATTGAGGCTTAAAGAAATCCTGACTTATCTAAGATCAAAGAGGTAGTAAGGAGAGAATGAGAATTAGAACCCAGTTCTGACTTCAGATTTCTTGGGTCTTAGACACTTGGAATTACATTTTTAAATGTTTATAAAATCTAACCTGGTCCAAAAGTCTTTCTCCATTAATTATGACTTCTGTATGCCTATGCACCTGAACCTTGACTCCACCTTACAGTTCCTACAAATGATGAAGTATTTGTATACAAAGTGACATGAGATCAGTGACTGACCTTGGCTAAGATGGGAGCGCCAACATCATGGAATGAGGCCTTTTCCCTCCCAAAGACAGGCAGTTATTGAATGAATAATAACCAGATACATGTTTATAAGAACGCAAGGGCGCATAAAAGATAATTTGTTATAATCCAGCACTTAACCAAGGTCTAAACCAACACTAACCTATTTAAATGTTAAGGCTACACAAAAACAGTCAAAAGAATATCTATCACTATAGTATGGTCTTAGACATTAATTTTCTTGATATTTTACAAACTACCTTGTATCTATAAAACATGTTACAGTTTACAAATGCCACTCACATAAATCATGTATCACTGCATTTGATCCTCATCTGATAAGCTGCTGCTCTGGTTTTCTGCATCCCACACAGCAGTGTTGGTGTGAGTCCTGCCTACGCTGCCTCTCCTCCAGTTCACTGCTGAAGAGCCTGGAAAGTAGCAGAAGATGGCTCAAGTCCACGTGGGAGAGCCAGATGGAAGTCTTGGCTCCTGGCTGCAGCTTGGCCTTACCACAATTGTGGTGGCCATTTGGGGAGTGAACAAGAGTATGGAAAAACACACAAATTCTGGTATCTGTGTGTATATATCACTCTACCTTTAAAATCAATAAATCTTTTAAAAAATATATGTAAATATTTTGCTCCCTCTTTTGAGATGAAGAGTCTTAACCCCAGGATAACCAAATAAACACCAAAGCGGTTAATGATGACTTGTGCTCACAGGGACAGGAAGTACAGATGCCAGTAACCAAACCAAAGTTGGGTTACAATTTAGGAGCTATGTTCTTCTTTTTAAAGAGTTTTAAAATTTTTATCGGAAAGGTAGAGTTACAGAGAGGAAGAGAGGAGAGACAGAGAAATATCTTCTGTCTGCTGTTTCACTTCCCAGATGGCTGCAATAGCCAGGGCTGAACTTCCAAAGCTGGGTGACGAGGAACTTCTTCCAAGTCTCCCACACAGGTGCAGGGACCCAAGGATTTGAGCCAGCCTCTGCTGCTTTCCACTGGCAGGAACCTACATCAGAAGTGAAGCAGCTGGAGCTCAAACTGGCACCCAAATGGGAAGCCAGCACTGCAGTAAGCTACATTCTTAATCATTGATCTGACATCCAATGAATTAAGCATATGATTAATTATAAGTCATAAAGTCATAAGAATGATAAACCTCTATAATTTGAAATATATAAAATACACAGTAGGTACTGATTGTATAAAGGGGCCCCAAAGCACTATAAAATGCAAAAGCACTCCTAAGTTTTCACTTAATCTGAAACTAATATGCTATTATTTACATAAAGTAAAATTTTTGGTTTATAATGATTTGGTTTAAGTAATGTACAAGACTTTCTGAAAATGTTTTGGAGTATCTCAGTCTGAAAAAAATCAAAGCTATCCAAAGACGTCTGTGTGCTGATGCCTACTTTTTTAAACTAAACCTTCCCATGACAAATAAAATTATTCAAAATCACCTTATAATAGCATATCTACCTACTGTTCTATAATGTTACATGATATTTAAAATATTATTTTGTACATTTATTAGGTGTTGATTGCAAAGTATGAATAAAATACAAATGACCAGGTATGTTGAATTTAAGTGAAGAGTCAGATACTGACTGTGGAGGGCAATATACAATGGGGTGTCGTCCTAGCCACTGCAAACCACTTTGCAGGAAAGGCTAATGCCAGTAGTTCTCCCCTATTCCCTACCTCTTTAGTTTTAGCTAACTTTCACCTTTTTTTGTTTTAAATTTTTATTGAAAAGGCAGATATACAGAGAAGGAGAGACAGAAAGGAAGATCTTCCATCCACTGATTCACTCCTCAGGTGGCCACAGCAGCCAGAGCTGAGCCAATCCAAAGCCAGGAGCCTGAAGCTTCTTCCAGGTCTCCCATGCAGGTGCAGGGTCCCAAAGCTCTGGGCCATCCTTGGCTGCTTTCTCAGGTCATAAGCAGGGAGTTGGATGGGAAGTGGGGTGGCCAGGACATGAACTGTTGCCCAAATGGGATCCTGCAACATGCAAGGTGAGGATTTCAGCCACTAGGCTATCGCGCCGAGCCCTAACCCTCATCTTTTCAACATCAGATGGAGTAAAGGCCAGAAAGAAACAACGAATATTCTTTAAAAACAGTTTCTGTGTATTGCATAACTTTAAAGAGCCTCCAATAACTATTTTTTATTTCGTTTTATGACACAGTTTCATAGGCTTTGGGATTCCCCCAACTCAAATAATTATTAACGTAGAGAAAAGGTAACTAACCTAAGTATTCTGACCACTTTGCTTTCATAACATTAGATATGGGTGAAACTGGTGGTAAGTAGGGGAATCCTGGTATAATGGCAGAAACAAGTGACAGAAAGGCAACCACACCACCAGGATGCACACACAAGATGTACAGAGCAGACAAAAGGAACAAAGGGGAAGCTGTGTGAGAGTCCACCAGGCTGCTCGTGGTGTGCCCAGGCCCTTGTGGGGAACACCTGCATGTCCGGTGTGATCTGGGATGATGTCTGCTATACAGTTACAAAAGTGAACTAATCTGAAAGTTGAAGCCTGGAGCTTAAAGGGTAAATCATTCTGAACAAATCAAGCATTTTACGAAAGGCCTGGGAAGGGAAAGGCTCATGGTTTCCCATTCAGCTACGCTTTTCTTCCAAACCCAAACAAAACTGTATTAAACTGGTAAGCACAGACTACTAACTTTCAAAAAGCAGTGCAACACCAAAACCAAAATCTAAAAGAACGAAACCAACTGGCTGTTCTCTAGACTTTAACTGTTTCCCATTACTTACTTTCGCTATCTTGGCTTGATCCCTAATCTGGGGGCAGAAATACCATTCTAAAACTCCTAACCGGGATGTAACTACCTGGTCCAGTCGGTGTGCAGATTCCTCTGTGGTGACAGAGTTAGGAGAGGACATTAGACATGGGTGGCTGGGACAGAGGTAACAGGAGCAACAGTGCAAACAAGAAGAGGACAGTGAATTAGCCTGGAGACAAGTGGGTAGAGGCTGCCAGCAGGTTAGGCAAACAAACAAACGCTTCAGCTTGGGTAACAGAATGGCACCTGATGTCCAGATTTTAGACTCATTCCTTAAGAGGATACAAGATTTTGAGGCTACAACTTATCCATCCTCTATACTAACTGCAGAAGGAGGCCCAGCCCAGTGCTTAGGCTTTCCTGAAGCAATGGAGTAAGAGGCAGAAGTGAACAAAACACAAGCTGCCTCAGTGGAGGGTGGAAAGTCAAAATTGCATGACACCATATAGAAAAGGGGAGGAGACTGCCTCAGGGCCAGAACAAATGGTTAAGGTGACCAGTGCCTAATACAGGCCCCTAGGTCACAGGTCACAGGTCACCAGTGGCCGTTTAGGGAAGAGTTTTAATAGAGTGATGGAATTTGAGGCCAGATTACAGAACAAATTTGGCTAAGTGGAACCAAAGGGTGAATATCTTGTATTTCAGAGGTAGAGAAACAAGAAAGGGAAAAGCAGAGCAAATGCTAAGGACAGATGGGTGTAGGGGTTATTTTAAAACTGCAGAAGGCTGTCAACATTTAAAGATGCAAGGGAAAACAGCGATTCTGTAACACACTGAGCTGAAGTGTGATGGGGGTGGGAACCGGCTCTAGCAGACTGGATATAGGACAGGAAGGAGGATCCTTCTTCCCCAGAGGCTGTTGCACAGGTCCAGCTACGTTGATGAAACAGGAGGGCAGGAGTCTGAGGACTGAGAATGCAAGCACCACCTCTGAAAGGCTGAGCAAACTACAGCCGCTCCACACCCGGCTCTGCTTATCTGAGACAGCTCCCTTTTGAGGGTGGTTGTGTAAAACATCTCTCACTCTACAGTCCACTGTCTCTCACCGGGAGCGACCATCCTTTACCCTCCTTCCCACCTGTGTCTGGCAAAAACTGGGGACTCAGCTCATGTCTAAAACAGAGAATTAAAACAGCAAAAGAGACAGCAAGGCGTGGCGGAAAGGGCTGGGGAGGGAAGAGAGGAGCGCAGTTACTCAGACTTCATTAACATCAATAAATCTGCGAGTGAATCTGAATCTCAGCCAACTCCGAGTGCAAGTTTTAAGAAAGGGAAGTTAGTTCAGAGCAGCTGCCTCAGGAGCTGGGTTAGTGGAACGAATCAGAGAAAACAGAAAACCAAGCAGATGCAAAAGGGCAGCGTGAATTCACGGAAGGCTGGCTTAGCAGAATGTTGCAGCACCTCCAGCAAGGTCTATTTCAAAATGCAGAGAAAGCAGGCCGTGAAGCATGATGCGTGTAAACCCCTTCTAAAAAGCACTGACCATGCATTAAATGCAATTTTTGGTTTAAAAAAAAAACCAGAATACAGCATTCTTAGTTCCTTTTTGTTCCAGATATGTCCCAAGCATAAAGGTTGCTGCATTCTTAGCGAGCCTTCGAGGTTCCAAAGGAATGTGAGGACACAGACGAGATTCCTGCCAGAGCAAGTAAGAGAGGCTGCACGCACATACATTTATCTAGGGTGGATCTGCGAGTGCCTGGCACAGGAACCGCACAGTGGAAGATGGGTGGGGTGGGGGGGACCGGCAAGGGTATGTATGCAGCAGGTAAGGGTGGGAGTATGTTCAGGGAGAGAAAAAAAAATATGGCAAGACAGAAATAAAAATTAAGATTTGGGGATTATGCTCAGGGTGATGGTGCAAGACAGTGCTAGCAATCCAAACTCATGTGTGAAAATAGCTGTTTGTGTTGTTGTTGTGTTTGTTTGTTTTTCCCTGAGCTTGCTGATCTGTTAATCAGATCAGCTGATCTGCTGCCAGCTCTCCCAAGATCTTAACCATGGAAGAAACCCTATGCAGTGTATACCCTAGCTATCTACAGTTTCGACGTTTCTTCCAAAACTGCTATGAGGAAGTAGTTACATACTAGTTAGGCATGAAATACTACAAAAGCAACCCATGTTTGCCATCACTTTAGTTTCTTAGTTAATTATTTCAGGAATAATTACCTACCTATTTTGACTCTCCCCCTCTCAGGACCTTCTCCCATTACTAGGATATTTGCTGGTTTCTAGAAATAAAAATAGAGCACTCAAATTACTGTGTTTTATTCTTTTGATATGCTCTAAAAAGGAGCAACTTCTTATACAAAATGACCATTTATATATTTTCGTCAAAACTATAACCAAATATGAAGCATCCCTACAAAAAGCATAAAACATTAAGTTAATACTAATTTATAAAAAACATCCTTGCTATTAAAGCATACCTCACTTTCAAGATAACATAACAAATAATTGCAAAGTAATTGAAGCTATCATTTCTATTTATCAAGTAGAAAACAAACTAATAATAATTTTAAATCTTCACAAATAATTAACTGCTAACTGGCCACAGCAGAGTTTATGCAGTTAAAAATTTTTTATATGAAATTTCAACCTACAACTTCACTTAAGTAAATCAGATGGAATAGTTCTTGCTAAAAACCTTTAAACTGCTGAAGGAAAACACAATTAACATTCAACAGACTCTATGAAAATTTATAGTCAGCTATGGCACATGCAAAGGTGAAGAATTCTGAATCCAACTTTAAAATGTAGGAAAATCAAAACCAAGACTAACACAGAGACACACAAAGAAAAAATGTGGCTGCAAAGGGATCCTCAACTACAAAGACAGAGCAACAGAAACCGGGGAGACAGGCTTGCAGGTGGGGACAGTAAGCTTCCTTTGCAAGTTCTTTGGAGAGAAAATTTACATTTTTAACTTACTAGATTCAATTAATCAATGACTATTTTTAGTGTCTTTTAGGGCCTATTGGGAGGCCACATCTAGCATCAAGAGAAAAAAATGAAAGCATATGAAACCAAGTCCCTAGCCTCCAGGTGCTCACCTATTATCAGTAGAAACAATAACCACAGGCTTTGTACCAAGGTCTTAAGCTAGAGATCACTTCCAATGTCCTGATCTTTTTTTATTTTATTTTTATAAAGATTTATTTATTTTTTATTGGAAAGGCAGATATACAGAGAGAGGGAGAGACAGAGAGGAAGATCTTCTGTCCACTGATTCATTCCCCAAGTGGCCACAGCAGCTGGAGTTGAGCCATCCAAAGCTAGGAGCCAGGAGCCAGGAGCTTCTTCCAGGTCTCCCATGTGGGTGCAGGGTTCCAAGGCTTTGGGCTGTTCTTTACTGCTTTTCCAGGCCACAATCAGGGAGCTGGATGGGAAGCAGGGCTGCTGGGACATGAACTGGTGCTTATATGGGATCCCGGTACGTGCAAAGTGAGAAGTTTAGCTGCTAGGTTACCACACTGCGCCCTGTCCTAATCTTTTCAAAGGTGCAATGAAAACAGTTCAATGAACTACTAAGAAAGTAGTTCAAAGGATGAAGTGACTACGTAGAGATTTGCTAAGGGAAATGTTCACTGGGACTGGGGGGTCAGGAGAGCATCCATTAGCCCAATCCTGAAACATGGACAAGGAAGTAGCAGTTCAGAGTGGAAAGGGCTAGAACAGGTAAGCTTGGGGACAGCCAAAAATGTGGCTTGACAGAAATGAGAGGACTCATGGTTGGCATGGGAGAATGATCCCAGACTCTGGCTCCTTCAGCCCCAGGGAAGTGACATGGCCCCAAGACTACAGACGGTAAGAGAACAGGAAAGGGAGGTGGAACTGTGTGTGAGGGTAGGAGGGCCCTGCAGCTGACACGGAGAGGGTAGTAGGGAGTTGCGAAACCATTTAGAAGACAAAAATGTACAGGAGTCTGGCTGGTGGAAGCCAAAAGACAAAGAGTGACTCAAATTTCGCCAAGGTTTGGAGTACATGTGACCAGAAGAATGAGGAATCATTCCTCGGAAACAGAAGAGATAGGGAGAGGTACCTGTTTCGTAAGAGGAGCAAGACCGGACGGGAAATGACATCCTGAGTTTGAGGAATGTGAGGTACCTATGTCACACTAGCCAGGGAAGCGGGAATAGAAGTTATGGACTTGAAAACTGCTTTCACAAGAGTATGATGACTGAAAACAGCAGATAGCATTAGTTCACCACAGCAAAATATCAGAACAACAGCATCACAGAAAAAGTGAACTTTCAAAATTCAAATCTGATGAGAACTTATCAAAGATCTATTATGTATAAAATGTCATACTGCACACTGTCAAGAAATGAAGAAAAACAAAACATGAAGACTCTGACTTCAGGGAGCTTGAATCTAGCCAGAAAAGATGAATAGCCTTTTAGAACACAAGCAGACTGTGAACAGTACCAAAGTGGGGGAGAAAGGGAGGAACGGATGCTAGGAATGACTGGTTCCCGTAAGTAAACACTGACAGTCTTAAATAAGAATGACCGGGATTTTGATAGATAGAAATAAACAAAAAAGGAATGTGCAGGCTCCTGGAACACAACGCACATTCAAACAGAAACACACATCTGGCATGATGAGAGCCTGTAAATATCTTGATGTAACTACAGCATAAAATGTCCAATGCACACAAAACCAGAAAACTATGTCGGGAATAAAATGTGACAGTGAAGAAACCAGAATTCATTTTATAGGCACATTCATTCTACAGGCAAAACCAGACAGGACAATGAGGTCATCACAGCTGTATTTTGGAAGAACACCAGATAGCAATGTGAGGTTTAAACCAGAATGGATGGAAGAACCCCAAAGTGGAGGCAGAGAGACCAGAACAAACTGGGCTACCCATGGTCAAGAGAAAAGCCAGGGCACACTAACCTATGGCAGGAATCATGGAAGAACCTCACAGCATTTATCAAAGTCCTATAATCGGCACCACTTCCATGCACCACACTCTCCTCCTTTATTCCTGCTACAACTACTGAGGAACATATGCACAGAGCGGCTGTAGTTTAGATACCAGAGACACAGAAGGGAGAAAAAAAAAAAAAAACACAGGAAAAACCTTATCTTCAAGGAGCTCACATTCTGATGGGAAGAGAAAGACAAGAAATAAATTAGTATGCAGTGTCCTGCATGCTAATAAGCACTATGAAAAAAGGAAACTATAGAATACTGCAGCTGATATTATGAGGGACCCTGCCCTCCCGGAACTACCATAGGCTGCAAAAGAAACATGAAGCATTGCTGCCTTCACCAGGCACAGCGATAGAAACCTTCAACCCTGCTCCAAATGGATGCATCCCCATGGCTAGAGAGTGAAGGTAAGGTCCCAGGTGCCTGGAAACAGATGCCCAACTTGGGCTACCGCAGCTCAAGGAAGCTAAGCCAGACACCCTACAAACATCAACAACCTTCTACTTCCAGCAGAAGCAAATTTCATTATGAAGCAAAAACCTCTAAACTTGGACCTGAGGAATTGAACCAAAAAAAAAAAAAAATCTCCAGCTAAAAGTCAGCATTTCCATACTGAGTTCAAGAATAAAATCTATTGCTATGTTGTTGGCAAGAAAATGTAAGAATATAAAAAAAGAAAGCAAAAGAATATTTGAGAATAAATCTGGCAAACCACTAAAAGAAAGCTGGGTTAAGTACAGTAACATTGGACTGAAAAGTTTATAGACCAAAGGCATTACTGGGACCAGAGGTGATCACTAGGTAATAAGACAAGACTTAATTTAGGGAGAGGCAATATTCCTAAACTTGTCTGTCTGTCTGCCTCTCTCTGTCTCTCTCTCTCTCTCTCTCTCTCTCACACACACACACACACACACACACACACACACTCCTTTGATATAACTTCAGAAAGGAAAGAGACGAATGCTTGCATGATTTCCCTAATTATAGACATATCAAGCAAACAAAAGCAGAAAACATAGACTACTCAAAAGGCACGACTAACAAGGGCAATCTAGTGGGCATATACACGAGTTTCCACCCAATAATTAGAAGATATAAAAAGTTATATAAAAATGTACTTTTTAAGATTTACTGAATTTTATTGGAAACTCAGATTTACAGAGTGAAAGAGACAGAAAGATTTTCCATTTGCTGGTTCACTCCCCAAGTGGCTGCAATGGCTAGCCAGGAGTCAGAAGCCTCTTCCGGGTTTCCCACATTTGTACAGGGTCCCAAGGCTTTGGGCCATCCTTAACTGTTTTCTTAGGCCATAAGCAGGGAGTTGGATGGGAAGTGGAGCAGCCAAAGCATGCACCAGCATACATACGGAATGCTGACTGTCCCACAAACTATTAACAATAGTAAAAGGGTCTAGATAATTGAATAATATTTTAAAAATCATTGTACTTCTACATCTGAGTAAAAACCCTAGGAAATAAAAATTTTTAAAGGCAACACTTTTACAGCAACTAAAACCATATAGTACTTATAAATAAATATATCAAAGGATGTGCGTGATTTGTAATAACATAAAACCTTATCTTAATGACATTAAGATGTCCCAAGTAAATTTTAGGATCCCATATTTATAAAGAAGACTCAATGCAGTAAAGATATCCATTTCTCCATAAATTCAACATAATTTGATCAAAATTTCATCACAGCTGTCCATGCATGTGTGTGTGTGTGTGCATGTGTGCTTGAGTTCCTGCCACCTACATAGGAGGTCGACATGGAGTGTCTGGCCAGCACTGGGTATTGTGGATATCTCCAGAGTAAACTAATAGGAGACTGTTCTTCTCTTTCTCTTCTTTTCTCAGTCTTTCAAATAAACAAATAAAGAAACAAACAAAGATTTTTTTGTAAGAATTACAAAAAATATGAAAAACAATCAAGTAGCAAAAATGTCCAACTGACATTTAACTAAAACAGAAAAGTATTTACTCAAGATACATATGAAAAGTTGTTCAACCTAACAGTGAACTACTACATTATACCTACTAGAATGGTTAAATACTAGAAATGGCTATTTCCTAGGTTTTAAGAACTTGGCACAATGGTTAGGGTGCTAAATGGAAAGCCTGTTTCCTATAGTGCAGTGCCTAGGTTCAAATCCTGGCTCTGTTTCCAGTTGCAGCTTTCTGCTAAGGAGTACCCTGGAAGAAGCAGGTGATGGCTCAAATAAGTTTTGTCCCTAGTCACTCATACGAGAGACCTGGACTGAGCTCAGGGATCCTAACCATGACTTGGCCCAGCCCTGGTCATTATAGGCAACTAGGGAGTAAACCAGTGGATGGGAAGATCTCTCAAATGAAAAAAAAATTTTTTTTTCTTTCCTAAGTAAAGAACTGTTCAATGGGGAAACTTTGATACATTGCTGGTGGGAGAACACCAGACAATTTCTTTAGAAAAAAATTTGGCATCATTGAAACATTGAACAATTTGTCCAGCAATGCTGTTCAGCAGATTAAGCTAACACTCCCAACACCAGTATCCCATATGAGAGTGCCAGCTCAAGCCTGAACTGCTCCACTTCAGATTCGGCATTCTGCTAACGTGACTGGGACAGGAGGAAGATGTCCCAAGTACTCGGGGTCCCATCATCCACAAGGAAGACCAGGATGGGTTCCTGATTCCTGGCTGCAGCCTTGCCCTGGCTGCTGGAAAGTGAACCTGCAGACAGATCACACACTCTCTCTGTGACTACATCTTTCAAGTAAGGAAATTAATCTTTAAAAAGAAAAACTGAACAAAGGCATACCCTTTGATTCAGTAATGCTATTTTTACATATACTGAAGAGAATGTAGAACACTCATAATTTTTTTTAAAAATTGTTAAGAGTCATACAATGAATTTTAAAACAGCAGCGAAAAAAGTTACTGAATAATAGGTACGTGTAAAAGCAAACAATACATAAAAATACATGTTCGAATCTTAGAAGCATTATGTTGAGTAAAAAGACCAGGTTTTAGGAGACTGCATGCAACAGAATGTGACTTTTGTGAAGCTTCAAGCCAAGCAGAGCTAGAGTATTGTTGAGACAGTCATACAAATGTGATAAATCTATTTTCAAACAGAAGAGAATACATATTCAAAGCCCCAAGTCCTTGCTACCTCTGGAGAGGACAGGAGGAAGGTACTGGGATGGGTGAGGGGGAAAGAGGAGGAGACAGAAATAGGAACAGGCTTTCCTGAGCTTCCAGGTATGGAGTTAAGCACAGTTCCCCAACAGCTCACAGCAGTGTGATGCTCTGGAAATGTACCAAAAATGTCCCCAATGTTCTTCAGCATTTTCCATATATTAAAAATAAAGTAAAAATAAAACAAGAAGTGGGGAAGGCATTATTCTGGATTCTTCCACAAACCTGCTGAGAATCTTGCATGTAGCAAGTGAGCTAATCGAAGTGCAGGGGGAGCACACTGGGTAGCCAATGAGGGTGGCACAGCCCGGCCAGAGGCAAAAGCAAACTGCAAGGCCTAATGCAAGTGTGCCTGGAGAGGGCTCAATGATGACTGAGTAACTGTCTGCAAGAAACCCAAGAGGCCTGCTGGCCATTCTGAGCGAGTGTGTTTGAAACACCAGTCCGGTCTATCACCTGTGCCTGTTCAGAGGGCAAGATCAAGGTAATTGGAGCACTAAAGAGAAACCTTTGTAGCCAGCTAACAAGAATGTGCAAAAGCTTACATACGGGTCTAGAGCCAACGCTGTGAGAGGAGGCAAGGCCAAAGTAAGTGACGGTCAGTCACATGGAGGCACGTAAGAACCTTCAGAGACTTCAGGTCTTACCTGATCAGCGCTGGCACTGTGCTATGGTATTTTTCTGTCTTATCCACACTTTTAAACAGTTGAGTAATATGAGTATAGACAGAGATTTTGGTTTCATGTCAAGTCTTTGAGGACAGTGTTATGGAGAGAACATAATTTTATATATTAAATATTTCTATAATTTTTTATTTTTGTGTACTTTGTTATTATTTTAATGCCAGGGGTAGGAGAGTAGGTTTGAAGAACAAAGGTCAGGGAAAGAACTAAAGAGGGTCTTGTGTGGTAACCTAGCAGCTAAAGTCCTCGCCTTGCAAACGCTGGGATCCCATATGGACGCCGGTTCTAATCCTGGCCACCCCCCTTCCCATCCAGCTCCCTGTTTGTGGCCTGGGAAAGCAGTCGAGGACGGCCCAAAGCCTTGGGACTCTGCACCCATGTGGGAGACCTGGAAGAGGCTTCGGGCTCCTAGCTTCAGATGGGCTCAGCTCTGGCCATTGCAGCCACTTGGGGAGTAAACCAATGGATGGAAGATCTTCCTCTGTCTCTCATCCTCTCTCTAAATCTGACTTTCCAATAAAAAAATAAATAAATCTTTAAAAAAAAAAAAGAACTAAAGAAGAAATCTTGAGGACAAGAAAATCTGAGTAGTGTAAGATTCTACAAACTGAGAGAGTTTAAAATGAAAACACAACAGAATGACATCATCCACGACAGCGCAAACCAATGTTCTTCACATCTACTGAAGCCAGACACAGTAAACAAGGCCTGAGGAAGAAAAGAAAGGGGGGTGGGGCAAAAGCAGACTCACCATAAAAACAACAACAACAAAAACTTCATTTATTTGAAAGCCAGTGTTCCAGAGATAGGGAGACAGCTCTTATATTCACGGGCTCACTTCCCCAGAGGGCTGCGGGCCTGGGTCAGGCACTCCAACCAGGCATCCTCTGGTGCATGAGCAGGGAACTGGAGCAGAAGTGGAGCAGCTAAGACATGAACCAGCCCACACAGGTGTGCTGATGGCAAGGTGCTGGCTTTAGCCTCTACACCACAGCTCTGGCCCTACAAGTAGATTAACTTTTCAAGGTCTTATGGAAACATAATTTTTCATTGCAAAATTATAAAATAAATCATCTTGTATTAAACCACTTGCTACATTATTTATAATTCTTTAAGTTTGAGCTTAAATCTTTTCAAAATAGACAGCGATGTTAAAAACATAAAAAAAAAAGCATAAAATCTGAGAACAAAAATTGCTTCATTTAAGAAATGAAAATGAATCATGAGTTACTGAATTTAAGAAATTCAGAAAGATGCTTCTAGATCACTTAGTTTACGCTTGTTAGAGTCCTACTACATTGAAACACAAAGTAGGAGCAGGATGATGGGCTCGGGCTAGTACAGTAAGACATTAGTGTAGATACCTCAGACATAACACACCTGAAACTGCAGGGGAATGGGCTCCGAGGGGAAAGGGCCTGAGAGTTCTTCTGTGTGCTCTGCGAGGGGCCCCAAGAGCCAGGCAGCAGCCACAGAGCACAGCTCCTGCAGCCAAGCTCAGACCTAGACTCCCAGATGTGGGCTGCTTTCAAAGGTGCAGCTCTTCACAGGGTTACCTGTCCCTTTTACAAGTCAGTACACGTTAAGGATACAGATAAGTGAATTTAAACATAACTGAATAAATGACATCATCAACACTAAAACACGTAATTTTTTAATGTGATGTATTTTCACATAATTTATTTGAAAGGCAGGATTACAGAGAAGGGAGTACAAGTAGAGAGAGCAAAAAAGAAAACTGTTCCATGAGCTGGTTCTCTCCCCTAGATGGCTGCAAATGGGAGGGTTGGGTCAGACCAAAGCCAGAAGCCAGAAACCTCATCTGGGCCTTTCATGTGGGTGCAGGGGCCCAAGGACTGTTTCCCATATCAGCAAGAAGCTGGACTGGAAGTGGAACATCAGGAAAATGAACTGGTGCTGATACGCGATGCCAGTGCTGCAGGCAATGCCTTAACCCATTGCACCATGGCACCAGCCCCTATTTTTTCCTTCTTCTTTTTTTTAATATTTTATTTTTGTATTGGAAAGTCAGATACATAGAGAGGAGGTGAGACAGAGAGAAAGATCTTCCGCCCATCGATTCATTCCCCAAGTGGCTGTAATGGCTGGAGCCGAGACAATCCAAAGCCAGGCGCCTGAAGCCTTTTCTGGGTCTCCCACGCTGGTGCAGGGTCCCAAGGCTTTGGGCCATCCTTAACTGTTTTCTTAGGTCATAAGCAGGGAGCTGGATGTGAAGTGGGGCTGCTGGGACACGGGATCCTGGTGCATGCAAGGTGAGGACTTAGCCACTAGGCACCATGTTGGGGGGGTAGGGCTATTTTTTCTTAAAAGGAAATTTTCAAAGATCTGTATGGCTAAGGGCAAGTCTCTAACCACATCCAACCCTCGAGTTTCCACACTGAACTGTGTTTCCAGGTTTTATGCCCAATTTCCTGAAGACTGCCTCAACAGTGTTAATTCCAGGACAAGTGTATGTTTTACAGAGAACCGGCACATGCACACCCACGTCCACACATAAACCCGAATGGAGGAAGAAAGGATCCCAAAATTGTTCTGACCTAGTTACATCCCAATTAACACACACTACGCTTTACTAAAACTCCTCTTCTTACTGTGAACACAAAATGCCAGCTGTGAACGAAAGTGATACTGCTGGGTTTGCACACTTTGGTTACCATAGAAACAACAGAAATGGCAGGAGTTGGATGCCTCACACTGAAGTTACCAGCAATAAAATCAGATACACAAATCAATGCCACAGGGTTCACTTAAGTTCAATTGCATTTTAAAGGCCAAGTTGGGGAAATAATGTGATTAACAGGATTATTCTGAAGCTCTTCAGGAAATATCTCTATCTTAGTGGAAGTTAGTTAATTCTTGAATTTATACTCATGATGCTTTAATATACTCTGGACTTGCTTCTTCCTTTTATAGAACCCATTTTTTTTCCTTCCACAGGGTTAGATTTGTTTTGGCTAAGTGGCATATCACAAAAAGGACAGCCTGAAAATACACAATGACTCCACCACATTTGCTTTGCATACCCCACCCTAGGATGTTTAGAATAAAAATATGGAACTCACAATCTGCCTCTTATCAGCACCTATAAAGACAGAAAAACCCAAACACAATTGTCTAAACAATTCTAAACAATGGGGTAGCAAAACTTACTTCATAGTTGATATCAAAGTAGATGAGAACATCCTCAGTTTTTATTCTTTTCTTTACACAGTTCTTAACTCACCCCAAACAAGTAAGATGTTGTGTGGTTTTTTTTTTTTTTAAGATTTATTTTTATTATTTTTTTTTATTGGAAAGGTGGATATACAGAGAGGAGAGACAGAGAGGAAGATCTTCCGTCCGATGATTTACTCCCCAAGTGAGCGCAACAGGCCAATACTATGCCGATCCGAAGCCAGGAGCCTCTTCCGGGTCTCCCACGCAGGTGCAGGGTCCCAAAGCTTTGGGCAGTCCTCGACTGCTTTCCCGGGCCACAGGCAGGGAGCTGGAAGGGAAGCGGGGCTGCCAGGATAGAACCAGCGCCCATATGAGATCCCGGGCGTGCAAGGCGAGGACCTTAACCACTGCGCCACCCCGCGCCGGGCCCAATGCTGTGTTTTAAAAAACGGAGCAAAAGCAACCTAAGAGTAAGAACCATGCCCTTCACCCCTTTTTTAACTTGTTAAAGCAAACACAAGGGCCACTTGCTAACAGCATTAGCTTGTCGTAACTGTCTGTCTTTACACCCACCCCATGGATCAGAGTAGAGGATTTAAATGTCTGAAGAGTCTGACCGTGATGCCTTCATGCTCCTGGAGGACAGAGGTGGTTCTGTCATCACTTCACCTCTCTGCTGAAGTCTGGACACATAGTAGGTGTTGGATAAACATCTGTTGAATGAACAAATCAACAGATGAACTAAGTGGCCAATGGTTAGTGCTTGCAATGCATCCTGAAGTAATGGGGAATGGCAGAGCGGGATCATCTTTTGACAAACAAGCTCCCAATTTTAAAAAGAAACTTGGGCCATGTGGGGTCTTAATAGGTTAATCCTCTGCCTGCAAGTAACAGCACCCTATATGGGCACTGGTTCAGGTATGGGCTGCTCCACTCCCTATCTAGTTTCCTGTTTGTGGCCTGGGAACGAAGTAGAGGAAGGCCCGGGGCGCCTTGGGTCCCTGCACCCACGTGGGAGACCCAGAAGAAGCTCCTGGCTCCCAGCTTCACTCTAGCTGTTGTGTCCATTTGGAGAGTGAATCAGTGGATGGAAGACTCTTTCCTCTCTCCTTCTCGCTGTAAAAATCTTCCTTTAAAATAAAAATAAATGAATCTTTAAATAAAAAAGTGAAGCTGCAGGAAAGTAGAGTAAGCATTTATCCTGAACTATGCCAAAGCTTACTTCTGAATACAGGTTAGTAAAATTCTGATTTTCGTTTACTACAGGGTGTCAAAAGTCACCCATAAATCAATGATTCCCAAATCTAAGCCCTTTAAAGGTCTCTAACCTTCCTTGTATCTTAGAGATGTGTGAACTATAGGTTGGTCATGTCTACAACCACCACAAACTCAACTTATCCAAATCAAATTTTTATTTTTTCCTGCCAAAACTGCTTTTCTTTTCTTTTTTTTTTTCCTGGTACTTCCTCCTTGGTCAATAAAAACTGAAGTTTAAACTCCACTCCCCTCTTTGTATCTCAAATATGATCATTCCTCAGCTGAGTACCTTCAGTTGTAACTGTTCACCTATCTCCCTTCCTCTCTATTCTGACTGCCTCTACCCTGGTCCCAGCGTTCATCATTCCAAACCAGCTGACTGCAACAAGATGATAAGGCTGCTAGCTAGCCTTGCATCCTCAGACCAACTCTCCACAATCTTGTCATCATGTCCAACTCAGGAAATTGGCCTCCCCAGCAAGCCACCCTTCCTGGCAGGATGATTAAGACCCACTGTCACCTGGTCCCTGTCTCCCTCCAATGCCTCTTTTACCACATCTTGCTGCATCCCAGGAGTCTTGGGGCTTCTTACTGTAGACCCTTCTTTAGACTGTCTCCTTTGCCTGAATACTTTCCCCACCCACCCCCTTTCAGGATTCAGCTGCAAGAGAGGCCCTAGACCAACCGGATGGTTGCTTGTCTTTTGTGCTCTCAGTACCTCAAGCTTAGCTGGGCTTAGAATGTACCCTATTTCTGAACTTTCACTTAATGGTTTTTCCACTTACTGAGTCTTCACCACCATGTGTTCATTGAGAGAAAGAATTGTGCTTTATTAATCCTGTACTCTTTTCAAGACTATTCAGTTGGTACATAAGAATTCAAAATCTTTGTGAAACAAATTTCTGTCTGTAAATCAGTATTTCTCACCATACAACATCCAATTATAAACAAAAACCTAGCTAAAAACAAGAGTTAGGTTCCATAATCTCTTTAGTGTCAAACTTCAGATAAGTTATGGGTTAAACAGACCTTTGTCTTTAGAGACCCCAACTGCTGTTAAAATTATTTCTCAGTGAAAGTGACTTCCTAGATGGAACTGATATATTTGCAGCTAGATCATGCTATCTGTGTAAATCAGCAGCAGCTTATAATATTGAATGCTATGATTAATTTCATATCACCTTAAGCCAGTCTAGCAATGTCTGTAATACAACACCTATGTTCATCAAACTTCGGTATTCAGGGTAAACAATGCCAGCTGACCTAGCGCTGCCAACAGCTAACAATGCCCTTCTTTGTGTTTCAGAATTGGTTACAAGCCTGTACAGCAGAGATAAGGCTTTCCTTTCTCTAACAAGAACCAATAAAAAGCAACCATTATTTAAAAAAAGAAAAAAAAAGAAAGAAAGAGAAAAAAAAAAAGCTCAACACAAAACAAACAGAAGCATCTGGAAGGTTATTTACCTAACTTAACTTAAGGTCACAAACAGTATAATCGAGATATATTCCACACTGACATGGATGACATAAAGGCATTCAGAGCCTCCTCGGCTTGTCAGAGAATACAATCCATCCTCAGAAGGGCAGCCCTGGTGGGAAGCTGGTTTCTATTTACACTTGTGACATTTGTACTCAAATCAAATAGGCAGGTTTTGTTATGGGAAATTAGGGGACTCAGAGAAAGACATGAACAAACTGAGCCCTCTTATTCTGTTGAGGACTATCCAGAGTGTCAACAAGTTCACTCTCCACACATGGTGGACCCAGGTTAGAACCGAAGTCTCTCCATGGTGTGCTCCGGGCCAGGGCTGTGAGAGCAAAAGCACCTGAGAGAACGGACAGTAGTAAATGGACACATGGCCTTCACTCCTCAGGAGACTTCTCCCCACCTGTGTGCTTAGTTGAGAAGATCATCCACAGAACAGCCACCAGAACCATTAGTTTTTGAGTGCAAGATCTCGTTCTCAATAAAGGATCCACATTGTTATCCAAACAGGATGCCTTGTGCTAGATCACCCAACAAATAATGATCAAAATCTATTACTCTGTAATTAAAATGGACACAACTTGGGGTGGGTATTTGGTCTGGTGGTTAATATACCAGTTAATACAATATCCCACATTGGAGTGCTTGGGTTTCCACTCCCAGGTCTGGGTCCTGACTCTAGCTTCCTGCAAATGCAGACTCTGGCAGGCAGCTGTGGGAACTCAAGTAACTGGGCTCCCACAACTCACATAGGCGACAAAGACTGAGTTCCCAGCTTCAACCCCGCCCTCTGGCCACTGCAAGCATTTGGGCAGTGAAATATCTAGAAGCTCTTTTGTTTGTTTGCTTGAGATAAAATCCTGGGGCCAGCACGGTGGCACAGAAGATTCCTCTTCCCCTGACCCTACGAGCACCGGTATACTATGCAGGTGCCAGTTCATGTCCCGGCTGCCCAACTTCTGATCCAGCTTTCTGTTTATGGCCTGGAAAAGCAGCAGAGGATGGCTCAAGTCATTGGCCCCTTCACCCACATGGAGACCAGAAGCTCTTGCCTTCTAGCTCCAGATCAGTTTACTTCTGGCTATTGTGGTCATTTGGGGAATGACCTTCCTTCCAACGGATGGAAGGTCTCTTTCTCTGTCTCTCTTACTCTGTAAAAATCTGCTTTTCAAATAAAAATAAATAAATTTTGGGGTCAGGGGGAGAGTGGATCTCTGGGAGGGGGACAGACCAGGAGGGGTGACTGGACGTTAATTATAAATGGGACCCCAGCTCTTTCTCGCCCTCTCTCTGCCCTCCACTCTGTCACGAGAAGATGCAGCACGAAGGCCTTACCAGATGTGGCTGTTCATTCTTAGACTTCCCAGGCTCCAGAAGTGTGAGCCAAATAAACTTGTATTGTTTATAAATTACCCAATCTGTGGTGTTCTGTTTACAGCAGCAGGAAAAAAGAGAAAATTGACAGTGACCTTAAAGGTATGATGACAAACTGCCTTCTAAGTCATGTGTTATTTTTATTAAATAATCAGAGATGATCAAAAGGACCCTGTGCCTGAACTAAACCTAAGATGCCCCCTATGGCACTGTGAATCACACTACGTGCCCTGTAAAGCTGGCCCTCTCAGCAGTGTGATTCTTGGTGTGTATTCTCTGCCTGTGAAACAGATGGCAGAGCATTGTGCTCTAACTCAAACTGACACAAGCAAAGGACTTCATGGAAAGCTCCAGTTACTGAGCCATGGGTGCAGATGATGAAGAACTGCCATGACACAAAGCAAGCAAAAGGAAAAAAAAAAAACCACCCCACACTCTGTGGTCTTTTTGGTATTTAAGGTGTGGGCGTCACTGCACAAAGCACTGGAAGAAGCAGCCAGTAGGATGTTCACTAGGCCTTCAGTGGAGGCAGCACCTGTGTGCACAGGGATGGCATTACTGCCATTAAAGGCCAGGCTCTGCCTGCAGACCTGAACGCTAAGACACAGGCCACCAAGAACCCGTCCTGAGAGACTGCTTGGAAACCAAAGGTTACCAGCAGGATCTGTCAGATTTAACAACACCAGGTTTGCAGTTGTGCTCCAAAAACGACTGGAAATTTGTTTTAGAAGCAGTTGCTGGTTAGGATGCTCGTATCCCACATTCTAGTGCCTAGGTTCAATTACTGGTGCTCTCTCCTGACTAGAGCTTCTTGCCTGAAAGCCAACTGGGATGACAGCTCACCCTTGGATCCCTGACCCAGGTGGGAAACACAGAGTTTAGGGTTCTCAGCTTTAGCCTGGCCCAGCCCTGGATTGCTATAGGCATTTAGAAATCTCTGTCTCTGTACCTTTCAAGTAACTGAAAATAGTGGCCTGCACTGTGTTATAGTGGGTAAAGCTGTCACCTGTCATGCTGGCATCACATGGACGTTGGGTCATGTCCTGGAATGTTCCACTTCCAATCCTGCCCTCTGCTAAGGGCCTAGGAAAATTTCCGCTGCAAGATGACCCCAGTGTTTGAGTCCTTGTTGCCCCATGGGAGACCTGGATGAAGCTCTTGGCTACTGGCTTTGTCCTGACCCAGCTCCAGCCATTGTGGCCTTATGGGGAATAAACCAGGAAATGGAAGATCTCTCCTGTTCTGTAACTCTACCTTTCAAACAAATAAATAAAAATATTAAAAAGGGAAAATAGGTAAGAATATTTTAAAACCTTATTCAAAGAAGAATTTGAAAGTAACTGAGTTATTTTTAGAATAAAAAAGAAAAGGAAGAGAAGCATGAAGTACTTGTTTTTATTTCATTTTCATCAAATTTCTAAATGTCCATATTTTAAAACATGAAGACCTGGCAATATTTAAATATAAAAAAGGATGAAACATAGCTCACTCGTTTGTTAAAACCAAGAGACACTTTCATGTATCTGTACTAGCTCTCCACCCTATAGAGCAGAAAAACTCTAAAAAAGTTGATCAGCCACAGGAATTCTGCGCAAGAGAAACGACTCTGGACTTTTGATACCAGGAAAAGACTACACAAAGCTTCTACAAAAAGGGAAATGAGGAGGAATTCGGAGGCCCTGGAGCTGCAACTAGGGAAGTTAATCACAGTGTAAATGATCTGTCACTATCCCATTTCACAGATGAGTAAACTGAGACTTGGACCTCAAGATTACCTATCTTAGAAAAAGCTATTAAAGTACAGGATGTCAAAGCTATCTAAAAACTAAGAACTAAGCAAGGCTAAAACTCTCCTCTCTTTCTCTCTCTTTTTTTGAACTTTACATAAACCAAACCATTGTTTTTCAATAAGATTACTTCTTATAATACCATGTTTTGTAATTACAGTTTAAATAATCAGATTTCCCATTCCTCCAGAAAATATTTCAGGATCGGCCCATCACAATGGCTCAGTTGGCTAATCTTCCACCTCTGAGCACTAGAATCCCATATGAGCGATGGTTAGTGTCCTGCCTGCTCCACTTCTCATCCAGCTCCCTACTTGTGGCCTGGGAAAGTAGTCAAAGATGGCCCATAGCCTTGGGACCCTGCACCCATGTTGATCAGCTCAGCTGTAGTCATTGAAGTCATTTTGGGCAGTGAACCAGCAGATGGAAGACCTTTTTCTCTCTCTCCCTCTCTTTGTAAATCTGCCTTTCCAATAAAAGTTGAACTTCTATCACAGATATAGTAGCAATATAAAGAGACTAAGCAGCTATAAATCCATTTAATGCTACTATCATCCAGCCAGCATTTCCCTGTCTTTGCTAAAGAATAATGTGAAACTGCCAGATGCTCTGTTGAAACTTACTTCAAGTGCCTTAGAAGCACAAACAATAAGGTCAATACTATACTACAAATATTAGGGAGGCATGAACCTTGTTCTCAAGAAGCTCATCATTTTAAAAGAGATATAAACTCTCTCTTGGCAATCCTCCAGTCTACCAGAATAGCAATCTCATAAAAATGAGTCATCCTGTATTTCATCTCCTTACTCTTGGCTATATCCTGTCGTAAAATTAAAAAACATCTTTTCTCTCATGGTGTTTACAAGTTTCAAATATTTATAGACTTATGTCTCTACTTCACTGTCTCTTAGCCAAGATGAATATATTTAGTTCTCCTTCCCCTTTCCTTTTAAAGCAATTCTCCAACTTCAGCCATCTTTTGGGAGGCTTTATTTAAATTCTCTATTTCTGTACTGAATTCTAGGATCCAGATGACATAATCAAAACACTATTCTACATACAAAATCAGTCATGAAAAACACTAATCTGGGCCTGGTGCCGTGGCCTAGCGGCTAAAAGTCCTTGGCTGAACACACCAGGATTCCATATGGACGCCGGTTCTAATCCCGGAAGCACTGCTTCCCATGCAGCTCCCTGTTTGTGGCCTGGGAAAGCAGTTGAGGACGGCCCAAAGCCTTGGGACCCTGCACCCGTGTGGAGAACCAGAAGAGCTCCTGGCTCCGGATTGGCATAGTACCGGCCGTTGTGGTCTCTTGGGGAGTGAATCAATGGGCGGAAGATCTTCCTCTCTGTCTCTCCTCCTCTCTCTATATCTGCCTTTCCAATAAAAATAAATAAATCTTAAAAACAAAAAAAAAAGAAAAACACAAATCTTTTAGATGACATAATGCTATGTGTGTAATCCCTAATACTGGCTTTATTTATTTATTATTTCTTCATTTAACATTATTACTCTACAAACTTACATTCACTCTAGCACTTTTTTTTTTAAGATTTCTACTTAGTTTTATTGGAAAGGCAGATTTACAGAGAGAAGGAGAAACAGAAAAAAAAATTTTCTGCCTGTTGGTTGACAACCCAGCAGGACCCAATGGCTAGAGCTGAGCCGATATGAAGCCAGGAAACAGGAGTCAGAAACTTCTTCCAGGTCTCCCACACAGGTGCAACATCCCAAGGCCTCGAGCCATCCTCCATTGCCTTTCCAGGCCACAAGCAGACAGCTGAATGGGAAGTAGAGCAGGCAGTACATGAACCAGTGCCCATATGGGATGCCAGAGCTTGCAGGTGGAGGATTAGCCATTGAGCCAATGTTCCAGCCCCCACTCCAACACTTTGAATTGTATGGACTTGCCAGGTTTCTCCTATCAACTGAAAACAATGCTCTAGACTAACAACACAGAGACAGATTTCTTTATTTTATTTTTTAAGATTTTAAAATTTATTTCAATGGCATAGTTACAGAGGGAAAACAAGGGAGAGCTTCCACCTGCCCAAAGGGTGAAGCACTCAGAGCATTAGCAGGGAGGTGGCCTGTAGCGGGACTTACCGGACTGGAGTGGACACTCTAACACAGGATGCATGCATTAACTCAATCAGCTGCACTAGAACACTGGCCCCAGGGCAGATTTCTTAGAGCAACAGGAAATTAAGTATTAAAAAAACAAAGTATGCGTTGACTAAAACAGCAATTCTAAAACTTACAAAGATTTAGTTTTTTTTTTTTTAATTTTTGATGATGTTTACATAGTTGACTAGGGTAGAAAGGGTTAGCTTTAAATATCTGCAGCTTCTTTCCAAGACCATATGCAGGTTACATGTGCCCCTAAATTTTTCTATGTATTACAAAATACATCAATGCAGTAAGTAGACAGTCTAAATCTGCCACCCCTGAAGATACTTCGGAAAAGCCATGACAATATGGTTCCGACACCAGAAATCATGTCACAGACTAGATGCCCAGCAGTTCAAAGATTCATATCTTTAATGAGAGCTGCCTAGTTAGAGACTAGAGGTATTTGGTAAATATGTGAGTAGAACAGAAACAAGTGCTGTACTAGGTTAGAGCCATAATAAAAGCACATTTTCAACACTGTGTTCATGTGATGGGCACAATAATGATAACCAGAGGGAAAAAAAATTCATTCTGCTTACAAACTCAGCATTTTAAAATCAAACAAAAAGCTCTCCCTTCCTACCATCTAAACAGCAACTGGGAATCAAATGGTGTCATCCTGGTCCTTCTCAACTCATTTTATCCAGATTTGAGCCAAATGGAACCACACATGTTTTCTGAGATAATTCAAGTTGTTTCCTACTTCAGGAGTTTTACACCAACATTCCACTTAAGTTCCTATTCCTATCTAAATTTTACTCATTGTGCAGCTCAAATGCCACCTGTTCTCTCGAATTCTCCCTCATCCCCCATTTGGCTCCTCTTCTAACTTTGATGGACATGTGCCCTCTGTTCCTCAGGCAGCCACAATCACATTCTGTCTCATCGATTTACAGTGTAGCTGTTTGCGATTAGGTCATGTTTCCTCTCTCGGACTATGTAATCCTCTTGAGAAGGTCTTTGATACAGTCACATATGATGCAGTCTCTCTCTACACATACAAGAAAATAGTAAGTGTTCATTGAGGACAGTGAATTCAAACACTAACCACCCCAATATTCCACCCCAACCCCCAACAACAATAACAAAAAAGACCAACAAGGCAATAATCACTATCCTCACTAAGGAAAGATCTCAATACCTACTGTGTACAGGTGCACAAAAAAATTTGACAGGCCATGCCCCTTCTCAAAAAATTTAGAAGTAGGAGATGAGCCAGGACATCCACGTAAGTTGCTATCATCCTAATGGATCAATGCCATATAAGAAGTAAAAGTGAAGTACAACAAGACCCAATGACAAGCAGAGAAAACTTCCAAGTAGGGACAGATGTGAGGGTAAGTTCTAATCTTGGTCATGTAAAGTGAAGGGAGGAAAGAAATAAAAATCTTTGAAGCAGAAAACCTTAGAGAGAAAGCAGGGAACAATCAACAGCTGATTCAGCAGTATGCTGTATGTGAAAGATGACAAGAACAGAGAAAACTTTCAAAGGTAGTTGGCTTGACTCTGAAAACCAAGCAGGGGACTGGAGCTTTAGTCTGCAAGTGATGGAGAATTGTCTCAAAGGCCCTTTGTGAGGACTGAGTCACAGCCAGAAGCTTAATGCAGACCAGAGGGGGAAAGATCACAGATGCAAGAGACTAGTACAAGTCTGCAAGAAACAGGTGTTAAAGATCTGAACTGGGAACAGGGTGCTTGAGATGGAAATGGATGAAAGGAAGGATAGCTCAGAGGTGACACTGGGAAGAACCTCGCAAGTTCTGGATGTCAAGTGCAAATAAGGTTCTGCAAAGAGGTCAGAGAGTGTCTAGGCAGGGCAGGGGAAGGTGGTGCCATGACCAAGACGAAGAATATTAACACAGCGATAAGTCTCGAGGGCAGCAGACTGCGTCCTGGCCAAACCGAATCTCATCGCTGCACATGCAGGGGTCAATCTCACAAGTAAGACTGTAAGACTTTACTGTAAGACACAGTAAACTGTGCAATGCAGAAAAATGAATTCAATTTTGTGAAACAAGAGCTCAAGTTAATTCATTTTCAATCAAAGAGTCTGATGAGTCAGAAATGATCCTAAGTATAACTCACATGGGTTACATAAAGGTATATAGAAAATCAGAACCTAAACACTTATTTGCAGCAGAGGTCTTCTCAAGATCTGTAATAATCCTGGGGAGTCCAGAATCATTTGACAACATAGTGACTCATGGTCCAACAGGAAGTGGACAGGTCCAAGTGGAAAAGAAACTCATTGTTAAAAAAAAAAAAACAGAAGGAGGAATGGTTTTGTTAAATGCATTTCTTAAAATGACAAATACATCTTTGTGGTCACTACTCTTACATGGCCCAGTTTAATTATAACGCCACAAGAGGTGGGCCTGAATAATAAGGTGCCATGGGACACTGGCTCTCTCTAGGCATTCATTCTCTTCTATAATAAACATGTCGCTCAGTTATTGAAACTAGAATCTCCTTAAACATAGGTCCCTCATATCCCTAGAACTCTCAAAAGCCTAAAAACAAAGCAGCATGAGGCCACTTTTAGCAAAGGGAGCAAATTAAAACTACCAAAGATAAACTCATGAGGACTGTAACTACTCAGAAACCATTTATCTACTTAAACAATGACAACAAAAATCTCAGCAACACCAACGTAAAATGGCAATATGAAGACAAATACCTACCACAGAATATTAATAACTGCTTGTTATATGGATAGTAAATAAAAAAGCAAAATCAAACATTTAAATTGTGGCTAAATTTCCTATAAAAGAACACACTATCAGATTCATTTATTCATTTATAGATTAATGTCGATAATAACATTCATACAAAATCATTATCCTAATATCATAAGAGGGAAAAAAAAACCCAAAAACTAAGTCTTTACTTACTGATTAATGTGTTTACTAATGATGAGCCACAGAATAAAGAAAAAAATGGATGAGTATCCCATCAACACGTCACACTGATCACTTGTTTTAAAACCACATTTACAGCCAAACACAAAAGTAACAGAATAACTAACATACACAATATGTCAGTAATCTTTCAGTTGTAGATTTAAGGATGATTTTACTTCCTTCTTTTTTACTTACATGTACTTCAATACTTTTTTCTATAATTAATTTTTTGTTGTAACTATACCAAGAGGAAAAGGTACTTTTTTTTCAAGAGAAGGGAAAAACATATTGATAAATTTAAAACAAACATACTTACCAGATCTCTGTGAAGCACCCAATTTGCATGGAGGTAATGAATACCATCAAGAATCTGGTAAAGTAATGATTTAACCATAGATCTTGGCAACTGCATTGGCTTTTTATTTGCTTTTGATGCACGATGAAACTTAATAATATGCTAAAAATTAAAAAAAATGTTTATTATAATAAATAATTTTTGCTAATAACTAGGCCAATAAAACACAAGCAAGGCCACAATAAATGTCCTACACTTATATATTTACTCATTGTATTTATCTATCTGTTTTTGGATAGGCAGAAGGACGGGGCTCCCACCTGCTGGTTCAACCCTCCAGTGCCAGCAATGGCTAGGACCAAGTTGGACACATTCTGTGTCTCATACAGATGACAGGAACTTATTTACTTGAGCCATTCCTGCTGCCCTACAAGGACTGTACTGTTCAGACACTGGAATCAGTGGGGTCAGGAGCTGGGTGTGGAATCCAGGTACTACAATATGGGACAAGGAGATCTTAACTGCTGTGCTAAAGGCCGGCTCAAAAAGGCTCCGTATGTTTAAGTCATTTATTAAAGGGCAGAATGACACAGAAGAAGAATACTTTTAAAATGAGGTCTTTCAAAAACAATCTATTTTGGGGGGGGGTCAATGTGACTATGTGAGTCTGGGGTTAGCATGATTAAATGTACTGAGACAATTATGATTTTTACCCAGTAGAACCAAAAGGTAAAAAGAAATGGTTGATACTTAAAATAATTGCCTAGGAATAGTATTAGTATTGGTTATTCTTTACTCAAAGAATGAAAGGTTTTTGCAAACAAAATCTGTATCTCTTCACATTCTACATATATTTAAAAACAGCACTTAGTGCTTTTCAGTAAAATCACAGTATGTATAGTTGAATTTCTGGATTAATTCCCCTTTGATTTGGTTCAAAACCAACTAAGATATATTCTAGGAGTTAACGCCAAATGTGAAAATGATGAGAAGGAAAGCGAGATAAATGGAGAACTTAATTCCATTGAAATATACACAATGGGATCATATTTAAACTCTTATGTACACGTTATATTGTGGTTATTAAAGAAAACAAAACACTGTAATGAAAAGAAGGAAATCCTACCAGCCTCTTGCTAATTCTCCACTGCCACCTCCTTCTCCCACCACACCCCAACTTACCTGCTTCAAACATGTCATTTAAAACACTCCTCAGGGGTGGGCATCTGGCCACATGGTTGACATGCCCAGGCCCTGTTACAGAGTGCCTAGGTTCAGTTCCTGGCTTCAACTCCTGAATCTAGCTTCCTTGTGATGGAAGGTGGAAGCACTGACGGCCCAGGTCACTGGGTTCTAGCCAACCACGTGGGAGACCTACACTGAATTCCCAGCTCCTGGATTTGGTCTCTGCTCAAATCCAGCTGTCACGGACATTTGGGGAGAGAGCCAACAGATAGGAACTCTCCCTCTGTTTCTGTCTCAATTAAATAAAAAATGTTTAAAACAAAAAATAAAGCTGTATTCAAGCACGAGTTATTATCAGCAAACCAAATTGTTACCAGTACTCCAATGACTTTATAAATGACCAAACACTGTATAAAATTATTAAGTTATTTAAACATCTTCCTTAGACTGTTTAATGATATCAACTTGATTTCACAAACAAGAAAATTAGAATCTAAACCATGGTAATGATTTGCAATATAAATACAGTGGGAGACCCACTCCCAACAGAACTTTCAACAGCCACAGTTTTTAAAACAGAAAAAATTAACTTGTGGGCCACAGTAGTAGGGTTGTAGAGATCTGAGGAGTCCTGTGCCCAGCTATCACTGATGTGCAAAGTGAATCATTAAATAAGCCTTGGTAGAAACACAGGACAGGAGTCTGGAGGAAACAAAATTTCTATCAATTTCCGTGAAAAGAACCGAAAGGTTCTTGTCAACATTTGCTGTAACAGCATAAATGCTCATGGTTCCTCCAACACCTACAGCCTGTCAAAGTTTTTCCTAGGTGGACTCACAATTTACACAGAAAATAGATCATACCTTTTGAATCAAAATTTAATTATCCACAATTTTAACTTTTTGTCAACTTTAAATATTTTTGTTTTTAGTACTTCCTCAAACAAAATGTTTTAATGCCATGATTCTTAATTCTAAAAGCTAGGCATTCTAAATTTTTGCTTCCTTTGTGTACCAATAAAACATCGTTAGGATTGGCAAAACCATGCATTTACTTCTCTTTACGGGAGCCAGGTGTAGATGGTAAAATGATCCATTTAAAAGTATAGATCTGGCTAAATATGGATCACTGTCTCACAAGGAAGGTCATGTTCATTATACATCTTAGTAAACTTCCAATATTAGTCCCATAAAATTATAATCTCTCCTTCCGTTACAGTTTTTTGAGGGGCTGGAGCTGTGGTCTATAGGTTAAGCTTCCACCTGCAGTGCTGGCATCCCTATGGGCATCAGGTCAAGTTCTGGCTGTTCCACTTCCAAACTGGCTCCCTGCTAACGTGCCTGGGAAAGCAAGTCTTTGGATCCCTGCAACCATGTGGGAGCCTACAAGAATCTCCAGGCTCCTGACTTTGGACTGAGCATCTCTAGCCGTTGTGGTTATTTGGGGAGTGAACCAGCAAATGAAAGATATTTCTCTCTCCCCTTCTCTGCCTCTTCCTTTCAAATAAAACTAAATAAATCTTTAAAAAGTTTTTTTGACATGACATTTCTGAATATTACGAATACCATCATCTCAGTAGTTCGGCAGTTTATTGCTCAAATCCCCTGCAATCAAAATTAACTGTGTATTGTCTGCCCTCTGAACGATGGTCAGCAGAGCTTTCTTTTCCACTCACTAGCAATAAGGAACAGACACGTTTAAGCCCATAACCATGGTAGATGCTTCTAGGAACACAGCGAGTGTGGACTTACCCACAGGTCATGCTCTGCATAGTCGAAGAGCAGCCACACCTTCCTGTCGCTGTGCGAGAGGAACACCTTCTGCAGGGCGATCACATTGGGATGCTTCAGTTCCCGCAGAAGCTGAATGCAGGAGGACAAGGGCATGATGAACTGCTTACAATGTCAAAACAAAAAATACCCAACATACCATCCTCACAGATCAACATTAAGGTGCCTATCTTTCCGATTGTTTTCCCCATGTGTATGCTTTTATTTTGTAATATGCTTACTTTTTGAATGGACAAATGTTTCTATTTTTTTTTTCATCCTATGTCCACAGTGGGGAGAGGGAGAGGAGGACCACTCCTGGCTATTAAAATATTCCATCAGCACTAAGGCATAGGGGACAGTCATTGGATGACACCTTAGACCACCAATGTGGGGAAGGGTACTTCTAAGAGTGTGACTTGGGTAGTTTTGACAGTTCTGAGATGTTGTTGGCTTCATTGCAAAGGGTTGAGAACATCTTTCCAAAGTCTACTGACTGACCAGGTTTACCTTAATGCATCCACACGCCCAGGAACGTGTACATATACTTACAGGGTATTTAAATCCATGCAAATACAGTACACACTAATTATATCAAAGTAACTGGCATAACTATCACCCCAGAAATGAATCACTTCTTTGTGCTGGAACATTCAAAACTGCTATCAATTTAACTGTTGCCAATCACAGTTATCCTGCTGTGCTAGAAAACATATTTGTCACAATCAGCTGTACTCCTGTACCCATTATCTTCTCTCCATTCTTTCTCCCACAACCTCTGGGCTCTAGGAGCCACTAATCTACTCTCTTCTCTTTGAGATCAATTTCTTAGCTTCCACATTAATGGAGAACACACAGTTTTATCTTTTTCTTGTAATTTATTTAATCTAGTGTAAATTCTTTAGTTCCACTCATGCAGCTATAAATGGCAGAATTTTGTTCATCTTTATAGATGAATAATATTCCAGTATGGGTATATTTTTGTGTGTGTTTTAAAAATGGAATCACAGGGTGGGCATTGCTGTACAGTGGGTTAAGTTATAGCTTGACACACCTACACTTCATATCAGAGTGCTGGTTAAAGTCCCAGCTACTCTGCTTCCAATCCAGTTTTCAGCTACTCCAGCATCTGTGCCTGGGAGTGGTTGTGTACTTGCCACCCACATGGAAGACCTGACTGGAGTTCTGGGTCAGCTCTCATGGTGGTGAGCACTGGGGGAATAAACCAGCTCATGGAAGCTCTTCCTCTGTCTTTCAAACACAATGGACATAAATAATTTTTCTTTTAATTGGGGGAAGATATTTAACAATCCCTGCACTTATCCAATTGGCTCAATTTTTTTTTTTAAATCAGAATACTCAGCAAAAGAGTGACCCTCACAGCTACTGATAAATGTCAGAGCTGAGAAGAGGCTCACAAAGAACAAACTTGTTGAGCTAGACTCGAACAAGGAAGAAAAAAGACAGACTAGATCAGCAAGGGAAAGCTTAGTAACTGGCACAGAACCCATAGTTCCTTGATAAAAATATTTAGCAACAATGATACTAACTGCTCAAGGTCAAAGTTTTATAAATATGTCTGCCTAAGGAATCTTTAACCAGGGTTCAGATTAAGGGAGAGGGAAGCATACTGAGAAGCAATGTGATATTTTCAGTTCTGTGTGTCTCTGAAATGTAAATATCCATAGAAAATACAAAAGGGAATAAAAAGAGTACTTCCATTGAAAAGTTTCTACCTGCAAGATGTTTATACACAAACGTGTCCCTCTCATTTAATCCATGTAACACCAAAGTATGTGCACAAAACCTGAGGTTCAGTGTGAAAAATGTAACTTGATCCAAGTCCAAAAGCCAGAAAGAGAGAGGTTTAGAGAATTTTCAGACTACTTGCCAGCTGCCATATTTCTTAACTGTTTTCTGCCATTGCACCAGCCCCTCTTAACTGTTTTCTTTTTCTTAGAGTTTTTAATCTTATTCTTAATATTGTTTACATAGCTGAGAGGGATGCATGCCCAAGCAAATCTCTGATTAGGGTGGGGAAGGCTGAGGTATGGAGGAAGGTGGACTGGACAAATGTTTCCTTTTTTTTTTTTCTCTCCTGTTTCCCCAGTGGGACAGGAAGTGGGAGCAACTCCTTGCTGTCAAAAAAAGATAGTCATCCCCAGAGATGGGGGCAGTCATTCGATGCTGTCTTAGAGACTCCAACGTGGGGAAGAGTGTTTCAAGGGTGTTACTTGAATGGTTTTGATAGTTCTGAGATATCACTGGCTTCATTACACAAGGGTTGAGAAAATCTTTCCAAGGTCTACTGGCTGACCGAGTTTGCCTTAGTGCAACCACAGGCCCAGTGACATGTTGCAAAACTTGATCAGGAGAGTGTCCAACCTGTTTTGCTTTCCATCCTCCCACAAGGCACTTGACGTCTTCTGCTGGCCTAGATGAGCTGGCTGTCATGCCCCTCGTGTCTATCTAGGCATGCTCTCCATTTGCATGGGCATCAGCAATTGAGGAGGCCCAGTCCTGACACATGTCTTCTAAGGTTGGAACACATATTTGTGATTTTCCCCATGGCCAGGGGTTGAATCCAGGCGTCTAGTTTTGGAGTCCCCTAGGAAACCTCACCTGGGGCGATCTCAGACTTGATTCCTGGGTGGCTGATTTCCTAGTTTTTCGGTTCTATTGGTGTGCCTCTGAATCTCAGCTCCCCTCTGTCACTGACACCTTGACAGCCTTGCTGAAAGTCCTCTACCACCTGAAAGTTGGACATGAGTCTTGGATATGACTCCTGGGTCAGGCGCCCTGCCCATACGCCCTGGACCACAGCTAGGAAGTAAGAACTTGGATGGGCCAGGCTCCACTTGTCCACCTGCCACTTTCTAAAGCCAGCATCAGGGTCCTACCCCATTTCTCATGAAAAGGAGCTCCAGAGAAGACACATGGTTCTCCTGGATGAGGTGTGTGGAGGTGACCTGTGATCATTATGGATCCTGCCTAAGAAATGTCAGCTAATGACGCAATCCAGGAAAGCTGCGCTTTGGAGGGATGCACATCTACATTCAGAGTTGGCTGTTTTCAACAACTCAGTCTCTCTGAGCCAGCTGCACTATTTTAACGACCTCACTGCCACAAGCACCTGGTCCTTGCTCAGAGGCTTCTCCCCAGACACTTGTCACTCTCTATTGGACTCCTTGGCATTATTGACCACAGAGTTTGCCTTTATTGAGGCTCTACCAAAAGTATGTTCACTTTGTAGCCTGATATAGTTGGGAGAGTGAAATTCCACTGTAGCATCTAAACCAGACTACTGGGGCACCAGCCACTAGGAGAGATCCCCAAGATCTGGGCCTCATTTGTCTGGGGGCAAGGAAGTAATATTTAATCAACACCTTTTAAAAAATAATCAGGGCCCGGCACAGTAGCCTACTGGCTAAAGTCCTCACCTTGCACACACCGGGATCCCATGCGAGCACTGGTTTGTATCCCAGCGACCCCACTTCCCATCCAGCTCCCTTCTTCTGGCCTGGGAAAGCAGTAGAGGACACCCAAAGCCTTGGGACCCTGCAATTGGGAGACCTGGAAGAGGCTCCTGGCTTCAGATCAGCGTAGCTCTGGTCGTTGTGGCTGCGTGGGGAGTAAATCATCAGATGGAAGATCTCCCTTTGCCTCTCCTCCTCTCTGTATATCTAACTTTACAATAAAAATAAAAACAAGCCTTAAAAAATCTATTTGCAATAGCTATGGTCTGTTGATCCTTCTATAGAAATTACAAATTAAAATCCTATGTAAAAACACTATTCCCAATAGCTCAACATAGTTACATGACTAAAATGCCAAAAGAACATCCAGGAATACAGGTTGAGATGTTTCTCTATGACTCCTCTTGCTTCTTGGAGGTGGCAGCTGTTATTAGCTGCTTATTAATCATTCCAAGGTTTCTTTATGTGTAAATAAAAGCAATTCACATATTTTTGTCCTCCCTTACTTACATAAAATACAGTACAACAGACAGTACTGCAACTTGCTTTTTTTTTTTTTCATTTTTTCCTTGAAAACCTGGTGATCAGCGAAGCATATCTACACAGCGTAACATACACAGAAATGCTTCTCATCCTTTTTATAGCTACATGGTATTTCTACGTCACCCTTTCTGCTGTGGCAAGCCATACATGACATAAAACAACACCCATTGGACCTTTATGCCTCTAAACATAGTGTCACTATCAATCACACTATAGCTCGGAATTCCTTACAATTCTAGAGGGCAAAGTTTTCTAGTGATTCATGTAGGAAAAAGATTTGCCTTATGATGGGCAAAAAAGTGTTGTCAAAGGTATATCCTTTCAGTTATTTTGCTCTGATCTTATGGGAGCTCTTTCTCAACACTATACATTATAAATACATTTTTAATTGTTTATTTTTATTGAAAAGGCAGATCTGCAGAGAGAAGGAAAGACAGACAGATCTTTTATCCCCAAATGGCTGCAACAGCTGGAGCTAAGCCAGTCTGAAGTCAAGAGCTAGGAGCATCTACCAGGTCTCGCACATGGATACAGGGTCCCAAAGACTTGGCCCATCCTCTGTTGCTCTCCCAGGCCATAAACAAGGAGCCGGATTGGAAGTAGAAGAGCCAGGACACAAACTGGTGCCCATATGGGAAGCTGGTGCTTACAAATGGATGATGACCCATTTGAGCCATTGAGCCAACCTCACATTCTACATATTTAAGGGAGACAGGGATCTCCCAATCACAAGTTTGCTTTCCAAATGCTTGCAACAGCTGAGACAAACTGAAATCAGGAGCCCAGAACTCAATCCAGGTCTCCCACAAGAACAGCGGGAACCCAACTACTTGAGCCATCATTGCTGCCTCTTGGGATGTACATGGTGATTTTTCACTTTAATTCACTTATTAATTTCAGTTTTTCTGACCTATAAATGTATCTGTTCAAAAGGTTCGCCTGAGTGGACTATACTGTTGGCTCAGTTCATCCAATTAATAAGTTAAAGCAAATACATAAAATGGTCCATTTTATATCTGCATGATAGCCACAATTTTACTGTTGAAAGCTATCCTTAATACTCACTGTATTAAGGTAATATTTATAATATTTCTGTACAAATATCTTACTTTGGGGGTGGCTGTTTGGAATGTGCTGGTGTTTTGCATAGCAGATAAAGCCCTGGCCTGCAATGTTGGCATCCTATATGGGGTGCCTGTTCAAGTCCTGGCTGTTCCACTTCTAAGCCAGCTCCCTGCTGCCATACCTGAGAAAGCAGCAGAGGGCCCGGCGCGGTGGCGCAAGTGATTAAAGGTCCTCGCCTTGCACGCCCTGGGATCCCATGTGGGCGCCGGTTCTAATCCCGGCAGCCCCACTTCCCTTCCAGCTCCCTGCCTGTGGCCTGGGAAAGCAGTCAAGGACGGCCCAAAGCTTTGGGAACCTGTACCCGCGTGGGAGACCCAGAAGAGGCTCCTGTCTTCGGATTGGCATAGTATCGGCCCGTTGTGCTCACTTGGGGAGTGAATCATCGGACGGAAGATCTTCCTCTCTGTCTCTCCTCTCTGTATATCCGCCTTTCCAATGAAAAAATAATAAAAATAAATCTTTAAAAAAAAAAAAAAAAAAGAAAGCAGCAGAGCATGGTCTCTGCATCCATGTGAGAGACTCTCATAAATTTTCTGCCTCCTGACTATATTGTGGCCATTTAGGGAATGTATTAATAGCAGAAGGAAGATTTCTCTGTCCAAGTCTGCTTTTCTCTGTAACTCCTTCAAATAAATCTCATAAAAAAATTCCCAGGCCACAAGCAAGGAGCTGGATGGGAAGTGGTGCTTCTGGGATTAGAACCAGCACCCATATGGGATCCCGGCGCGTACAAGGCAAGGACTTTTACCACTACACTATCGCACCGGACCCTCCCTAGTGTCCCTGGGCTAACTTGCCCCAAGTTAATGAATACATATGACTTCCCTAAAGGTAAACTTCAGAGGCTGGCACTAGGGAAAAGCAGGTTGAGCCATTGTCTGTGAAGTGGGCATCAGGTAAAGAGGGTCTCTTTCGAGTCCCTGCTGGTTCAGTTTGGTTCTAGTACCTTGCCAATACACCTGGGAAAAGAGAAGATGGCCCAAGTGCTTGGACCCCCACCTCCACATGGGAGACCCAGATGAAGCTCCTGTTTCTTGGCTTTGACATGGGCCCCTGACCCTTGTGGCCATTTGAGCAGTGAAGATCTCTGTCCCTCTTCCTCTCTACCTCTGCCTTTCAAATAAATAAGTTAATCTTTTCTCAAGTGAACTCTATAAAACTTACAACACTGTTGATTACAGAGGCTGGCATTTGCTCACTCAGACTACTGACTCCTGGTTTACACAATTCACTAAATTCCTTTCTGCTTACAGTTCTAACCACTGTCTTCCCATCTCCTTTGGCATCCACACTAGACAAGAGCATTCAGGTCTTCTGCCCAATTATACTCCCTAAATTGAGTGGACCAAAGGGAACCTCTGCTGGATAGATTCCAATATGAAAAGGCTCCAAAGAAGTGTTACCCCCAAGGCAGAGATGACAATGAGAAATCAGATCCAAAATTGCCTGGGGGGGCAATAGTCAGGCTGATTAATCAAGATAAAGACTCCTAAAAGGGCCCTGGTCTCCTATCTCCACCCACTGCTTGTCATGCAAAGCCTTTTATACAGAGAGGGCCAAAAGGTCCCGGATAGAAGTCAGGCATTCTTGCAACTAGTAGAGAAAAATTAAAGGTTGCTAGGATTGTGAAAGTTGGAATGTTTAACAAGCTTTGTGTAAAGAAGTTGTGACTCTTCCAGAAGGCATGCGGGCCCAGCCTTCAAGCAATTTTAAACTGACTTGCTAACTACGGCCTATAAGACTGCCCAAACCCACAGATCACAAGAGTCCCACAGAGTCCAAGCCACACAGAGTCCAACCCACAGAGTCCAAGCTGCAGCACTGGCCTGGCAGACTGTAGGACGTCCCTGTGTGGCACCTAGACTGCAGCTGGGGAAACAGCCTGTGAAGGACCCCCACCAGAGACTACTGCATCTGTGATGAAGAATTTAAATGGCACACAGAAGACTTCAAGAAGTTCATGGAAAATGAAATTAAGTGTGTTCATTAGAGTGCAAAAACATTTTTAAATCCAGGGACAGTTTGTTTTTAAATTTTATTTGGCAGGCAAGCAGGCAGGCAGCCAGAGACAGAAACAGAATCTTCTGTCCACTGGTTCACTTCCCAAGTGCCCCTAACAGCCAGGGCTGGGCTAGGCAGAAGCAGGACGCCCAGAACTCAATCTGCGTTTCCCATGTGGACGGCAGGAATCCAAGTACCACCGGCCATCATCTGCTGACATGCAGGGTGCACACTAGGAGCCTGACAGCAGTGCAGCGGGGTTTAAACCAGGCTCTCAGACATGAGATGGAGTCGTCCCAAACGGTGGCTTAACTGTTTCCACCAAAGCCCGCCCCTTGGTTGGCATTTTGTGCCTCTGAGGGTGTGAGAGGAACGTGTGTAGTCTCAGCCCAGCTCTGCACTGCTACAGCTTCTCCATATCCACCGTTGGCATGGACCCAGGTGAACACACAGGGTAGTTGCTTGTCCATTCTGGTCACCTTCCAAATGTAGAAGGGAATTCTTTTGATGGAAGTGATATGCTAGGGCAAATTCCCCTAAAACTATGTCCCCCAGGGGTCCAGGTTTCTCCACTGCCCTTTTGTCTAACCATTCTGGTCACTGTCCATGAGTCAGTAAAAAAACAAACAAACAAAAACACAAATCCAGGGCACTGGCTATTGTGGGTACTTGGAGTGTGAACGAGCAGATAGTGTATGTGCATTTGCTTTTCAATAACAAGAAACACAATTAAAAAAAAATGTCAATCACTGGCCTGGCATGATAGTCTCGTGGCTAAAGCCCTTGCCTTGCACGTATTGAGATCCCATTTGGATGCCAGTTCGTGTCCCTGCTGCCCCACTTCCCATCCAGCTCCCGGCTTGTGGCCTGGGAAAGTAGTCAAGGACTACCCAAAGCTCTAGGATCCTGTACCTGTGTGGGAGATCCAGAAGAGGCTCCTGGTTCCTGGCTTCAGATCGGTGCAACACCAGCCATCGTGGCGGGGGGGGGAGGGGAGTGAATCAACAGGCAGAAGTTCTTTCTATCTGTCTCTCTTCCTCTCTTTAAGATTTATTTATTTTTATTGGAAAGTCAGATATACAGAGAATAGGAGAGAGAGAGAGGAAGCTCTTCCATCCAATGAATCACTCCCCAAGTGACTGCAGTTGCCACTGCTGAGCCGATCCAAAGCCAGGAGCCAGGAACTTCCTCCAGGTCTCCCATGCGGGTGCAGAGTCCCAAGGCTTTGGGCCATCCTGAACTGCTTTCCCAGGCCACAGGCAGGGAGCTGGATGGGAAGTGGAGCTGCTGGGATTAGAACCAGCACCCATATGAGATCCCGGCACATTTAAGGCGAGGACTTTAGCCACTAGGCCACACTGCTGGGCCCTATATCTGACTTTCCAATAAAAATAAATAATTTTTTTAAAGGCAGCAATGAAGACTGATCTGTTTTTCAGCAAAAGAGGCAGAGACCACAGATGGCTAGGTATGGGATGGATTCTCTAATGACAAAGCCCTGAGCACGGCCGGCTGGCATCAACCCAGACCGATTGCTACAAATAGGTCTTGACAGGACCCTGCCTGGGGACTGGGCTTTGCTGATCAGTGGGCAAGGTAAATACTCAGAATGATGACACCCAGAAAAGGAGCTGTTACATAGATGTGGAGAGTCAACCACCAATTCTTCAGACCAGGAACAGGCAATACAGCTCTTAAATGTTCACTAACTAACTGAGGAGGACACAGGCATGCAAGGCTGGCTCTCATATCCTCCTGAGCACATGCAGGAGGGCAATGATGACTATTTTTGCAGTTGCAGGTCTAGGGCTGTAGCTGCCACGTGCTGTAAGGAAGGGGCATGTTTGCAAGAACTGCAAATATGTGTTTAAACCCATGCCACTACTCCCAACAGCCGGAAGGGGGTGGGTTGTGTCTGCACCCATATGGGGAGATTAACAGAGAATGCAGCTCTGTAACCTGGTGGTAAAAACACTCCCAGCTCAATCACAGCAGAAGCTGAGGGGGGTGAAGACTACTCCTGCTTTTCAAGCCCGACAGGATACACAACAGAAGCCTGCGAACCTGAGTGGTCTAACCCCAGCAGACAGTCACACAACACGCTGGATTGCAACATAATGGTGACTACCTGCTGCTTCAACTCACACAGTGGGACCCTTCCAGCTGTGTATTATTTTGCCATGAAAAAAAAAAATTCATGTCCAACAATTCATGGTGTTGCAAGACAGTGTTTGGGTTGTCATCCACGGTCCCTTGCTCCTAACTCCCTGCCACAGGCAGGTCACACAAGTTCAGATACGCCGAGGTCCCAAGACCCTCTTCACTTCAGAGGGGACACGCCCATATCCAGCAAGAAAGAATAAAGCTAACAGACAGGCCTTGCCGGCTGTCCCTTAGAGGGACAGTTCTGTGCATGGAGCTTCCTGCAGGGTTGACATACCCTGCTCGTGATAGCCCTTCTAATAAACTGACCAATGTAAAACAAGAAGGACAACAGGGGAATTCAGCTCTGTAGCTTCCAATGGATATAGTAAAAGTTTTTAATTACATGAGGAGAAATTTGCACTAAAAGTTTATGATGTAAAATATACTGTAAAATGTAAAATGATACCTGAACCATATCAAAACAACTAATAGTAAATTTTCTGTGTAAGATTATGTGATTTTTATTTCTTGCTTTTATTTCATTGTTTTACAAGTTTTCTACAATGCACATTTACTCATTATTTAAAAACACACACCCTAAAAAAACAGATTTTTCCCCAGAAATCTACTTGCCAAAACAGGATGCCTCCAGGCTACCTCAGCTTCTTCCTATGTGACTGAGAAGGGTCACAAAGGCAAGGGACAGTTATGCTTTTACTATCCCTAACTATTGGAAAATCAGATTATACCACTGGACTTTAAACTCCTGTTCTTGCAAATATTTGCTCAACATGATACCATACACTACAAATATGCTGTAATCATAGTTACACAGCAGGTAAACAGACCACGAATCTCCTGTGATCCACACCATATGATCATGTCTTCTGTGCCACATACTTACAGTCCAGGAACATGATCCCAGTGGAACCCAAGAATGTTCAGTGGGAGCCAGAGTTGGGGTACAGCAGCTGAGGCCACCACTTGCAATGTTGTCATGCTGTATCAGGCTAAGTACTGACAGCTCTGCTTCAGATCTAGCTCTGTGCTAATGTGCCAAGAAGGCACCAGAGGATGGCTCAAGTCCTATCTGAACTCCTGCCACTCATACAGGAGACTAAGGTAGAATTCCTGGCTCCTGGCTTCCAATCGGTCTCATCCTGGTTGTTGCGGCCATTTGGGGAGTGAGCAGGCAAATAGATCTTTTTTCTGTGTTCCCTCTATCTTTCCTTTATTCTGCTTTGTAAATTTTGTATATTTATGTATTATGATTATTCAATGGCATGCCAGTATTTTACCTGACAGCATTCAAAGCATCTAGGACAATTTTTACTGTCATAAACATAATAACTTGAAGTTAGAAACCAAAACATTTCCTTTAAAGCACTACTTAGGATTCTGGCTCAATTTGTGGAATCTTATGCCAGAATAAAAATCTCAGAATCTATTTGTATTTTTATGCACACAACCACCTTCCTTTTCGTTCTCCATCTCTGTTCTCCGGGTCTCTGATGCCCCCAGGGATCCCACATTTCCTTTTCATGACTATTATGAATGGAAAGATCTTCTTCAATAACTTCAATAAGTCATTTATCTCAAAGTAAACCCAATCCTCTATTCATGTTCGATCGCTTTAAAGTGACAATATGCTGCATTTGACTGTCCATGTTTCCACTTGGTAAGAACAGTGTCGATGACTTTATTTTTAGAAAGCACTTTGTCTACCATTTTTCAAAATGTAGATTACTTCTCTGCCTTACCAAAGAAGCAGTATATTTAAAGGCAAATTAGAGGATATGTCAGATTCCAAAACTTCCCTATATTTTGGATCAAATTGTAATTTAAGAATTGGCATCTTGAAATATGACATTTTCTCAGGATGACTTTTGGAAGCTGGTACAGAAGATGCATTGTAACCTTCCAGTAGGTGGCACTCAAACTCTGAAAAGGGGGGTCTACAAAGACAGTAACCCAGCCCTTGTTCAAAGTGCCCTTACATTTATTTTCCTTTACTGCTTTATTTTATTTATTTATTTATTTACTTACTTATTTATTGGAAAGGCAGATATACACAGAGGAGAGACAGAGAGGAAGATCTTCCATCTGATGATTCACTCCCCCAAGTGGCTGCAACAGCTGGTGCTGTGCCAATCCGAAGCCAGGAACCAGAAACTTCTTTCCGGGTCTCCCACTTGGGTGCAGGGTCCCAATGCTCTGGGCCATCCTCGACTGCTTTCCCAGGCTACAAACGTGGAGCTGCTGGGATTAGAACCGGCGCCCATATGGGATCCCGGTGCGTTCAAGGCAAGAACTTTAGCCACTAGGCCATGGCACCTGGCCCTACTGTTTTATTTTCCTTTAGTGAAACTGTTTAGTTTAAGGTCACAGTTGCTGCTGCTGCTGTAAGTGAACAGCAGACCAGTCAGAGATAGCAGCAGTCAAAGGTACCTGTTAGTGAGAAACAGGCTGCATGATGCAGCACTGTGCTCCAAAGTGCTGGAAACACTCCTTTAGTAGATACTAAAATGATATTTGTATATAAAAGTTACTTCTCTCTCAATTTTGCAGTAAACAATTTCTCTGCCTTCAAGTTTTACATGTACTTAGACTAGTAGCAATACCTGGAGCCAAGCGAGGTCTGTGGCGTGGGCAGTGAAGCCATCAGGACAACTGCACCCCACACCTGAACGCCTGGATTCCAGCCAAGGCTCCATTTCTGATCCAGCTCCCTGCTAATGTGCTCCTTGTGGGGCAGCAGATGATGCTTCTAGAACTGGCCCTGCCACCCACGTAGGAGGCCTGGACTCAATTTCAGGTGTTTGGTTTCAGCCTGGCCCAGCTCTGGCTGTTACAGGCATCATCTGGGAAATAAACTAGAAAATGAAAGCTCTTCCTCTTTGTCTTTCAAATTATAACTGATTATCTTTTCAAAAAGAAATTTGCATGTTCTTAACTATAACAGCATATATATTTTTAAATAACAACATTTAGTATTTCATGTAACATTCCATATATGAAAACTGAAAGTGTTTCTTGTCAATCATGGCACTCTGAATATAGGTTTTGTTTGTTCGTTTAGTTCAAGCAAAGGGTTTTATTAGGGGAGACAGATCACTTGGCAGGAGATAGTCAGGGATCACTTCCACATGGCCGGGTAACCAAGCTAGGAAAACTGCCATCCAGTGAATAGATTAAGTTTAAAGATGACAAAATGAAACAGATGTAAACCAAAATAAGAAATTTACAAAGTAAAATTTAATTACTTGGGATTCTCAAGGGTGTTCTAGCTCATTTTCTGATCCACTGAGGGGTAATTAAAAAAAATCTTTTCTTGCAACCCTTTGCTGAAACCCTTTCTACCATCACAATTAAATGTATCTGACTACCATCACAAACTAAACCTGTCTGACTCTGGGCATGCATTTAGCGCCTTGGGGTTTCAGTAAATAAACTAACATGTTTATCTCATCTTACATATCCTTTTCTCTCCTTGAAGTAGAAACATGGGAAAAAACTAACTTAAGATTCCTGATTGGATCCCAGATTTAAAAAGAGGGGGGAGGAGTGCTGTTTTATTCTCAAAATATTCGGTCCTTAGTCCTCCAATCCTCCACTTTGCAGCTTTTCTTCCTCTCCAGCTCATGCACCTGTATTTTAATTTCTGCCTCAGTGAAGAATCTCAAATCTTAATCTGCAGCCCTAACTTCACTCCTAAACTGACACAAATTTTCAACTAGGTATATACATATCTACATGAAATTCCCACTGTTCCTCAAAAGCCTCAACTGCAAAATGCCCCCTGACCAGCTGTATCTTCCTTGATTTTGTCCACAACACCAGTCATTCCTAATCATCAAGGCAGAATCAAAACCATCAGTGTTCTGTCACCAGGTGCTACATACTCTGCCTCTTAAATATTACAAACTGCCACTATGATCATTAAACGTGCTGTCTTTAAAGAACCTCATCATCTTCTTTGCTGGATTAGGGGCCACATGTCTCACAGAAAAGATTGATTTATCACTTCTAAGAAGCCTTGCTGGAGCCGGTGCTACGGCATAGCACAGCCGGCCACTCATATGGACGCTAGTTCAAATACCAGCTTCAAGATCGCACAGTGCAGGGACCATGATGCTCACGTCTGTGTTGCCATTTTCTTGTCACAGCCACACACGAGGTGTTCAACAATGCTGACTGAATCAACGATGAGAATTTCCATCTCTTTTCATGTAACACACATGTCGATATCAAAATGTCTCTCCCACTCCAAAGTCCTAAATAAATGTCTTCAAAACTGCAAGCTCTAAATAAAACATTCAAAACTCTCCACTCCAAAAGTCAAAATTTTCCCCCGCCAAAAAAAAAACATATATTATATAAAAAACTCTTTCCCCTGCAAAAGAACATTTATATATATATGTGTGTATATATATATGTATATATATATATGAATGAGCTTGTGAGACCCAAGATAAAAGCATAAAAGATAAAACCATGCTGTAAAGATTTTAGCAACAATAACAAAAAGGCATTGCGGGTAAGATCCAAATTGAAAACCAGTGGGCTTTGCTCTGCCAACGCTAAATGGATGGCCTTTCCCTTCAAGGTACTCTCTGGGCAATCAACATATATGGCTCCCAGGTTTTCCACCACATGGAACTCTGCTCACCATCTCCCACAAAACCTTGCCTTTGTACCTGGAAATGGAGCAGAGCCAAGATAGAAAATACCCATCAGACAGTTCAGGATGGGCAATGCACTGTAGCAGGTAAAGCTACCACTGGCGACACCGGCATCCTGCACAGGTGCCAATTCAAGTCCAGGCTGACCCATTTCCAAACCAGCTTCCCACCAACATTCCTGGGAAAGCAGTGGAAGACACCCTGCGAGCTTTAGGTTCCTGCCGTCCACATGGGAGACCCAGATGAAGCTGCTGGTTTCACCCTGACCCAACCCTGGCTGCTGCAGCAACTCAGAGAGTAAACCAATATATGGAAGATCTCGTCCTCTCTCTGTGTAACTCTTTCAAATAAATAAATAAAAATCTTTAAAAATAAGTACAAATCTAAATTCAGTAGTAAACATTTAATTACCCAATATATATGACACACACAGGAGCCTGAGGGCATTTATGGCTTAATAAGAACTAGTGAGGAAACAGGCATTGAAAATATTACATGTGAAAATTTCAAAGTACAGTCACGATACACAATGTGCATACAATAAAGTCAATATAATCTACAAAATCCGAGGTGTTCCTAATAAAGTATGCCTTGCTATAAAGAAGAAAAAGGGCCCAGCACGATGGCCTAGTGGCTCAAGTCCTCACTTTGAAACCGCCGGGATCCCATATGGGCGCCGGTTCTAATCCTGGTGGTCCCACTTCCCATCCAGCTCCCTGCTTGTGGCCTGGGAAGGCAGTTGAGGACAGCCCAAGGCCTTCGGACCCTGAACCCATGTGGGAGACCCAGAAGAGGTTCTAGGTTCCTGGCTTTGGATTGGCTCAGCTCCAGCCATTGCAGCTGCTAGGGGAGTGAACCATCAAACAGGATCTTCTCTCTGTCTCTTCTCTGTATATCTGCCTTTCCAAAAGAATAAATAAAATAAATAATAAAAGAGAAAACAATTATAGAGTATCAATCAGCAAAATCAGGCACTAGCAGGTGTTCTCATCATTTTCTCAATACACAGATTCGAAGTCCTTCACTATTCACCTTCCGGGATCAAATATCAAATGAAATGCTTACTTCACTGTATATGAGAGGGCAGATTTAACATCACCATATGATACAGTACATCTATTTTTTTTCAATACAAATAAAACTAGCTAAGACTTAGCACAATGCAGAAACCCAGCAATTTTTGGTTAATCAATAAATGAAAGCATAGTACAATAACTGATTTTTCAAATATGTGTATTAGATGATTTTTATTCCATGGTAGGAAAATACTTCTTTCAAACTGTTAAAATCTTACATCAAGGAAAAAGTTTCAAACAAAATCAAACGGAGATTTCTCAAGAAAATTAATCTTCAGTCTAAAAAATAAAGTGAGGCTGCCAAGGTGGTATAGCAAGCTAATATTCCACCTGTGGCACTGACACCCCATGGACACTGGTTTGAATCTGGCTGCTCCACTTCCCAATCAGCTCCTGACCGATGGCCTTGGAAGGCAGCAGATGATGACCCAAGGCCTGAGCTAAGCATCCATGCGGGAGACCTTGAGGAGGCTCCTGGTTCCCAGGTACAGACCTGTGCGACCTTGAAAATCGTGGCCATTTGGGAAGTAAATTAGTGGATGAATGACCTTATTGTCTCTCCCTTTCTCTCCCTGTAATTCTGACTTTCAGGCAAAATAAATAAATCTTAACAATAAAATGCTCAAACTTGGTATTTGATTAGTTAAATAAGGTTATAATTTTATTCTACATGGTTATACATATTTTCATTTTTTAATGTTTATTTTTATTGGAAAGGCAGATTTTAAGAAAGAAAACAGAAAGATCTTCCATCTGCTGGCTTACTCCCCAAGTGGACCCAATGGCGGAGCTGAGCCTTTCCGAAGCCAGGAGCCAGGAGCTTCTTCCGGGTCTCCCATGTGGATGCAGGGGCCCAAGGCTTTGGACTGTCCTCTACTGCTTTCCCAGGCCACAAGAAGGGAAGTGGAACAGCCAGGACACAAATTGTCATCTATATGGGATCTGTTTAAGGCAAGGATTTTACTACTGGGTCATCACACTGAGCCCATGTTGCTGTATTCTAGCTAAATTTTATTTCAGTTTAATCTCAAACTAGTTGATTTTACACCTAACCTTACCTTTATTTATACCCCTAAACACAGAGATTGCGGTTTTTACTTTTATTAAGCAGACACGAAGGTGAAATTCATCTTTGTTCTCTGCACAAATTGTTTCTAATGGTTTTGGTTAATAAGATTAACTGTTAATGGCTAAATTACCAGTACCGAAGAGTTAACATATTTCAGGTCAGCACATTTCTAGAGAAGATAAACACAGTTTAGTCACAATTTAAAGTAGCCACTTATTACTGCTGAAGACCTTGCAAGAACTTTAACAGTAGTACTAAGGAAAGCATCAATTGACCCAAATACAATCCAGCTAATGTCTCCTGTATTGTTTCCATTAAACAGAAATCTACTTCCTGCCCACTCTGCTAGGAGACCTTTGTGTGAATTGTGAGGAAGCACAGAGGGGGTGAACACCAAAATGAAAGCAGATTTCTTGCATCTTAAGCATTTGCCACATTTAATCAATAAGCTCTAAAAATAATATTTCTGCTATGGCCACTTTGATGTGAATGAAAACCTAGAAATAACTAAATCATAATAATAAAAATAATTCATTACACTATAGCTTCCAATAATTATGTATTTAGCAGTGTAAACATATAAAAACAATATTAGGGCCCGGCGCGGTGGCACAAGTGGTTAAAGGTCCTCGCCTTGCACGCCCGGGATCCCATATGGGCGCCGGTTCTAATCCCGGCAGCCCCGCTTCCCTTCCAGCTCCCTGCTTGTGGCCTGGGAAAGCAGTCGAGGACGGCCCAAGGCTTTGGGAACCTGCACCCGCGTGGGAGACCCGGAAGAGGCTCCTGGCTTCGGATCGGCGTAGTATCGACCCGTTGCGCTCACTTGGGGAGTGAATCATCGGATGGAAGATCTTTCTCTCTGTCTCTCCTCTCTGTATATCCGCCTTTCCAATAACAAAATAATAAAAAATAAATCTTTAAAAAAAAAAAACAATATTAAAGTAAACTTTCTTTGGGTAATTTTTTAGAAAGATTATTCCTTGTTATTAGAAAGGCAGATTTGTACAGAAAAGGAAAAACAGATAGAAAAGTCTTCAATTCACAGTTCATTCCCCAAATGGATGCTGAGGCCGGGGCCTCATCAGTCAGAAACCAGGAGCTTCTTCCTGGTCTCCCACGTGGGTGTAGGGTCCCAAGGCTTTGGGCCATCCTCCACTTCTTTCCCAGGCTACAACTACAACAAGGAAACTGGATGGGAGGTGTTACAGCCAGGACAGGAACTAGTGCCCATATGGGATCCCGGCGCTTTCAAGGTAGAGCATTAGCCAGTTGAGGCTATGTGGCAGCCCCTTGTTGATCTTTTCAAACCCTGATATTTAATATCTACTCAGAGCTGTTTGAAAAATTATATACACATAAAACTCTATCTCTCTAAAGTCTTATCTTTGAAATGCTCTTCACCAGTGTAAGAGACTGTCACAACCTTCAGTACATTTCAAATAAGCCCACACCCAATATGACAAAAGCTCTTTTTAAATAAAATACACAGTTAAAGTGCATAAATTTGAATACAGAACTATCACATACAGAAAATAAATCTCAAGGATCAATGACAAAACTGGAAACAGCATCTAATCATAAGACAGCAAAAGGTAATTTACTTGATTATAATGTTTATGAATGAAGAAAGGAAACTACTTGATAGTTTAGCGGGAAGAGAATATGAACAAATATTGCATGAGAATACATAAAAAACAGCCAAACACAATGTGATAATGACTCCTTCGTTAAGAATGCAAATTAAAACACTGGAGAGTTTTTCATTGTTTTATACAGAGAAAAACTTTAAAACTCAATGGTGTCTAAATGGCAACAGTGAGAAACTGGTGGGCTTCACACAAAGGCTCATTTAGCTAATTCTACACCCCTAAGAACCAAGATCCCTTACAGCGCTGGCCCATGCTCCACTTCTCATCCAGCTCCATGCTTGTCACCTGAGAAAGTAGTGAAGGGTGGCTCAAGGCCTTGGGACCCTGCTCCTGTATAGGAGACCCAGAAAAAGCTTCTGGTTAATGGTTTTACATAGGCACAGGTTCAGCCATTGCAGCCACTGAAGAGACTGAACCAGCAGATGGAACATCTTTCTCTCTGTCCTTTTTGCTGTAACTCTGCCTTTCCACTAACAATAAATAAACATTATTGTTAAGAAAAGGCCCAGTCCATTAAAGGAATATTACATAACCACTAAAAAGAATGTTGTAAGAATAGAGGGCCCGGCTTGATGGCCCAGTGACTAAAATCCTCGCCTTGCATGCACCAGGATCCCATATGGGCACCGGTTCTAATCCCAGCAGCCCTGCTTCCCATCCAGCTCCCTGCCTGTGGCCTGGAAAAGCAGTCAAGGACAGCCCAGAGCCTTGGGATCCTGCACCATGTGGGAGACTTGGAAAAGGCTCCAGCTTCCTGGCTTCAGATCAGCTCAGCTCTGGCTATTGTGGTGGCTTGGGGAGCGAATCAACAGATGGAAGATCTTCCAGTCTCTCCTCCTCTCTGTACATCTGACTTTGTGATTAAAAATTAAAAAAAAAAAAAAGAATAGGATACACCTGTACTATTAATATGTACTATTAATACTAAGGAAGAATAGAAAGTGATAAGGATGGGTCATAATGCATCGGTGGTATTTTTTAAAGATACATATACTGTGGTACATACATAAAAAAAGCTCCCCTGAGGAGAGGGAGAGAAGACAGTACTGACATGGACATAACAGTAAAGACAGAAAAAAGAGAGATGAATACTGGGGTAAGGCAGAATCAACAGAAGTTGTACCCAAAAAGACATGATCAAGAGATCAAGCAAAACACTGAAGATCTGAGGTGGGGGAAACTTCTCTGGCAGCAGACACGAGTGTGAGATGTTTGCAGGGTGCAGAGATGCTGGGCCTCATTTTCTGGATCGGAAGCACAAGTACACGTTACACGCTTGGGAGCCATCAGCCCCCCCACCCGCAGCAATTTGACATAGGAGGGCAGTTACTGGAGGTCTCTGGGGAAACATGGACACTGAGGCATCTGAAAAAGAACAGGGAAACAGGACCACATCGATTCAAAATACATGCTCCAGGACATAGCAGCTGCCTCCATTCAGGAGGCGATGCTGCTAGGAAAACCAGGAGAAGCTTCCTTCCTCCCCCAGGGGAGGAGAGAGACCAAGCATCTGCTGGATTTGCCCCCTTGCTCTGTCAGTCTGTCTTTCCAAATGCAGTATTTTTAAAAGTGAAGGAACTGCTAAGTTCCCCACAGAGAGACAACACACCTGTCCTGCTCCTTGTTACTTGTGGCACTAAGACCAAGGCTAGCATGTGTGGGCACTTGATGTGTTTTAGGAAGCAAAGGCCGCTTGCACCAGAAACAGCTGCCCTTGAAAGCTGATGGTAAAGAGAAGCCAGTTTGCTTCTCTTCTGTATTGCTTTGTTTTGCTTTATTGTAACAACAGTAACTCAACATTCATAAATATGTAATCAGAAGAATCCATGGAAAAAAGAGAGAAAGCAAACACCTGCTCAGATCTCAGACAGGACTCTTCTCAGAGCTAGTCACTAATTTTGGCACAAATGAATATCCAATTGAACAACTGGAATTTCTTAAAAATGACTAGGGGGAAAAACAAGCAACACAGGATTACAACACAAAACCGGACGACCTCCTCATGTGCAAGTGAGTATAGTCAGCACTATTACACCACTGCCATCTTTTCCCCAGCTTCCTTCTTTTCCTCAATTCCAAAGTCACAAATCTAAAACTATGATGAAAAGCCACTGTGGACATCAGAAGCAGGGCAGGGTAGGGCAGCGAGGTGGGGCCAGAGCTAAGCAGCAGCAGTACCTAAGGATCCTTCAAGAAAGGTTTTTCTAAATCAGTCTGCAGTGTAATTTCAGGTGTCAACATGGTGTGATGGTAAGATCCACATCATTAAAGAAAACAAACTAGCCAATACACAGTGGATAAGGTGTTGCTTGGGATGCCCGAACCTCCTGGGAGAGTGTTTGTGTTCGAGTTCCGGCACCTCTGCTTCCGATCCAGCTTCCTGCTAATGCTCCCTCTAGACAGCAGGAACCTGCTCAGGAACCTGCTACCCACTCGGCAGACTCAGGTGGAAGTTCCTGTTGTGGGTATTCTGGATGCGAAGCAAAGATCACACACTCTGTATTTCCTGCTAGTCCACACTCTGCCTTTCAAAGTAGATGAAAAAATAAACACTAAAAAAAAATTTTTTTTAAAGAAACAAATTCCCATGCGCCACAACACCTGGTTTCAAAATCCAGAGAATCTTACTAATACGAGCAGTTATTTAAAGGGTATGGTCAGGCCCAAGAGGACTGTCTCAGCAGTTTCTCTTACCCTAAAAATATTTCTCAAAGTATCAACGCTGAAACTTCTTGGCCTGCTTCTCCTGCACTCCCCTGGCCTGGCTCTGCCTCCCACCCGGCCGCCACAGGCACCAGCTCTCCTAGTGACCAGTGCTGCAGCGCTGCCAGAAAGGCCTCCCTACCTTGTAGAGCCTTTTCTTGATGACCCCTTTCCAACTCTCCCTGCCCACTGCCCCTGTGCTCTCAAATCACAACCTTTGTGGGACATGCTGTGGGCACTGCCTTCTACACACCCTTGGAACAGCCAAAGGTTTCAGCAGTAGGCTTGCTTCCCTGATAGACTGCATTTCAGAACTATAGCCTTCTTTACTTTCTAAAGATGTATTTGTGTGTGTGTATGTATTTATTCGTTTATTTGTTTGAAAGGCAAAGTTACATACACAAAGAGAGAGATTCAGAGAGCAAGCAAGCAAAAGAGCTAGGCCAAGCTGAAGCTAGATGCCAGGAGCTTCATCTATGTCTCCTACATGGGTGCAGGGGCCCAAGTATTTGGGTCATCTTCTACTGCTTTCTCAGGTACACTATCAGGGAACTGGATTGGAAGTGGAGCAGCTGGGACTTGAACAGGAGCCCATATGGGATGCAACTTAACCCACAATTCCACAATGACAGCCCCTGAGACCTTTTGTCATCAATCAACTTAGCCTCCAGAGCTTAGAAAACAACACATAACATGAACTGTAAGCAATGGGAAATATAGAAGACTGCTGCCAAAAAAAAAAAAAAAAAAAAAAATCTTACTGGCATGATAGCATAATGGTTAAGGTCCTCACCTTGAACGTGCCGGGATCCCACATGGGTGCTAGTTCTAATCCCAGCTGTTCTACTTCCCATCCAGCTCCCTGCTTGTGGCCTAGGAAAGCAGTTGAGAGTGACCCAGGGCCTTGGGACCCTGCACCCGCGTGGGAGACCCAGAAAGAAGTTCCAGGCTCCTGGGTTTGGATCGGCACAGCACCAGCTATTGTGGCCACTTGGGGAGTGAATCATTGGACAGAAGACCTTCCTCTCTGTCTCTCCTCCTCTCTGTACATCTGCCTTTCCAATAAAATAAATTAATTTAAAAAAATAATGCTAAACTCAGAACCATCCCAAAAAGCAATTACCGTAACAAAATGTCCACACTCTGAGCTACTGAACTACAGCTCTACAGAAACACAAATCAGAACCAATTCCCAACTGCTGCCTCTTGTTCCTTCTTATGCTTTTGCCCCCAAAGAAGCAGTACTCCATTTCTTTAAAGGCAGCATTACAATCCTAAGCTCAGTTCAGTCTCTTCAAATACATATATAGAAGCTACCTCACAAGGCATGGTAGCAGAAATCCTACAGGACTTTACGTTGTATCATTTCTGTCCACAAAATGAAGGATGTAGGCTAAAACACAATCCAGTGTATCCCTTGTTCTCCCAGATGTAAACAGAATTAAAGCTGCTTATTAAAGGTATTCATATGGCAGTATATATTTCAATAAGTACTTTATTTCCATCAGTCTGAATTTTGCAGATTTCCTTAAGGTAACAGAAATATGTTGTACAATTCTAACAGAGAGATGAAATTGCTATTAGATAACATAAATCTTTTATATACTTACTATGAGTAATTTTTTTCTTAATTGATATATCTTATATTAATGACCTAAGCACAAAGGAAATCTTAAGCACTTTTAACTTTAAAAAATGATATATGTTCAAATGAAAAGACCAGAATCAGAAACACAGACAAGCACAAAGAAAAAAGTATAAATCACCTGTAACCCAACAAAATACAATCTGCTAATATTTTGATAAGTATATCCTAAAGTTCTGATGCATACACTTGTATACAGAGGGCAATAACAATCAGTATGATCACACACACACAAAATCTGTTCTTTATCATGCTTTCAGCACCATGTACAGCAACTACGCTAAGCAAAACTGACACATTACTTCGTTTAATCTTCAAAACAGCCCAATGAAGTACCTACCATTTACTAAAAATATACTCCCCATGTCCTTATTCATTTTACAACAATTATGCCAAAAAATCACACAGGCATGGGCTCCAGCAGCTCAGGCACCTACCCATCAGGTCTCACAGAGTAGGCTTCTCCACATAGGTGAGCCACACTTCAGTGGGACCCAGGGGCCTTTCACACTGGCCTTCTATTTCTGATGGTTTTCTTCATGCATTTCAGGAAGCTATTTTGGCTCTCTGAGTGCTGAATACACTCAATGCACATTAATTCTTTGGCAAGAGTCGTGCCCTTGACTTGTTTACAACAATGCCAACAGCATGCTGGGCAACACTGTAGACTGACTCTTCCAGTTTTCCATGGTAACATTTGTGGGGTGCTCCTTTTTGAACAGCACTTACTCCTTTGATGTCTGTGAGAGGGGAGTTAGAGTGGGTAGTAGGCAGTTAGGGTATTCTGGGTCCCCAATAGAAGAGAATTTCCCCCACCATGTCTTGGATTCACCAGAGCACATCTCTTTCAAGGGACAGGGGTGCTATTAGCATATCAAGTCCCCACCTGAAGTATTGGCCATTACCTCGGCCATTGTGGGAGGGCCTCAGGCTGATCTCTTTATCATTGAAAGGACAGCAGGAAGAAGTAATACACATCGCCTAAGGCCTGGAATGTCCTATGTCTGGTATCTCTGTGACCTTTTGTCCCAAGGCCAGGTACCTTGGAAACCAGGAATTTTCTTTGTTTATGGAGAAACATCTTTGAGGCAAACCTTTAAAAGGTGCATTCCCCACCATTGATTTGGGTTCTTCTTCTCTTCCTGCCACTATGGCAGGGGGTTCTTGTCTTCCTGCCACTATGGCAGAGCACTGGGGTCCTTTTCCTCCTGCCACTATGGCAGGGGGTGAGGGTCCTTTCTATCTCAAAACCCCCTCCCGTCGCTAGGACAGGAGTCTTCTTTTCTCAGCCTTTCTAATAAATCCTGCTTTAAAACTAAACTGTGTCCGCATGAAAATTCTTCTTTCCTGCGAGACAAGAATTTGAGGTTGCTGCCATACTCGGAGTCAAAAATCCTGCAACATCTGTAATATCACCTTTATTGTACAGTCACATGCCCTTGGCCAAAGGAGCATTCTCATGTTTTCTAAAAGGTCTGGAGAAAATAAAGCATGCGCCTCTTCTCATTCCCATGTTTCTTACTTGGACAAGGTACTGGATGATGGTAGACCTGGCCAAAGGGACTATCTTAACGTTTTTAAGTTACATACACATTTAAATTTGAAAGAGAGAAAAAGAGAGGAATTCCTTCTCTACCCCATCCTTTGGTTTACTCCCAGAATCCCCACAATAGCCAGGGCTGGATCAGACTGAAGTAACCCAGCTCTCCTGCATGGAGTCCCACACAGTGACCCATCATATGCAGTATTCCAAGGTCCGCATCTGCAGGTGGCTGGAGGTAAGAGCCTGAACCCAGGCACTCTGATATGGAACAGAGGCATTCAAGTGGAATCTTAACCATTAACCCAAACAGCTGCCCCACCCCTGCCCTGAGAAGGCATTATTTCTAAATCTTTTGTTGTGGTGGTGGCTGCTGTTTGAGGGGGTGGTGCTTGCTGTTTCCCCGCTTTCCTCTCTTTCTCTCACTTGCTCCTTTCCCTGTAGTCAGCCTCACTTTCCCTGCAGTCCCTTGCTCTCTCGCTCTCCTCTCCTCTCCTAAATCTTCCTTTTCAAAATGGAAGAACTGAGGTGGCTGAGAGGTAAAGTAACTTATACAAAGTCACATGGCTACAAAATGGAAAGACAGGGACTACAAGAAACAATCTGACACTTTAGTTCCAGCTCATATCTTTGCATCTGTGTATGCCTAGGTGTTCACAACACAGACATAACACTTTGAAATATTTTCACTTTAAAAGATGGAACTCCACCCTTTGCTTGGTTTTAAGCATGTATGGAATGTTATGATAGGACACGTGGTGGTCAGACTTGGAAATGGTGGGAAGACAAATAAACATGTGAAATACACACATTATTTTAATTAAAAAAAAATACTTTCACCAAGGGGCTCGAGCAATGGCTCAATTGGATAATCCTTCACCTGCAGCTCAGCATACTGTACAGGCATTAGAGAATGGCCCAATGCCTTGGAACCCTGTATCCATGTGAAAGACCTGGAGGGGACTCCTGGCTCGTGGTTTCAGACTGGCTCAGCTCCAGCTTAACTGGGAAGTAAATCAGTGGATGGACGATTGCTATTTCTCATTTCTGTACATCTATCTGCCTTTCCAATAAAAAATAAATCTTAAAAAAAATATATATATATAAATAGGAACAATATGGTGTATTTTTGTTGTTTTTACAGAACCAAACAACTTCTTAAAATCATGTGGCTATTTTATCTACTTGAAAGGCAGAGCAACAGGGAGAGAGAGAGCTCTTTCATCCACTGGTTCACTTCTGGGCTGGGCCAAAGCCAGCAGCCAAGAACTCCAGCTGGTTTCCCATGTGGATGAGAGCAATCCAAGCACTTGAATCATCCTTTGCTGCCTCCTTGGGCACATTAGCTATAAGCTGGCCTGATAGCAGAGTAGTCGGAGCACAAGTTAGCATTCCATTATGGGATGTGGGTGTTTTGAGCAGTGGCTTAACCTGGTATACCATGATACATGTCCTGATGATGTGTTTTTTATCCACCTTTCCAATGAAAAAATAATAAAAATAAATCTTTTAAAAAAATAGCAGGTGTGAATAGATGCCTGTTGACAGAAATACTGTTCAAAATACGTTAAATGAAAAAGTCATTACAAAACCACATGGTCCTAGAAGGGGAATCGTGGGCCACTATTTTTCAAGCAGATAAATATGGCTTTATAATCACAAAAATTTCAAACTTGCTTTTTCAGTCAACAGAACACAAAACTGGAAGTATTAGGATCTTTAACCAATGGATTATACATAATAGTGTAAAATCCTAGCCACCACTTAAGAATGCTTGGTACTACAAAAGCAAAAACAATAATTTCTAAACTAACAAATGAAAAATTGGCCTTTCGGCCAATTGCACCAAATAGTTCTGTTACATGAACCTCCACTTGAGGCTCTCAGAGTCAAGACTGTCCAGGAAGAGACCTTCTGTCTCACCTGGAAGCAGCTCTGAGACCAGGGCTAGTCCTGGCTGACCTATGCACAGCATCAGGAACCCCACCTGCAGAAGCAACTACAAACAGAACCCTGGGTCACTAGTCAGAAGAGTGAGCTGAAACTGAAATGTAATATGCCCTTTGCTCCTGGTCATGGTAGCTGCTATAACAAGTCACTATAAATCAGGTATCTCATAAACAAAAGGAACTTATCTCTCACGGATGGCTCTGGAGATGGGCAAGCCCAACACCAAGATGCTGGCAGATCACCTGTCTACTGCTGACTCACTCTCTCATAACTCATGCGGTGAGAGGGATGAGGACTCTCTGGAGCCTCTCCTACAGGGATACTAATGCCATTCATTAGGGCCCCTGAGTGTCCACCTCCTAACAATTCCATTACTTGATGGCTGGGAATCTCGTGTCTGAACTGGGTGAAGACACATTCTAACCACAGCTCCTCTAACATAGAAAACACTTGGGGAGTGAACCATCAGATGGAAGATCTTCCTCCCCTTCTCTCCTCCTCTCTGTATAAATCTGCTTTTCCAACAAAAATAAATTTAAAAAAATCTCAAATACAGATTGAAAAGTAAATAAATAAATAAATAAATAAAACAGAAACTGTGCCCATAATGACACAGATTTGGCTTCTCCCATCAGATCAACTATAGGAGTGGGCATGGTGGACAATAGGCTGCTATCTGGGAGGCTCATACCCTATAACTGAATGCCTAGGTTTGAGTTCCAGCTCCACTTCTTTTTTGAAGATTTATTTTATTTTTATTACAAAGTCAGATATAGAGAGGAGCAGAGATAGAGAGGAAGATCTTCCATCCAATGATTCATTCCCCAAGTGATTGCAACCGTCAGTGCTGTGCCAATCCGAAGCCAGGAGCCAGGAACTTCCTCCAGGGCTCCCACATGGGTGCAGGGTCCCAAGGCCTTGGGCTGTCCTCGACTGCTTTCCCAGACCACAAGCAGGGAGCTGGATGGGAAGTGGAGCTGCCAGGATTAGAACCGGCGGCCATATGGGATCCCGGCGCATTCAAGGTGAGGACTTTAGCTGCTAGTCCATGCCGCCGGGCCCTCAGCTCCACTTCTGATTGCAGCTGCCTGCAAATGCACACCCTGAGCAGTTGATGGCTTAACTTCTTGGGTCTCTTCATCTTGAGGGACCAGGTTTGCGTTCCCAGTTCCTGGCTTATAAATGACTCAGTTCCAAATATTGCAGGCATTTGGAGAGTAGCCGTAATACAGGTTCCTGTCTCTACCTTTCAAACACATTTTTTTCTTTTTTGAAAAAAGAAAATAGAACTTAACTGGGGATGGCTTACAGGGAAACAGGTTAAGTTGTTGCCTGTGACACTGACATCCCACAGGGTACCAGTACTGACTGTTTTGCTTCTGATCTAGCTCCCTGCTAATGTGCCTGGGAGGCAGCAGACGACAGGCCAAGTTCATAACTCCTGGCTTTGGCCTGGCCAGGTCTGAGCCTCTATAGCACAAGGCATTGGTCACATGGCTGTGGATATTGGTATAAACAAACCTGTTGCAAGCATACAAAAATTATGTTCCATAGAGAATACGTCATAATAGTAACAGAATAGTATCTTAGTGACTCATGTATTTATTTACTGAGTTCTACTTTGTATTGCTAGTTCGGAATGTGTTCCACCTGTGCCTCGTTAGGCTGGCAGCACTGAGGTAATCTTGTACTTACTCACCTCTTGATGGCTCTGCCTCATATACCTGATACACTCTCCTGCCTGGCCCTGGGGGCCAATGGCTGCACCATATGTATATATACACGGCACAGCATAGCAGTATGACCTCTGTTTGCATAAGGACACTCTATGACATTTAAACGACTAATACCACCATTTCTCAGAGATTATCTCCATCATAAAGTGACGCATAGTTGTGCTTTTTAAAGAGCGAGCTTGTCTTGACCAAAAGTCTTTAGTAAACGAATATATTTAAAAAGAAGTAAAATAAAATGTTCTCCACAGCAGCCATACTATCTTAGATTCCCATCAGCAATGTCTGAAGATTTCAGTTTTAAACAAGCATTTAAACAAAAGAGATTCATTTATTTTTATTGGAAAGGTAGCTTTACAAAGAGAAGGAAAGATAGAAACATCTGCTGGTTCAATCCCCAAGTGGCCGCAACGGCCATAGCTGAGCCAATCCGAAGCCAGGATCTAGGAGCCTCCTCCAGGTCCGCCATGTAGGTGCAGGGTCCCAATGCTGTGGGCTGTTCTTCACTGCTTTCCCAAGCCACAAGTAGGGAGCTGAATATAAAGTGGAGCAGCCACGACATGAACTGGTGCCCATATGGGATCTTGTTAGCCAGGCTACCACAGCGGGTCCTGAAGATTTCAGTTTTTCCACATCCTTGCAAGCATTATTATTTTCTTTTTTTTTTTTTAAGATTTATTCTTATTTTTTCATTGGAAAGGCGGATATACAGAGAGGAGAGACAGAGAGGAAGATCTTCCGTCCGATGATTCACTCCCCAAGTGAGCGCAACGGGCCGATACTATGCCGATCCGAAGCCAGGAGCCTCCTCCGGGTCTCCCACGCGGGTGCAGGTTCCCAAAGCTTTGGGCCGTCCTCGACTGCTTTCCCGGGCCACAGGCAGGGAGCTGGAAGGGAAGCGGGGCTGCCGGGATTAGAACCGGCGCCCATATGGGATCCCGGGCGTGCAAGGCGAGGACCTTTAACCACTTGCGCCACCGCGCCGGGCCCAAGCATTATTATTTTCATCATTGTTGCTATTGTTATTATTGCCACTCTGGTGAACATGCATGGGGAATTTTCCTAATAACTAATGATGTTCAGCATTTCAGGCTATTTAATGGCAATCTAAATTTATTCTTTAGAAAAATGATTACTACATCCTTTGTCAGTTTGTTAATTACATTGTCTCATTTGTGCCTATTTACTCTTAAATCTGTCAGGCAATCATCTTTGCTCCTTCAAGTTTATAGACTTGTTTTATCAATGTTCTGGTAGGATGTTTCCTCATTTCTTTTCACATTTTCCTGCTTGTGTTACATGGCACAGCTAGTTCGGGGGGACTAAGGGTCAGCTCATGATAGCCAACATCTAACAGCAAACCCAAACTTTCTACAGAAAAATCAGCTTAAAGAAATATTAAATAATCTTTCTCGAACAGTTACTCAAACATTACCTGGACATGTCTAGGATGGCCTCGGGCTTTGATAGATCTCTCAGGCTGAATATGAAAAGGGTCCAAGTGAGTAACTGCCCAGGGACGAGGTATGTCCCAGAGCACTTCATGGTACCTGTAATCCCACCCAGGATCCCCTGGCTCGGATGCCTGCCTCTGGCTCCTAACTCCAGCTTCTGCTAACGCAAACCCTGGGAGGGAGCAGGCGATGGCTTATGTAAACAGGTTCCTGCCGAACCCAACAAGACTTGGACAGTGTTCTAGGTTCCTGACACTGGGCACGGCACTGGGGTTGCAGGCACTTGAGGAGTGAATCAGAAGATGGATGCAATCTTGCTTCCACATGTTTACTATTGTGTGCTAAGTAAGGAAAAAACAAAATACACAAAACAGTAACAGGAGGCAGAGAATTGAAGAGTTCTGCAGTTCTTATATTACTAACGTAAGACAATAAGCATGTGCAAATTCAAGAGTGAATACTGAATTTTATAACAACACAGATTGAGAGGCCCAGCGCCGTGGCCTAGCAGTAAAAGCCCTCACCCTGAATGCGCTGGGATCCCATATGGGCGCCAGCTCTAATCCCGGATGATCCACTTCCCATCCAGCTCCCTGCTGTGGCCTGGGAAAGCAGTCCAGGACAGCCCAAAGCTTTGGGACCCTGCACCCACATGGGAGACCCAGAAGAAGTTCCTGGTTCCCGGCTTCAGATTGGTGCAGCACCGACCATTGCGCTCACTTGGAGAGTGAATCATGGGACGAAAGACCTTTTTCTCTGTCTCTCCTCCTCTCTGTATATCTGACTTTGTAATAAAAAATAAATAAATCTTTAAAAAAAACACACACAGATTATGTTCAAACCAGAAGGTAAATGGGGAAAGGAAATAAGAAAAACTCAATTAAAATTACAGAAGTAGAATTAAAATAAAATAAAGTAAGGTATGAGATAAGCACCAGAAGGTAGAAGAAATAAATCTAAATACATGAATAAATAAAAACAGATTAATCTCTCCCAGTTTAAATAAGTTTTTGAAGGTGATGCACTTAACCTAGCAGATAAGACGCTGGTTGTCTACATCCTATAATGGACTTCCTGAGTTTGATACCTGGTTCTGATTCAGCTTCCTGCTAACCAAGACCCCCTAGAGACAGCAATGATGGCTCAGATAACTGTTTCTGCCACACAAGTGGGAAACTTGAGTTCAGTTTCCAGCTCCAAGATCCAGCCCCAGCACAGCCGTGGATACTGCGGGACATTCAGAGAACGAATCCGTGAATGGGAGCTCACTCTTATGCTCTCTCGCTCTCTCTCTCTGCCTCTCCAGTAAACAATTTTTAAAAGAAAAAGATGCTTAATCTAGAAAAGATAATTTAAAAGAAAAATAAATTTCACAATTATCTGTGTCTGTTAGAAGGATTTTCTGTTTCTCTTGAATGAAGACCTGGCCGAGTAAGCTATGGTTTTTAATGGCGCAATGATTTTAACAAAGCAACAGCCTATCCACCATGTTCTAAAACCTCTAATTCAGGACGTTATGCAGTAGCCACTGAAATCATAATTCCCTATGCTTTGGGACTTGTTCTTAATGGAATAAATGAGGATCTACAATAAAAAATAACCTCATATTTCACTAAGTTCTCGACAAGGCATTGATTCAAGGCCCTGACTAAGATAAAGTATGACTTTCAAGACCCTAGACAAGACTCCTTTCACGATATTTGGCGCAGTCTTTGATGCCAGTGTAAAAGCAATGATTCACAGTGACTCGCAGAGCTGCTCCCCTCACCATAGCAGCAAAACCAGATGTGCTAACAGGCACTGGGGCTGCTCAGCTGGCAAGCTGCTCTTCACTGTCTTACAGCTCAGTGGTCTCTCCCATTTCAAAAATGGATTCACCAAACAAGAATTCTTTGAAAGCATCCATGTCTTAAAGGACACACAGAGAGAGAAGCAAGCTTCACTAAGAAATATCAGTTTCATTTTGTTACACGATGAAAGGACATGGCCTACCTGCCAATTCCTTTAAAGCCTTGATGCTAAGAGACTGCAAGGGCATGAGAAGAATAATATCTACACTGCTTTCACGCACCCAGCCACAAATCATCGGAGAAAGCTTTACCAAGGCCTCTCCACCATTTCCCTTCTTTGGATTGAAAGATCTTACAACATGAGGCTTTTGGAAAATTTAAAGTTCCCAGCTGTTGTGGTTTGGATAACAGTTTGAGTGTCCGCTGAAGACCCCATATTTTGGGGACTTGGTTCCAAAATGTAACGTTACGACTTTAGGGATTAAGATTGCAGAGCTGATGTAATTGTAGTCCCTGGTAGTGAACACCAAGGAAGGTTCACAGGTCACTGTGGACTTGCCCTCGAACACAATAGCGTAATGGTTAAGGTCCTTGCCTTGAACTCCCAGGATCCCATGTGGGTACCGGTTCTAATCCTGGATGATCCACTTCCCATCCAGCTTCCTGCCTGTGGCCTGGGAAAGCAGTCGAGGACAGCCCAAAGCCTTGGGACCCTGCACCTGCGTGGGAGACCCAGAAAGAAGTTCCTGGCTTAGCAAGGGAGGGGGCAAAGCCGGCAGGGGGAATATTGAGGAGTCCCCTTGCTGGACAGCTACTCCCACTGGAGAGTGTGAACTGGGACGGGAGCAGACCAGACTAAGCAGGGCTACAACACCTGTGCGCCTCATGTGGACTAGATCAGGGAAAAGCCAGGCTGGGCTGATTATTCCTACTGGTGCTAACAAAATTAGAGTGGGTGAGGGTTGTTTGGGCTTAGCCGCAGCATCAGCTGGCAGAGAAGCTAGCACTGGGGGCTAGTTCTGTCAAGTCAAACCACAGAATCACCTGAAGAGTGCATAATCCGGGAGTGGGAGAGACCTGGGAGGGAAATAGTGCGCTTTTCCCTCTTGGGTTACCACTCCCATGAGAGGGCATGAAAACCAGGACAGGGGCCTGGGAGGCTACAGTGAGGCACTCAACAACATCTGTGAGGGCTGGATAGTTGAGTTGGTTAGATGGAACTAAGCTTCAATACCCAATGACATATATGAGAGCCAAATGGGATGTGGGACAGACTGGACTAGTTTGCTACACATACTGGCAAACCAGGGTAGGGGGCAGGCCTGGTGGGGGTTATTGCGGGTCGCTCCAACTAGGCTGCAGCTCCCACTGGTTTATGCGAGGGCCGAATATGTGCTGGGCAAAATCAGGTTGGACTGCAACACCCACTGGTTCCAGTGGAAGTCGGGGCTGGAAAACAGAACCGACCTAGCAATTGCAACCACCAGCTGATTGGGGGCGATGGGCCATAGCTGGGCCCTGTGCTTGCAAGAACACACAAGAATCTGGTCTGGGAACACCCAAAGTTTCTTTGGGGATCTCCCCAAACGAAATGCCAGACTCAGAACCCTAACCAAGAAAAGACAGAAGACAGAACGAGTCAGTCAGCCACCTCAGCTATATGTTGGCAGCAAAATACTGGACAAATGGAGACTATGTTGGACTATGTCAATCAGTGGATTCTTCAATGACCTCATCGTGCTCGGAGTGGCGAGACTGGCAGCAATTCATAACTGGTGAACTATCAAAACCACTTGAGCAAGTATCTCAGAGCATGCCCCACATCCGGGACTTGGGGTGGATAGGAAACTGGGTGGAGCTTTTCCCTCAATATCCCCCTTTACCTCAGATACATGAAGGAAACAATATGGAAATCATAGTCTTACCCTATTCCCTATAGCCCTTGAACGTTTGTGCCTTAATTAACTATGTAAAGATTGTCAAAAATAAAATTAAAAAAAAGAAAGAAGTTGCTCCTAGCTCCTGGCTTTGGATCAGCACAGCATCGGCCATTGCGCTCACTTGGGGAGTGAACCATCAGGTGGAAGATCTTCCTCTCTGTCTCTCCTCCTCTCTGTACATCTGGCTTTCCAATAAAATAAATAAATCTTTTTTTTAAGATCTATTTATTTATTACAAAGTCAGATGTGCAGAAAGGAGGAGAGACAGAGAGGAATATCTTCCGTCCTATGATTCACTCCCCAAGTGAGCGCAACGGTTGATGCTGTGCCGATCTGAAGCCAGGATCCAGCAACCTCTTCCGGGTTTCCAACACAGGTGCAGGGTTGCAGGGTCCCAAAGCTTTGGGCCGTCCTCGACTGCTTTCCCAGGCCACAAGCAGGGAGCTGGATGGGAACTGGAGCTGCCGGGATTAGAACCGGCACCCATATGGGATCCTGGTGCATTCAAGACAAGGACTTTACCCGCTAGTCCACGTCGCTGGGCCCTAAAATAAATAAATCTTTAAAAAAAAAAAAAGAAAGAAAAAGAAATGCTTTCCCTCCTGCCCTGCCTCCTGGTTCACCATGACACATTGCCCTCTGTCATCCCACAGCCTCTCCAGATGCCTAAATCAAAAAGGTTGCCCTGTTTTGGCCTGTGAAGCTCCAAATGTGTAAACCATTTCTTCCTTCATGAGAAGTTCCTCTCAGGGATTTTATAATTATGAAAACCTAATATACCAGCCTTTTCAAATTAAGCCACTTATTATAAAATAGCTATTACTATCCAATATGTCTACTGGATGGACATATATGAGGGTTCTTCAAAAAGATCATAGAAAATGAAGCAAAAAGTTTATTTTGGTGAAAAATTGAAATCCATGCAAATGAATTATAAATGGTTCCTTAAGCTTTGTGGGCTTCTTAATTGTAAAACAGAAATCATGCCAGGCAATAAGAAATGAGACTTCTGTGTTTCACTACATTCAACTTGTAAAGCAAAATTAAAGGACGCACAACTTCTGTCCTACTTTTGTTTTCCCGTGTGTGTGTGTGTGTGTGTGTGTGTGTGTGTGTGTGACAGAGAGATCTAAAATTTTGAGTAGATCCTGCACAAATAAAGACAGCATAGCAAATTCATTAATTCCTATCAACTCTACCAACAATGAAAGCGTCACTTTGTCCGACCAGAAAAACACCTAGGCAATTTTGGCTTTTCAGAATATATACTTACTAGGGCCAATGTGGTGACGTAGCAGCTTTATCTTCTACTTGTGATGTTGGCATCCCTTATGGGCATCAGCTGAAGTCCTAACTGCTCTATTGCTGATCCAGTTCCCTGCTAACAATCCGGGAAAGCATCAGAAGATGGACCAAGTCCTTTGGCATCTGCACCCACATGGGAAACCCAAAGGAAGCTCCAGGTGTCTGGCTTTGGAATGGCCCAGCTCTGGTCATTGCAGCCATTTGGGGAGTGAACCAGCATATGAAAAGTCTATCTCTCTGTTACTTCCTCTCTCTTTCTCTGTAACTCTGCTTTCAAGTAAAACAAAAATAAATCTCTAAAAATATGTATTCTTATTTTCATTTGACTTGCAACAGAGGAAGAGATAGAAACAGAAAGGAAGAGAGAATGAGAGAGAGACAATCAATCTTCTATCTGCTAGTTCCCTCCTGAGATGCCCACATAGCCAGGACTCAGACAGACAGAAGCCAGGAGCTGGGAACTCCATTCAAATCTCCAGCATGGGTGGAAACGACCCAAGTAACTGAGTCAATATATCAGTAAGCCAGATAAGAAGTTGAGGAGCTGGGATTCCAATATGGGATGCAAGTATTCCAAGCAGTGTCCTAACTGTGGCAACCAACTCCTGCCCACAATTTTGACTTGGAAGAAAAAAAAATTTCAAATCAAAACTTCCAAATTGTAGGAAAAAATATCAAATATAAATTTTTAAAGATGTTCTCGACATTCAGTTCACAGACTCCTCCCAAAGTACTAAACTGAATTCACAGTCAAGGGAAGAGTCTCTGATGGTTTATCACTAACATAAAACACAGACTCAAAAGGAACAACAGGCACAAGTGTTAGACTTGACTGTTGTGGCAGAAATGGATTTGCTAAAGATAGTCACAACAGTATCTCCATCCCACATTCTCCTTCACAACTTTGCCTTGTCCCATCCCGTTAAAAGAGGAAAAGTTTAATTTCCCTAACCAGTCTGTGTGTGCAATGACTCACTTGTAACCAACAGAATGAAAGAAAGTGATTGCATACATTAACAGGTTTAGTCAAAAAACAAAAAAGAAAAGAAAAATCATGCCTTTTTTTTTCCTCCCTGCTTATTGTGATACTTTGGCTACTATGAGAAGACAATGCTGTGAAGGAGCCATGTACAGGTACTCTGGCCAATAGCCCCTAGCCCAGGTACTAGACATATCAATGAACAAACCATCCAATTACTACAGCCTCCAGCAGTTGACTGAGTTGATCTCAACTTTCATGCCTTCTCCTGTGAGATCCTAGTCATCATAGAACTAAGGAATGGCATCTGCAAGTTTGCAACTTGCAGAATCCATGTGCATAACAATGTTTCATGTCAAACACTTTTGGAATGGGTGATAAACCGCAATATTAACTGGGATAACAGTATTGGAGGGAAGTGCATGAACAGACCAAGATTCTGCTTTGAGACACCAACATCCCACATTAGAATCCCTAGAGTCAAGTTCATTTCTTCTTTCCAATTCAGTTTCCTACTAACGTGCATCGTGGAAAGCAGCACACGATGGCACAAGTGCTGGAGTCCCTACCACCATGTAGGAGACTCCAAATGAGTTCCAGGCTCCTGACTGTGACCTGGTAAAAGCCCAAGTGCTGTAAGCATTTGAGGAATAGATCAATGGATTAGATATCTGTCTGCCTACCTTTCAAATAAATAAGTAAAACACATTTAAAAATTTTAAAAATCAGGCGGGGAGGAGTTCCTCTCAGATCTTAGTTTTTTTAAGATTAAACAATATTAAACTCCAGACCTACAAAAAAAATGATAAAATTACTTGTAAACTTATTCTTGAGTCCACCACCAAAAGTTCTAAATAAGTAAAACTTACATAACTGCTGCAGATTTTCTATTGTTCAGCAACAATGCTTAACAAAGTCCAATAACAGTCAATACATCTTTTATATGTAGTCTACATACAATTGTTAGCAATCATCTATTGCACAAGCTTAAAAGATTAGAAAACATACATTCTAAGAAAACTGGCTTAAAAGGGAATCATTAAAAATTAGCCATTATAAATGTAACATAATAGAGAAAATCTTCCTAAGCTGCAATTGCTAACTTAACAGAAATTGGTTCTGAAATGATCTATCACTACTGTTCAGAAACATTTTTTTAATCTACTACAGCATGTGGGGAAAAAAGATAAAGATGCCATATCGACAAAACAAGTCCACAATGTGGTAAGGGGTGCAGGAGCCTGACTGGGCATCCTGTCCAGCTGACCCTTAGCACAGCACCCTGTCAGGACGCCAGCCTTATCCTTTCCCATCCTCCTCAAAGTTTCCCTCGGTGGTCTGGCCCTACCTGGCAAGGTCCTAGAGCACAAGACTGACACAATTGTGTCACTTTCTAGTTTGGGAAGATAAATCCAGTGGCTATATTTAGGGTAGGTTGGCAGACAGGAAAGGAGAACAGAACACTATTGCTATTGGGAAAGCTTAGGCATAAAGAAATGATAAGAGCCTAGAAAAAAGCAATGAAAGCAAAAATGGAAAAATATAACTTGAAAAATTTATTGTAAGAAAATCCAAGACCTACTCATCAAGCAGGGCAAATCTAGAACTATTACATAAAACATACTCCCTATATTGTTAAAAAAGAGTCACTTAGCTAAGGAAGATCATCTTTGTTCCTGCGCCTAGACTATATATATATAAAATTACAGCACAGTATCAAGAAGCATCCACATATAACAACCTAAATAGGAAATGATGTACATACATGAAGCCACCAGAACTCTGGATGACACAGCTATAGGAAGGGCACCAGGGAGCCTTCCAAAATGGCTCTGTAAACAGAGACAAGCCAAGGAAACAACATCACAGAGGTTTTCAAACTGATACTCACTCTGTAAGCTTCAATGGGAAAGAATTACATAACTCTATGTTTTTTCCAGCATCTGGGATTAACTGAATGAGCCAATAATCAAAATGCATCAAATTCACCCTCTGAAAAATGTGACAGTTCCAAAAATTTCTCTTGGATCCATGACTTTCAAAAAAAAAAAAAAATCACAGCCACAAAGAAAAGAATAGTGGCCAATCTGTAACACATAAAATTAGTCCTTGTGTTTAGAATGCTGAACAAAAAAACAATTCCAAAAGTCTAAGTTAATACACATTAAGTAAATTTACTTCAGAATCACTAAAACAACAGAGGAGAACCCAGCACAATGGCCTAGTGGCTTAATCCTTGCCTTGAGCATGCCCAGGATCCCATGTGGGAGCCAGTTCGTGTCCCGGATGCTCCACTTCCCATCCAGCTCCCTGCTTGTGACCTGGGAAAGCAGTGGAGGATGACCCAAAGCCTTGGGACCCTGCACCCACATGGAAGACCCGGAGGAAATTCCTGGCTCCTGGTTTCAGATCAGCTCAGCTCCAACTACTGCAGCCACCTGGGGAATATATAAGTAGATAGAAAATTTTTTCTGTCTCTTCTTCTCTCTGTATATCTGTCTTTCCAGTAATAATAAATAAATCTTTAAAAAAAAAAAGCAAAGGAAACTATGAGACTAATAGTTTTAGTTATAAACACAACATCTTCATAACACCTCTTAAAAAATAACAAAGCAATTATCTAGATGCAACTGAATATTATTAAGATAAACGGGAAAAATATAAGACAGGTAACAAGGCAATTTAAATGTAAAAGCTTTAAAATATCTTAACACCAATTTTATAAAATTGGTTGGTTTCGAAAAAGAAAGCCTCATAGGCATGGATCGTGAACAAAATGTAATTTATTTATTCAAAAGGCAAAGTAACAGAAAGAGAAGAAAAGACAGTGAGATCTTCCATCTCCCATCCACTGGTTCACTCCCCAAATGGCTGCAATGGCTGGGGCTGGGCCTGGCCAAAGCCAGGAGCCAGAAGCTTCCTCCAGGTCTCCCACATGGGTGCACAAGTCCAAAAGTTGTGCCATATTCTGATCTTCCCATGCATAATACCAGGGAGCTGAATCAGAAGTAGAGTAGCTGGGACTTGAACTCAGGCCCAGATGAGATGCTGGCATTGCAGGCAGTAGTTTTACTGGATAAACCACAACACCCACCCTGAAATCCTAAATCATTTAGCCAATGTTCAGCAGGACTTAAGCTTTCTATTCAAGTGACTCAAATCTAATTATGAGAGGGAGCATGCTGAGAATTCTAGTTGGTTTTCTTTCTTTCTTCCTTCCTTTTTTTTTTTTTTTGGTGGGAAATAAAATTTATGTATGTATAAATGAATATATCTGCCCCCAATAGCCAAGTTTGGACCAGGCCAAAGCAGGAATAAGGAACTCCATACAGACCTCCCAGAGAGGTGGCAGGATCTTAAGATCTGGAACCATCATCTGCTGCCTCCCAGGCACATCAGTAGGAGCCTGTATTGGAAGCAGAGCAGCAGGGATGCAAATCACCATGCTGGGTCCCAAGCAGTGGCTAACTGTGTTGCACCACAAAACCCAAACCTAGGAATGCAGGTTTTGGCTAATTCAGATAGATTTTCTTCCTAAGCAAGAAACACTGTGAAGCACACTTTATATCAATATGCAAAATTTCTGTTACATTATGCTTAGCAATGCTTTAAAAGATAAACAATTAAGTTCTGGCTCGATTTATAAATAAACTCTCTCAGAAAGCATTTCTTTTTCAATCTAACTTGTAAAAGATGCAGTGTTTGCCGTAAGAAACTAGTAAGATGTTGCTATGGGAACAACATTTTAATATCATTTTAAAGCACCAGTAGCTTCAAAGAACAATGAGAAAACCTGCTCCCATCTGATTAGGCAGAAAGAAAAAAAAAAAAAGATAATCCCCAGCATTTCAATTCTTCTGCTATAATCACACAATAACATCCTTCGCACACTTTTTTCCCTTGTACTTGGGAGGGAAAATATTAGAAAACAGTTTAGGAGATAATAAGAGAGGATTAGCAAAGGCAAAATAACAGCAGTTGTTTTGATTAAGAATAGATGCTCTCAGGACCTTCTTCCAGGAGACAGGGGGAGCACAGGACTAAAGCAACGTCCCAGGTCAGGGCCTGGACGCGTCCTGAGTCACAGAGCACCCTGAGCCCTCTTTCAGCACACACCTGGAGAAACCAAACACAGGGCACTGGGTGAGAGATGACACCAGGCAAACCTGGATGTGTTCAATGCCAACTATAAATATCTACACTGGAGGATCAGCATGGTAGCCTAGTGGCTGAAGTCCTTGCCTTACATGAGCCATGATCCCATATGGACGCCGGTTATCTTTCAGCTGCTCTACTTCCCATCCAGCTCCCTGCCTGTGGCCTGGCAAAGCAGTTGAGAATGGCCAAAAGCCTTGGGACCCTCCGCCCATGTCGGAGACCCAGAAGAATCTCCTGGTTTCTGGCTTCAGATTAGCTCAGCTCTTGCTGCTGTAGCCACTTGCGGAATGCATCAGCGAATGGAAGATCTTTCCCTCTCTGTCTCTCCTTCTATTTGTAAATCTGCCTTTCCAATCAAAATAAATAAATAAATAAATAAAAATACCTAAGATGGGCAAGGGGAGAGTTTCAAGCCTTAAATGGATAATTTTGAATTCTGAGTTTAAGTGTATCTGATCTGTATTAGGAAATAACTGTATTTCTGTTTACAGCAACAAGCCTACAAATGAGTGAGAAACAAAACTTGGACGGGAGAGGTAGGACTGGGGTGAACATGACTGGATAGGCAGTAGCAACCAACAGTCTAAATGTGGGCTAGACAGTGTGGTCTGTTGAGCTGAGCTAGACTGCAGCACCCACTGGTGTGTACAAAAGCCAAGAGATGTGGGACAGACTGGACTAGTCTGCTGCACATATGGGCGTGCACAGGAACTGGGGCTAGGGGCAGGTCTGGAGGGGGTTATTTGGGGTCGTTCCAACTGTGCTGCAGTTCCTGTTGGTGTACATGAGGGCCGAGTGTTCAGTGCACGAGGTTGGACTGGGCTGCAGCATCCACTTTTTTGCATAAAAGATGGGACTGGAGACAGAACAGACTGGGCAACTGCGACCACCAGTGTATATGTAGGCTTATGTACGTGACAGACTAAACCGGACCATATACTGGCTGGCACACACAGGAGTCAGTTCTGAGGTCACCTCTGGTGAAGTTTCTTTGGGAACTTTCCCAGCTGGATCCCTGAACTCAAAACTCTAACTATGGGGAGAAATGCAGGTCAAACCGTGGAGTGCATGTGTCAGAACTGGGCCTCCTCATTTGCTGAAGACAGTGCAGTGAATGGCATGGCCAAATGCACATGGGTGATGTGGCAGTTCATTGGGACCTGCAGAGGACATCTAGTACCATAACAAAGGATGGAGGGCAGAAAATATTGGACAACTCTCCTGGCCAAGCATTGACAGCAAGTATTTGGGCAAATGGAGACTTTAAAGTGGATTATGTCAACCAATGAACCTTGGAAGGATTTCCTCAACTTTGGAGCAATGAAATCAACATTTCACAACTATCGAAATCACTTAAGCTGAACCCTCAATGCTCTACATCGGGTGGCCGTCCCCCATCCCCGGGTAATGACACAGTTAGGATGCTGGGTGCGAGTTTTCCCCTTCCTCTCCTCTTCCCCCAGATACAGGAAGGAAAAAAAAAAAAAGAAAAAAAAAGAAAATTGGAAACAATGGTCTTGTTCATTTTCTCCTATTCCTCATCCTTACCACCCTAATACATGGTCCACACAGGCATGTAACATTCTCAACTGTGTAATCATCATCAAAAATAAAATTTAAAAAAAGAGAGAGCTATGTGCAGAACACCAGCCTAAATACAAACTGAAATGTGGTACACTAAAGGGGATGAATCAGAACTCCAGGCAGGTGTAGACCCAAGTATCCTGTACCATAGCAGAACCACCATGCCTCCAAATTCCAGAAAAACCTTTTCCTGTTCTCTTTATTGAAGCCAACCCAAGAGCTTCTTCCCACCGGACTTAAAGTGTCCCAGTACATCTAGATTGCACTTTGTCCTTCCAATTTCTACTTGTAAGTGAATCAAAGGATCTGGGGTTGGTAAAAACCAAGTACTTGGGCTTCTGCTACCCACACTGGAGACCCAGGCAAAGATCCTAGCTCTTGGTTATGGCTTAGTTGCAAGTGTTGTATCTGGGGAGGGAATCAACTGATTAGAGATCGATCCATTTTTTAAATTAAAACCTTCTTTCCAATGTGCCTTTTCTTCCCAGCCAGCTTTTAAGCTTCCACAGAGAAACAACTGGTCTCACTTTAGTAGCACACATACTAAAACTGGAATAGAGGAACAACCAAGTCATACACTGCTGATGTGCAATTGTTTTCAGCGCCCAGGCCATCATTGTTCCCCTCCCCTTAAAGGTCTCAATGGAATTCAAAACTAAACATCTCCTTAAAAACAACTCTCTCCACTCCAAATTAGTTTCCTTACAAAGTTCTTCTCTTAGAAAGAGCCAATGCCATGTATTCAATTAACTAACTAACAAAGAAAAAACCCAAAAACCTAGAGATGTTTGCCTCCTCTCCTTCTCCCTTGCTACCCAACTCCAAATCAATATGGCTTCAGGTATATCTCTAAAGAATGTTCCACTTCCTTCTATTTTTCCCAGCCTTGAGTTCTGTAATGAATTTCTAATAATTTTCTCTGTATCTTCTTCTCCATCTCTATTCTTCTCCACTGATGTCACAATCTGAGCATTAACATAAAAACCGAGTTACATCAAATAAATCCCCTGCTAAATTCCAAGATCTAAAACAACATCTATCCAGCCATCAATTATGGTCCTGCAGACAGCTCTGTCCCTCCTCCTTCCTCACCTGTAGCACCCTCACACCCTCCCTGCCATCAGGTATGCTACAAAGGCTGCCTCAGGCTTTCATACAGTGTTCTGCTAGCCCTTTCCTAGTGGGCTGCTGTTCATCCTTCAATGCCTACACCAGTGTCACTTTCCTGGGGAAATTCTCCTTGATGCATAAGGATAGGTGGTGTCCCTGTGACTCCATCATGGCAACATCATTCTCCTTAATGTTTTTTTTTTTAAAGATTTATTTTTATTATTTTTTCATTGGAAAGGCGGATATACAGAGAGGAGAGACAGAGAGGAAGATCTTCCGTCCGATGGTTCACTCCCCAAGTGAGCACAATGGGCCGATACTATGCCGATCCGAAGCCAGGAGCCTCTTCCGGGTCTCCCACGCGGGTGCAGGGTCCCAAAGCTTTGGGCCGTCCTTGACTGCTTTCCCAGGCCACAGGCAGGTAGCTGGAAGGGAAGCGGGGCTGCGGGATAGAACCCGGCGCCCATATGGGATCCCAGGCGTACAAGGCGAGGACCTTTAACCACTTCCGCCTACGCGCCGGGCCCAGATTCTCCTTAATGTTAATCACACTGTGTACATGTTCATTAAATATCCTTTCTGACAGATGCACAGGGCCTAATACACAGTCAACACACAGTGAGTAGCCAATAGTCATGCCTAATTTTTCATGATTCCTACATGCCAAGCACCAAGGTATGTCACTTTCATAGGCTAGCTCCCTTGATTTTTCCAAAAACTCTGTTAGGTAAACATTATTCTTCCTACTTCTACAGATGACGAGAAATTAGTAATTTATCTAAGGCTACAGTGCTACTAAGAAGAGCTAGGATAGGAATCTAAACTTGTCGGACACAAAATCTATGATTTTATACTTGACTGATTTTGTGTTCTTAAACCATTAGTTGCAGGACTAAATAAACATTTGTTAACTACTTCAAATGTCTTCACATACTCAGCAGAGATACTAATACAGCTTTATATTAAGATAAACAGTAACAGCAAAAATCATTTAGTTACCTTCAATTTGGGAATTTTCCCTCTATCAACGTGGACAGGCGGCTAAGTCCACATCTCTGCCTTCATCTGGAGTTTTAAAAGCAAACCCAACTTCCCTTGCTGTGATTTATTATATACCTAAACTAGGTGGAGAAGGAGGGGAGGAATCACAATCAGTTTCTCAAAATATTTTTCTGCACTCGGCTTAACCAGGCTAACTTTCATCTTGAAAGACAGTGACTCCAGTTGTAGGCAACTGCCTAGGTTGACTTGTACCTAGGCCAAGTGTTACACTGCTGGGAGAAAAGCAGCCAACAGCTGGCAGAGATTCCAGACCTCAATGCCACATTGGTGTTAATATACTACTAGGAAGTTGGCATAGCTGCCTATTCTCTTTTTCAAAAGAATATGTGCCAAATTCTGCATGCTGCTGTGCAGCAGAAGGCAAGGGCTGGGGGGATAACAGGCTGGAACTGCCCCCAGATCCCCAGGCACGCTTGTCCCAAACCCACTGAATGAGAACGTCCATTTCACCAGATCACCAGCCCCACAGCATCTGAGCTCCTCGATGACAGAACAATTCAAGAAGCAATGACCTTCCCAGTCTACAGAGTAGGTTCGCTAGCTGTGGTGACATATGAGACATGCCAACGTAAAGAAAACACAGGCACATCAATAGAGAGTGAGTGGGTTAGTGGTTGCCAGGGGATGGGTGAGCAAGAATGGAAACAACTACTATTGTGTACTATTGAGTATAAGGTTTGTTTGTGATAATGAAAATGGTCTGGAATTAGGTAGTGATGACAGCCTCACAACTGTGTGATAAAACTAAAATATCAAGGAAACATATTTCTTAAAAGTATTGAGAGCAGGCATTTAGCCACATTAAGACAGCCAAGGGGCAGCACTGTGGCACGGCACACTGGAGTCCTGACTGCTTCACTTAAAACTTCCTGCTAATGTGCCTAGGAAGGCAGCAGAAGATGGTTCAGGTGCTTGGACTCCAGCCACTCACACAGGAGTCCCAGTTGGAGTCCAGGACTCCTGGCTTCACTCTGGTCCAGTCCTAACTATTCTGGCCATTTGGAGAGTGAACCTGAAGATTGAAGATCTCTTCCTCTGTTTCCCCTCTGTGTTATTCTGTCATTCAAATAAATATTAACAAATTTTAATAACAACCACTGTCCACACTGGAATATCTATTTTCAATGGTCAGCTCCAGCTCCTGCTTCTAGTCAGCAAAGAGCCTAGTAGACAATGCTGACAGCTCATGCAGCTGGGCTCCAGCCATCCACATGGAAGGGCAGGAATGCATCCCCAGCTTTGACCCTGATTCAACACTAATCATTTTGGCCAAATGAAAAGTCCACCAATACTGGCAAACTCACACTGTCTTTCTCTCTCTGCCTCTCCAATAAGTTAAACATTTTAAAAGATTAATTGTATAGGATTTGTTATACATTACATCTCAATTTTTTAGAGAAGAATTTACTAGCCCTTAAGTCCTCCGTACTGCCCCTTTGGAAGGGGTCACATAGGTTATTTCAATACATGTTGTGAGCTACTCACAATGAATAGGAAGGGTTATACCGAAGGCCTTCCATGAAACTTCCCTGGAGTAAAATGTTTTCTTTCCTATTTGTGTAGACGATTCAATGTTCAACAGTTGTATTTTATATAGACTGTGAATAACAAATTATATGTCCCTTCATAGAGATAAACATTTCTTCATAGAGAGAAATGAGAATAATAAACAGCTGAAACAGAGATATAACGATTCGGACTACATTCCTTAAAATTGTATAACATTCTTTGACTTCTAATTATTACATTAATATTATGCAATTTTTAAAAATATATTTATTTTTACTTGAAGAGCAGTTACACAGCGAAGGGAAGACAAAAATCTTTCATTCACTGGTTGACTGCCCAAATGGCTGCAACAGCCAGAGGTGGTCCCCTCTAAAGCCATGAACATGGCACTGGCATAAGGGTGCAAGGTGGAAGGGCCCAAGGATTTGGGCTATCTTCTGCTGCTTTCCCATACACATAAGTAGAGAGCTGGATTGTTAGTGAGGCAGCCAGGACTCAAACCAGCACCCACAGAGATGATAGCATCACAGATAATGACTTGAACCTACTATGCTATGGTGCCACCCCTATTTTATGACCTTTTAAGTTTTTACCAAAACCAAGCAATCAGCTTACCATCTTTATCTGATTCTCCACATCTCAACCATCCCTGCTTTATTACTCAATAAACTCCAACTAAGCTGACCAACAGTGAAACCTTAGAGCCAATCTAGCCTTCTGCTTCCTGATTGTCTCTTAACTCTGAATATTTCTCTTCAGAGCTTCTGCGACACTCCAATATAAAGCACCACCATCACCTTGCACTTGGGCTTCAGCAAGTTTCTCAACAGGTCCTTCAACCACTTTTGTGCAACTCCAATCCATTTGGGTAGGCAAAGACAGTTTTCATATTCAAACTCAGTAATGTCCTCCTAAAATCCGTCAATGCGGGCCCAGTATGGTAGTCTATTGGCTCAAGTCCTCACTCTGCATGTGCCAGGATTCCATAAGCACACAAGTTCATGTTCCAGCTGCTCTACTTCCCATCCAGCTCCCAGCTTGTACCCTGGGAGAGCAGCAGAGGAAGACCCAAAGCCTTGGGACTCTGCAACCTTGTGGGAGACCCAGAAGATGCTCCTAGCTCCTGGTTTCAGATTGGCTTAGCTCCAGCTGTTACGACCATTTGGGAAGTGAATCAGCAAATAGAAGATCTTTGTCTCTCTCTCTGTAAATGTGACTTTATAGTAAAAATAAATAAATTAAAAACAAATCTTTCAGTGGCTTGCTGAAGCTCTTGGGATATTTAGTAATTTACAATGTCATTGAAGATGGCCCTAATTTAACTTTTCAACCTCCTGCCCTCAACTCTTCCTTTTAATCATATGAGGCTTCTTTCCTTCCATAAAGGATCAAGCTCCCTAGCTGTAATTTCTTTTTTTAAAAAATATTTATTTATTTTGTGGGCCCGGCGTGGTGGCGCAAGTGGTTAAAGTCCTCGCCTTGCACACTCGGGATCCCATATAAGCGCTGGTTCTAATCCCGGCAGCCCCGCTTTCCTTCCAGCTCCCTGCCTGTGGCCCGGGAAAGCAGTCAAGGACGGCCCAAAGCTTTGGGACCCTGCACCCGCGTGGGAGACCCGGAAGAGGCTCCTGGCTTCGGATCGGCATAGTATCGGCCCGTTGCGCTCACTTGGGGAGTGAATCATAGGACGGAAGATCTTCCTCTCTGTCTCTCCTCTCTGTATATCCGCCTTTCCAATAAAAACATAACAAAAATAAATCTAAAAAAAAAGATTTATTTATTTTTATTACAAAATCAGATATACAGAGAAGAGGAGAGACAGCGAGGAAGATCTTCTGTCCCATGATTCACTCCCCAAGTGACCACAACGGCCAGTGCTGCGCTGATCCGGAGCCGGGAACCAGGAACCTCTTCTGGGTCTCCCATGCGGGTGCAGGGTCCCAAAGCTTTGGGGCATCCTGGACTGCTTTCCCAGGCCACAAGCAGGGAGCTGGATGGGAAGTGGAGCTGTCGGGATTAGAACCAGTGTCCATATGGAATCCCGGTGCGTTCAAGGTGAGGACTTTAGCTGCTAGGCCACGGTGTCAGGCCCCGTTATTTCTTTTTTTTTTTTTTACTACTTTATTGGGATAAAAGTGATTTACAGGAAAATGCCCAGGTGTTAAATGACCAACCTGAACTTTGATAAACTTTGATATGGTTGTGTAAGCACCAGCGAGATCAAGACTTGGAATACTTCCATCACCCTATAAAGTTCCCAAATGCCCCTTTCTCTTCCACACCAGGTGCCAATTAATCTGATCTCTATCACAATAAACAGTTCTGTCTCTTTTTGAATTTCACATTTATGGCATTATACCTGTCTCCATTCTTTTATGCCTGGCTTCTTTTACTCACCCAATTGTTAAAATTCATTTGTTCAGTTTTTGAGATGTAGAGATGCACAGAACAGCTTCCATACAATGATTTACTCCTAAAATTCCCATAATGGCCAGGAGGCAGTAGTTTGGAGCTGAGAACTCTACCCTGTTCTCCCACATGGGTGGCAGGAATCTAGAAATCCAACACTTGAACCATTACTGCTACCTCAAGAAAGGTACCTTAGCAGGAAGCTGGAGTCAGCAGCCAAAGCACGACATTTAACGTAAACTCCAATGAGGGACACAGCCGTTCTTCACTAGCATCTTAACCCACAGGCCACAGACCTCCAAGACTGTCCACGTTACTGTGTTATCAGTTTTCCTTGTGTACAGTTAAGCGGTAATTCAGTCTATAGATACAGCATAAAGTTCAGCTATTCTCCTATTGACAGGCACTTGGACTGTTTCCTATGTTAGGTAATTTCTGGACTTTCCTGCATGTCCTTTCTTTGGCCAAATTCTGCACTCTCTCCTTCACTCAGGGAGCTGCTATCTGTCTTTCTGATGTAGGCAGCAACAGAATCCCCAGTCTCCCAGGTAGGCAAGGACAGAGGAGGCGCTCCTCTGGCACCACGTGTAAGCCGTCACAGGAGAGATGACATCATGTTGAAAAATGGTTTCTTATCTGTCTCTGTCAAAGCTATAAACTTTTTGAGAGAAATGGGAAATTTTGTTTCTGTACTATTACAGCTTCAGCATTTAGCACAATACCTGGAGAATAATAGACACTCAGATATGCAATACAATGCTGGGCACTGTCAGAAACACATGAGCTAATGAAAAAGTACAGGGTCCATTTGCTATCGTGCTCCTTGCACCTTTCCAGCTCTTGCAAGGAGAGGAAGCACGCCACAGCGTGGGTCTCATCATGCACTTGGTCCTGGGTCAACTTCCCATAACCTTCCTAAAATAACAGTGAATGCACCCCCTAGTTCTCACAAGATTTTATTTTTAATTCTAAACGTTACCAGTGATACTATTTTACCAATGGCACTAAATATATACTGGAAAAAATATAGTACATGATAAAAACACACTGTACCCTTCAACCAGTCCTCAATCCCAAGAGGAACATTTTTTATTTGTTTTTATGAAGAATACAAGGGTCACACCAAAGAAAAGATCTGGCTCAAACGTAGTCTCAAGTTTAACCTATTTAGAATTATTCTCCTAAAACACATGCCAAACTTTGAAATTATAATACAACATATTAAAAGTCTACTAAAAAACTATTCTTGGTATTTTTTAAAGATTTATTTATTTTATTGGAAAGGCAGATGTACAGAGAGGAGGAGAGACTGGAAGATCTTCCGTACCATGATTCACTCCCCAAGTGAGCACAACAGCCGGTGCTGTGCATATTCGAAGCAAGGAGCCAGGAGCCTCCTCCAGGTCTCCCACGCGGAAGCAGGATCCCAAAGCACTGGGCCGTCCTCGACTACTTCCCAGGCCACAAGCAGGGAACTGGATGGGAAGTGGAGCTGCTGTAACTAGAACCAGCGCCCACATGGGATCCTGGCATGTTCAAGGTGAGGACCTTAGCCATTAGGCTATCGCACCAGGTCCTATTAGCACTTTTAACAAAAACGTTACTATAGCTGATTTCCCCCCTTTTAAAAAATAGTAAAATAACTATCTTCATGACACATCTTTTTCTACAAATCTCTACTTTCCTAAAGTTGAACACATCTTCAAGAAGAAACTTGCCTTGGGGGAAAAAAAAAACATGAAAATGACTGGAATGCTAGAATTAAATACTCTTAGTGAGACTAAACAGATGTGTCTCAACTTTCAACACATGAAATTTGACAAAATAGTAGGAAGGTTGACAGAAATAGAATCAGAGCCTTGCTGACAGACATTTTAAGTGCTTCTCAGAGTTCTCTGCAAACATACATTCTATCCATTCCATTCCATAAGTTTAAAGGCAAAGGCTTATTCTTTTATGCCAAAAGGGAAGCTCCAAGCATTCCACTGAAGTTGATGCAGCAGCCGGCTGTGCCACTGTGGAAGCAACAGAAGCAACAGGGCTGAAATCCTCTGCCTGTCATGTCCTTCCCCACGGGCTGCCGCTGCAGGTGACAGGTGGCAGTCCATGACAGTATATTCTGCTTCTCAGCACAGGAGCACCAGTGCTGGGATGCTTGAAGACACATACATACACTCTGAACGAACTGAGGAGAGGGGCGGGCATTTGGCCATTTGGCACCATGCTTATGTTGCAGCTTGGGACACCCACAATTCCACGCTGGACTGGCTGGGGTTGAGTCCTGGCTATGCTATGAACTCCAGGTTCATGTTAGTACACATCCTAGGAGTCAGTGAAGATGGCTCAAGGAGCTCGGTCCCTGCCACATACACGTAAAACCTGAACTGAGCTCTAGGCTCCTGATTTCAGCCTGGTCCAGCCTCAGTTACTGCAGGCATTTGAGGAGTAAACTATGCATGACAAGTCTCTGTCTCTAGCATTCCGTATTTCAAATAAACAATACTGAAAACTGAGCAAGGATGAATGACAGAGCAGAGTCTCTCCGCAATGCAAGACTGACTGAGGGAAACAACAATCTAATGTGTCAGGCCTGCTCCATCTCTCTCCTCTCCCGCAACAAGCTGAGTGCTATCATCCCCTCTCCCCTACTGCCTGTTGAAATCCCATGCCTGAGGGGCTGGGGATGTGGTACAGTAGGTTAAGCTGCCATCTGTGACACTGGCAAGCAACAATTCGAGAATGAGAACATGATCCACTTTCGATCTGACCACTTGCTAATGTTCCTGGGAAGACAGGCTAACACAGTGATAAAGCACTGTATAACCCAGAAACTGCACAGTTTGTAAACTCTCAATAACAACATGAAGTCTATGAATGACTTTAAGAGTAAAGTTTCAGGACTGGTGCAATGGTTCAGTGGCAAAATCCTCACCCCATATATGCTAGGATTCCATATGGATGCCAGTTCATGTCCAAGCTGCTCCGTTTCCCATTCATCTCCCTATTCGTGACCTGGGAAAGCAGTAGAGGACAGCCCAAAGCCTTGGGTCACTGTACCTGAATGGGAGACCCAGAAGAAGCTCCTGGCTCCTGGCTGTGGATCATCTCGGCCCAGATATGGTTGTTGCAACCACTTGGGGAGTGAACCAGCATATGGAAGATCTTTTTCTCTCTCTCCATTTGTAAATCTGACTTTCCAATGAAAATAAATATTAATCTTGTCTAAGAAAACAATAGCACCCTGCAATTTTTAAAATAATACACTTACATTTCAAAGTGAACTCAGATTCAAAGACCCCTAATACAGTACTTCTATTCTGTTCCTTGGTGCATTTACTGATGGGGCACTTGCGTGCGCGCTCGATGAGAGAAACAAGATCTCTGCTCTGCAGGCACACAGAGTCCAGAGGCAGGCTCTTGTTCTAGAACCAAAGAATTTATCACTAAAAGGGAATTTGCAGTTCCCAGCCTTCACAGATAAGGACGCTACAAGTTGGCATTAACTTAAGCACAAGGTAGACTGATTTCTAGGCCTAAGCAATCCTTTATATGAGTTTTTTTTTTCCCCTATGGATGAAAGTGACAAAGTGGTATTTCCACCAGAGTGAAGCAGAAGCCTGCCTCTGTGCGTTGGTTATTCACATGACAGTTTTTAAATCACAGACAGAAATTCTTACAGAAATGGACATCAACAGCTGTCTAATTTTTAAATAGCATTTAAATGTTTAATAACAGAGACAGAAATCCTCAAGAGTTATAATAAAGCCCTAATTAGCAACCTTTATTAAAGAAGATAATAATATAATAATATGCATTCAAAGCCATGATTATGGTTTTGTCTGTCTGTTGTGTAAAATGGGCATGCACGTATTTGTTTCATAAGATTGATATAAAAATTAAACAAATGCTCCAAATATTTAGTAAGCCTGCTACCTAGTAAATCCTCAGTATATGGTAGGTAGTCTTACAGACAACCACTTCTTAGATGTTCCAGTGCATCATATAAACAGGAGAAGGGGAGGAGACATTTTTCATTAAGGAATTATCCTATAATGATCAACTTACTTTTCTGGTGACCAGTAAAATTTATCACTAAATTATATAGTTCAGTATAAGTATTTAAAAAGCATAAGATCAGGGGTAGTAGTGTGCCGGCATCTCATACAGAAGCCCCATTTTGGGTCCTGGCCACTCTGCTTCACAGCCAGCTCCCTGCTAATGTACCTGAAGAGCCAGCAGAGGATGGGCCAAGTCCTTGGACCACTGCCACCCTGTGGGAGACCCAGAAGAGGTTTCAGGATCCTGGTTTCAGATGGGTGTACCTCCTGCCATTGCAGTTATTTTGGGAGTGAACCCAAAATATGGAAGATCTTTCTCTCTCTCTCTCTCCTTTTCTGTAAACCTACCCTTCTGATAAAAATAAATAAATTTTAGGGTCAGGATGATGGCCTGCTGGCTAAATCCTAGTCTTGCATCTGCCCATATGGGTGCCAGTTCATGTATCAGTTGTTCCACTTTCCATCCAGCTCCCTACTTGTAGCCTGGGAAGGCATAAAGGATGGTCCAAGTCCTTGGGAACCTTCATCACATGGGAAACCCAAATCACGTGGGGAACCCATAGGAGGCTCCTGGCTTTGGATTGGCTCACCTCCAGCTGTTGCGGCCACTTGGGGAGTGAACCAGCACACAGAAGATCTTTCACTGTCTCTATATCTCCTTCTCTCTGTATATCTGCCTTTCCCATAAAAAATAATAAATATTTTTAATTTAAATAATTTTAAAATAAATAAAAATTATATCCTATTATAGCTTTAATTAAGTCATCACTTAGTTTAGTATTCCTGTTTAACAATCCTAAATATGATTAAGAGGGTATTCAAAAATAGCTTTCCAGTAACAGCCTACACAGGTTCTCGTCCCACTCTTTGACATCTGTAAAATAGCCATGCATTGTATACATCAATGAAATTTTCATATTAAACTATCTCCAATACCAATCAAAAAGGAATATTTGTAGCCACTTACCGCAATCTCTCTACATGCCGACATGGATATTCCTGTGCCTTCAATCTGCTTCAGTGCATACTCCTTTTCATCTTTTCTGCAAATGAACAACAAAAAGAAAGTTTCACTTTTCCATATTACCTTCACTTTCAAAATTATAGCTGCCAAAACAAATGTAATACTTCCAGTGATATGTAAACATTCTCACTATGCTACACATTGCTTATTGTTTTTTATACTATTTCAATTGTGAAAAATGAAATACCAGATTCATGTCACAGTGAAAACATCAGACAGAGCCAAGACACAAAATTCAAACTTGAAACAGGATATTAAACACTAGGATTTTTTAAAAAGTAAATGAGCATAAATATAAATTAAAATATCTTGCAAGATAATTCCACTCTTGTCCTAATTCTATGAAAGCATTAAACACCAACTACAAAAATAACTGGCAAACATAGACACATGGATTTATTTAAAACAAGTTCCTGGTAAGAGATGTGTTTATAAGAGGAAGAATCCAAAGGCACACACTGGTTCTCATCTAGCATAGCAGCATTCAAAAAAATAAAATAATGCAGTGCCAGAACCCCATGAGAGCTGGTTCTACTCCTGGCTGCTTCACTTCTAATCCAACTCCCTGCTGATGGTCTGGGAAAACAGTGGAGGACAGATAAAGCCTTGGGCCCCTGCATCATGTGTGAGACTTGGAAGAAGCTTCTGGCTACCACCTTCAGACTGGCCCACCTCTGGCCACTGTGACCATGTGGGAGCTGAACCAACATATTGAAACTCACTCGCTCTTCCTCTCTCTCTGTCTCCCTCCCTGAGAAAGGGAGTTATTTCAATATTTAAATATTAAGGTATTTAACTATTTTAAATAATAAAAATAGATAAATAAATTTAAAAAAAAATAAAAACTTTCTAATCTCCCCCATCAAAAAAAAAAACCACAACCACAAAATTAACATATCGATAACTCAGGAACCCTAAAAGAAACACAGCAGTTACACTGCCTTTTCCAAATGCTGGAGGCTAGTTTTAGACATTCTAGAGAACTACTGAGGTTTCCAGAGTGATTAACCAATAGAAGACAGCAGTTGAGTAATGGTGATGAGTAGCGAGTATGTCACAGTAAGCAAACTCAAGTAGGCACCCAGAACCAATCTGAGGTCCGAGATGCACACTTTAACTAGGGTTCACACTGATGATTATGGAAACAGGAGCCAGGCCCTTCCAGTTTAGTCTTATGGTTATGTTAGACCCTCAGCCAGGCACTTCCACAGTGTGAAGGTTCTGTCCAGCTACAGAGGTGACACAGGGTCACCCTGGTCCGACCCAGCTAGTCCTTGTTTCCCCGTTCTGTGTTTGCAGACAGCAGTTTTACTAGATGAAGAATCTAATATGAGGGGGGAAAAAAAGTATTTTGAAGAAATGAAACTAAAAACAAAAGACAGAATCAAATTACCACCCATTCATATTAACCCTGAATGCAAATGGATTAAACTCATCAAACGTCATAGATTAGTAGACTGGATTAAAACAAACAAAACCCATCTATTTGGTGCCTTCAGAAACACATATCACCAACAAAGATCAGCAAAAACTATTATCTCATGGATTTTGATTTTTTTTTAATTTCATCTCTTCAAAACATTTTCTATTTCATTAACTTCTTCACTGACTCATAGATCATACAGCAGCATCATTTTCTTCAAAAAGATTCTTGATTTTTTTTTCATTTCTTCAGCGACACAATGATTCAGTAGCATGTTATTTAACTTCATGGCGATGTAAGTTTCCATTTCTTCTTCCTGTTGGTATTTTGTTTTGTGGCTTTTCATTTAAGGGGATGTAGAATAGAGTAATGGAGACTATCATATCCAGATATGAGGATACAATGCAGTATGCATCTCTACATCCTAATCAAAAATGGACTACCAATGAAACTGCTAACTGTATCTTGACAATAGAATGCTGGATTCTGCCATTGTCCATGCTCACAATGATGGGCATATGACTGTCTATGAAGAACTATACTACAGTAATAATATAGACCTCGGGGGGGGGGGGAAGACTTAAAGGATGGAGGAAAGGAAAATCCCAGGGAATATGGAATTGTATTATAATATGATAATAATAATTTTAAAAGAGAAGTTAAAAAAATTGTAAAAACCATCAAAAGATATTTGCGAAGTTTCTTTGGGAATCCCCACAACTGAACTGCTGGATTCAGAATGCCAACCATGGAGAAATGCAAGTTCCATGGGCTGACTGTGGAGTACATGTGTCAGAGCTTGGGCGCCTCAGTGCCTTAGACGGAGCAGTGGACAGCATATCCAGGTGCACATGGAGGATATGGCAGTACACTGGAGCCTGCAGAGGACACCTGGTACCAGAAAAGAGCACAGAGGACAAATTGATCATCTACCCTAGCCAAGTGTTGGCAGTGACAATCTGGGTAAATGGAGATTCTAAGGTGGACTATGCCAGCCAGTGGATTCTGGAGATTTCATCGTGCTTGGAATGGCAAGGTAGGCAGCAATTCAGAACTGTTGAACTATCAAAACCACTTGAGCAGTACCCTCGGAGCATGCTCCACATCAGGGACCCTGGGATGGGTGAGAGGCTGGGTGGGAGGCTGGGTGGGGCTTCTGTCCTTATCTTCCCCCTTAACCCAGATAGAGAAAAAAAGAGAGAAAGTGGAAACAATGGTCTTACTCACTTTTCTGTAGCCCTTCACCCTTTGTGCCCTAATCAACTATGTAAAGATTATAAAAATAAAATAATAATAATAAAAGAGAACATCTGTAAATACCACTTGTAGGGCAGGTTTAGAAGAGGCATATTCTTTGAGTTATTCTTTACTTTGGAAGAATTTTATTTCATTTTCAAAGACAAAGAAAAATTTTGCTGGGTACATTATTCTGGGCTGAAAATGTTTTGCTTTTAGAATGTGGAATATGTTGCTCCATTTTCTTCTGACCTGAAGAGTTTCCTATGAGAGATCAGCTGTGAATTTAATTGGCATTCCTCTATATGTCACCTGATTTTTTTTCACTTACATATTTAAGGATCATTTCTTTATGCTTCATTGAAGAGAATCTGATTATCATGTGGTGAAAATTGCTCCTGGTCAACCCCGTTGGGAGTTCTGTGCCCTACTAGATGTTGTTTCCCAATTCTTCTTCCAGATAAGGGAAATTTTCCTTTAATATTTCATTGAATACATTTTAAAATCCAGCTTCTCTTTCTGTGCTTTCTGGAACTCTCTTAACTCTTATATTTGGCCTTTTAATAGTGTCTCTTAATTCTGGAATACTTTTTTTTAAGCTTGACCCAGCTCTGCTTCCACCTTTTTGATTGTTTCACCACTGTGACAGGAAATATCTTTTAATTCTAAGATTCTTTCTTCTGCCTTCTTCATTCTATTATTGAGATTTTTCCATTGAGTTTTTAATTTTCTCTACAGCATACTTCATTTCCAATAATTTGGCTTGGCTTTGTTTCAGCACTGCAATTTTTTGTGTGACATACTCCTTAAATTCCTGCATGTGTCCTTATGTTAGACTTCCACCATGGACTCCGTGCCCCAGCTCCAGGCTCAGCACTCTACCTCCTGTGATCCTGCGCTGTTATTGCACTGTTGTACGTATAATGCTTCTCCCAATTGTGGTACATTCTCCCAATTGCCAGAATTAGGGAGACACCACGTGTCCTGAACAGCTAGGTTGCTGGCACTGCTGATCTTGCTGGAACCTGCTGGTCGTTACGTGTGAGGGTCAACCAGACCTATTTTGAGTCATAAGATGTCAAAGTCAGTATATTTTTCAATGTGGGACCAGCGCAATGCACTGAGCTCAGTGAGTTTGCTTTCAGCTCAGCTCAGCTCATGCACAGCTCACTGTTGTCCCTGCAGTCTCAAAGCCTTTGCCACACTGTACAAAATGGTGATGAGTGCAACTCCCGAAGTTCTTGATCTGCTGGCTGTTAGGTCTCAGGGTTCCCTGGACCTGTCCTGGACAGAACCTATAGGATGCCACATCGTTGCAATTCACTGAGCCCAAAATGAGTTTGCTCCCAGTTTAGTGCATGTGCAGTATGGTCCCATACAAATGTTGCCTGAGTCAGCTCTTCGGAGAAGACTGAGCTGTGAAATCTACCCTGCTCCCACGCCGTCTGTTGTTGTGTCTCTGCTCCTGCTCAAATCAAACAGACCAGCAGGACAGGCAGTTCTTTGTCTGGGTTCACCTTCTGAGCTCCCAGTGAACTCTCCTTCCCACCTTATCGCTGGTGGACTTCCAGCGGCCAGCAGAGTTCAGATCACCACTGGCTGAATGCCACTGGGGTATCAGGTCACTGCAGCACCACACCGCTGTCTCCACTGCTTTCCTGTGTCAATCAATCTCCAGGTGCCCCTCTGCCTTCGGTTTGTCCTCTCTTGTTTCTTGGAATGTGCCCTCTGCTTCACCCTGGCTAATGATTCTATGTTTGTTTAAACGTGTCCACACCTTTTTCCGCCATCTTGATTCTCCTAGCACACACTTTACGTGCCTTTGAAGATTTTCACAATCATCTATGATTTAGGCAAATAATTATCTGCTTCCTTTATTGTTTAAAAACGATAACCACTTCTCTCCCAATACATGGCATTCAGGAAATAATCAGGTAGCATTTCAATAAATACAAACCACACCAAATGTGTTAACAAGACAGACTAGGTGGCAATTATTAAAATGATGACCATGGGACTGGCACAAAGGCTCAATTGGCTAATCCTCCATCTGTGTCAGCATCCCTATGAGCTCCAGTGTGTGTCTCAACTACTCCACTTCCCATGCAACTCCCTGATTACGGGCTGGGAGGGCAGCGAAGTAAGGACCAAAGCCTTGGGACTTTGCACCCATAGGCAAGACCCAGAAAAAGTTTCAGGCTTTGGATTGGCTCAGCTCCAGCCCCTGCAATCATTTTAGGAGTGAATTAGCACATGCAGGATCTTTCTGTCTCTCCTTCTCTCTATAAGTCTGTCTTTCCAATGAAGATAAATAAATCTAATTTTAAAAAAAGATGGCTATGAGGGTCATTAGAAACTTGGAAAATGTTTATTACTGAGAAAACACACACATACTACTACAGAAAAACATACATCTACACACCTTTTGAAACATAACACAACAAAACTATAAAGGAAAAAAAAACCTGTTGAAATGCAGGAAGTTGCATTTATAAATCTAAATTTAATGCTAATATTGTATTGTCCTTTAAATTGTGATTAGAAAGGAAAAAAATACCAAAATAATTCAAACTCAGGATATAGCTACTTACTAAATCCATCTTTGATATTTTCAAAGTGACAGCTAAAGCACATTTTAAAGAACAAAGCCAGAAACTGCATGATCATTTTCCCCTCTTTTTCCATCTGTTTCTTCCCAAACATGACACTTTTCTGACCACAGGTTACTGGACGTAACGGAAACACAGCCTCTTCACTCTGCTTTACCAGTGTGTGTGAGTGTGTGGGTGGGAGGAGGGACTGCACACACGCCTGAGAAGCCCTGACACAACGCCCACACTGAATGTTTTACACAGTTAACAGTTAACCACCCAGCATCTATTACTCAATATTTAGGTGTAGTCTATTTTCAAAACAAAGTATAAAAGCTCTCTGATGAAGTTTTCATGTGCAACCATAATTCCTTTTCAACAAAAATACTTCAATCGCCAGTTCCCCTGAATGAAGTGCTTCAGTAGCTCATGTAATTGCATAGTTTTATTTTTAATACTGTAAAGAATATTACACAATCTGGATAGGTTATTGTTGCTATGGAAACTATAAGGTTTTTTTTCTTTTGCAGTAAGTGAAAAAGTACAAAATTAACACATCCCATTAATGGCTTTTGAATTTCACATCCAGGCTGTGAAATGGATCTGAAAGCTTCAGCAGAACAGCACAAAGGCCTCTCACTCTGAATTACATGAACAGGAACATGGAACCAACCCAGTAATTATTCCACTTAATCTGCTTAAATATAACCTCCATCTGTTGCTTTAACAAAATACTCAGAAATCTGCAATTTTAAGATTTCTTGCAGCTCTAGGTTGTTAGGGCACATGTGTCATTTCCATTTCTCTTTGCACACTACCTGTCATGAGAGTTACCACATGAGGAAGGGGCAAGGTCCCAGGAGGTGAGCAGGACTGCCAGGCTCACGAAATCACTAGGTCACTGTCAACTTTCGAATGGATGCCAGTACTTCTATACAAAGGTTAACCAAAATGTCCAGAAAAACTTTCAATGACTGGACACGGGAGCAGGAGAGCTCTAATCCTCTCATTCTGTATAACACAGAACGCCTCCCATAGCAACAGCAACTCCTGCTCCGTCACAGCTTAGAAGCTTCAGGTGCACTTAATGTTACATGTCATGAAACTACCATTTGTTCTGTCCCATGATAAGACTGTAAAGCAGGTAAAGCTAGCCCACCCTGCTGCTACGGTCAAGCTTTTAGATGCAGCTGAGTAATTCTCTTCTCATTCCTTAAGAACTCCTATTTTCAGATAGCATGAAGACAGACAAAGAAATTCCAAGGCCTTCAGGCAAACCACTTTCCACATTTTGATGTAATTCTGATAGATAGTATGACTACAGCAACAGCACATTAAAATAACCAAAGGAGTTTGCTAAATAAACCAAATAAAGTTAGAAACGCATACATCTGTGCTGTAAACATAGATATATGTTATATGGAATTCTTTTACATAACATTCTTCCTCTATGTCTATAATGTGTGCCAACATCGTGCAAACCTCACTCTCAGCAGAAATTAAACAATTTAAAAATATTCAATGAAAATATTATACAACAAAACCAAAGATTTAGCAAAAATTGTGATTCTATGAGGTTTGCATCTGAGATACTAAGTTCTGGAAAACTCATGATGCAAGCAATTCTACAGACAGTAGAAAAAATAAACACCATATATTTATGTTTTTTTTACAACGAGTTGAAATCCTCACTCTGAAATGGGATCCTAATCCTAAGCAGAAACCACCATCAGTGGTGGAATTCAATCCTAATTCATGGAATTGGCATCTGATCTTGGGATGCCCACTTTCTATACTGGAGTGCCTGGCTTCAAGCCCCAGCTCCACATTCAATAGCAGCTTCCTCCTAACACGCAGTTCAGGCAGCCATGGATGATGAATCCAGCACCTATACTCCTGCCACTCACATCAGAAGACAGAATTAAGCCCCCAGCTCCTGGTATCAGCCTGCTGCTGGGAGAATTTTAGGAGTGAACCAGCTAAGAGAAGATCTATTCCTTTCTTGCTCTCCCTTCAAAGGTGAAGAAACCAGGCGAGCAGTAAGTCAGAATCATGACCAGAATTTCCAGTGCAACAATCTCCATAACAGAGAAGAAACAGTAATATAGATAAAAGAACCCAGCTGACAGTCATTTTAAAGAAAGAGCTGGCAAAACCGAATGAACAGATGAGTTAGAGTAAAGAGCAACTTGGGTGGCTCCTGAGGATGAGCTAAGAACAAGGTTCAGACCAGATCTCAGGAGCTTTTTCAGCTGATAACTTATTCTGTTCCATAAAAAGAACTCCAATGAAAATTAAAATATCTGAGAATTTGAAAAAGGGTATATCTTAAAAATATCAGTAAGAATGGGACACAGTATTTGTGATTGAGATTTTGATAAGGATGAGTTTTCCAAGAGAAGGTCTCATTCTATGTCTTTGCAGCCCACACAATACCTTGCAACTACTAACCAAGTATAAGATTCAGTTACTAAATGTAACATGTGAAAAACTGCCTGAATCCTATCACATGAAGTATCTTCATATCACTCATCAGGTCCTCTATTTCCCACAGACGCTGAGGCATAAGGAAGGAAGAAGCAGAGGCCCTCATCTGCTCAGAACAGTCCATTCCCATTTCTATATTGTTGAACCAGACACTCTGGAGAGGATCCTACCCCACAGAAAGAAGCAAGTAGCTTCTTGCTGAAATCAACACCAAGGCAAGGATGTCCACTCCCATCACTCCCAAGCAATGTCCAACTAGAAGTCCTCACTCAGGCATCAACAAGAAATGGAAATAAACGGCATAGAGATTGGGGAAGAAACACAACTGTGCAGGTATCTTTATGGATAAATCCACAAAGAACCACCGAACTCCTGGACCTAGTATGGGAAATGCAGACAAGAAGTTTGTTTATACAAGCCATAACTCTGGGTCCCTAGAAAATGATGGTGTCTCTTTACCTATCAATTTGATAAATGCACCTCCTCATGATGCACTTGTCATATCTAAAACCAGGACACAGGCTAAGATCCCACCACACTTGCAGATCTAATTAGCACCCTCCTTACAGAAAGACAGGAAGAGCAAAGAGTTCCACCAGGGGCCTCATTCATGAGGAGGTACTGATTCATCTTTGCTGCTTTCACCACAGATCCCCTGGGACATGTACCTTTAGTGTACATCCTGTCATGGAACCCTGACGCTCTTTTCCACTCTCCCATTTTCCTACTCTTGGACAGACCTGTCCATCAATAGGTGCTGTCTCCAGTTTTTCCTTTCTCTTTAGCTTACAAACAATCCTTTGGCACACTCATGCTGGGTATTTCTCTATGCAGGGCAACCCATATCCACATTTGAACATATGTGTGTACCCTAACTGCCCAATAAACTCTCTTCCTATTTGTTCATGAGTCGAGGCTCTACTTGGAATTTCTATCTCTGCAAGAGGCAAGAACCTAGATTAAAAACCAGTGTGTTCACAGCTTACATCAGAACTAATAGCAAGTATAGCAAGGTAGCAGGATACCAGGTTAACATGAAAGTCAATTCCTTTTATATCTATCAATAATGAAAACACAGGAATTAGAAATTAAACCACTATACCATTTGTACCACATTTAAAAAAAAAACACTTAAGATTCAACATAACTGGGACCAGAGCAATGGCTCAACTGGCTGATCCTCTGATATAAGTGTTGGCATCCCATATGAGCCCAATTTGTGTCCCAGCTGCTCCACTTCCCATCCAGCTTCCTGCTAATGGTCGGGAAAGGCGGCAGAGGATGGCCCAAGTCACTGGGACATGGAACCCACATGGGGAACAAGAAGCTCCTAACTCCTCGCTTCTGATGAGATGAGATCAGCTCCCGCCACTGCAGCCATTTGGGGAATAAACCAGCAATGGAAGATCTAGGTGTCTCAAGATACTTCTCTTTGTAAATCTAACTTTCCAATTAAAAAAAAAAGATTCAATAAAATTCCTGCCAGGGAACAGGAATTATAGTGGGTTAAGCCACTGATGAGGATGCCTGAATCCCCTATGAGAGTTCCAATTTTGATTTCCAGGTCCCCCACTTTTTTATTTTTAATATTTATTTTTATTGGAAAGTCAGATATACAGAGAGAAGGAGATACAGAAAGATTCTCCATCTGCTGGCTCACTCCCCAAGTGGCCACAATGGCCAAGCTGAACTGATCCAAAGTCAGGAGCTTCTTCCAGGTCTCCCAAGCAGGTGCAGGGTCCCAAGGATTTGGGCCATCCTTGACTGTTTTCCCAGGCCACAGGCAGGGAATTGAATGGAAGGGTGGAACAGTCACAATTAGAACTGGTGGCTATATGGGATTCTGGCACATGCAAGGGGTAGACTTAAGCCATTAGCCTACAGTACTGGGCCCAGTCCTCCACTTTCGATTCAGCTCCCTAGTGATATTTCTAGAAAGGCAATACATGCTGGCTGGTGTACTTGGGTTCTTGCCCAACATGTGGAAGACCCAAATGGAAGTCCTGGTCCCAGCACAGTCCAGCCCTGGCTGTTGGAGGGACTGGGGGGAGTAAATAAGCAGATAGAAGGTCGGTTTTTCTCTCACCCCTCATTTCTCTGCCTCTTCCCTCCTTTTGACTTATAAATAAATGAATGAGCATTTTCTTAAAAACCTCTGCCAGTTACTTTGTGGACAATTTCAGACAAATTTTAAAGTCTATATGGAGAGGCAAAAGACCAACATAATCCTGAATGAAAAGAACTCAAGTTGTCTGACCTGACTTCCCATATCTGTTCTAAAGCTTCAATAGTCAAGACAGTATGATGTTGGTGAAATTAAAAAAATTTTAAAAACCCAGCAAATCAACTAAAGAAGAGAGCACAGAACTAGACCCTCATGAATATACTCCACCGATCCTTCACAAAGGAACCAAGGATAGTCTTGGAACAGGGTCCATCTCTTCTTGGTTTTTAGATTTACTTCAAAGGCAACTGACAGGGAGGGAGGGAAAAGGAGTTCTTCCATATGCAGATTCACTCCCCGAAATGGCAACAACAGCCAGGTCTGAAACCAGGAGGCAAGGATGGGATCTGGGTCTCCATGCGGCTGGGAGGGATCCACATATTTGGGCTATCTTGTGCTGCTTGCCCTGGGTACATCACAAAGAACGGATCAGGAGCGAAACAGCCAGGCTCCAAATCAGCCCTCTGATCCAGGTGTCAACAACACAAGTGGCAGCCTAATACTACACCACAACTCATCAACAAATGTTACCATGCTAAACAATGAAGCTAGACATGCAGCTTACAATGTAACAAGTATTAAAGATGGATCACTGATGCAATCGCTCCTCCTCGGCCTTTTGGCTAAGATCAACTGTAAGATCACTGATGCAAAACTACGAAATTCCTACTTCACAACAAAGGAGAAATCTAAGTAGGCTTTTTGTGATGACCTTTAGATAAAACACGAAGATAATCCATTGTTTTGGGGATAGTTAGACTTGGCTAAAACTAAAACTTTCTGCTCTGTGAAAAAGAGAAAATTAGAAATTGAGAAAACAAAGATGAGGTATACACTGGGAAAAATGTCCGTAAAACAACATCTGATAAACACTGATATCTAAAATATACAGATTAAACTTAAAATTTCACAGAAATAAAACAACACAACCCAATTTAAAAATCGGCCAAAGAGCTGGACACCTCATCTAGGAAGACAAGTAATAGGAAGCAAGCATATGGAAAGATGCTCCTTATCATAGCAATGAGAAGGTTACAGATTAAAATGAGATGCCACTACAGATCTATTAGAATAGCTAAAATCCAAAAACTTTAACCATATTAAATAAATATAGACAAAACAGCAAGGATTCTCATTCAGTGCTGGTGAAAATCCAAGATGGGAACTACACTGGAAGAGACTTCTGTGGTTTTTGTTTTTCCCTCATGGAAGAACACTAAATGCACATCACCAAGAAGCCAATGTGTCAGTAGAAAAGGCAATGTGTTGTTATGAATCTAACTATATGACATTCCAGAAAAACAGAATTACAACAGGAAAAAAAAATCAGTGGTTGTCAGGGCCTTCGAGGAGAAAACCAGAGATGAATAGGTGGGAAAACAGGGGCGATTTAGGACAACAGCACAAAACTTCTGTATGACACTCTAAATATATACCTGTCACTTTACACTTGTCAAAATCTATAACACAGAGAATAATGCAAACTACAGACGGAGGTATTAACAAGTGAACAGTACTGATTTAGCAATTACAGCAAAATTGTCACAGGAACGCAAAATGTTAACAATAGGGCCTGGCGGGGTAGCCTAGTGGCTAAAGTCCTTGCCTTGCACACCCAGAATCCCAGATGGGCGCCAGTTCTAGTCCCGGCAGCCCCATTTCCCAATCCAGCTCCCTGCCTATGGCATGGGAAAGCAGTAGAAGATGACCCAAAGCTTTGGGACCCTGCACTGACATGGGAGACCTGGAAGAAGCTCCTGGCTCCTGGCTTCAGGATCAGCTCAGCTCCTGCTATTGTGGCTGCTTAGGGAGTGACTCAGCAGGTGGAAGATCTTCCTCTCTGTCTCTCCTCCTCTCTGTATATCTGACTTTCCAATTAAAAAAAAAAATCTTTAAAAAAAAGATGTTAATAATAAAGCAAAGAGGGGAGTCCGGGAGAGGTGATACAGAAATTGTTCCTTCTATTGTTCCTTCTATTCAATTCTTCCATAAGTTTAAAGCAGTTCTTAAAAAAAATTAATAGCACTAGTTATTTTTTAAAAATACTTTTTGGGGAGGACATTTGCACAGCAGTTACCACTCTGGAATATCAGCATCCATACTGAAGTGCCTGGTTTTAAGCCCAGCTCTGCTCTCAGTTGCAGTTTCCAGCTAATGTGCAGCCTATAAAGCAACAGATGATGGTTCAAGTACTTGGATCCCTCTCACTCACACGAAGGATAGGGTCTGAGCACCAAGTTCCTGGCTTAGGGCCAGCGCAGTCAGTGCTGCTGCAGTCAGTCAGTAAGTGAAGCAGTAGATAGGATTGATCTCTCTCTCTCAAAAATTTTAAATACATGAATATTTTTACATAGACAGATGTTAAGATGCCCACACTCCTTATTTAAAGTAGCTGTATTTGATACCCAGCTCCAGCTCCCAATTCCAGCTTTCTGCTAACACAGGCCCCAAGAGACAGCAGATTATGGCTCAAGTAATTTGGTCCCTTCCACACAAGTATGAGACCCGGACTGAATTTCTGGTTCTTGGCTCTAATCTCGGGTCTAGTCTCTCAATCTCTCAAATAAATTAGAAAAAAAATATATTTAATGCTTTTACAATCATTGGTTTCATTCCTCCTTTGTCAAAGAAACTTCTTCTTATGTGTTGTTATTCAGATTCTGAAGAGGTAACAAAATGTACCAGTCATATTAGCTAAACCAATGTAAGAGTGTGTAAGTCCACAGGGATAAAAACAGTCAACCAGCTCAAAAATTAAGAAATCACTTCCAATTCATTAAAGGTAGATAGAAAACATCCTCAAAACAGCTGCTGAAAGGAAAGGTAAAGGGCTTTATGTGGTAAAATAATAGTACACCTCAATAAACAGCCTAAAGCTCAGCTATCTTCTTGTTTTTAAAAAAAAAACGCTTCTCTGATGAAGAATAAATGAAAAAAAATGGAACTTGATTGATTATAAAATGGAATGACTGGATACATGGTAGAAGGCTTAATGAAGACAGTACCCAACTTCATATAAGATACACGCCCTGAATACAAGGTAGAATGTATAGCTACTTCTCCGACTAATTAAACAAATATAATTATCAGAAGACATATGGAATTCCCATTTAGAATATATCTAAAGTTAGAAACACTATTAGAGTTTAAATCTAAGAGTACAGTATTGTTAGCTATTATAGATCTTGAAAAATGAATTCTATTCAAGTATCATCTAAAGGAAGTTGATAAGTAGTTGCTAACAAAAATGTATATATAAGTAGTGTATCTTCGATACCTGACCCATAAGTGGCATGTTTCAATTTTGAAAAAAAAAGAAGTAGCATTGCCCAAGACAGGTATGTCTGAATTCCTAATCTGTAATCACATTATTTTCCTAAAAAGTAATCCAGAATGTCTCTATAAAAGCCTATTTCGCAAGTACGTGGGTTGTGTGTGTTTGTCTACTGAAACAAGAACTAACTCGAGGGTACAGTGTATTAACAAGCTCTGAAGAGAGAGCTAATTGGCATATTGGAAACCACCGTTTCTGGCACTTGGAACCCACAGCAGGAATATCTATCCTCCAGTCACAAGTCCCAGATCCAGCAGCCAGTATTGTGAAGCAATCTTTCAATTAAAGGAACAGTAAGGAAGGATACAACACATGAAAAATGACTTGGATGAGTTCCCAGTAAGAGATCAAAGCAAAGCTGGGTCTCAGAAAGTTACACAGCACATATTACACATTATATTAATGCTCTTTTCCCTTAATCATTCCTACTCTTTATAAAATGGCAGAAAAGGTAGAATCTATAGTCTTTAGTCCTACCTAAAACTTTCTACTTTCTATGTGGTTTAGTAAAACACTGAAATGAATTGTACAGGTTTTTCACTAGGTTTTAAATTTTGTGAAAGTGACTCATCACTATAAATTATGCTGTGATGACACCTACAAAAAACTCTCACCTATCACACATCCACCCCAACACACACACACACACAATGACACCAGAAGGCAACACTCTGCTTTACCTTCTGCTGAAAAGTCTGCTACCTCCAACGCTTGGGGTCCATACACGAAGCCCTCCTGGAATCTATGAACACAGCAGGGGCAAAAGGCAGAGAGGTTTATGCAGATTGACAGTTGCACTGCCCAACACATAAAATGCCAAATGCCTAGCGTAAGTCTACATATTCACCAAGGAAATCTAATTTCAGATATGACAATGAGCAAATCAAGAGCAGCACATCAGTCATATTCACAGTTCATTACAAAATATGCAACCGGAATCTTCTTTCTTTTCCTCCTGCCACTATGGCAGAAGACTAGGGATTTTCTCTCTTGCTTTTCCTCCTGCAACGATGGTGGAGGATCTCAAAGCCCCTTCCCATCACTAGGATGGGAGTCTCCTTTCTTAACTTTTCTAATAAATCTTGCTTTAAAACTAAAAAAAAAAAAAAAAAAAAATGCAGCCAATTATATCGACAGATTCAAGGTTGAATCTTCACTAATGTATAGTCTTACCAAGAGTGAATTGCACTACAAGAAAAAATAAAAAGAATAAAAGTATGAATTCATGCATTCTGAAAGTATCAATTTTTCTCTTAAAACTATGTGATATGACCAATACATACAAGATGAGTATAAAAGAAATTGAAGACAAAGCCTCAAACAATGGATTATATTAGGCCTTATAGCTTAGGATCAGAACTTGTTGGGATCAGAGAAGACAAACAATTGAAAAACAGACCCGGAAGAGGAAAAAGACAGAAAGGGAAAAGTAGCACTGTAAAGCTATTCCAAAGACAAGATTTAATTAAATCTGACAGCAATGTTGAAATGATCAAGGTCCTACAAACATTAGGCAGCATGGGAAAGTCTACATTGTTCTACTGTCATAACACAAAAACAAGCATGGAACATGGAAAGACGTTCCAGAAAACAGGTTCACGTAAAAAAATAAATGACTCATGTAAAGAACTTAGATCTTACATTTTGTTCCAGCCTTTTCTGGTGAGAGAGATAAAAGATTACAAAAGTAGCCGGTTATAAGAAAAAGGGATAAAATAAAGCTTTAAAAAGTAAGACATGTTATCTTCATGTAATATTTATAAATCTTTTAAAGTGTCATCAAAGAATTAGAAGCAGCAAAGTACTGCCTAAAAGCAGAGTGGTGTGGGTCTGGCCTGGTAGCCTAGCGATTAGGGTCCTCACCTTGCACACGCAGAGATTCCATATGGGCGCCAGTTCTAAGTCCAGAGGTCCCACTTCCCATCCAGTTCCCTGCTTGAAGCCTGGGAAAGCAGACGAGAGGATGGCCCAAAGCCTTGGGACTCTGCACCCATATGGGAGGACTCTGGCTCCTGTTTTTTGGATCTGTTCAGCTACGACCATTGCAGCTGCTTGGGGAGTGAACCAACAGATGGAGGATCTTCCTTTCTGTCTGTCTACTTCTCTGTATGTCTGACTTTCCAGTAACAGTAACATACATCTTAAAAAAATAAACAGTGGTGTAGGAAGGAACACAATGCAGCATAAAATGCTGGCCCTAAAAAGGGTAACTTGGGTTCAAGCTCAAGTGAACAAACTTAAATTGTGCCATGACATCAGACACTCCTTCTGTCACCATAAACAGGGTATTCAACAATGATGCCTTCACTCCACCTCAGATTTACAATGAATGACAAAAGAAATGATGGTAAAAATGCTTTAAATATTAGAACTACATATTTAGCAAAAATCTAAGTCAGTGTATCTGACTTAAATTAGCAACTTAATAGAAGATATTATGCACAGTGCTCGGCTAAGAAAGTTGGGGGTGGGGAGCTATGTGAGAAACACCAAAAAATCAAACACGCTGATTTCACCAAACAAGCTGGGATAGCTGTTAAGGCTAAATGAGAGGCAGAAGGGCACAGTCCCCAAAGGATGATAGTCCCACACAGTCACCTTGAAAATCTGCCAGCGCAACCTGTCCTATAAGGGCCTTATCCCAAAAACCTTACAGACAACACCCTCCTATACAGGCAGTGCCTGGGACATACAGTGTTTGAGACACAGCAACTACCTGCATACTGCATGGATTTCTAAAAACCAAAGAGAAAACTCTCAGTCAACAAAAAAAATAGCAACAAAAGCTTATTATTTTTCACGTGCCAAGTACAATTCAAAGGGCTCTTTAGGTATTAACACCTTCAGAATCACAACTAGGAGGAAGACCTGCTATTGCAAACCTTACTTTACAGACCAAGAACTGAGTGTGTTCCGGAAGTGGCCGTTCCCTCCCACACCACTTTCAGGGCCAAGTTCTCAGACTGTGCAATTAAATTCACACCAACCAGATATCTATCTGCAGGTAAGAAGCCGGCATCCAGAATGTCCGTAAGTATATCAACATGCAGTGGTGGGGAACATCTGGCCCACAGGACATAGAAAGTCCGCAAAACCATTTGGTCTGGCCCTGCCACAGCAACTACATGTGGAACTTGAAAATTAGTAAATCTGCAGCAGGGCAACTTTTAAGCTGATGATTTTGTACAGTCTGCAAATGATCTTATAAACATTCAAACAGCCCCTGGCAAAGAAGTAGCTCCCCTCCTCCCTGCAATCCACGCAGCATTTGCAATGCTTTCTTGGAATATTAAACCCAAAATGATTATTGAACACAATATGTTATAAAATGGGAAATGTTTATAATGCAAAAATAATTTTTTTTTATTTTAAAAATATACCCGCAAAAGTAAACAGCATGCATCCATATAACAGTCCAGGAGCACTAGAGATTCGGAGTAGCAGGCATTTGACCAAGAACATGAGAGGCCATTACATAAGTGGAAGGTATAGTGTCCCATAGTTACAAACATCACTCTGCACTCTTATTAAAAAGGCAAACAATCAATGCATTCTTTTTATTTTAACATATTTATTTTGGAAATCAGATATAAAGAGGATAACAGAAAAGAAGATCATCTGTCCATTGGTTCACTCTCCAAGCGGCCACAATGAACAGAGCTGAGCCAATTCAAAGCCAGGAGCCAGGAGCCTCTTCCGGGTCTCCATGTGAGTGCAGGGTCCCAAGGCTTTGGGCCATCCTCTGCTGTTTTCCCAGGCGACATGCAGGGAGCTAGGTGGGAAAAGTAGCTCCAGGTTACAAACTGGCGCCAACATAGGATCCCGTTCTCTGCAAGACTAGGACTTTAGCTGCTAGGCCACCACCCAGGCCCAATCAATACCATTCTTACAAGTTAACTATCTTGTGGTGCTGAAACATTTAATTTTACTAACAGAGTAATGGGAAGCTTTCGTAAATCCAAAAGTTTAAAAAAAAAAAAAGCATAATTTTGGTTTCACACACTTAAATAGCTATGGTGTCAAAATAACAACTTTCAGTCCTCTACTTGTCCCAAACAACACCAACAGCTCAAGGCTGTCAATCAAATCTCTTTGTATAAGAAACCGTACATGAAGAGAATCAAGATGGCAGAAAACGATAAGAACACATTTAAACAGAGAATCATTAGCCAGTGTGAAGCACAGAGGGTATATTCCAGGAAATGGGAGAGAACAGAACAACAGCAGAGAAGTACCTAGAGATTGAGAATAGGAAAACAGCAAACACAATGATGGGGTGTTGGAGTGAGCAATACCCCAGCAGCAGCATTCAGCGAGCTTCAATCCGAATTGCACCATCAACCAGAACTCCACCAGCAACAAGGAGGGAAGGGGTGGTCACAAGGAGCTCAAGAGGTAAAAAGAGGCAAAGAACTGCTTCTCCTGCTGGTCTGATTGATTTGACCAGGAACACAGAGCAACAGGTCCCAGACGGGCAGTGCAGGAACAGGGTGGAATTCACAGCCCAGTCCAACTCCTAGAGTCAAATCGGGTGCCATTTTGTCTAGAGAGACAAAGGCTATGCGACAGTACTGTACATGCACTGAGCGGGGAGTGAACTCATTTCTGCCTCAGTGTACTGCAACAAAGTGGCATCCTACAGGTTCCACCTAAGATAGTTCCAGGTAGCCCTCAGACCTGATGGCCAGCAGATCAAGAACTCCAGTAGTGGCACGTCAGGAACCATTTTCTGCAGTGTGGAAAAGGTATTAAAGACTTCAGGGACAACAGTGAGCTGTGCATGAACTGCACTGGTAGAGAGCTCACTGACCCCAGTGCATTGCACTGGTTCTACGGGGGGAAAAATACCGACTTTGGCATCATTGAGGTCAAAATATGTCCATGTGGCACTCAGACCTAACAGCCAACAGGTTCCAGCAACATCACCAACAACAACTTAGCTATACAGGACTCCTGACATCTCTCTAATCCTAAAAAATGATACAACCGGAAGTGCAAGAAAAGTTATACACACAACAGTGCAGCCTCAGCATGGTATCACAGGAGGTACAGAGCACTGAGCCAGCAGCTGGGGCTACGGAGTCCATGGTGGAAGTCTAACAGAAGAACCCAGACCTGGAACTTACTGGAGGGAGTGGCACAACTGACTGCAAACAAAGAGCCATGTCCCAACCACAATAAGAAAAATCAAACTGTACACCAGTGGGTGACAGCTTACAAACCTGCCCCAAAGAGAACCATCTGATCACCAGAAGTACAATGACCAAGAGCAAAAGAACAGACAGAAGCACAATGAATATTTCTGAAGACGCCCTGCAAAAATGCAAAAGCCTTTGCCAACCTCAGAGTTCACTGAGAAAGACATCAAGAAAATGAGAATACAGAATCCAAAACACTTGTTATAAAGCTTCTTATCAACTAGAAGCACATAAAGCAGGCATTCAAGAAATTGAAGGAACACATCACACAGGAAATGAATCAAATGAAAGCTGGTACATAAAAATGAAAAATACAGTGGAGCAAATTAAAAGTACAGTGGACAGTCTCCAAAACAGAATGAATGAATGAAACAGAAGAAAGAATCTCAGAATTGGAAGATACTTCCTGTCACTGGAGGGGGGATAGAGGGGACAAACAAAACACTGGAAGAGGAGCTGGGTGAAGCTAAAAAGAAAAGTATTCAAGAACTGAAAGACACTATGAAAAGGCCAAATAAAAGAGTTATGGGAGTCCCAGAAGGTGCAGAAAGAAAGAGAAGCTGGGTTTTAAAATGTATGCAATGAAATATTAAAGGAAAATTTCTCTAATCTGGAAAAAGAACTGGGAAACAACATCCAGGAGGGACACAGTACTCCCTACAGGGTTGACCAAAAGCCATCTTCACCACGACACATGAAGATCCTTAAATGTGCACTTGAAAAAATCAGTTGACGGTCTCATGCCTGGATTCTGGACGGCCGCCATGGGCACATGGTGAGCCGTGTCCAGGCCTGCTGGGTTCCAGAGGCTGCTTCCTTTGGGGTGAGTAGACCGAGGGGGGAGGCCTCTGGGACCGGGCAGGTCCGGCACCCAGCCACCACCCTCATTGGGCGGTGAAGGGGATTTGGGAGGGGCGCGACCTTAGGCCTGGGAATTTAAACCTCCAGCTGCCTCCTGGCAGCTGGTGGGTCTCAGGACGGGGCATCTCATACCTGGATTCCGGACGGCCGCCATGGGCACATGGTGAGCCGTGTCCGGGCCTGCTGGGTTCCAGAGGCTGCTTCCTTTGGGGTGAGTAGACCGAGGGGGGAGGCCTCTGGGACCGGGCAGGTCCGGCACCCAGCCACCGCCCTCATTGGGCGGTGAAGGGGATTTGGGAGGGGCGCGACCTTAGGCCTGGGAATTTAAACCTCCAGCTGCCTCCTGGCAGCTGGTGGGTCTCAGGACGGGGCATCTCATACCTGGATTCCGGACGGCCGCCATGGGCACATGGTGAGCCGTGTCCGGGCCTGCTGGGTTCCAGAGGCTGCTTCCTTTGGGGTGAGTAGACCGAGGGGGGAGGCCTCTGGGACCGGGCAGGTCCGGCACCCAGCCACCGCCCTCATTGGGCGGTGAAGGGGATTTGGGAGGGGCGCGACCTTAGGCCTGGGAATTTAAACCTCCAGCTGCCTCCTGGCAGCTGGTGGGTCTCAGGACGGGGCATCTCATACCTGGATTCCGGACGGCCGCCATGGGCACATGGTGAGCCGTGTCCGGGCCTGCTGGGTTCCAGAGGCTGCTTCCTTTGGGGTGAGTAGACCGAGGGGGGAGGCCTCTGGGACCGGGCAGGTCCGGCACCCAGCCACCGCCCTCATTGGGCGGTGAAGGGGATTTGGGAGGGGCGCGACCTTAGGCCTGGGAATTTAAACCTCCAGCTGCCTCCTGGCAGCTGGTGGGTCTCAGGACGGGGCATCTCATACCTGGATTCCGGACGGCCGCCATGGGCACATGGTGAGCCGTGTCCGGGCCTGCTGGGTTCCAGAGGCTGCTTCCTTTGGGGTGAGTAGACCGAGGGGGGAGGCCTCTGGGACCGGGCAGGTCCGGCACCCAGCCACCGCCCTCATTGGGCGGTGAAGGGGATTTGGGAGGGGCGCGACCTTAGGCCTGGGAATTTAAACCTCCAGCTGCCTCCTGGCAGCTGGTGGGTCTCAGGACGGGGCATCTCATACCTGGATTCCGGACGGCCGCCATGGGCACATGGTGAGCCGTGTCCGGGCCTGCTGGGTTCCAGAGGCTGCTTCCTTTGGGGTGAGTAGACCGAGGGGGGAGGCCTCTGGGACCGGGCAGGTCCGGCACCCAGCCACCACCCTCATTGGGCGGTGAAGGGGATTTGGGAGGGGCGCGACCTTAGGCCTGGGAATTTAAACCTCCAGCTGCCTCCTGGCAGCTGGTGGGTCTCAGGACGGGGCATCTCATACCTGGATTCCGGACGGCCGCCATGGGCACATGGTGAGCCGTGTCCGGGCCTGCTGGGTTCCAGAGGCTGCTTCCTTTGGGGTGAGTAGACCGAGGGGGGAGGCCTCTGGGACCGGGCAGGTCCGGCACCCAGCCACCACCCTCATTGGGCGGTGAAGGGGATTTGGGAGGGGCGCGACCTTAGGCCTGGGAATTTAAACCTCCAGCTGCCTCCTGGCAGCTGGTGGGTCTCAGGACGGGGCATCTCATACCTGGATTCCGGACGGCCGCCATGGGCACATGGTGAGCCGTGTCCGGGCGGCCAGTGCGCCATTGGCGCCAGGCTCCGCCTACTGGCCGCCCGGCTGGGAGCTCTGGGGATTTTGTTCTTTCAGTCGCTGCTTAATTAGCTCCAGGTTTAACACATTGTGATTCTCGGACCTGAAACAGGCAGTAACTCTTTCTTTGTAATAGTTGTAATCACTAATAATGCTGGGCACCAAATACCAGTCCATGCAGAAGCCTGGGCTTGGGGCTTGTGCTGCAAAAGTAGCTCCAACGGCTGGCTAATGTGTCAACTGGTGGGGAACAGAGTAGATCTGGTACGAATGAGCAAACCTTAGCCCACAAGCAAAACTAGAAACCAGGAGGGAGCAAAGGTCATGCCAAGCTAGGCTCTTGTACCTACTGGTCTGCAGGAGCCAGGGACACAAAGCCACAGTGTCTAAGGCAGAGGTCGGGACAGGTGAGGAGCTGTGCTAAGCTGAGTCAGAGCAACCACTAGCATGCGAGTGATCTATCGCTGGGAACAGACCCGGTTGGGGAGCAAAGGGGACAACCCTAGCTGGGCTGAGGTTCCCACAAAGAGGCACGTGGCCTGGAAGGGGGGCTGCGTTCTGATCTGGATACAGTTGTAGTCTCCCTTGGCACAAGTGTGGACTGGGATTGGATGCACCAAACCGGGCTGGACCCCGACTCCCCCTGGTGTTCTGGAGGACCAGGGCAGATGTGTGATAGACTAGGCAAGGTCTCAAACCCCTACTGAGCCATGTGTGAGCCATACGTAGGTATGGACAAGCCATGGCTGGGCTGGAACATCCAACAGCAAGAACCAGATTGGGTGGAAGGCCAGTCAGGAAAAGCCACAGTTCCTGCTATGACAGGAGGTGGACTGAGTAGGATTGGCTCATGGACCCACTGGTAAGCGTGTAACCTGGCATTGGGAGAGGTTCTGATGGAGGAGCCTGGGCAACTCCTCTGGCAGGACACAGACCCGGCAGGTCAGCGCAAGAAACATGATAGGAAACAGCCCAGAACAGGCCATGGAAAGCTACCCACTGGCATACACTTGGCAGACGTAGGGGCAAGACCAGGCTGAATCTGTCCACGTCATCCACTGGCAAATCCAGGCACCAGTGTGGGTCGACCTAGGTTTGGTTGCAACAAAGACTAGTGCACAATATGGAATGCCGAGGTGAGGTTGCCTGTACCGGAGGGGACCGCAGCGCCCAACCAGCCTGAGAACAAGAAAGGAAGTAGGCAGAGCCAGCAGGGGAATAAGGGAGGGTTCCTTTGCTGGACAGCTACTCCGGCTGGAGAGCATGGGCTGGGATGGGGGCAGACCAGACTAGGCAGAGCTACCACACCTGTGCGCCTCATGTGGACTAGATCAGGGAAAAGCCGGGCTCGGTGGATTATTCCTACTGGTGCAAACAGAATTAAAGTGGGCGAGGTTTGTTTTGGGCAGCTGGAATCTGGGAGTGGGAGAGGCCTGGGAGGGTAATAGTGGGCTCATCCCTCTTGGGTTACCACTTCCACGGGAGGACATAAAACTAAACAGTGGCTGGGGTGGAATGGGGTGTGGGACAGACTGGATTACTGCTACACTTACTGGCAAACCAGGGTAGGGGCGGTCCTGGTGGGGGTTATTGTGGGTCGCTCCAACTAGGCTGCAGCTCCCACTGGTTTAGGTGAGGGCCAAATATGTGTGGGGCAGAACCAGGCTGGACTGCAACACCCATTGGTTCCAGTGGAAGTCGGGAGTGAAAACAGAACCAACCCAGCAATTACAACCACCAGCTGATTGGAGCGATGGACGGTGCCTGGCCCTGTACTTGTTAGCACATACAAGAAGTTTCTTTGGAGATCTTCCTAATCTAAATGCTGGACTCAGAACCCTAACGAAGAAAAGAGAGAAGACAGAACAGGTCAACCAACCATCTCAACTATGATGGACTATGTCAATCAGTGGATTTTTCAAAGACCTCATAGTGCTTGGAGTGGCGAGATTGACAGCGATTCATAACTGTTGCAACATCAAAACTACTCGAGCAAGAACCTCAGAGCATGCCCTACACCCGGGACTTGGGGAGGGTGGGAAATTGGGTTGGCCTTCTCCCTTAATACCCCCCTGTTAAACATGAAGGTAACAATATGGAAAACATACTAGTATTATCCACTTTTCTGTAGCCCTTGAACCTTCTTACTCTAAGTATGTAAAGAATATAAAAATAAATTATATTTAAAAAAAAAAAAATCAGTTGACATAAGGAATGCCAATCATTTTACAGGAGACTTGCCACAGGAAACTATACAGGCCACAAGACATTGGAACAACATATTCCACATTCTAAAAGCAAAACATTTTCAGCCCAGAATAATGTACCCAGCAAAAATTTTCCTTTGTCTTTGAAAATGAAATAAAATTCTTCCAAAGTAAAGAATAACTCAAAGAATATGCCTCTTCGAAACCTGCCCTACAAAGGATACTTAAAGAGAACATCTTTAAGGAACAGTGCCCACCAAAACCAAAGGCAAATGTGAACAACATCCCACTAAAATAACAACAGATAACGAAATCAATGAACAGCCCATTGCTAAAATGACAGAACCAAATTATCACCCTAAATGTAAATAACTTAAACTCATCATCAAACATCATAGGTAATTAGACTGGATTAAAACAAACAAAATCCATCTATTTGATGCCTATGGAAACATATCTCACCAACAAAGATCAGCGAAAACTATATCTCATGGATTTTGATTTTTTAGTTTCATCTCTTCAAAACTCTTTCTCATTAAATTCTTCACCAACTCATAGATCATGCAGTAGTATCATTTTCTTCAAAAGATTTCTTATTTTCCTTTCTTCAGTGACATTAGTCATTCAGTAGTATGTTATTTAACCTCATGCGGTTTTAATTCCTTTTTTTCTTCCTGTTGTTGAATTTGTTTTGTGGCTTTTCATTTAAGAGGATATACAGTTTCTGTGTAATCGAGACTACCATATCCAGATATGAGGATATAATGCAATATGAATCTCTACTTCCAGATCCAAAATAGACTCCCAATGAAACTGTTAACTATATCTGGATAATGGGATGCTGGACTCTTCCACTGTCCATGCCCGCAATGATGGACATATGACTGTCTATGAAGAACTATACTATAGTAATAATATAGGGGAACTCTGTGGCAGGGAGGGGACTTAGGAATGGAGGGAAGTGAAATCCCAGAGCCTATGGACCTGTAATTTAAAATGATGATAATAATAATAATAATAAAGAAAAAACTGTACATATTATTGCTCGGGTACAGTTAACTAAATTGGCCTCCATGCCTTCCTTCTCTCTGTAATCAGACATTACTAAACAGAGTGATGAGCCATGAGTCGTAAGGAAGACAACGTGGTACTGGAGCACACAAGCAGAGAACCCAGTTTCATCTGCAGAGGAGAAAGCTTAGAGACTCAATTTCTAAAAGATATTTTTAAGGGAAAAACGAAAACTTCAAGAAAAGGAGAAATTTTTTTACTTTCTATGTTTTTTATGATCGGAAGCTTTTTTGGGAAAGATAAAAGGGCCAGCATCTTTTAGTACCCACTGTGAAACAACTGCCCTGGGTTCTTTATATACATTACTTGGACTAATCCTCAAGAAAGTTCCAAGAAAGCTATCACCTTGAAATTTTAAGCAGGGCCCGGCGCGGTGGCGCAAGTGGTTAAAGGTCCTCGCCTTGCACGCCCGGGATCCCATATGGGCGCTGGTTCTAATCCCGGCAGCCCCGCTTCCCTTCCAGCTCCCTGCCTGTGGCCTGGGAAAGCAGTCGAGGACGGCCCAAAGCTTTGGGAACCTGCACCCGCGTGGGAGACCCGGAAGAGGCTCCTGGCTTTGGATCGGCATAGTATCGGCCCGTTGCGCTCACTTGGGGAGTGAATCATCCCTTCGGACGGAAGATCTTCCTCTCTGTCTCTCCTCTCTGTACATCCGCCTTTCCAATAAAAAAAAAAAAAAACATAATAAAAATAAATCTTTAAAAAAAAAAGAAATTTTAAGCAATACATGGACCGCACAGGTGCATGCAGCCACAATGCGTGGCTCCCACCCCCAGGAAGGCCCGAGGTGGCCTTGGCGCCAAAGGTGCTAGGGGAAGCACCTCGTGCCCTCGCAGTTTTAAGAAGTCTTGATTTACAGGGGGATGATGGGATTGCACAGGTGGCAGTGACTGACAGCCTATGATTTTATGCCCAGGCTAGGAATTACAGTTTAGGGACTTCTGAAGGTAAGTCCAGGACATATGTATATAAGTATGTGACTGACACCAAATTGGTTTGGAGGGGAGAACAAGAGCAAGAGAAGTGGGTCTACTAACAGAATCTGTGGAGGCAATGTGGGCTCACTCCTGTGGAACTGCAATCTCTGCTGGCTCATCCAAGAACTGCAGATGGGGACACATCTGGCTAGGGAGCTAAGGGGACGCCAAAGCTGGGTTGGGATTCCCACTGGTGAGGACAAGAGCCAGACTGGGGGCAACAAGCTGGCCTGCCCATGGCTTCAGCCTCCACCGGCATGGGTGTGTACTGGTCTGGGGAACACCAGATTCGGTTAGACTCCATCCCCCACTTGGACTCATGAGAGCCAAGTTCAGTGTAGAATGGCAGGGCTAGGTCTTGACTCCCACTGAACCATTTGAAAGCTGTGTCTGAGTGCGGACCAGGTATCATTGGGCTGCAACACCCAACAGCAAGAACTAGAATGGATGTGGGCCAGTTGAGCAAGGCCACTATTCTTGCCAGGACAGGAAGTGGACAAAGTCAACCCACCAGTGTGCGCAAGAACTGCCCCTGGGAGGAGACATAATAGAGGAGCTTGGGAAACTCCTTCATGGGGACAGTCCCTGTAGGTGAGCACAAGAAGCAAAGAAACGAGCAGCACAGACAACACCAGGTTGCAGCATCCTCTAGCATACATGTGGGACAAGTCAAGGGTGAGACCAGTCTGGACCAGTTCATAACACCCACTGGCAGATTGGAGAACCAGGACAGGGGGCAGGAGAAGCCAGATTGGGCCGCAACACCAGCCAGTTCACATCAGGGCTGGGACAGCAAGCAGGCTGGGATAGACTGCAGCACCCACCAGCAGGAGCAAGAACAGGGAGCAGGCTAGACCAGGCCAGGCTGCACAATAAGATTTTGGATGCTGAGGTGAGGCAAGTCATGCCAGCCTGGACCCAGCGGGGGCCGGGTTTGTGAGTCCCAGGGACAAGGGAATCTGACAGGACACAGGTAGCTTGGCTTGGGTCCTGGAACCGCCCTCATGGTGGGGGCCAGGTTCGTGAGCCCGAGGGACAGGGCATCCAGTAGAATTTGGGTCATCTGCCCAGGTCCTGGAGCCTGCCTTCTAGGTAAGTGCCGGGGTTCTTGAGCCCCAGGGGTGGGGGATCCAGCAGGACTTGGGTCGCCTAGCCTGGGTTGTGGGGCCTGCGCATGAGGTGGGTGCCAGGTTTATGAGCCCCAGTGGCAGGGGATCCAGTGGGACTCAGGTCACCTGGCCTGGGTCCTGGGGTCTGCTTGCGAGGTTGGTACCGGGTTTCTGAGCCTCAGGGGTAGGGGAATCTGGTGGAGTTCAGATCATTTGCCTGAGGTCCTTGGGCCAACCTACAAGAGGGGTGCTGGGTTTGTGAGCCTCAGGGGTGAGGGATCTGGCAGGGTTCAGGTCGCCTGCCTCAGGTCCTTGAGTCCACCTATGAGGGGAGTGCCGGATTTATCAGCCCCAGGAGCGGGGGATCCTGTGGTGCTTGGGCCACCTGGCCTGGGTCCTTGGGCTCAACTGCAAAAACATGTCCTACTTAGTGAAAAAGGCAGAGCAGTAGACACAGAACCCTCGGAATGTGTACACATGGAGACTCTGGGTTCGGTTCCTCATCCCTGGATACTGGGCACTTGGAAAGTCACATGCAGCTTCCACCTGTGTCTCTCCCCTTGCCCCAGAAACAAGAAGAAACAGTTCACCCAATTTTCCCTAACCCTTGATCCTTCCCACACTGATCAACTATGTAATCATTATTTAAAAAAAAATCAATATTTAAAAAGAAATACATAATATGTGGAAGTAAAACACCTAAGATCTGTACTCAGAAAACACTGCATCTCCAGACACTGCCCCCACAACATGCTAGATTTTCCATTCTGCAGATTAGAGGATCCATTGGGTAGAAGATTTCTTTCTGTTACTCTTCCTTTCAAATAGATCTTTTTTTGAAAATAAAATTTCAGGACTGGCGCAGTGGCACAGCACACTAATCCTCCACCTGCAGCACTGGCATTACATTTAAGCATTGGTCATGTTCCATTTGCTCCACTTCCCACAGAGCTCCCTGCTTATGGCCTAGGAAAGCAACGGAAGAAGGCTCAAGTCCTTGCGTTCTTGCACCCACATGGGAGACCAAGAAGAAGCTCCTGGCTCCTGGCTTCAGATCAGCTCAGCTCTAACTGCTGTTGTAATTCAGGGAGTGAAACAGCAGATGGATGACCTCTCTCTCTCTCTCTCTCTCTCTCTCTCTCTCTCTCTCTCTCTATTTCTCCTTTTCTCTCTTTCTGTAAAATCTGCCTTTCAAATAAATATAATTTTTTTTACAATAAGGGGTAAAACTTGAATTTCAAGACTAGAAACTGATAGAGCTGAAATTCAAGTTTCCTGAAATAAGTTTTAAAAAATAAATAAACACTTTGGGGTTTGTCTTCTTCATGATGCTTTTCTTTAACTCTCTCCAGTAAAAGAAGCACGAGAAAGTGAGGGTACTTGGTCTGGCACTTAGGATACACACTTCCCATCCTGGTGCACCCAGGGATTCAATCCTCCAGCTCCTGCAGCAGTGATGACTCTAGGAACTGGAATCCTGCCTGACATGGGAAACCTGGACTGAGTTGCTGGCTCCCAGCTTCAGCCCAGGACCAGCCATTGCCAGCACTGGGTAGTGAGCTAGAAAATAGGAACTTGCCTCTCTTCTTCTCAAATAAATTTAAAAAAAAAAAATGGTAGAACACAGCTTGAGACCACTCGCCTTCCTAAATTCTGTATATCTGCTTATACAAGTACAATTAGTAAGCCTAAAAACAACCAATGTGTCACTACATAATATTTAGAATAACACCTCAGATGAGTAAGTATATCCACAAAAAGCCCAGTAAAAAACAGTTAACGATGAAGTCTGTTAACAAGAGCTGGGAGAAAAACTAATGTAATGTAGCTCTTCATGTGAGTTCATGAAAGGACATAATTTAAGTCAACAAAAAATGACCTGAAACAATAATATCAGCTATTTTAATTGGAGTAATAATTTTTAAAAAGCCAGCACGGATTGTGCAATGCAAAGATATACAAGCAAAAAAGAGAACAAAATTCCATTCTGTGAGAATGTTTTTAAATTCAGAAAATTTTATCTGTAGGAAAGTTTATGTTTAAACCTGTCTGAAAGCAGGAGGCTGGCATTAGTTATCCTAAAGCCCCTCTTGCCCAGGAACCAACACCTTAATCCCCCAGTCCCCAGCCATCACCCAACCATCCTCTTTTAGTCAGCTCACACCAACCCTTCACTGATCCCAAACTCACAGTGCATGCCAAGACTGTGGAACAATGAAGACAGCAGAACAGATACTTTATGAGGCAAATGCTACAGTCCTGTTCCCAGTGGTGAGAAAAACAGCCAAACCTGGATACCGCCAAGAACATACTTGGAGATCCAGTCACCTTTCAATTTGCAGTCAAGTCTCTTCCCAGGCAGGCCTGCAGCACAGCAGCTAAGAATCACCCAGTACACCTGGCACCCCATATCTGAGTTCCAGTTCTGCTTCTAGTTCCAACTTCCTTGGAATCTGCAGCCTGAAAGGGAACGTGCTGATGCCTTGGGTCCCTACTTCCCATCTGAGAGACCTAGATCAAGTACCTAGATCAAGTTCCATTCTGCAGGCTTTACCCTCACCCAGCCCTGACTACTGCAAGCATTCAGGGAGTGAGCCAGCACATGTTTCTTTGTGCTTTTGCAAATAAATAAAAAGGAAAGAACCCCCATCAATAACTTGTGGCTCTCTCATGCTACTCTAACCCCAAATGCTGAGAATACAAAGTACAGGTTCCAACAGGAACTTTGTGAAGCATAAAAGCTAGTGGAACAGTTTACACACCAAAACAGAAGCAGTTGCTATCCATAACTAACACAAGTGAGAAACATAATTAGTAAAAGAAAAGGGCATGATATAATAGCTCCCATCTATTGAAACAGAACTGAATTCTTACTTTCACCACGGCCCCCTTGTAAATAAGCCTAGAAACACAGTGGGGTAACAAGAACAAAAGCAGAGACTTCCACCTTGGGATTACACCCTTAGTCCAAACTGCTACAGCTCTGCTTTGTGCCTCTATACACAATTTTTCCCCCAGGGGAAATGTATTTATGTACTGGGTCAGGCCACTTGCCTGTCTTGTACCCAATGCATCCAACTGACCAGTGACTCTCACCTCCTAAATATCCTTTGAACTTCTCCCAGTCCTGTTCCTTCCTTACTCCACAGCTGCCACTAAAGAACAGGTAGTCATCCCTCCTCTGGACCTCTTCAACATCCTCCTGCTTACCACCTTATCCCCCTCATGCTCTCCCACCACCAACAATACTGGAAAGCTGCAAAACTGACCATGAGATTTCACTATGTGAAGCTATACAGTGCACCACGATGCCAGCCAAAGACACACTTAATAGAAAGGCAGAGTTACAGAGACTAGGAAAGACAGAAAATATATACAATAAACTGTTAGGCAGCGGTTACCTCTGACTGGGATTATAAGGAACTTTTCAATTTATTTTTAAATTACTTGTTTGGGGCCCGGCGCGGTGGCGCAAGTGGTTAAAGGTCCTCGCCTTGCACGCCCGGGATCCCATATGGGCGCCGGTTCTAATCCCGGCAGCCCCGCTTCCCTTCCAGCTCCCTGCCTGTGGCCTGGGAAAGCAGTCGAGGATGGCCCAAAGCCTTGGGACCCTGCACCCGTGTGGGAGACCCGGAAGAGGCTCCTGGCTTCGGATCGGCATAGCATCGACCGTTGCGCTCACTTGGGGAGTGAATCATCGGACGGAAGATCTTCCTCTCTGTCTCTCCTCTCTGTATATCCGTTTCCAATGAAAAAATAATAAAAATAAATCTTTAAAAAAAATTACTTGTTTGCATTTTGGAAAAAAAAAAAAACAGATTTCTTTCACAAGAAAAAAAAACTCTGACTTAAGCCATCCTGAAAGACTTGCTGTTGGTGCTTCTTTCCTTCCTTTGTAAGGTTAGACCTTTGACTTCTGTGTATACTATAAAGACACAACAATAATTTGAACCTGTTCCTAACAAGCAATCTACCTCCCATTGACACCTGCAGTAATTCATTATCCTAAAACGAATCAGGTCTTTTGTGTCTCATCACACAACACTGCTCCTCTGGCCCACTGTTAATACCGACACACTGGGGCTTCTCCCACCCGATCACGGCATCTGATATTTCTTACACAATCAAGTGAAATGACATTGCGCATCCAGAGCCTAAGAGATTTTGGAGGAGAAGGAGGCACTACACAGACTGCTGCATTTTGTAGTCGGGTTGTGGGGGAGAAAGAATACAGAAAAACAGGGTCCAGGTCCTCTCTAGAAAAGCACAACTTCTCATGTAGTTGGAATATCTTGAAATGTCAAAAATTTAAAAGCACAATGGCTAAATTTGAAAACAACCCGGGGCCCGGCGCCATGGCCTAGCGGCTAAAGTCCTCGCCTTGAATGCGCCGGGATCCCATATGGGCCAGGATCCCATATAGGCGCCGGTTCTAATCCCGGCAGCTCCACTTTCCAGCTCCCTGCTTGTGGCCTGGGAAAGCAGTCAAGAACAGCCCAAGGCTTTGGGACCCTGCAACCATGTGGGAGACCCGGAAGAAGTTCCTGGATCCTGGCTTCAGATCGGCATAGCATCAGCCGTTGTGCTCACTTGGCAAGTGAATCATCGGATGGAAGATCTTCCTCTCTGTCTCTCTTCCTCTCTGTATATCTGACTTTCCAATAAATAAACAAATCTTTAAAAAAAAAAAAACTGCCAGGATAGCTTTATTACCTCCCCTTTCCCTTTTTTATTTTCTTTAATTATTTGAAAGGCAGACAGAGAGAGAAATCTACCCACTGGTTCATTTCCCATATGTCTTAACAGCCTGAGCTGACCCAAGCAACATCCAGGAAAACAGAACTCAATCTCATCATTCTATGATGCCAGAGTCCCCAAGGTGCTTAAACCATCACCTGCGGCCAAAGTACACCTCAGCATGAAGTGGAATCAGAAGCACAGGCAGATCTTAACTCAGGGCCTCCTGTATGGGATGTGGGCATCTCAGCCACTAGGCCAAACATCTGCTTCCCCTTAACCTTAGCAAAGCTGGTCATTGTTTAGGGAGAAGCATTTGGCCTAGCAGGTAAGATGCCCAAGCCCCCTTTCTGGATTGGATTCCCACTTCCAGCTCCGACACCTCTTTCTGCCAGTGGGCACTCTAGGAGGCAGCAGTGATGCCTCAAACAGCTAAGTTCCTGTCACCCACAGGGGAGACCTGGACTGAATCATGGGCTCCCAGCCTCAGCCCCACCCTGCTCCACCACCCATTGTGGATACCTGGAAATGGAATCAGTGAGAGGGAATTCAATGTCTCTTCCTGATTCTCAAATAAATAAAGTTTAAAAATAAATTTGACCATTTTAAAAAGTACTTATCTGGGGGAGTCACTGTTGGGTCTTACCAGGTTAAGTCACTGCCTGCAACATCATATCCTGTATCAGAGTGCCAGTTTGAGCCCTACTTTTCTGCTTCCCAACCAGCTCCTGGCTAACGTGTCTGCAAAGGCAGGCAATGATGGCCAAGGAGCTGGACCCACACCACCACATGGGAAACTCCTGGCTCAGCCAGTGCAGCCACTGGGGAGTGAACATGCAAGTGGAAGACCTCTCTCACTCCCTGCCTCTCAATTCACCATCACTCTGCCTTTCAAATAAAAAACAAATCTTTAAACAAACAAAAAAACCTCACAGAACTGGTTTCACCTAACCTCGGTTTCTCCAACTACTAAACACAATCAAATGAAACTACAGAGAACACATGTAACGTGAGGATTTGTCACCTTTTGATAGTAAGTTACACATTTTTCTCTATTTGAAGTCATATCAAATACAGGTACAGAATGTATATGACACAGAAAAAAATTAAAATATCTCTTCCATGATTATGAAGATGGATCAAATGAAATCAGTGACTGAATTTACCTCTCCCCCAAAAAATATCAGAAATATAAAACAGATAGGAATAAAGACAATTCAACGGGTTAATAGTTAAGGAGTATATCCACAACTGTTTTTTACTCAGTATCACATGATATAATCTTAATCTATTAAAAATAACAAACATACAATGTTCTTAGCTGTCATAATAGAATCATGGTTATGCAGGAGAATGTGCTTATTTTTAGGAGATACATGCTGAGATACTGAAGGGTATAGTGCCATGGTAATTACAACTTATTTTCTGGTGGTTCAGAAAAATATATTGCGTACATACAAACACATTTACCGAGCAAGTAAATATAGCAGCCTGCTGTTTAATCTGGATCAGGAGAGAGCAAACCACAGGCAAGGCCAAATGCAGCTGCTGCTGTTCTTGTAAATATATTGCCATTCCCATTCATTAACCCACTACCTAGGGTTGCTTCCCCACAACTGCAGATCCAGCAGCAGCGAGAGACTACTGAGCCTCCTAACCAAAAATGCCTACTGACTCTTCACAGACATTCAGAAAAGGCCTCACAACAGGAAAGGGGGGGAAAAAAAAAAACTTGCCCAGATCAGTGGACCCACATGCTGGATGTAAGGAGATCGTGAGGATGAATCTTTTTTTTTTTTTTTAATTTCTTTTTTTTTCCTCTTTTTTTTTGTTATATATATTTATTATTATTATTATTATTATTATTATTTTATTACATTGCATCATGAGACACAGTTTTACAGGCACTGGGATTCCCCCCTCCCCTCCCCAAAACCCGCTCCCCCCCCCCATGGTGGATTCTTCCATCTTGTTTAGAGCCTTACAATTTTACAATTCTTTGATGTAGATCAGAAGCAGTCTACTCATATCGATTATTGATTCCTTGATTACTTCACAATATCTTATTGCATGAGATACAGGTTGTTTGGGGTTGAAATAATATTACTGTTTCAGATTGACATCAATTCATAACAACCACATCAACAACAACACCAACAACATCGACAACAAAGTATATCACCCTGAAAAAAAGTAACACCACTGAATAGCCAACACATGCATGACAAAAAGGAAACACAGAAGTCTCTCGGGAAAAATGGTGCCATCATATACTTCATAAGCACATGATGAATTCTACTAGAGAATAGAGATTATTTGGAAGCAACCAAACTGAAGTAAAAACATCAAAAAACCAGCATAGATTGGACTGTTGGAGTTACCCTTTCCATGTTGGCTTCCTTATATGAGAGAGAATATATGGTATTTGTTCTTTTGTGATTGACTCATTTCACTCAGCATAATGGTTTCTAGTTGGGACCACCTGGTTGTAAATAGAATAATTTTGTTTTTCTTAATAGCTGCATAATATTCCATGGAGTAGATATACCACAGTTTCTTTAACCACTCTTCCTTGGACGCACATCTGGTTTGCTTCCATGTCTTTGCTATTGTAGATTGTGCTGCTATAAATATAGAATTACAGATCCCCTTCTCACAGGCAGATTTCACTCCTTTTGGGTATATTCCTAGGAGCGGGATAGCTGGGTCATATGGCAGGTTTATTTGCAATTTTCCCAGCACTCTCCATACTAATTTCCATAGTGGTTGTACTAGCCTACACTCCCACCAGCAGTGAAGGAGGGTACCTTTCTCCCCACATCGTGAGGATGAATCTTTAAATGTCTTTGGATGTTCGAAAATGCTCAGAATCAAAAGGTAGTGATAAGCAATTTTATATAGGAATCTCTCAATTTCTGAAAAATACAGAAACAGATCTTGAACATGATCATCACATTATGGTGATATGAAATAATTACATGGTTTTAATTGTAAAAGGTATAATTTCTTTAGACATTCAGTGATATCTATTTTATTTTAATATTTACTACAAAGGTGAGGGGGCTGCAGATCAATGTGGGCCCCACTGACGATGGAGAGGGTTGGGATGAGGGGGCAGGAAGGTGAGTGTGACAAACGTTTCAATTTGCCCTGCTGAGTATCCTGTGCAGCATGGGAGACACTGTTCTTGCTGTCACACTACAGTGTGTTACTTATTTTAAGCACTCCCACTTGTATGGGAATTTATCCTATAGGAGCACATAACTGTGAAAAGATTAATAACGGTAGCAATGTACATTATCTTTCACTGTTCCAACCACATCATTTGTTTAGCTCACATAATCCTCACAAAACTCTGGGGCAGGGCATTTCACACAGCAGTTAAGTGGCTTTGTGGCACGTTCACATAGCAGGTGGGAGTGCCTGACTGGAGCTGCGGCTCCTCCACTTCTCATAGTTTTAGACTAATGCACATCCCAGGAAGCAGGAGATCATGGAGAGGCAAGAAGCCAATTCCCTGCCACTGACGTGGGAAACCCAGGTGACATTTCAGGCTGTTGGCTTGCACCCAGCCCAACCCTCACTGCTAGAGTCAAACAGGGAGTAAACCATCAAATGAATGTGTGCGTGTGTGTGTGTGTGTGTGTGTCTATCTGCCTCAAAATCAAAACAACTTTTCAGGACCTGGCGCAACTGGTGGCCTGGCAGCTGAGTCTTCACTTGAATGCACCAGGAACCCATAAGAGCACCAGTTCTAATTCCAGCAACCCCGCTCCCCATCCAGCTCCCTGATTAGGCCTGGAAAAGCAGTTGAGGACAGCCCAAAACCTTGGGACCCTGTACCCACATGGGAAACATGGAGGAAGTTCCTGGCTCCTGCATTTGGATCAGTGCAGCACCGGCCACTGCGGTCATTTGGGGAGTGAAGCATTAGGTGGAAGATCTTCCTCTCTGTCTCTCCTCCTCTCAGTATATCTGGCTTTGCAATAAAAATAAATAAATCTTAATCAGGCTGGACTGCAATAACCACTGGTTCCAGTGGAAGACAGGGCTGGAAACAGAACCAACCCAGCAATTGCAACCACCAACTGATTGGGGCGATGTAATGTACCAGGTCCTGTACTTGCTAGTACACACAAGAATCTGGTCTGGGATCACCTCAGACAAAGCTTCTTTTCGGATCTCCCCAATTGAACTGCAGTACTCAGAACCTATAGTCCGCCGTGGAGTGCAAGTGCCAAAGCTGAGCTTCCTCAGAGGTTCAGACACAGCAGTATAGAGCATATGGCAGTCCATCGGAATGTGCAGAGAATACCTGGCATCACAACAGAAGACAGAACAAATCAATCAACTACTCCAGCCATATGTTGGCAGTGGAAAACTGGGCAAACAGACTCTAACGTGAACTATGTCAATCAGTGGATTCTGCAGCAACTTCATTGTACTTGGAATGGCAAGATTGGCAGCGATTCATAACTGTTGAACTATCAAAACCACTTGAGCAAGAACCTCTGAGCATGCCCCACATGAGGGACCTGAGGTGGGTGGGAGACTGGGTGGGGCTTCTTCCTTTATCTCCCCCTTTACCTTAGGTACAGGAAAAAAGCAATGTGGAAATAATAGTCTTACCCAGTTTCCTGCAGCCCTTGAACCTTTGTGTCCTAATTAACTATGAAAAGATTGTCAAAAATAAAGAAAAAAGATTTGCCTAAAAAATAAATAAATAAATCTTTTAAAACAAACAAACAAAAAAAAACACCAACTTTTTAGAGAACATACAAGGAGCTGGCGAAGTGTCTCAACTAGCAAATCCTCTGCGTGAAAGCAAGAGCATCCACACGGGCACCAGTTTGTGTCCTGGTTGTTCTACTTTCCATCCAGTTTTCTACTAACGGCCTGGGAAAGCAGCCAACAATGGCCTAAATCCTTACTGTCCTGGGCCCATGTGGGGCACCTGGAAATCTCCGGGCTCCTGGCTTCAGATCAGCTCAGCTCCACTGTGGCCACCTCGAGACTGAACCAGCAGATGGAAGATCTTTCTCTCTGTCTCCCGTCCTCTCTGTATATCTGACTTTCCAATAAAAATAAAATAAATCTTACTCCATGGAATATTATTCAGCTATTAAGAAGAATGAAATTGGAGCCCGGCGCCATGGACTAACAGCTAAAGTCCTGCCTTGAACACGTCAGGATCCCATATGGGCGCCGGTTCTAACCCCTGCAGCTCCACTTCCCATCCAGCTCCCTGCCTGTGGCCTGGGAAAGCAGTCAAGAACAGCCCAAAGCCTTTGGGACCCTGCAACCATGTAGGAGACCTGGAAGAAGTTCCTGGATCCTGGCTTCAGATCAGCATAGCATCGGCCGTTGTGCTCACTTGGCGAGTGAATCATTGGATGGAAGATCTTCCTCTCTGTCTCTCCTCCTCTCTGTATATCTGACTTTCAAATAAATAAATAAATCTTTTAAAAAAAAAAAAAGAAAAAAAAAAGAATGAAATTATACTATTTACAACCAGGTGGTCCCAACTAGAGACCACTATGCTCAGTGAAATTAGTCAATCACAAAAGAACAGATACCATATGTTCTCTCTTATATAAGAAAATCAACATGGAAAGTATAATTTCAACAATCTGATCCATACTGTTTTTTGTTTGTTTCCTTTTTTGGCTGTATCCCATGTATTTTGCTGTTTTTATTTCAATTTTGTTTATTTCAAATAATTTTTTTCCCTTTGAATTCATCACTGGCTCTTGGATTACACAGTGGCATCATTTTCTCAAATGACTTTTGTGTTTTCTTTTTGTCACTCACGTGCTGGTTACTCAGTGGCGCATTTTTTCACAGTGCTGTAATTTGTTCTTGTTTTTGTTTTTGTTGTTGTTGTTGTTGTTGTGGCTGTTCTAACTCAAACCAGTTGTTGACATGGTTTCATGGCTTCTCAATTATGGAAATGTATAGTGATGGAGTACTGGGGTCTATCATATACAGATGTGGGAGAACAATGGAACATGCATCCCCGCTTTCAGACGAAAGATGGATTCCCAATGAAATTGTTGGACATGTGTAGACAATGGGATACTGGACTGTCTGCCACTGTCTGTACCAAAAATGTCAGGATACATTTAAAGTAGAGACTGCTAGAATTAAGATTCCATATGCAGGACTACGCCATTGTAGCATAACAGGGAACATCTGTCAGGGGTGGGAGTTTGGGGGGAATCCCAGCCTATACGAAATTGTATCACATAATTCAAAATTCAAAATAAATACATATTTAAAAAAATAAAACAAATCTTAAAAAAAAAAAAGACTTCAGGGACAACAGTAAGCTATGCCTGAACTAAGATCAGAGAAAAATCACTGGACCCAGTGCATTGCACTGGTTCTACGGTGGGAAAAATACCGACTTTGGCATCATTGGGGTCAAGACCTAACAGCCAACAGGTTCCAGCAACATCACCAACAACAACTTAGCTATACAGGACTCCCGACATCTCTCTAATCCTAAAAAATGATACAACCAGAAGTGCAAGAAAAGTTATACACACAACAGTGCAGCCTCAGCATGGTATCACAGGAGGTACAGAGCACTGAGCCAGCAGCTGGGGCTACGGAGTCCATGGTGGAAGTCTAACAGAAGAACCCAGACCTGGAACTTACTGGAGGGAGTGGCACAACTGACTGCAAACAAAGAGCCGTGTCCCAACCACAATAAGAAAAATCAAACTGTACACCGGTGGGTGACAGCTTACAAACCTGCCCCAAAGAGAACCATCTGATCACCAGAAGTACAATGACCAAGAGCAAAAGAACAGACAGAAGCACAATGAATATTTCTGAAGACGCCCTGCAAAAATGCAAAAGCCTTTGCCAACCTCAGAGTTCACTGAGGAAGACATCAAGAAAACGAGAATACAGAATCCAAAACACTTGTTATAAAGCTTCTTATCAACTAGAAGCACATAAAGCAGGCATTCAAGAAATTGAAGGAACACATCACACAGGAAATGAATCAAATGAAAGCTGGTACATAAAAATGAAAAATACAGTGGAGCAAATTAAAAGTACAGTGGACAGTCTCCAAAACAGAATGAATGAATGAAACAGAAGAATGAACCTCAGAATTGGAAGATACTTCCTGTCACTGGAGGGGGGACAGGGGGGACAAACAAAACACTGGAAGAGGAGCTGGGTGAAGCTAAAAAGAAAAGTATTCAAGAACTGAAAGACACTATGAAAAGGCCAAATAAAAAAGTTATGGGAGTCCCAGAAGGTGCAGAAAGAAAGAGAAGCTGGGTTTTAAAATGCATGCAATGAAATATTAAAGGAAAATTTCTCTAATCTGGAAAAAGAACTGGGAAACAACATCCAGGAGGGACAAAGTACTCCCTACAGGGTTGACCAAAAGCCATCTTCACCACGACACATGAAGATCCTTAAATGTGCACTTGAAAAAATCAGTTGACATAAGGAATGCCAATCATTTTACAGGAGACTTGCCACAGGAAACTATACAGGCCACAAGACATTGGAACAACATATTCCACATTCTAAAAGCAAAACATTTTCAGCCCAGAATAATGTACCCAGCAAAAATTTCCTTTGTCTTTGAAAATGAAATAAAATTCTTCCAAAGTAAAGAATAACTCAAAGAATATGCCTCTTCAAAACCTGCCCTACAAAGGATACTTAAAAAGAACATCTTTAAGGAACAGTGCCCACCAAAACCAAAGGCAAATGTGAACAACATCCCACTAAAATAACAACAGATAACGAAATCAATGAACAGCCCATTGCTAAAATGACAGAACCAAATTACCACCCTAAATGTAAATAACTTAAATTCATCAATCAAACCACTTGGGTAAGAGAACCAGTCAATTTAACATCTTTCTCTTTGGTCTTTCCAGCTCTCTGTAAACCTGCCTTTCAATAAAAATAAATCTTTTTCAAAATTTAAGGTTATTCTAATTTCATCATTTTTATTGCTTTATTAAATGTTTAAGAAACAAAGTCACAAAAAGGTTCCTCTCTGTATTAGGAGGATACACAGCGTAATACTTCACTGCATAATTTTTTGTGATTCATATTTATTGGAAAGGCAGATTTACAGAGAAGGAAAGACCGAAGGTAAGATCATTCATCCACCTGTTCACTCCTAAAAACAGCCACAAAAGCCAGAGCTGAAGCCAGAAGTCAGGGGCCTCTCCTGAGTCTTCCATGCAGGTGCAGAATCCCAAGGCTTTGGGTCATTCTCTACTGCTTTCCCAGGCCACAAGCAGAGAACTGGATGGGAAGTGGAGCAACCAGAACACAAGTCAGCACCCACATGTGATATTGGCTCTTGCAGAGGCAGAATTAGCCAACTCAGCCATTGCACCCGCACCGGCCCCTAGGTAATTTCTTTTTTTTTTTTAACTTTTTTATTTTGCCAATCTTTATATTGCTTATAAGGGTAAAAAGTTACAAGGGCTAAAGGGAATATTGAGGAGAAGCCCCACCCAGTCTCCCACCCACCCCAGGTCCAGTCCGGGATGTAGGGCATGCCCTGATCTTTGCTCAAGTGTCTCCGGTAGTTCACCAGTTATTCATTGCCCTAGGTAATTTCATACATTACCTTGAATGACTCCTTGCAGCAATCACCAGATTTTATCATTACACAAATTTTAAAGATGGGCAAACTGAAGCACAGAGATTACTTCACTACCAATACTCATTGCAAGAGTATTTATCAGCCCAAATTTGAAGTGTCCCCAGTATTTCCCTAAATCACATTTTGCTTCTCATTTCAAGCAAAAATCCTTATCTAAGAAAAACACACAAAGCTCTGTAGCCAAGAGTAAATTTGTCATTTAGACCCAGAAGTACTTTGTTTACTGAAAAGCTGAGACAGAAAATGTCTGTGATAAGAAAAATTGAATGTACAACCTCAGTAAACAAAGGACCTTATTGAGACAGTACAGTACAAAGGTCACACATAAAATTCAACCACGTTCTGTTCTCTATCATAAACGCCACTCCAGCAGCATATACTAACACTACAACCATGAAAACCAAAATGTCTAAGCGGAGGTTCCCGCCCATTTGTGCAAAAGTATAAGAATTCCCATAGTGTCAAGTGGTGTTGTTTAGTCATCTGAAATTCCGACATTTATATTTATATGACTATGTCGGTCAAAAAATGTGTTTGGGTTAACTATGGATTCTTTCCCAGTGTGGGAGACACTGAGTAGTTTATCCGACAAGTGCCTTACAGATTTCTTCCTCCTTCCCCACATCACTGCTGCCTTTGTTGCACACTGTGGCAGAGTTTTCTGGACTGGCTTCCCAAAACCATTCACATTGTGCTCCTCCCTTTCCTTTTCTAACCCACAGACAGCACCTGCCTACAATGTGGTCCACACAGCCTCTTCTGCCTTACAGCCAGTACCTCTTCCCAGTTGGAAGCAATACGTGAAGATAAAACAATTACCTGGGAATACCTATTCTGAACCCCTCAGCAATGAAGTGGACACTGGATGTCCTTGGACACGCCTGACCAGAACAGCATAGTCTAGCTTACTTAAAAATAATAAATCCCGGGCCCAGCATGATAGTGTAACAGTTAAAGACCTCGCCTTGAATGCGCCAGGATCCCATATGGGTGCCAGTTCTAATTCCAGCAGCTCCACTTCACATCCAGCTCCGTGCTTGTGGCCTGGGAAAGCAGTTGAAGAGCGCCCACAGCCTTGGGACCCTGCCCCTGCATTGGAGACCCAGAAGAGGCTCCTGGCTTTGGATTGGCTCAGCTCCAGCCGTTGCGGCCACTTGGGGAGTGAACCATTGGACAGAAGATCTTCCTCTGTCTCCACTCCTCTCTATATATTCGCCTTTCCAATAAAAATAAGTAAATCTTTAAAAACACACACACCAAAACAAAAAATAATAAATCCCTTACTTAAAAATAGTATAAGTTGGGGCTTACTCTGTGGCATAGCACAAGCATACCATATGTCTGCAGCCCCACTTCTGAACTACCCCTCCAAGTAATGGCTGTCTGGAAAGCAGTGGAAGTCCTTGGGTCCCTTCAACCACATGGGAGATCCAGAAGAACTTCCTGGTTTCAAACAGTTATTTACCGAGTACACAACTACATCTCTGTTCCTCCCTCCCACCCTCTCTCTATAATCTGCCATTCAAGTAAACAAATTATTTTTTAATGATATGGATTGAGCCTGGCATGATACCCTAGTGGCTAAGGTCCTCACCTTGCATGTACTGGGATGCCATATGGGTGCCAGTTCATAATCTAGCTGATCTACTTCCCTTCTAGCTCCCTGCTTGTGGCATGGAAAGCAGTAGAAGTAGGCCCAAAGCTTTGGATCCCTGCACCTGTGTGAGAGACTCAGAAGAAGGTCCCGACTCCTGGCTTCAGTTCCAGCCTTTGCGGCTATTTGGGGAGTGAGCCAGCAGATGGATGATCTTTCTGTCTCTCCTCTCTGTAAATCAGACTTACCAATAAAAAATAACCAGTGAGTGGAAGATCTTTCTCTGTCTCTCCTTCTATCTGTAAACTACTCTTTCCAATAAAAATAAATCCATTTTTAAAAATGGAAAAACACATGTGGTGTAACAGATAAGCTGATGGTTGGGAGATGGACATATCATTTCAGTGTGCCCACTTACAGCTCCAGGCTCCAGCGCCATGCTAACACAGGAGGCAGAGGGAAATTGTTCTGGAACCTGGTAGTGGTAATAGTTGCAGAATGCTATGAATATACCAAAGCTTACTAAGTTGAACACTTTAATATGGTGAATTCTAAGTAATGTGAATGTTACCTTTTTAAAAAAATTATGAATAACACCCAAAATATGGGAAAATAGATCAAAACATGATCAGAGATCATCTCTGAGTGGCCTGATTCCAAGTGATTTTTATTTCTTCTTCATATTTTTTTTTAAAGATTTACTTTTATTATTTTGTTTGTTGGAAAGGCGGATATACAGAGAGGAGAGACAGAGAGGAAGATCTTCCCTCCGATGATTCACTCCCCAAGTGAGCACAACAGCAGATGCTATGCCAATCCAAAGCCAGGAGCCTCTTCCGGGTCTCCCACGCGGGTGCAGGGTCCCAAAGCTTTGGGTCATCCTCGACTGCCTTCCCGGGCCACAGGCAGGGAGCTGGAAGGGAAGCAGGGCTGCTGGGATAGAACCGGCACCCATATGGGATCCCGGGCGTGCAAGGCGAGGACCTTAACCACTGCGCCACTGCGCTGGGCCCTCTTCTTCATATTTCTATAAATAATTTCTGCTTTCTTGACTGAATACATCTTGGATTTTTCTTAAATACAGCATTATAAGACAAAAGTAAAAATCTTGTGTTTACAAAAAAAGACTTGTCTCCAGTAATAAAAATTATATACATTTAACTTTCAAATGTCTTCTTTTTCTTAAAGTAGCTAACATACACATAATAAAATAAATAACTTGTTTTCCAAATAATACCAAACAATATGCAGGGATGCATTTTTTTTAAGATTTCTTTTTAAAGATTTTATTTTTATTGGAAAGTCAGATATACAGAGAGGAGGAGAGCGAGAAGAAGAAGTTCTTCCATCCAATCATTCATTCCCCAAGTGGCTGCAGCAGCCAATGCTGCACCAATCCAAGGCCAGGAGCCGCCTCCAGGTCTCCCACATGGGTTTAGGGTCCCAAGGCTTTGGGCCATTCTCAACTGCTTTCCCAGGCCACAAGCTGGGAACTGGATGGGAAGCAGGGTCACTAGAACTGGTTCCCATATGGGATCCAGGCATGTGCAAAGCAAGGACTTTAGCACCAGGCTACCATGCCAGGCCCAAAGATTTATCTACTTATTTTATTTGAAATGCAGATTTTAACAGATAGAAGGTGATACAGAGAGAGAGAGAGAGATCTGTAGGTTCACTTCCTAAACGGCTATTAATAGCCAAAACTGAGCCAATCCAAAGTCAGGAGTCTCCTTGGTCTCAAAGGTGGATTCAGGGGCCCAGGGACTTAAGTCATCCTCTGTTTCTTTCCCGGCCATAAGCAGGGAGCTGGATTCAAAGTAGAGCCTCTGGACAAGAACCAGCATCCATATGGAATGCCAACTCCACAAGGCGGAAGATTAGCCTGTGAAACACCATGCCAACCCCTATTTTAGTTTTATTAAAGTTGATTTCTGGGGCCTGTGCTATGGCATAATGGTTTAAGCCACTGCCTATGATGTTGCCATTCTATATAGACACTGGTTTGAGCTTTAGCTGCTCCACTTCTGGTCCAGCTCCCCGTTCATATGCCTGGGAAAGCAGCAGAGAATAGCCCAAGTGCCTGGATGCTACACCCATAATGGTGACCTAATTCCTGGCTCTGGCTTCAGACCAGCCCAACTCCAGCGACTGCAATCATTTGAGAAGCCAAGCAGCTGATGTAAGATCTCTTTCTTATTTCTCACTAACTATGTCTCTGAAATAAATAAATTTTGGTGCTGGAGTATTGGTTCAACAGGCTAATCCTCCACTTCCAAGTGCAGGCATCTCATATAGTGATGGTTCACATACCAGCTTGCTCCACTTCAGTCCTGCTCTCTGCCTGTGGCCTGGAAAAGCAGTCAAGGATGGCCCAAAGACTTGGGACGCAGCATCCACATGGGAGACCTGGAAGAAGCTCTTGGTTCCTGGCTTCTGTTCAGCTCAGCTCTGGTTGCTACAGCCACTTAGGGAGTGAGTCAGCAGTCTGCCTTTCCAATGAAAATAAGAAAATCTTATTTAAAAAAAAAAAAAAAGGAAAATAGGACCCAGTGTGATCATTCAGTGGTTAAATCCTCACATTGCTAGTGCTAGGACCCCATATGGGCACCAGTTCATGTCCCAGCTGTCCTGCTTCCAATCCAGCTCCCTGTGTGTGGCCTGGAAAACCAGCGGAAGATGGCCCAAAGCCAGGGGACTCTGCACGCATTTGGGAGGCCCGGGAAGAAGCTTCTGACTCCTAGCTTCAGATCACCTCAGCTCTGACCATTGCAACCCCTTGGAGAGTGAGCCAGCAGGATGGAAGATCTTTCTGTCTCTCCATAAATCTGATCTGCTTTTGAAATAAAAATACATCTTTAAAATAAATATTTTTAAGGTGCCAATGACAATGCCGATGACCTAAGACATAGCGCCATAGCTAACAAAAAAACTGCAGCTAAACACACACACACACACACACACACACGTTCTTAAAAAAAAAGCCATTTTCCTTCCCACAATCAGTGCTAAGAGTGTGTGTAGTTGTGTGTGCTGGGAACACTTGCAGTTGTAACTTTTGCAGAGAGTACGTCTCATTTGTACTTGTATCCTCATTACTTAGAGCATGATAGATTGGCTAACAGAAAGGAATCAAATCACAAATAGGAAAGCATTGATTAAGTAGATGGACAGCTAGACAAACGGAAATGGAATGTTGTACACAGAAGTCAGGAAGAGAAAGGCAAATAGATTGGTAGATGGAAATTCAGATAAAGGAATACATGAACAAGCAGTGGATAGATAGATGCCTATGACTTAAAATGAGAGTGTTTGTGAACAGATATCTAGTAGTGCTTTTAGCCACTATGATATCGCCCAGCAGACTGACCTCTGCTGTTCCCTTCAGCAACCATCTGGGTAAGAAAAATGTGACAGGAATGTAACTAGATATAAATATACCACTTTCTACTAAAAGAAACCAGAAATTATGTCTTAATTCTTTTAGTTAGATTAGAAATAGAGGTTTCAAACATGAAGCTAGCACACTGCTTGACACAAAGCAGAATAAATTGCAAATATAGACTATAATTCCCCATGTTATGATAAATTACACTATACTGTCTCCATAACTATGAAGTAGAAAAATATTTGCATTATCTTGGTCTAGTTCTCAGATTACAAGAAAAATTAAGGAAAAGCGAAGAAACCAGCTAATAAATACAAAAAAATGGTGTTAGAATTTTATAATAGTGAAACACTATAAACAATCAAAACATTACTAAGATTTTTGTTTTGTATACTCAGACAGATTTCTAAATCAGACTGCAGGAAACCAAAAAAGGTCGCTCCCACTGAAGACCAAACTGGTAACCTAGAAGACTAAGTAACAGCAATCTACAAGAATGAAAAAGAGGATGAATTTAAACTCCACGTAAGAGTCTAAAAGGCTAACATTTGCTAATAGGCAAACTTGAAAAAGAGAAAAAGAGGAGCCCAGTGCGATAGCGTAATGGTTAAGATCCTCGCCTTGAACGTGCCAGGATCCCATATGGGCACCAGTTCTAATCCCAGATGTTCCACTTCCCATCCAGCTCCCTGCTTGTGGCCTGGGAAAGCAGTCGAGGATGGCCCAAAGCCTTGGGACCCTAAACCCATGTGGGAGACCCGGAAGAGCTCCTGGTTCCTGGTTCCTGGTTCCTGGCTTTGGATCGGTGCAGCACAGGCTGTTGCACTCACTTAGGGAGTGAATCATCAGATGGAAGATCTTCCTGACTCTCCTCCTCTCTGTACAACTGCCTTTCCAATTAAAAAAAAGAAAAAGAAAGCAACAGGAAAAAAAGGAGAAATAATCAAATAATTAACAGAAAACACAAATTTCCCCAAAAGGCAGTTGCAGTGCAGCAGTCTAAGCCACCACTTGGAATGCTGGAATCCTGTATCAGAGTGCCCAGGATGAACTCCTGATCCACCCCTTCCAATCCTCCCCTTCCTGCTAACGCACTGAGGAGGTGTACTAACCCACTGCTCACAAGGGAAGTGAATACGCACACACAGCCCTTCTCTTCATCAGTATGATATGTAAATCTGCCTTTCAAAGAAATAAACAGTAATTTCTTAAATTTCCCTACATTAAAGACTACAGAAAGAGCCTATCAAAAGAAGCAGGTAGCAGGACCAAAAATCCACAGTGAGATTTGGGATGCAAGCAGAGACTAAAGCTACTATCTGTAACTTTTGAAGTTCAAATCATATACAAAGGTTATCTATTGAAATAGAAAAATCGTGAAAAACACAGAAAACAAAGATTAACATTCTCAAAAACAGATATGTAGACATATTCATGTGAAATCTTAGAATACATGGATACAGCAAAAACTTTCAAAAACAAGATGCGCTACACTACATGAAGCGAGTCCTCAGTTTTGAAGTTAAAAAAAAAGTTATTACAGTAAATTCAGCAAAGACAATCATTTTATATGCTACTGTACCTAAGCTCATGTTCCTTTTTCTAACCACACACAACTAAAGCATAGTCAACAATGGATTGCGTATATGAAGGTGATCAAATAAAATGAAACGGAGCTAAAAACGCCTATCCGCTAAGTGATGTCACGGTCACCTGAAAATGCTCACGTAAACAAACCTGCTGCACTGCCATTTTTATAAAAGTATACATTGAGGCAATCACACAGTACCTGGTGCTAATAAAATGAATGTGAAACCAGTGTTGTGCCTGCAGTGCAGAAATCCCACATGGGTGCTGGTTCAAGTCCCGGCTACAACATGTCACAGCCAGCTCCATGTGCCTAGGAAGGCAGCAGACGACAGCCCAAGATCCTTGGGACTGGACCCTGCACCCACAGGAGACTACCAAATGAAGCTCCTGTCTCCAGACAGGCCCAGCCAGAGCCATTACAAGCATCTGGGGAATTAACCAACAGGCAGAAGATTCTCTCTCCTCTCCCCAACCCCCATAACTCTACCTTTCAAAAAAATTTTTTTTTAATTTCTGTTACTGTTTTATGCATTTACTATACATAAAAATATACATCTTTAAACTTTTCTAAAAGATTTATCTGGGGCCCGACGTGGTGGCGCAGTGGTTAAGGTCCTCGCCTTGCACGCCCAGGATCCCATATGGGTGCTGGTTCTAATCCCAGCAGCCCCACTTCCCATCCAGCTCCCTGCCTGTGGACTGGGGAAGCAGTCGAGGACGGCCCAAAGCTTTGGGACCCTGCACCCGCGTGGGAGACCCGGAAGAGGCTCCTGGCTTCGGATTGGCATAGTATCGGCCATTGCGCTCACTTGGGGAGTGAATCATCGGATGGAAGATCTTCCTCTCTGTCTCCTCTCTCTGTATATCCGCCTTTCCAATAAAATAATAATAATAATAATAATAATAAAAAGATTTATCTGAAAAGCAGAGTCACAGAGAATTTGGTCACTCCCCAAATGGCTGCCACAACCAAGGCTTGGCCAGGCCAAAGTCAGGAATTTCCTGTGGGTCTCCCACAGGGGTGCAGAGGCCCAGGGACTTAGACCATCTCAAGCTACTTTCATCAGGTACACTCCTAGGAAGCTAGATCAGAAGTGGGCAGCCACGATACGTTGTGACATCCATACAGGATGCCAACGTCACAAGCAGTAATGATTTTACCCACTATGGCACAATGCCAGCCCTTCTTTTTTCATTCTTTCTAAATTTCCAGGGAAACAGTAAGCCTGGTTACAGCGGCAGCAGCCACAGGTGTCTCCTGTTTACTGGGTCTCCTGATAGCATCAAGAGGCCACCCTGCGTGACTGACCTACAGCAATCCAGGCTTGTGTAAGTGCACTCTATGACGTTCACACAAGGAGGTAATTGCTTACTGATGCATTTCCCCATTATTAAGTAATGCATAACTGCACATAAAACATTTCAAAAAAATTTTTTTTCTTTAATTTTTATCTATTTCTAAAATAACAGGGGTTACTCAGAATTTAAGTCACTCTTAAAATACAATTGCAAGAATTACACTGAGAAGAGAGAAAGAAAACAAAGCTGGCTTTTAGGAAAAGCTACAAAAGCTAGAGCCTGTGTCTCAAATTGCTTGGCATCTTAAACAACTATAACAAAAATACCGTTCCTACAGAAAACAGCAACTCATGCACCTGGAAGGCAGTGGTTTCCCTTGGTTTGTTAGGAACCACAGAATATTTTTCAGTCCAAATGGAAATATATACAAATATCTGCAAAACGTTCACCACACTGGGTTTTAGCCTGTGGTCTCAGAACAAAGTCAACCACCCTACTCGGTAATTAAATCCATTCCCTAATCACATTCAGCTTAGTAACGGAGACCATCCACCACAAAGCCTATTGAAATAATGTTTTTAAAACAGAATATACTCAACAGACTTAACGCCTCTACAAGGAGGTTTTGTTTTGCCTTAACAAGTCACTACATTTGAATTTTGAAATATTTTCTAAGGCCACTAATCAGTTGAGGACTTCATAGATTTTTATTTCTCTTTGAACCATCATTCACTTCTGGACAAGAACTCAAACCCAATAAAAAAAACTCCTGCTGCACTCTTGTATCCTAAATTACATCCTGTCGACTCTCTTGAGACTCTTTCATCCTGCACAGAGCACGCTCAGAATAGCTATTACAGGAAGTGTTGGACCATCAGCTATTTATAAATGGACAAAAATCTTTAAATAGCTGTGTTGGCTATCTCTTTGCAGTTCTAGACCTAAAACACTTATCTGATCTCAAAGAAATGGCCATGTTAGCTATTAAAAATATCAAAATATATGCAAAAAAAGTGCTATGCTTTTGTTTTGGAATCCAAAAGTGGTATTAACATAAGTTACAACACTACAAAGTAACAAGCACATTGATCTTTAGAAACTGTGTTCCAAATATTCTTATTTTAATAGTGCACCAGCAAGAAAATTTCAAAGACAATTAGACAATTTTTTAATTTTTAATTAAATTAAAAAGAAAATTTCAAACTATAACATGTTGCCTTAAAATTTTCTACTTGATGCCCTACCCCTCATGGTAGGTAGTACAGGGACATTTTCCAAATTACAATTTAATGCATGTATTAACTGACTTGCTTGCATATCAATTTCAAAAATAATAAAGTATCCAAAAGTTAAAATACTTTTGTAAAAATACTCATCAACACTGTTGTAAAAATATTTTCAGGTAGGACCCAGTGCAATGACTCAATTGACGAATCCTACCCTGCAAGCATTGAGATCCCCCGTATAAGCACCAGTTCATATCCGGGCTGTTCCACTTCCCATCCAGCTTCCTGATTGTAGCCTGGGAAAGCGGCAGAGGACAACCCAAAGCCTTGGGACCCTGCACTACCTGGGAGACCTAGAAGAAGCTCTGGCTCCTGGCTTTGGATTGGCTCAGCTCTGGCCATTGCAGCCTTCTGGGGAGTGACTCAGCAGAGGGAATATCTTTCTCTCTGTCTCTCCTCTCTGTAAATCTGTTAAAACAATAGCATGGTTAAGTAACTTTCACTTCTACCGTAAACACAAGATTAATAACTCATGCTAATCATTATTTTTTTAAGTCTTAACATTTAGTTCCTGGCCATCCCCCCATCTCCAATTTTTAGATATTTTTATCATCTGCATCGCCTTATTAGCAATTCATTTCAAGTCATTACTTTCAAAAGTAAAAGTCTCTATGATCTTTACAGGTGCATTAATAAGAAAACACTGTACTCCATAGGAAATCCATTGCAGCCTTAGTACCAACAAAAGACTATAAAGGTCCTCACAGTTCATGATACAGGACAGTTAAATCAATCTAAGTCAGCATAACTGGGTAGGCACTGTGCCATAACAAGTTAAGCCACAGCCTGCCACACCAGCATATCACCTGGGCACCAGATCAAGTCCCAGTTGCTCCACTTCCAACCCAGTTCCCTGTTAGTATGCCTGGAAAAGCAGCAGAAGATGACTCAAACACTTGGGTGCTTGCATCCACATGGGAGACCCAAAAGAAGCTCCTGGCTTCCACATGGCCCAGCCTCAGCCACTGCAGCCCTTGGGGAGTAAACCAGCAGATCGATATCTCTCTCTCTCTCTCTCTCTCTCCCTTCCTCCCTCTCCCTCTGCTGTTCCCTCTTCCCTTCCATCTCTCCATCCCTCTTTCTGTAACTCCATCTTTCAAATAAAACAAATCCTTAAAATGAATACATGTAAGCATATAGAGACAGAAACACTCAAACTATTAAGAACACCTCCATACTAAGACACATAATGAACTTCAAGTTATATCTAAGGTTAAAAATACAGAAATACACTGTATGTTAGCATTTGTCACATTTAATGGCACATTTAATAGACACCTAGAAAAAAAAACCTAAGAACAAGAATGGCTACATTAAGAAAGGGAAGAGAATGCTGTGCCTCTTCTCACTTTACATTCTCTTACTACTTAACACACTTCTAACAAAATACTTTTTCAAGCCATCAAGGAAGCAGTGCTGTGACATGAAGGGTTAAGCCACACCAGTCTGGAGGTCTGACTTGTGATCCAGCTCCCTGCTTAAGTGCCTGGGAAAGCCAATGGAGGATGGCCCAAGTACTTCAGCCCATTATCTATAAAGAAGCCTGATGCAGTTCCAGACTCCAGTCTTTCGCCTGCCCGGTTCTTGCGGCCGTTTAAATACTGAACTGGAAAATGGAAGATCTATGGATCTAACTCCACCTCTCAAATAAATATTTTAAAAAGACAAGAAAAATCCATGAAGTCTTATTGACTTCTTCACAGACTGACAGCTGAAGAGTTCAGGTACTGGTTTGTATTATTAAGTTGAAGCGCTTGAGTCCCTGACACCCGCACAGACAGCCAAATGGAGTTAAGGACTCCTCTCTTTGACCTGGCCACTCATGACTATTGCAGGAATCTGGGGAACAAATCCGTTTATGGAAATCTTGCCCTGCTCTCTGCCCTTCAAAGAATAAAATAAAGTTATTTCACACTCAAAATTTCTCCTACACCTTGAAAGAGACAAGACTTTCTTTATTTCATGTGTCTACCTATTCATTTATACATTTTTATCCAAAGGTAACTTCAGGAGCCGGTGTCGCGACAGAATAGCTAAAGCCACTGCCTGTGGCACCAATTTCAGAACCAGCTGCTACCCTGCTGATCCAGCTCCCTGCTAATGTGCCTGAGAAAGCAGCAGCAGATGGCCCAAAGGCTTGGGCTCCTGTATGCACAGGGGAGACCTGGAAGAGGTCCAGATTCCTGGCTTTGGCCTGGCCTAGCATGGGGAAGGTGTGCGTAGTATTTTCACTCTGCTTTTCCAATGAACAAATCTTGAAACCACAAGTTGGCAAACTAAAGCCTGAAGAATGAATCCAGCCAGCCAACTGTGTGTTTATCTTTAAGATGTATTTATTTACTTGAAACAGTGACAGACAAGGGAAGCAGCGAAAGATCTTCCATCTGCTGGTTCACTCCCCAGATGGTTGCAATGGCCTGGGATAGTGCAGAACGAAGCCAAAGAGACAAGAACTCTATCTCTGTCTCCCATGTGGGTAGCAAGGACCCAAGGATCTGAGCCGTCACCTGGTTCTACCAGGCACATTAGCAGGGATCTAGATGGGAAGCAGAGTAGCTACACCTGCAGGGCTCAGTGGCTAAAATCTCAATTTGCATGTGCCTGGGATCCCATTTGGGCACCGGTTCATGTCCTACCTGCTCCACTTCCCATCCAGCTCCCTGCCTGTGGCCTGAGAAAGCAGCAGAGGGCAGCCCAAAGCCTTGTGACCCTGCACCGGAGACCCGGAGGAGGCTCCTGGCTCCTTACTGGCACAGCTCCGACAGTTGTGGTCACTTGGGGAGTGATTCAGTGGATGGAATATCTTTGTGTCTCTCCTCTCTGTAAATCTGCCTTTCCAATCAAAATAAATAAATATTTAAAAAATAAGAATAAAAAAGAAGAGTAGCTGGCAATCAAACCAGCATTCCAATATTGGCCACAGGCCTCCAAATCGGCAGCTTAACCTCAATGACAAAACACTGGTCCCAATGATTAGCCTTTATAAATATTAATTCTATTGGAACACAGTAACCCTAATTAGTACTCGTATACATACTGTATACTATAGATGTATTGGCACTATAATAGAGCTGGGTAATTGACACAAGGATTTTATGCCCTAAAAAGTCAAATATTTAGTATCTACCAACTTACAGAAAAGTTTCCCAGTCATCACTCTCTAGCATATCAAATTTCAAAGAAAAAAAATATTTGTTTACCTTACATAGACCTCAAAAATGGCTTAAATTCCAAAAATGGCAAGACAATTACACATAAACCAGTATCCATTTCATTTGCTCAATTCTGAGCAAAAAACTTATTATATTTTATAATAAGTTTAAACGAACAAATTCCAAAAAATATATTTTCTGAGTACGTGTGTAAAATAGGCACTATGTAAAGGCACAAAGGAGGGGCTGGCATTATGGCATAACAAGTAAAGCTGTTGCCCGAGATGCCAGAATTCCTCATGAGCACTGGTTCATGTCCTAACTACTACACTTTTTTTTTTTAATTGCAAAGGCAGATATACAGAGAGGAGGAGAGACAGAGAGGAAGATTTTCCATTTGATGATTATGATTCACTCCCCAAGCGTCTATATCGGCCAGAGCTGAGCTGATCCAAAGCCAGGAACCAGAACCTTCTTCTAGATCTCCCACGCGGGTGCAGAGTCCCAAGGCTTTGGGCCGTCCTCCACTGCTTTCCCAGACCACAAGCAGGGAGCTGAATGGGAAGCAGGGCTGCTGGGATTTGAACCAATGCCCATATGGGATCCTGGTGTGCGCATGGCAAGGACTTTAGCTGCTAGGCTACTGCGCCAGGTTCTTTTTTGTTTGTTTTGTTTTGTTTGTTTTAAGATTTACGTATTTCACTGGAAAGGCAAGTTAACAGAGATTAGGAGAGACAGACAGAATTTCACCCACTGTTAACCTCCCCCCAATTGGCTTCAACAGCCGGAGCTATACTGATCCAAAGCCAGGAACCAGGAGCTTCTTCTGGGTCTCCCCCATAGGTGCAGTGTTCCAAGGCCTTGGGCCCTCCTGGACTACTTTCCCAGGCCACAAGCAGAGAGCAGGACTGAAATGGAGCAGCCTGGACAAACACTGGTACCCATTTGGGATGCCAGTGCTTGAAAGTGGAGCATTAGCCCATTGAGCTATTGGTGCTACCCTCCATTGACTCTACTTCTGATTCAGCGCCCAGGTAATGGCCTGGAAAAGCAGCACAAAGACGGCTCACATGGGAGACCCAGATGAAGCTCCTGGCTCTTGGCTTCAACCTGGCCCAGCCCAGATGCTGCAACCATCTGGGAAAATAACCAACAGATGGAAGATATCTGTCTCTTCCTTTCGATAAAATAAATCTTTTAAAAACAAAACCAAAAGATAGGAAGAGGAGGACATTGGCTCACCATGTAAGATGCTTACATCCCATTCAGAGTCCTGGATTCCAGAGCCAGCTCTGGCTGATTCTAGCTTCCTGCTTGTACTGATGGCTGACATAAGTGGGTTCCTGCCGGGCACCTTAACTCCATGCCTGGCCACTGTGGGCATTGGAGGAGAGAACCAGTGGGCGGGAGCTTATTCAGTCTCCCATTCTGTCTACCATATACATAAATAACACTTTTAAAGGTTTCTTAATTGATTTGAAAAACAAAGCAAAGAAAGTTGCAGAGACAGGCAGAGAGAACTCTTCCATTCACTATTCACTCCCCAAATGGCAAAAACGGCCAGGCCCAAGACAAAGCCAGGAATCAAAAATTCCACCCAGCCAGGTCTCCCCTGAGGGTGGCAGGGGCCAAGTACAAATGCTGCCTCCATTGCTTTTCTAGGCCCATTATCAGTGAGCTAGATCAGAAGTGGAGCAGCTGAGACTGGAACCAGCACCCATATGGGATGCCAACATTACTGCAAACAGCTGCTGCACCACACAATTTTTAGAACTGCTAAAAAAAAAAAAAGAAAAAAAAAAAAGCACAGGAAAAAATTACTATAAACCTTGCTGTAAGAGCTAGTCTAAAAGATGCTTACTATTTCAATAAAATGACCTATTTTTCTTATCTATTAAGAAACTGTTGTCAACTACCTTAAAAAGCAGCACAACACACAACTTCTTACAAAAAATACACCAGGCTTAGTTAGCCCTATAGTAATACTTACATCCAACTACTGATCTACGGTTATAGGCATTCAAAGCAACCTAAAAGTAATACTATTTAAGAAAAGAAATTTATTTAAAAAAAATTTTTTTAAAGGAGTTGAGAGGCAGAGCTACAGAAAGAGATCTTCCATCTGCTGATTTATTCCCTGAATGACCACAATAGTCAGGATTGTGCCAGGAGCTTCTTCCACGTCTCCCCAATAAGTGCACGGGCCGAAGCACTTGACCACCTGCTGCCACTGTTCCCAGGCACGCGAACAGGGAGCTAGATCATAAGCAGCACAGACAGGCACAAACCAGTACCCACAGGGGATGTTGGCGTTCCTGGGAGTGCCTTTAAAGAGGAATGATCTGTTTCTAAGATCAGTGAAACATGTTTGCCAATTTGGAGCTGATTTTGAAACTCAATCCAGTTTCTTTTTTTTTTTTTTTTGGATTTGTTTTATTTTTATTGGAAAGGCGGATATACAGAAAGGAGAGGCAGAGAGGAAGATCTTCCGTCCGATGATTCACTCCCCAAGTGAGCGCAACGGTCGATGCTATGCCAATCCGAAGCCAGGAGCCTCTTCCGGGTCTCCCACACCGGTGCAGGGTCCCAAAGCTTTGGGCCGTCCTCGACTGCTTTCCCAGTCCACAGGCAGGGAGCTGGAAGGGAAGTGGGGCCGCAGGGATTAGAACCAGCACCCATATGGGATCCCGGGCGTGCAAGGCGAGGACCTTAACCACTGCGCCATCGCGCCAGGCCCTCAATCCAGCTTCTAACTGTGCCTTATAATGTCTAATCCTGTACAAGGAACAGAAACTATAGTGCTGGCCCTTTCATGGGTAGTAGTTTCAAACACACTAGTATCACTTAAAGTCACATCACACACCTAAGACCAAACAGGACTGGCAGCATGAGGAATGCACTGAGTGAGGCAGGAAAGGCTTCCAGGAGCAAAGCTGAGTTGGGTATTGAAACAGGATCAGGAAAGCACCAGGTCTGCGGGGTAAGCAGGGGGAGACGGGTGGACTAGCAAGGCAACACCCTCTAGTGTAAATATAGAACAAAGAAAAGGAGACAAGGACTTGATTAAGCTCTAGAAATCATGAGTGGTTCCACACTACAGAAGTACATGGTGGGGCCGGCACTACGGCATAGTGTGTTATCCCACACATGCAATACCAGTATCCCATATGAGCATCAGTTTCAGTTCTGACTGCTCCACTTCCAACTCAACTCCCTGATAACGCACCTGGGAAAACAGTAGAGGACAATCCAAGTGCCTGGAGCCCTGCACCCATGTGCAGACCTAGATGGAAACCCAGGCTCCTGGGTCTGGTATGACTCAACCCAGGCTGCTGCAACGCTTGGGGATTGAATTAACAGATACAGTTTTCTCTCCCTTGTTCTCTCTATAACTCTTTCAGATAACAAATTTTTTATTTTAAGATTTATTTTTATTGAAAAGGCAGATGAGAGTTAATCAGAGAAGGAGAGACAAAAAGCTCTTTCATCTGCTGGTTCACTCCCCAAATGGCCACAACAGCCAGTGCTGAGCCAATCCGAAGCCAGGAGCCAGGACCTTCTGGGTCTCCCACACAGATGCAGGGACCCAAGGCTGTGGGCCGTCCTCGACTGCTTTCCCAGGCCACAGGCAGGGAGCTGGGTAGGGAGTAGCCGGGACATAAACGAATGCCCATATGGGATCCCACTGCTTGCAAGGTGAGGATTTAGCCACTGAACTTTCACACCAGGCCCACTCGTTGGGGATTTTTTAGTTTGTTTTTGTTTTGTTTTGTTGTTGCTGTTGTTGTGGTCTGCAGTTTATTTGCAAAGGGAACAGGTGAACAGGGAAAGAGGAGGGAAGGGGAGAGCACCTCCCAAGAGAAGGCCCAGCACTGGTATGTCCCTTGAAAGCAGAGAGGGAGAGACACCAAAGATATGAAGAAGGGTCTTAGGGTTTGAAGCCTTCCCTGACCCCCTCCTTCTTGGGTGGGAACCTGCAGGTAAAAGGTTCCCCATTGGTGCTCTCTTAACCAGTAAGGAAACGGATGGGCAAGGCTTGTGCCACCCACTTGGAGGTAAACCCAAGATTTCAGCAGGTTTGGACTGTGTCAGACATCACTGCTGGAATCCCACATCCTACTTCTGTAGGGGTAAAGGGCAACAAAGTCTTCTAGCTACTTCCCGTGGAAACAGTACTGTTCCAGTAAAAGGGCCCCTGGAGGTGTGGGATCCACAGAACGGTGACCTGAGTCATCGTTGCTGTGACAGAACTTGGTCATCACACAGGGTTGCACGTTCGGGTTTACAAACTCCTTGTGAAGTTTTCTCCCAGTTGAGTTGGGCCATGTGGCTCCAGTCTAAGTCTCCTTTAAATGCCCCACGTTGGGTATCAGGGAAAATAACGCTACCAGAAGACCTCAATGGGTTCTTTCAACAGCTTAAAACAGAAATAAAAAGCCAGGAATCAGATGCAGACCCAGAAGTTTATCTACAAAGAGACCAGGTGAGCAGATAAAGGAGCAGGAAGGGGAAAGCATCCCCCCCCCCCCCCCGCCGCCAAGACAGCACCAGGAGTTGGGGTGCCTCCCAAAAGGAGAGAGGCAAACACACCCAACAAACTCTTAACAAACAAGAAAGCATGCAGTTTGAACGCACTGGAGAAAAGAGGTAGCCAATGGCAGGTGTTAGTGGCTGTAATCTACAGGAACTCAATGTCAATGTCTTTACATGGAAAAGCAAGGAAGTAAAATTGGATCTGAGTGTACAGGAAATATATAGCTTTTCATAAAGTGCTACAATGTGACTGACTTTATTATGTGGGAAAATGACACTGCCAGTAACCTGAGTAAGGAAAAGTCCAGTATCAGACTGTTTCAGCTACTATACAGAGATAACAGCCAATGCACTGACAGGAAGACTGTCAGCCATGCTTTCCATCCAGCTCCCTGCTTGTGGCCTGGGGAAGCAGTCGAGGATAGCTCAAAGCCCAGGACACCCTGGCCCACATGGGAGACCCAGAAGAGGCTCCAGGCCCTTGACTTCGAATTGGCTCATCTCCAGCCATTGCGGCCACTTGTGAAGTGAATCATTGGATGGAAGTTCTTCCTCTCTGTCTCTCCTCCTCTATGTATACAAATAAACAAATCTTTTTTTTAAAAAGATATATATATCACTCAATGAGGAGACAGGCATGGTAGCCTAGTAGCCAAAGTTCTCACCTTGAATGCACCGGGATCCCTTATGGGCATCAATACATATCCCGGCTGCTCCACTTTCCCATCCAGCTCCTTGTGGCCTGGGAAAGCAGAGGAAGAAAGCCCAAAGTTTTGGGACCCTGCACCAGTGCGGGAGACACAGAAGAGGCTCCTGGTTCCTGGCTTTGGATCGGCTCAGCTCTGGCCATTGTGGCCACTTGGGGAGTGAATCGGCAGACAGAACATCTTCCTCTCTGTCTCTCCTCCTCTCTGTATATCTGACTTTCCAATAAAAGTAATAAATAAATCTAAAATATATATGTCTGTGTGTTTATATATATATTTCAATGAGCCTGGTGCAGTGGTACAATCCTTGCCTTGCAAGTGCCAGGATCCCATATGGGTGCCAGTTCTAATCCTGACTGCTCTACTTCCCATCTAGCACCCTGTTTGTGGCCTGGGAAAGCTATAGAAGATAGCCCAAAGCGTTGGGGCCCTGCACCCATGTGAAAGACCTGGAAGAACCTCCGGCTTCAGATCAGTTCAGCTCTGGCCACTGAGGCCACTTGGAGAAAAGATCTTTCTGTCTCTCCCTCTCTCTGCAAATCTGCCTTTCCAATAAAAATAAATATTTAAAATAAATAAATAAAATAATCTTTCAAATGAGCCATAATTATGGCACAACTGGTTAACCTGTGACAACACAGTGCCAACAGATCCTATTTCTCTGCCTTATTTGAAAAGCAGAGCTAAGGCAATGGCAGAGAGGGAATTCCCATTCACTGGTGCATTCCCCAAATGGCCACAATGACCAGGACCTGGAACTCCATCTGGATCCCCCACGTGGACAGCAGGGGCCCAAGTACTTAGTCCATCTACTCCTGTGTTCCCAGGTACACAGGCAAAGAGCTGAAGCAGAGCAGCTACCATGGAAAAGGATGCTCAAGTATCAGACACCAGGGCCCCAAACATCCATTTAACCCACTACACTGCAATGTTGGCTCAAAACGAATCTTTAGAAAATAAAGTGTTCCTTATATGTAACATTTCCTTTTCTCCATATTTCATTCTAGAGCTCTTGCTCATGTAGAAAGGTTTATGCTGCAAGATTATCAAACCTGGAGGCAGCATGACCTTCTGTTTTGCTCCAGGTATCAGGAAGGCAAGGCAAACCAGGAAAATAGAAGAACCCCCAGTCAGATCAGGATGACAAGCTAAACCTTTGACATGAGATTCTGGGCCTGATAATTAACCTTGCAAAGCTCTTGGTTTCCCATTTGCAAGGGAGGAATTTTCACTCCTTGTTCTCAAACTTTCCAAAGTTCTGATATTTAGCCTAGAGCTTAAGGTCCTTGAGTTTCACATCTGTGTACCAGAGCTCTGTTTCCAGCTCCAGACCCTAACTTCTCACCAACGCAGCCCCTGGAAGGCAGGGATGAATTAAGTGTCTGGGCTCCCAACACCCGGCTCCTGGCTGTGGCCGGCCACTGCAGGCACCTCAGGGGTGAGCCAGAGGATACAAGCTCTTACCTTGTCTCCCTCCCTTTCAAATTAAAAAAAAAAAAAATTAATAATTTTTAGAAAGTTTCTAATGATCTGGAAGTTGTCAATAAAAACTGCGGATTTGGGCCTGGCGGCATGGCCTAGCGGCTAAAGTCCTGGCCTTGAACGCGCCAGGATCCCATATGGGCGCCAGTTCTAATTCCAGCAGCTCCATTTCCCATCCAGCTCCCTGCTTGTGGCCGGGGAAAGCAGTCAAGGACAGCCCAAAGCCTTGGGACTCTGCATCTGCATGGGAGACCAGGAAGAAGTTCCAGGCTCCTGGCTTCAGATCGACACAGCACCAGCTGTTGTGGTCACTTGGGGAGAGAATCACTGGATGGAAGATCTTCCTCTCTGTCTCTCCTCCTCTCTGTATATCTGACTTTGTAATAAAAATAAATAAATATTAAAAAAAACTGCGGAGTCAAAATATTTCAAAAACTCCACAGAAAAATGAAATGAATGCAAATCTTCATGGCCTTTTTAAACTATCTTTATATAATCATGCGTTTTAACTATAAACTGTGATATCAATCAAAAAGACACATCCTGTTGCACCTAAATTTACTTAGCCAAATCTACACGTGCTCACCTCCGTCTGGGACCAATGTGACACATAGTGGGACATATCAACAACTACTTATCTGAAACCTGAAGACAAAACTGACACGTTTAAGGTATCTTAGTCATTTCACTCAGTCACTAAATAGCTCTCAAAAACCCACACCAGGAAAGAAGCATTTTTTTCATCAAAGCAACTCAAAAGCTAAATGAACATGTTTGCAAAGTTCAAGAGAAATGAAGAGTACTGCTGAGTACATAGTGGTCAGATACACTTACGCTAAACTACAGAATCACATCTGTCTCAACCTTGTTGACAAAAGCATATTTTAACAACATTCCTCTAGCAATCCAAATTAAACTGTTTCCAATGGAAGAAATATGGCCTTAAGACTTTCAAATTACGTGCAATTTTTCAATAATAAAGTTTCTACAAATTCTTGTTCTCACTAAAAAGCTTGAAAATATTTCGAACTCGCTCCTTAAAAATCACTTCAAAGCCTAACTTTATTTTTAAAGATTTTTTTTTATTGCAAAGTCAGATATACAGAGAGAAGGAGACACAGAGAAGAAGATTTTCCATCCAATGATTCACTCCCCAAGTGACCACAACGGCCAGAGCTGAGCCGATCAAAAGCCAGGAGCCAGGAGCCTCTTCCGGGTCTCCCATGTGGGTACAGGATCCCAAGGCCTTGGGCCCTCCTGGACTGCTTTCCCCGGCCAGGAGCAAGGAGCTGGATGGGAGGCAGGGCCACTGGGATTAGAACCATCGCCTATATGGGATCCTGGGCATGGTCAAGGCGAGGACTTTAGCTGCTAGGCCACGCTACCAGGCCCTTCAAAGCCTAATTTTTTTTTAAGATTTATTTTTACTGGAAAGTCAGATATACATAGAGGAGGAGAGACAGAGAGGAAGAGCTTCCGTCTGATGATTCACTCCCCAAGTGACCACAATGGCCAGTGCTGTGCCAATCTGAAGCCAGGAGCCGTCAGGAACCCCCTCCAGGTCTCCCATGCTGCTACGCCACTGCACCAGGCCCCAAAGCCCAATTTTTAAAAAGATACTTTTAAAGCCAAAAGGTGAGAATTTGTATTATAAGTGAAAATTTCAGATTTATACCTTGTTTTCCAGCTTGTTACAAATTTATACAATATAGCCTAAATTGAGTATTTCAGCGGAAATATCTTAAATTTTTGTAAACTGTAAAACTTTGCAGAGGCTTTAATGACACCATTATGTTAATTTTCCCAAATACTTCCACGACAGACCTCAATTTTTTGGTTACTCATAGGATGTAAACCAGAAATTCTTTGTTGTTTATATGAAAGGCAGAGGACAGATTTCCCGACTGTCTTACTCCCCAGGTGCCCACCGCAGCCAGGGCAGGCTGGGTCAGGCATGCGGAAGCCAGGCGTCCTGAGTTCACGCTGGACCCCTCACATCGGAGACCCTGCCTCTCCAGCCATCACCTGCTGCCTGCTGGCAGGGCGCTGAAACACTGCAGCCAGGCCTAGGTCAGGGAAGTCCCCTCAAGGAGCCAGCCCTACAAAAGTTTGCCTTCATTGTACCCAAGTAATCTTTACCTCCTACTCCCAAAACTGCTTCTTACAGAGTTTTGTTTCATAGAGTTGAAATATTTACCAGGATCACGGTATAAAAATCCCTTACAAGGTAAATTTGTGTCACTATTTAGGAGGAACACTGAAAGCTTGGTATTCTGTCAGTTCACTGATAGAAACATAACTAACCCCACTACCAACAGAAGATGTGTATCATCTTAAAGTTGAAATTCTCAGCCAGAACTAATTTGTAACATGGTGACTTAAGTTAGTGCTTTCAGATGTTACCAATATGTGTGTGTATATACATATCCCCTGAACATATACAAATTGATCTTACTCTACTAATGAAGCCTTATGGATTCTAATTAACAAATTTCACTCAAAAAGGGAGTATGTGTCAATCAAGAACTTTATTAAAGAGACAAATACTCTAAAAGAACAAAGAGCAGGAATTAGTTTTTGTTGTAAGCCTATACTACTCCAACACAATTCAGAAAGACAATGTTCTAACATTTCAAAAAAGTTGTCTGCTCAAAGAATGCTTTTAACCAACAATACATTTTAAAAATTCTGAAGTATATTACAAAGTTTGCATGTGCAATGCAGAAAAAAAAAATTGTAACAACGTCCAAACAGGAAAGTTCCATGTGCTTTCTCCAAATATATATACCAGTATAACAGGTAGAGTGGACATTCCACAAACAAGATACAAGTTAATTATAGTGCTTCACACACCACGGTATGCATCCAAGGACACCTGGTAATTAACTGAAATAATTGAGAAACTCGGTACCAAAAGAGCTGTTCTGTGATTATGATGGGAAATGCTACCTGCAACAATACGCCTTCAAACTTGCAGAGAACTTTGTAATTTTCACGACACGTTATGATAAAAAAAATTTATAAAACTGGCTTTGTTGTTCCTCTTAGGAAATTAGCTCACAAGAACAACAACCTACCTACTTGAATCTAGAACCCATAAAACCAACCACCCCATATGACAAGAGCGTGCAGAAAAACTACGCAGCACTTCCAGTCACACTAACGTCGTGCGGACAGTGGGTGAGCAGGTTCACTCAGAATCCTCCGTCACAATTCTCAAAACTCTTTTTCACTTCACACACGAACATCTTTGGGATCTAGGTAGACTTGAGCGGCGTCCTGACACTGGGAGGAGGGGGAGGGGACGAGAAGGGAGGACCGGCTCAAACCTCCTCCTGGCAGGCAGGGAGCTGGTTCCACCTGTCCTGCCATAACGAGTTCATCTGCCCTCCAGCAGGGACGCCCAGGCTGCAACAGCAGCCAGCTTCCCAAGGGGCTCCGACGGCTCTCCCTCAGCTCCCAGCACAACAAAGCTTGAGGCCCAGCCTCGTCACCCCGTGTTCCACTCTGGCTAACCTGCATGCTCCGGTGAGCCCCAGCGCGCAACCTGGTAGCGCCCAAAGTGGAGGGCACAAGAATGCCCGAAACCCATCGGGAGCGGAGTACAGAAAACTGAGCAAACTCTCAAGTTACCGCCAGCAAAACGCAGTTCCTGTCAAGGAAGTGGTGGTCCCACCTTCCCGAGGGGCGGGGGCTCCCCGGGAAGAGGTGTGGAATTTCAGAAAGTAAGAACCCGAAATCGTAGGCGCGGGAGCAGAAAGGGGGGGGGGGGTCTCAGAATTGCCAGGAATTCGACAGGACCGGAGGGTCAGCGCTGAGGGGGCCAGCGGGCTGCCCGGTCCCAGGGGCGCAGATCTGGCTGAGGGTGGCGGCGCCCAACTGGGGTTCTCGTGCAAGGCTGCGAAGATCCCCCCACCAGCGTCCGCCCGCCCGCCAGGCTCCCCCGCGAGGTTTCAAACGGCCGCCCCCGTGAGGCGCTCAGCCGATTGGAAGTTCCACGGCGACCGTCACCAGTCCAGGGCCGGAGAGCGGCAACTCCGCTTCTCCCCCGAGAGACAGACCCCACGCACACCAACTCTCCCAACCTCCAGCCCAGGTCCCAGCTGGAGTCCCGGCGCCGGCTCCCCGGCACGCGGAGGGCGCACTCCGGGTCGGGACCGACCCCGACCCCCCAACCCCCCGATGGGGGCTGCGCCACGGGAGTTCCAAGGGGCCGCGCTAGGGGAGCGGCCAGAGCGGGTGAGCCCCAAGAGTCCGCCCCGGGACGCCAAGCGGGCGACCCCCTCCGCCTCGCCCGCCTCGGGGGGCCACGACGCGACCGGGCTCCGACCCACCCCATCCCGCGCGGGGTCGCGGGCAGGGCGAGGACCGGAGAGAGCTGACTCTCCCGTCCCTGCTCTTACCCATCTTTCCGCCTCGCCTTGTAGACGTGCCCGTAGGTGCCGCGTCCCACTTTGCACCCTTCGTACTCAAACAGATCCTCCACCCGCTCCCGCTCCGCCGCCAGCTTCGCCTTGAAATCATAATCCATTGTCTGCTTCCCCCATAGAGGCACCGGGACGCGGGGGCTGCCGCCGCTCAGTCCCTCCTCCTCCTCCTCCACCTCCTCCTCCTCCTCCTCCCCCCGCGACCGCCGCTCCACTTCTCCAACAGCCGCCTCTCGGGCGCGCGCGCGCCGCCCGCCGCTCCGCGTCCCGCCTTCAGCAAGGGACTCCACGGCGGCCGCGGCAACCACCCCCTCCACCACCTCCTCCAACTCCTCCTCCTCCTCCTCCTCCGCGGCGGCGGCGGCGGCGGCGGCGGCGGCTCCCGCAAGCACCCCCAGTCCCGCCTCCCCCCTTCATTTCCTTGTTTTGGAACCCGGTGGGCCGCGCCAAGGCTTCCTCCAGTTCATTAACAAGCCAGCCCGTCCGCCCCACCAGGACCGCGAGAGCTCCTGGGACATGTAGTTCCTCAAAACCCAGGGGCCGCGGAAGTTGGGCCGGCGCAAGAACTACAACTCCCAGAAGACCTTGGGACGTCACAGCCGCGCCTCCCCGCTTCCCACCCCCCCCCGCGGGCCAGGCGCGCACGCGTGCGCCCTGCGGCCCCCTCCTCCTCCTCAGGTAGCGCAGGCTCCCAGTTGCTGTGGAGGTAGAAAGCGCAAAGTTAACTGGGTGTTTCGGGAGTGTGTGGGAGCTGGTGTGAAGGCGGCCCTGGCTCTGCTAAGATGAGGTATTCTCCTGTAGTGTCCCCGCACGAGGAGGAGCGCGGGAAGCGTGTCGCCCGCGTTGGCCCCAGTGCGCGTGCCGGAGGGGCCCCGGAGGGAGGAACTGGTCAGGACAGTTGTAACGCAGATTGTTGTTTGTTTTCTGCGGCCGGCGGTCCGCCCCCGTCCCGCCCCCGACCCACTGCTCATTGGCGAAGACGGGAGAATGACACTCGCTCGGGTGCGTGGGGTCCCCGGACTCTAGCTGGCTGCTTTCCCGCTCCGGATTGGTAATTGCCGTAGGCTCGGTTCTTCCTGATAGGTTCGCCGTTTTTCTTTACGATGCAGAAACCGTATTTCAAAACCAGTGGAGTCAGCGGTTTCCTGGTTGTTACGTTACTAAGAAGAGGACTGAGGACTGGCAGCCAATCATGCTTTTCTTGGCGCCCTAGTCGGTTTCCTCAGAGCATGTGCGGCTCCCGTGAGCCAGGCTTTGGCCATCTGTCTTAAGGACAAAGTGCCCGGAAGATGCAGCGCTTTTACAAGCAATCACTGGGGTGCCCTCTTACGGGATTTTTTTAGGGCGGGGCGTTCCTAAAAAGGGATGACTGTTTAATCGGGTGAACATTGATTGATTATTTCCTTCAGTGTTGAGGCTCAGGATACACCACCCAGAAGTGTGATTGCTGGGGTTCAGAATATGCCCCCTAAAATATAGGACAGTCGAACATTATCGATTCAGCTGAGCTAAAAGAAATGAACCAGTTAAAAGCCCATCACCCACAACAGGCACAGGGCGAAAATAAAATGTAAAAATCCCCTCTAAAGAGAAATTTACATCAATTAAGGAACATTTTAAATATTTTTATTTTTTAAAGGCAGATTTGCAGAAAGATATTCCATCTTCATGTTCACTCCCCAAATGGCTGCAACAGCCAGAGCTGAACTGGTCCGAAACCAGGGACTTCTTCCAGGTCTCCCACTTGGGTGCAGGGTCCCAAGACTTTGGGCCATCATCCTCCATTGCTTTCCCAAGACACAAGCTGGATGGGAAGTGGAGCAGCAAGGTCACAAATTGGCACCCGTTTGGGATGCCAGTGCTTAAGATTTATTTATTTTTATTGGAAAGTAGGATACACGGAGAGGAGGAGAGACAGAGTGGAAGATCTTCCGTCCAATGATTCACTCCCCAAGCGGCCGCAACGGCTGGAGCTGAGCCAATCTGAAGCCAGGAGCCAGGAACCTCTTCTGTGTCTCCCGCACTGATGCAGGGTCTCAATCCTTTTGGCCGTCCTCAACTGCTTTCCCAGTCCACAGGCAGGGAGCTAGATGGGAAGCAGGGCTGCCAGGATTAGAACCAACACCAATATCGGATCCTGGCACCTTAAAGGCTAGGACTTTAACCATTATGCTATCTCGCCAGGCCCCAATTACAGAAAATTTGATTCGGCTAGGCATTAGTATTAGAAGGAGAGCTGTCCTTAAGACAGCTTTTACCTGCCTAATGAGCCAACCCCTCACCCTCTCCTGGGTTGTCTCCACCATCCCACCAGAGGTTCCAAACCCTCATTCCTTCCTGTCAATCAGGAACTGATCCTCCCTTGCGCTCCTGTTTTGTGGATCTGCTGTACATAGATACATCTCGAACACAGTATTTTTCCTGCTTCTCTGGTTTCTGTCCATTTCGTGGGTAGACCAGTCAAAGAAAGCGAGAGAGAACCCATTCCCCCCTCTCCTAACCTAGCATGGCAGGCCTGCGGACCCCAGTGGTGCATCCTGAAATGATTTGACCCAGAGTAGGATTTAACACACTTCAAAGAGCCCCAAGGAGGGACAGGTCAGTGCTACCTAAACAGATAGGGAATGTTAATGGTAAACTACTGAGGAAGTTAGAAGCAACCGGGCGGATTGTTTACAGATCCTCCCGTTCCTGGAAAATTTCTGGAAATTTTGAAGGTATCTTCAGTCAATGTGAGTTGCCGTTACAGAAAGGCACAATGATGAGCGCCGGAAATACCAGAATAAACTGGTCTTTTCCATTTAGGGAACTAAGCGTACTGAGTAAACAAGCATGTAAGCAAATTAAAAATAAACTGTGTGGGTACAAAGAACAGTGGTTGACTACGCAGAGTTCTGGCAACTTGGGGCAAACTTCATAGCAGAGGTAGAATTGAACCAAAATCTAAAGAATAAGTAAAGAAATGAGTGTGCAGTCCAGCAGAGTATCTTAGTCGTCTTCCCAGCTTGCCACTTCTGGCTCCAGTCTCCAGCTTTTTTTTTTTTTTTAAAGATTTGTTTTATTTTTATTACAGTCAGATATACAGAGAGGCGGAGAGAGAGAGAGGAAGTGGAGCTGCCTGGATTAGAAGCGACAACCATATGGGATCCCAGCGCGTTCAAGGCGAGGACCTTAGCCACTAAGCCACGCCGCCAGGCCCCAGTCTCAGCTTTTACAGACACTGGAGAAGCTGTGTCCAGACCCGGGTGGACACTGGGAAATAAACCACAAATTGTTCGAATGTGCTCTCTTTAACTCTCAAAAATGTTTACTGAGGGCCTGGCATAGTGGCTCAGTTGGCTAAATCCTCACCTTCCAAGCGCCAGGATCCCATATGGGCAACAGATTGTGTCCTGGCTGCTCCTTTACCCTTCCAGCTCTCTGCTTGTGGCCTGGAAAGGCAGTAGAGGATGGATTAAGCCTTGGGACTCTGCACCTGAATGGGAGACGCAGAACAAACTCCCAGATCCCAGCTTCAGATTGGCTCAGCTCCCGACATTGTGGCCATTTGGGGAGTGATCCAGCCCATGAAGGATCTTTCTCTCTGTCTCTCCTTTTCTCCATTTTCTGATCTTCCTTTTCAATCAAAATAAATACTATTTTGAACTGTATATTGAGAGACAGAAAATGAGTAGGCCCTCACCTGAAGGGTAAATGCAACAGAAAGACAGGAAATGTTTCAGGCAGAGCAAAATGCACACATGTTACAAGAACTTGATGTATTTTGAGAAATGTAACTAAATTAGGTGGGACAGATTAAGGCTCAGAAAGGGAATAGATAAGAAAAGACTGAACAGATAAGCAGAGGTCATATAACAAAACTGTATATGCCAACATAGTCTGTAGGCAACAGAAAGCCATTACAGACTTTTGAGATATAGAATTAAGGAGAAACATAAGCAGTTTGGGATAAAGATACCCCAAGGTCATGGACTATGAAATTCAAAGATAAGTATATGGGTACCAGCACCATGGCTCAGCTGGGATGCCATATTCCATATTAGAGTCTCAGTTCAAGTCCCAGCTGCTCAGATTCCAGTGCAACTATCTGTCTAATGCACCTAGGAAAGCAGCAAATAATGATGCAACTGCTTGAGTCCCTAAAACTAACATGGAGGACTTAGGTTGAGTTCTGTATACTGGCTTGCTGTTGTGACCATTTGTAGGAGTGTACCAGCAATTAGATATGTTACTCTACTGTCACTGTGCTTCCAAGTGAAATAAATAAACTTTAAAAAATATGTTCATTATAGTGAAGGGGTTTTTTTTTAAGATTTATTTATTTGTACTACAAAGTCAGATATACAGAGAGGAGAAAAGACAGCGAGGAAGATCTTCCATCCAAGGACTCTTTCCCCAAGTGACCACAACAGCCAGTGCTATGCCAATCCGAAGCCAGGAGCCAGGAACTTCCTCCAGGTCTCCCATGCAGGTGCAGAGTCCCAAGGCTTTGGGCCTTCCTCAACTGCTTTCCCAGGCTACAAGCTGGATGGCAGCTGGATGGGAAATGGAGCTGCCAGGATTAGAGCCAGCGCCCATACGGGATCCCAGCGTGTTCAAGGTGAGGACTTTAGCTGCTAGGCCACGGCACCAAGCCCAGGACGTTTTTTTTATGATGATGTTACACTTATTTGGTTAGGTTGGGAAGGGTCAAGAGTTGGAAGAAGTGGGTGAGGCCATCATTTCCACATTTTCTTTTTTCTTCTTACTATATCAGGAAAAATGGAGGGGGCGGGGTTTGGGGAGAAGAGTAAAAGCCACGCCCAGGCTCCCAACCGCCACAGTTCCCAGAATTGGGGAATGGCCACCTGATATTATCCCAAGGGTCCTGATGTGTATCATATTCCTAGGGTCCTGATCAAATGTTTTTGCTAGTTCAATAGTTCTGAATTGTTGTGAGTCTCACAACTCCAAAGATGAAAAAATCACTCCAAGGTCCAATGGCTGACATAGTCCACCTTAGCGTCTCCATTTGCCCAGATATTCCCTACCAACACTTGGCTGGGGTAGTTGACCAATTTCTTCTGCCCTCCTTCCTCTATTAAGGTACCAAGTGTCCTCTGTAGGCTCCAATGGGCTGCCATATCCTCCATGTGTATCTGGGTATGCCATGTGCATCTGGGTATGCCTTCCATTCCATCTTAGTCACTGAGGATGCCCAGCTCTGACACATACATTCCATAGTCAAACACAGAACCTGAAATTCTAGCCATGGTTGGAGTTCTGAGTCCAGCAGTTCAGCTGGGGGAATCCCCAAAGAAATCTCATCTGAGGTGTTCCCAGACCTAAGTCTTGTTTGTGCCTGCCAGTATGGGATCCAGCTGTGTCCATCACCCACATGAGCCTACACACACTGCTAGTTGCAATTGCTCAGTCAGCTCTGTCTCCAGCCCTATCTCCAATGTAAACGATTGGGTGCTGCAGCCCAGCCCAACCCTGCCCAACACACTCGGCCCTCACACTCAGGAGCTGCAGCCTAGTGGAAGGATTCCCCAGTAAACCCAACTAGGCCTGCCCCCAGCCCTGGTTCTTGTGCCTACCAGATGTTCAGCAGACCGGTCCAGTCTGCCTCACACCCATACAGCTCTCATACAGATCAATGAGCGTTGAAGTCTAGCTCAACCCAACCAGCCCCACTATCCAGCCCACTCTTGTACAGTTAGGGTATCACCACCTGTCTAGCTAGGCCCACCCCCAGCCCTCGTTCTCATGCTCACCCCTACTGGGTCCACTCTCAGTCCTGGATCTCACACTCTCCAGGTGGTTCTGCAAGCTAGCTTGACAGGATTTCCCCCAATCCCAGGGCTTGCCAGCTGATGCTGCAACACAGCCTAACAAACCCACACCCACTCTGGCTTATGCATGCAGCAATGCATACAGTTGGTTAGCCCAACCTGGCGCTTACCCTAACCAGCTCATATGCAGGTCAAAGAGCTCTTGCATGGTTAAGAGAATGGGGGGTGGCAGAAACCTAGCCCAGCCAATCCTACACCTACCTGGTTCTCTCGAGCACCAGTAGGTGCTAGAGTCAAACCCAGTCTGGCACAACCCAGACTTACTCCACAGCTGTGCCAAGGAACATTGCAGTCAAGTCCAGCCCAGATCTCCACCCACATTCCAGCTCTCACCCTCACCAGTGGGAACCACAACGCTTAGCAGCTCCCCGACCAGCCTGTTTCCAGCCATGGATCTTGCACATGCCAGTGGTTGCTCTGACCCACCTCAGCATAGCACATCCCCTGTCTGAGCTTTTGCCATAGAATGCCACAGCCTGACCTGTGCCTGCCCATGACCATATCTAACTGTCACTGGTGGGTGCTGCAGCCTAGTCCTGCCCAGTCTGTTCCCATTACTGGCTCATGCAACCAGTAGGTGTGATAGCCTAGCCCGATATGACCTGTACTCCAACCTGGTTCCTGCTCATGCCAGTAGGTAACGTTGGCCTGACCCCACCCGGTCCACCCCATTCAGAACCAATCCACACACTTGAGAACAGGTGAAGCTGCCTTGCCTGGCCTGACCAACACCCAGATCTGAACCACATGCTCACTAGTGGGAGCTATGGCCCATCAGGGGTTTTTCCCAAGTTTCCGCACCAGTTCCACTCCCAGACCCAGATCTCACATGCCAGTGGATGCTAGGCCCTTACCTGGTAGTCTGCCTACTCTGACATTTACATGAGCTGGTGGATGTTGTGACCCAGCCTGTCCCCAACCCTCTTCTTGGGAGCAGCTTCGGGTGCTGCTTTCTGGACCTGCCCTGCTTGTTCCCGATTCTAGTACCCATGAGTGTTGTCAGGTTCCGTGGTCATGCCTAGTTCAGCCCATCATCACCCCCAGCTTTTAAACTAAGCAGCGAGAATTAAAGATCCACAGGGTGGGCCCACATATCCCCCACAGAATCTGTTCCCAGACCTGGTTCTCTCATGTGATGGTTAGTGTCATAGCCCAGCCTAAGTGACCCGTCCCCTGTTCCAACTCTCACTGGCAGGTACTGTGATCAAACATTGCCAGGCAGGACTCCAGCCCTAGCCTTAGAGTGGACCAGTGGTTGGCGGTCATTGGTATTCCATGCTAACTAGTCCAGCTCAGGTGTATTGGTCTGACCCAGAAAGGTCCTCCAGCCTCTCCCCTCCAAACCAGTCTCAGCTCCCTCGCCTACCTGCAAATACAATGGCCTGGTCATTGAGAATCCCTCAGAAGTCATTCCTCACCTGCAACGCAGTCCCTCGTTGGCCCTACTTCCCCCACACCCTCCTGTCCCTTCCACCGATCAATCCAAAATTCTCACACGCAGGAGCTCATGGGTTCCCTAGCCCAGTCTTCTGAAGGCCAGTAGATGGTGTGCTGGTCTGGAGCTCTGCCCACTTGCAAGGGTTCCTAGCTCCTGGAATATGTGGTGGTTTGGGACCTTACCCCTCCACACACCCAAGATCCAGGCCCATTCAGAGTTTTCCAGGCATAATCGACCAACACACCAGGCCAGCATGCTAATCTGGGGTTCTTTCTTCTTCTCCAAACCTGCCCTGGACCAAGTACCTGGGGAAGTCCCCAAGCTCGCTCTGCCTCCCTGGACATGAGCCTCTGCAAGCCTGCACCCCTAGGCACTCATGAGTCGGCCCAGGGAAGCCAGCAGCACAGGAATAAGAATTTTTTTTTTTTTAATTCATCTAAGGGAGTCTGACACGATTGCCTAGTAGCTGAAGTCGTTGACATGCATGTGCCAGGATCCCATATCAGGGCCAGTTTGTCTTCTGGTTGCTGCACCTCCCTTCCAGCTCCCTGCTTGTGACCTGGGAAAGCACTGGAGAATTACCCAAAACCTTGGGAACTTAAACTCATGTGGGAGACCTGGAGGAGGTTCCTGGCTCCTAGCTTCAGATCAGCTCAGTTCCGGCCATTACAACCACTTGGGAAGTGAGTCAGCAGATGGAAGATTTTCCTTTCTGTATCTCCTTCTCTCTACATATCTGCCTTTCCAATTAAAAGAAATTATAAATAAATAAAAAACATACTAGAGGTCTTCAAAAAGTTCATGGAAATTGTGTATTTTTTTTAAAAGCTTCTGGATTTCAAAGAGATTTTTTGCAGCAATGTAAGTTTCTATTTTTAATTCAAATTTTTTCTTTTTTTTTTTTTTTAACTTGAGAGGGATAGAATCTGAGCTCCCATGCACTGGCTCATTCCCCAAATGCCCACAGCAGCAAGGGCTATGCCTTGGACACACCTTGAACCACTCAGGCCGGGCCTGACTTGTGGGTGGCAGGGACTCAACTCCTTGAGCCATCACCTGAAGCCAGGAAACACATCAGCAAGAAGCGGAGACTGGGAGGCCGAGGCAGACATCAAAGCGTGAAAAAGAGAATGTGCTCCCCTTTCTTCTACCAAAAAAAGAGTCATTTGGGAGGGAAGAAGTGTGATTTTTTAAAGTACAATTCCATTTGTTTTGTGAAAATAAGATGTCCAGCTCTTTTTAAATATTCCCTGTAACACTTTTAGAGATAGAGAATATACTTTAAAATTTATTTTAACTATGTGAAAGGCAGAATTACAGAAAGAGAGGAAAAGACAGACAGCAAGATAATCTTCATCCACTGGTTCACTCCCTCAAATGGGCACAATATGAGATATGACAATATGACATAATGAGAGTTCTCCAAGAAAAAAAAAGCAAAAAAGTAATTTTGGATCTGACCCCGCTCAGTGACAGTAGGAGGCAATCTTTCGGATCCCTAAACTCAATTTCCTTACTCATGTTTCCTTTCCAGAAATGAGAATCTAACAGTGTTATCAAAACATGCCTTCAGGACCACTGCTAGGTGTAGTAAGCCTTCACCAGTGTCCTGAATGCTCCACTTCTGAACCAGCTTCCTGCTTATGACCTGAGAAAGCAGCAGAGGCAGACACAAGTTGTTGGCCACTGCTCCCATGTGGAAGACCCAACTGGCTTTGCATCAGCTCAGCTGTGGCCATTGCGGCCATTTGAGGAGTGAAGCAGCAGATGCAGGATCTCTCTCTCTCTCTCTCTCTCTCTCCCTCCCTCCCCTTTTCTCTCTACAAATCCACCTTTCAAATAAAAATAAATCTTTTTTTAAAAAAAAAAAAAAAAAAGCTAAAAATAAAGGGCCCATAAAGGGCCCAGCATGTTAGCTTAGTGGCTGAAGTCCTAGCCTTGCATGCGCCAGGATCTCATACAGTTGCCGGTTCTAATCCCAGTAGCTCCAATTCCCATCCAGCTCCCTGCTTGTGGCCTGGGGAAGCAGTCGAGGACAGCCCAAAGCCTTGGGACCCTGCACCAACATGGAAGACCCAGAAGAAGATCCTGGCTCCTGGATCCTGGCTTCAGATTGGCACAGCTCCAGCTGTTGTGGCTGCTTGGGGAGTAAATTGACAAAGATTTTCCTCTCTGTGTTACTTCCTCTCTGTATATCTGACTGTCCAATAAAAATAAAATAAAGTATTTTTAAAAATTAAAGATAAAGCATGCCCTCATCATCTTTTAGTGATATTACTGTAATTTCATGACAAACATATCACATTGGACAAATCTGATTCTTAAACATTAGGCTAGTACTTTATGTACACATAAGACATTTTCATTCTAATTTTTATTGTTATCTTTTTAGTAGCTTTTATATAGAAGAACATCGAATGTCTTCAAAATCACAAATAATGTGCTATGAGGCAACAGTAAGATGTGGGAATTTGGTTTAGCGGTTTAAGTTGCTGCTTGGAAAACCCACATCCCAAATCAGAATGCCTGATTCAAGTCCTAGCTCCCGTGCTTCCAATCCAGCTTCTTGCTGCTGAGCATCCTGGGAAGGCAGCAGGTAATGACACAAGAACTTGGGTCCCTGCCACCCACTTGGGAGACCCAAATGGAGTTCTGGGCTCCTTGCTTCCTACTGACCAGCCCTAGCTGCTGTGGGCATTTGGAGAGTAAATTAGTAGATGGAAGATCTCTTTCTGACTCTCTACCTTTCAAATAAAGTTAAAAATTAAAAAGAAAACAATAAAGTAAGTTCATCAAGTCTACTGTCTGGTTAATGGACATCCATAGAACTGAAAAGTGCTTTTTCTTTTAATCATTCAGAAAAAAAAAAAAGCAAGACTACATAGGAATTTTGTCTGTTCAGCGTAGGATGTTTTTGGGAAATCAAGAAAAAGCCTGCAAATACCGCATGGTAAACCACCCTTACGTTCTAAACCTTTCAGCCACAAATGTTAAAAATTTTAGTTGAAACAACTGTTCGCTGACATTGAAGCACAACCTTCCTCAATAAACAAACAAGCAAACAACGAAATGATAAACCCACAAATTAGTAATAAGGTCTGGTCATATCCTAGCAAGGAATTTGAGAAGATTGGTCTAAACATGAAAAAGTTGAGTCCTTTTGGCACAGGTAGGAAACCTGTAATCAAACAAACAAAAAAAAAAAGTGATGGTTTCAACAAGGTGAATTAGTCATAAGGAGAATGGAGCTGTAAATCTTGCAGGTCAGGTTCCCTCCATACGTGTTGGAAGTGGTAAGCAAAATTAAAGCTGTTTTTTTTTAATGCTCAAACCCTTAGTCATGAGCAGTTGATGAGTTATGTGGAAGTCGAATTTTGATCATGGAGATAGAATTTCTTTTGCCACAGTATGATCTAGGTGAGGGAAATTGATGGCCGAGATTACCAAATTGTTTGCTTATTGTTGAAGATTGTTGTGCTATAAACACCCATAAAGACTTCCTTATGTTTTCCTTATCTTCTACCTGTCATGTTTATATGTTTTTCTTTTCTTTTTTTTTTTTAAGATTTATTTATTTATTGGAAAGTCAGATATACAGAGAGGAGAGACAGAGAGGAAGGTCTTTTGTCCGATAATTCTCTCCCCAAGTGAGCCACAATGGCCGATGCTATGCCGATCCAAAGCCAAGATCCAGGAACTTCTTCCGGGTCTCCCACATGGGTGCAGGGTCCCAAGGCCTTGGGCTGTCCTAGACTGCTTTCCCAGGTCACAAGCAGGGAGCTGGATGGGAATTGGAGCTGCCGAGATTAGAACTGGCACCCATATGGGATCCTGGCGCATTCAAGGCGAGGACTTTAGCTGCTAGGCAACACTGCTAGGCCCAGTGTTTATATGTTTTTCTTCAGCCAGGCTTTGAACTCTTCAAGAAGCAAAGATTAAACTGATGGGTTTCCAAGATTTTACATTTGAGTTTATTTTAAATTTTGGGTGAAAAAAATTGGGGGGAGAAAAGAGTGGGTGCAGATACAGTTCTAAGTTTAAAAATGAGTTATTTGGGCCTGGCGCAGTGGCGCAGTGGTTAAGGTCCTCGCCTTGCACACCCGGGATCCCATATGGGTGCCGGTTCTATCCCGGCAGCCTTGCTTCCCTTCCAGCTCCCCACCTGTGGCCCGGGAAGACAGTCGAGGACGGCCCAAAGCTTTGGGACCCTGCACCTGCGTGGGAGACCTGGAAGAGGTTCCTGGCTTTCGGATTGGCATAGTATCGGCCGTTGCGCTCACTTGGGGAGTGAATCATCGGACAGAAGATCTTCTTCTCTGTCTCTCCTCTCTGTATATCTGCCTTTCCAATAAAAAAATAATAAAAATAAATCTTTAAAAAAAATGAGTTATTCCATTATTTCTAAAATTAGCAATCCAGATTGATGTGTGTTTAATACCTTTCAATTTTAAAAATCATTTATTTTGTATTTATTTGAAAGGCAGAGAGACATCCCCTATTCACTCCTCAAATAGGCTGAAGTAGAAGACTGGACTCAGTCCAGCCTGTCCAACTACCTGAGCTAACCTGCTGCCCTCCTTGGTTTGCCTTCGCAGGAAGCTGAAAATAGAGCAGAACCAAGACACTAACTGAGACAGCCAGGTCGGGGGCAGGCATCCCAAGGGGAGTCTTAACCACTGTACCAAATGCCTGCCCCGTTTGCTATCCTCTGATGTATCCTGTTCTTCAGAAGAGATTTAGGAGCTATTCTGTAACCACGGAGGTTAAGTCTTTTATGAACAAAATGTGTCCGGGTGTGGATGCTTTAGTCTGTTGTCTTCTCTGAGGTGTCCTTTCCTCTTCTCCATCATCACCCCTTCTCTCCATTTCGTAACCCCCTGGAGGACTCGGATCACAGTGCTTTCTAACTTGTTTTTTCATGTTCTGCTCTGAGGATCAGAGTGTGGCAACCAAGGAGATATAAAATGGCACCAGTCAAGCTGGACCCCCTAAGATATTCTGACATGCCACGACCTCGAGTTCTAAGGGAGTCCTTTGTAAGGGTGAGAGTGTATATCTCAAGAAAATATCTCATTCTGAGATGGGATCTTACTTTTCTTTGGCAGAGCCTCTGAAAGTCACATCATTTGACATAGGTCTCCGAAAACGGAGAGATTACAGAGAAGCAGTAACATAATTAACAGTCTGTTTCTCCTAGTGGTGCTTGGCAGCTGGTTCACTTTAGTGGACTTTCCCCTTATCCTAATTAGCATGTAGCTACAAAGTTTCCCCTGACAGTCCAGGCCAAAAGACAGGTCTTGTGTGCATTTATCACCTCCATTACCAGCCAGTTGGGTTTTCCCAGGCATCTGATAAGACTCCAAGAGTAACCCTGGGATGAAAGAGTGCAGTTCCCCTTTCTCCACACTGTGCCAAAGTTGTCTTAGTTGGTTGGATAGTCTTTTGTGTCCACACCAATGTTAACTTAGTTGATTGCATAGTTTTTCCTGCCAGTGTGAGTCTAAAAACCCCCAACAGCGGCCATTCAGAGCTGGAGCTCTCTTCCACTTGCAGTAATAACAGGATTGTCTGCCAGCCGGTGAATAAAGATGCTTAAGCTTCTAGTTTTGGGATAAAATCCGTCAACCTGCAACTAGGACACTTGTATTAGAGACTTGGGACAATGGCTCAGTAGCTAAATCCTCACCTTGCAACTGCTAGCGTACCATATGGGCAGCAGTTCGTGTCCTGGCTGCTCCACTTCCCATCCAGCTCCCTACTTATGGCCCGGAAAAAGCAGTAGAAGCTAACCCAAGTCTGCACCTGCACCTGTGCGGAAGACCCAGAGAAACTCCTGGCTCCTGGCTTCAAACCAGCCCAGCTCTTGCCCTTGCAGCCATCAGGAGAGGGAAACCAGTGAATGGAGCATCTCTATTTCTATCTCTTCTTCTGTCTGTGTAAGTCTGCCTTTTCACTAATAAATAAATAGATAAATACATCTTAAAAGCAACAAAAAAGAATCTATAGGAGGGGACATTGTACACAGCAGACGAAGCTCACACTTGAGATGCCTGCATCCCCATACGTGATTGCTTGAGTCCTGCTTCCTCTTCCCATCCAACCTGATGCAAGACAGCAAGTGACAGCTTCATATCTGACTCCCAGCTGCTCACATGGGATACTCAAAGTTCCTGATTCATAGCTTTGGCTGGGCCTAGCCATGACTGTTGCCAGCATTTAGAAAGTGAACCATCAGATGGCAGAGCTCTCTCTGTTGCTCTGCCTTTCAAATACATTTTTTGATTACAGAAAACAGAAAAAAAAAAAAAAAGCTATACTAGCCAAGAGAACGTGGCAATAGAATTGGAATATAGCACTAGTTTTGATCATATAAATATATCAGAGAGCTGATTTTTTTTTTACCCTGGGGACAGAAGGAGAATTCTGCGTAGCCAAAATCCAAGAACCAATTAATCTGAAATTGAATTAGCCACTGTCAGTAATCAATCTCAACGGAAAAAGGCATTATGACAATTTAATAGGAAAAGTTTAGTTTAATATTCTTTTATTGTACCATTACGGACCAACTGAGTAGTACTTAATCTGTATTCCCATGTACTCTTATAAAAATTCACTTGGTTGGGTCTGGCACTATGGCTCAGTGGCTAAATCCTTGCATTACATGCATGGGCATCCCATGTGGGCACCAGTTCATGTACCAGCTGCACCACTTCCCATCCCTGCTTGTGGCTTGGGAAAGCATGTGAGGATGGCCCAATGCTTTGAGACCCTGTACCCATGTGGGAGACCTGGAAGAAACAAAGTCCAAAGAACTGGGATGGCCCAAGGCCTTGAGAACCTGCGCTTGTGTGGGAGGATCCTTGCTCCTGACTTCGGATGGTCTCGGTTCCAGCCATTGCAGCCACTTGGGGAGTGAACCAACATTCAAACAGAAGATCTTTCTTTCCGTCTATCCTTTTCTCTGTAAATCTGTCTTTCAAATGAAGAATAAGTATTTTTAAAAGATTAATTTGATTGAATAAGGGTTTTTATTTTCATTTGTTTGAAAGGCAGAAAGAGAGAGAGTACATGTACACTCCCATCTGCTGGTTCTTGCTTCAAATGCCTTCAAAGCCGCTCTCTCCTAGCCCAGACAGAAGCTGGGGGCTGAGAGCTCAGTCTAGGTGTCCAATGTGGTGGCAGAAAAACAACATCTGAGCCAAATGCCTGCTCCAATGTTGTGTTTTAAGCAAGTGTTCACAAATTCTTTGGACTTCGTACTCTCTTGAGGAAAAAAAAAAAAGATTTTTTTTTAAGGAATTCTGATTTTTATCAAAAGGCAGAATTACACAGAGAGACAGAGAGAAACATCTGGTTCACTCCCCAAATGACCACAATAGCTGGGACTAAGCTAATTCAAATCTAGGAGCCAGGAGTTTCTCCCAGGTCTCCCACAAGAGTGCAGGGTCCCAAGGATGTGGGCTGTTTTCTGCTACTTTCCCAGGCCAAGAAGAGGGAGCTGGATCAGAAGTGCAGTAACTAGGACATTTGGGGTAACCTAGGTATTTGCAAGGGCAAGATTATCGCTTCTCGGCCTTTTGGCTAAGATCAAGTGCAAGGGCAAGGTTAGTCAATTGAGCCATTATGCCAGCACCAGAACTTAATATTTGTTATAATTATATTTCCTGTATTGAATAAGCAATTAATCATTTAAATACTTGTTAATTATTCAAAAATAACAAATGTGTTAACATATTTATATGAAAATAACCATGATTTCGGGCCCGGCGGCGTGGCCTAGCAGCTGAAGTCCTCACCTTGAACGTGCCAGGATCCCATATGGGCACCAGTTCTAATCCTGACAGCTCCAATTCTCATCCAGCTCCCTGCCTGTGGCCTGGGAAAGCAGTCGAGGACGGCCCAAGGCTTTGGGACCCTGCACCCGTGTGGGAGACCTGGAGGAGGTTCCTGGCTCCTGGCTTCAGATTGGCACAGCACTGGCCATTGCGCTCACTTGGGGAGTGAATCATCAGAAGGAAGATCTTTCTCCCTGTCTCTGTTCCTCTCTGTATATCTGACTTTGTAATAAAAATAAATAAATCTTAAAAAAAAAAAAAAAGAATTCTGGGCCCGGCGCAGTGGTGCAGTGGTTAAGGTCCTTGCCTTGCATGCCCGGGATCCCATATGGGCGCCGGTTCTAATCCCAGCAGCCCCTCTTCCCATCCAGCTCCCTGCCTGTGGCCTGGGAAAGCAGTCGAGGACAGCCCAAAGCTTTGGGACCCTGCACCCACGTGGGAGACCCGGAAGAGGTTCCTGGCTTCGGATTGGCATGGCATCAGCCATTGCACTTACTTGGGGAGTGAATCATCAGATGGAGGATCTTTCTCTCTGTCTCTCCTCTCTGAATATCCGCCTTTAAAATAAAAAATAATAAAAATAAATCTTAAAAAAAAAAGAATTCCTTTAACAAAAAAAAAATAGCCATGATTTCAAGATCAGAAATAGTGGAAGAGCGCGTGTTTATTTTACATGTTTGTAAGTCTCTGTAATGTCTGAATTCATAATGATGGCTACCCAGGGTATTGGCTTCAGACCCAGCATGTCTCCCAGGCTTCAGCCAGGAACAGGAGGGGCCACAGGAGCCAGTTACATCACCAGCCTGGTGGGAGTCCAGCCAACCAATGGCACACCTGAACAGACATTCCTTACCTAATTGGGTCATAGACCGCCCCTTTAGGCCAGCCCACGTGTCTAGGGGAGTATAAAATCCTGGACACGTGTCTCAGCTGCCCTTTTCGCCTCCTTCTTCCTTCCCCTCTGCGCAAAAGGGGCCCAGAAGCAGATTTTCCAATAAAACTTCTGTTGTAACTATGGACAACTTGCTGACATTATTCCACCAGTGGATGGGTGGTCAGTGGTCAGCATCTAACAATAATATAGAAGTAAATCTCCTAACCTGCTCTGCTGTCACTGTGTTGTCATACACTCATTCATTCTATTGAAATATATTGGTTTGCTTAAGTCACGAAATAAATCTGGCATTTCATAGCTAGGTGGTTAGAAAAAGGAGGAGTATTTTTTAAGAGCCTTTTGATATAATCATGTGTATTTCGTTTTATGATACTATCAAAATTCAGTAAGTGGGTAACTCTAGTTAACGTCAGCTAAAATGTGGAATCTAAAATGATAGTTAAATGTTTCTATTTTTTTTACCTTAAAATGCATTGACCTCTTTCATAGTCAAATAGACCTTGTTCTCACACATTAATTTGCAGCATCATGCATGAGTCATTCGGAAAATATTGCCTGACTATATTATTAAGTTCTTCCAAATGCTGGCATACTCTATTATCAAAAATTCCCCCATATTTATTAATATCACCACTGATCTCATCAGAAACATCTTTAACCATTGAGAAGACACGAAGCTCATGTCAAGTAAAAGTTTATTCGACATGCTAATTTTTGTTTGGAAACTGAGTTGTCATTGGCAACAAATACCTCAGCTCTTTTCCTTAAAGTCTTAGTGATATTTCATTCACGTCTATGAAAATATCAAACACTCAAATCTGAATAATAGTGATTTTTCAGTCTTTTAAAAATTTTGTTATTTTTGTTTGAAAAGCAGATTTCCAGAGAGAAGGGGAGACAGAAAAGAGGCAGATCTGCCATCCACTGTTTTACTCCCCAAATGCCCTCAATGGCCAGAAGTGATCCGATCCAAAGCCAGGAGCCAGGAGCTTTCTCCAGATCTCCCACATTGAGTGCAGCAGCCCAATGCCTTGGAACATCCTCATCTGCTTTCCCAGGTAATAAACAGGGAGCTAGATTGGACAAGAATTGGCACCCATATGGGATGCTGGTACCATAGGCAGAAGATTACCTGGCTATACCATTGGGCTAGATCCTTCAGTCATTATTATTATTAAAAATGATTGTCAGGTCCAATGCTATAGCCTAGTGGCTAAATCCTCGCTTCACATGCACTGTCATCCCATATGGGCACCAGTTGTGACCACTGCTCTGCTTCCCTCCAGCTTCCTGCTTGTGACCTGAGAAAGCAGGAAAGGATGGCCCAACGACTTGGGAACCTGCTCTGAATGGGAGACCCAGAAGCTCTTGGCTGCTGGCTCCTGGCTTCAGATTAGCTCAGCTCTAATCATTGTGTCCACTTGGGAAGTGAACCAGCAGATAGATAGAAGATCTTTATCTGTCTCTCCCTCTATCTGTAAATCTGCCTTTCCAATAAAAATAAACAATCTTTAAAAACAATTTTAGGGCCCGGCGTGGTGGCACGGTGGCGCAGTGGTTAAGGTCCTCGCCTTGCACACCCGGGATCCCATATGGGCACTGGTTCTAATCATGGCAGCCCCTCTTCCTATCCAGCTCCCTGCCTGTGGCCCGGGAAAGCAGCAGAGGACAGCCCAAAGCTTTGGGACCCTGCACCGGTGTGGGAGACCCGGAGGAGGCTCCTGGTTTCGGATCGGCATAGCATTGGCCATTGCGCTCACTTGGGGAGTGAATCATCGGAGGGAAGATCTTCCTCTCTGTATATCCGCCTTTCCAATAAAGAAAATTTTAAAAAAAAAGATTCACTCCCCATGGGGCCACAACGGCTGGAGCTGAGCCAATCCGAAGCCAGGAGCCTCTTCCAGGTCTCCCACGTGGGTGCAGGGTCCCAAAGCTTTGGGCCATCCTCGACTGCTTTCCCGGGCCACAGGCAGGGAGCTGGATGGGAAGAGGGGCTGTCGTGATTAGAACCGGCGCCCATATGGGATCCTGGGCATGCAAGGCAAGGACCTCAACCACTGTGCCATCGCGCTGGGCCCGATGCCAGCAGTTTTATCTACCGAGGGTTGCTTTTGCACCATTAGCCCAATGTCCACAACATTATTGTGAAAACAAATTCTGTAGATCACCAGGAAAGGTGTTAAGGATTCCACATACCTAGGAGTCCATTATCTTTTGAGAACTGCTGTGGCAGCTGCCAGTGCCCTATTTTATTCTTTTTCTAGGGCTGCTTTAATACCGTACCATGTCCTTGTGGACTTCAAATAGAAATTTATTGATTAGTAGTGCTGGAACATAGATGCCCAAAGTCAAGGTGTCAGTAAGGTCATGTTCCCTCAGATGGTTCTAGGGAGGGCTCCTTTTTGACCCTAGATCAAGAACGGGAAGCAGGTATTGAATCCAGACACTCTAATGTGTGACACAAGCATCCTAGCTGGCATCTGAGCCACTGGGCTAACAGGGAGCTTTTGGGGCTGGCAGTGTGGATCTGCACGTTAAGCCACCACCTACAATGCTGGCATCCTATATGAGCACTGATATGAATCCCTGCTGCTCCACCTCAAATCCAGCTCCCTGCTAATGTGCCTGGGAAAGCAGTGGAAGATGCCTCTTCCACCTGGGCTCTTGCCAGCTCTGGGGGAGATGCACAGAGTTCCAGGCTCCTGGCTTCTGCCTGGTCCACCCTGGCTATTGCAGCCATTCAGGGAATGAACCAGAAGGTGGAAGATGTGTCTTTCTCTCCCTCTCCATAGCTTTACTTTTAAAATAAATACCTTCTTCATTTTTTAAAAGGAAGTGGGTGGCTTTTTCCCCAGTTTCTGCAGCACCAGAAGTCCTTTTGCCTTGGACAGCCTAGTACCCCTCTCTTCCTCCATGTGTGTCTCTGTATGGCCTTTGCTTTGCTTTGTAAGGGTACTAATAACTGAATTTAGGGCCCGCTGTAATCCAGTATTACCTCCTCTTAACTAATTACATCTGCAAGACTCTGTCTTCACCCAAGGTAACATTCTGAGGTGGTAGCTGGCTCTGAGTCTGACGGACAATACTCAACCAAGTGAACCTAGTGATGTTCCCTACGTGAGGGTACACTTACCCCTAAGCTGTGAGTTGCTGCTACCAAATGCTCACAACTGCCCTTCCTCTAGAGGCTAGAGAATTCCCACCTAATGGTTAACTGCCATCCACAACATCTAGGACTAGGTTGAGCTGATGCCAGGAGTCAGGAATCCAAATCAGGTCTGCCATGTGGATGGCAGGGACCGAGAGAGTTGAACAATCACTCCTACTTCCCAGGGAACACATTAGCAGTATACAAGAGTAAAGAACCTGGGCTGGCAGTTAAACTCAGGTACTCAAATGTGGGACACAGCACCTTGGCTGCTGTCTGCACCACTAGACTCAACACCTGCCTCAAACAGGAGCTTTTTTCATCCAAAAGTTGGTCCTGCCAGAAGCAGCTCATAGCCAGTTGCTGACTGATACGGGGATACCAAAAGCTCACCCCCCAGCCTCAAGTTAGTACCATTTGAAAAAAGTCATATACCAGGGCCCAGAGCGATAGCCTAGTGGCTAAATCTTCACTTTTTTCCTAAGATTTATTTATTTTTATTGGAAAGGCAGAAAAACAGAGAAGAGAGACAGAGAGGAAGATCTTCTGCCCACTGATTCGCTTTTGCTGCATCGGGATCCCAGATGGGCGCCAGTTCATACTCCAGCTGCTTTACTTCCCCATCCAGCTCCCTGCTTGTGACCTGGGAAAGCAGTGGAGAACGGCCCAAGGCCTTGAGATCCTGCACCCGTGTGGGAGACCCGGAAGAGGCTCTGGGTTCCTGGCTTTTCATCAGCTCAGCTCTGGCCATTGCAGCTGCTTGGGGAATGAATCTCTCTTCCTTTCAGTATATCTGACTTTCCAATAAAAATAAAATAAATCTGAAAAGAAAAATTATGATCCCTTTCACATAATGAAGCTCTCGGCCTGCAGAAATGGCAAATTGCTGCCTCTGAGCACTGCCCTTTGTAAATGGGGAGTTGGGAGCCGGCAGGAAAGCTAACAGTCTCACAACTACTGTTTCTTTGAATAATACGCCATCTTTTGTTTCTGAACCAAGGCTACCATATCTTCTGCTAATACCCACACCATTGTGGTAGACTATAATACAGTAAAACAGCAGATCCTTCATGCTTCTTAATGCCCATGTGGCCCCACGTACCTAATGCTGAATATTGAAATGCCATGTTACGTGGTAGCACCCCTAGACAGTTAGTGTAAGGGAAGGAAAACCCTTTTGGAAGAACACCCACAGCCCCCGGTTCCCACAGACATACCAAAGAACCAGAAGCTTTTAGTAAAACACCAGAAAATACACAATGACAATGAGGTGCCATGAATTAGAGCAGTGGCCCAAACATATCAGACACTAGAATTATTAGATCTAGAATAGAAATATGTTTAAAATCTTTAAAGAAATAAAAGATAAAATTTGAAGAAGCAAGACACTATTTTTTAAAAATTACCACTTAGAAGTAGGTATTTAGCCTATCAGTTTAAGATACCTGCATCCCATATCAGAATGTGTAGGTTCAGGTCCTGGCTCTGGCTCCTGACTGGAGCATCCAACCATTGCAAACCCAAGAAAGCATCAGCGATGGCTGAAAACATCCCATTCCTGTTGCTCAGGTGAGAGACGGGGTTGAGTTCCCAGTTTCGGGCAGTGCGGGGGGTGCTCTGTGTCTGTCTTTCTCCTTCTCAGTCGGTCTCTCTGCTTCTTAACTAATCATATATTACATATTATATTTTTTACGCTCAGAGATTCTCATCATTCTAAAATGTAATCATCAGGCAAAAAAACAAAAACAAAAACAAAAACAAAAAAACAGGGAGGACCTGGCGCAGTGGCCTAGTGGCTAAAGTCCTAGCCTTGAACACACTGGAATCCCATATGGGCGCCGGTTCTAATCTTGGCAGCTCCACTCCCCACCTAGCTCCCTGTTTGTGGCCTGGGAAAGCAGTCAAGGATGACCCAAAGCCTTGGGACCCTGCACCTGTGTGGGAGTCCTGGAGGAAGTTGCTGGCTCCCGGCTTCGGATCGGCGCCAGCTGTTGCAGTCACCTGGGGAGTGAATCATTGGACAAAAGATCGTTCTGTCTCTTCTCCTCTCTGTATATCTGACTTTGTAGTAAAAATAAATAAATCTTTAAAAATATATATATATAGGAGACGTGGGTGGGTGGACATTGTGTGGCACAGGACACCCACATCCCATATTGATGTGCCATATATATGTGTATTATGTGTGTGTGAATACGTGTATTACCTATCACATATACAAAGCAACCTGGTGATGAGGATACTGCTTGAGACACCCATGGCCTGTATAAGTGCCCGTTCTTCAGTCCCAGCTCCATTCCCAGTTCCAGCTCCAGGTGGAGGATGGCTTACGTTGCTGTTATACACAGGGAAGACCTGGTCCATGTCCCTAGTTCCCACCTACCACCTTCAACTTGGCTCTGTCATTTTGGGCATTTGGGGAGTGAACTAGTAGGTAGGAGATTCTTTCTCTGTCTCTGTATTGTTTTTTGTTTTGTTGTTGTTTTTTTTTAATAATTCATTTTAATCGGAAAGGCAGATTTACAGAAAGATCTTCCATCTGCTGGCTCACATCAAATGACTGCAATGACTGGAGCAGAGCCCATCTGAAGTAGGATGCAAATTGTTGCCCAAATGGGATGCTGTTGCGTACAGGCAGAGGATTAGCCAGTTGAGTCATTGTGCTGGCCGCTGTCTTTGTTTTTCAAATGAATAGAGCTTTATAAAGTCAGAAGATAGAAACATTGTGCTTTCATTCTGCTAAGGAAAACACACATACACATTTACCCCAAAATTGTGTTTCAAGTACCAGGGATTGGGCCCGGCGCAATAGCGTAGTGGTTAAAGTCCTGGCCTTGAACATGCCGGGATCCCATGTGGGCACCGGTTCTAATCCAAGCAACCCCATTTCCTATCCAGCTCCCTGCTTGTGGTCTGGGAGGGCAGTTGAGGAAGGCCCAAAGCCTTGGGACCCTGCACCTGCATGGGAGACCTGGAAAGTTCCTGGCTCCTGGCTTCGGACTGGCATAGCATCGGCTGTTGCGGTCACTTGGGAAGTGAATCATCTGATGAAGAATCTTCCTCTCTGTCTCTACTCCTCTCTGTACATCGGACTTTGTAATAAAAAATAAATAAATCTTTGAAAAAAAAAAAGAAAGAAACAGGTATTAAGTCTAAACTCGGGGAATTTGCTACCCAAATAGTAAAAAAATATATATATAAAATATATAATCACATATAACATATAAATTATGTATAATAAAGTATATATAATATAATATATAACTTTTATATAATATATAATTTATTATTACTACTACTGTTATTTATATGTATATATGTACATATATATATATAAAGTGTGGACATTCTAGCACAGTGCCACAGCCAGATGACACCGTATGGGACACCCACATTCCATACTGATGTGCCAGTTTGAGTTCTGACCACTTTAACTTCTGACCCAGCTGCATAGTAATATGCCTGGGAAGGCAGCAGAGTGTGCCCAAGTCCTTGGGTTGCTTCTACCCATGTGGAAGACACAGATGGAGCTCCTGGCTTCAATCTGGCCTATCCCCACCTGTTGTAGGCATTTGGGGGAAAGAACCAGTAGACAAGAGATTACTCTCTCTCTCTTCCTTCTTTCAAGTTAAATAAATAAATTTTTTGAAGTCAGTCTTGATGTGAGAGTTACAGGGAGAGAAAGAGATCTCCCATCTTCTGGTTCACTCCCCAGACGGCCATAATGCCCATAGCTGATCTGATCTGAAGCTGGGAGCCAGGAGCTTCTTCTGGGTCTCCCATATGTTTACAGGGACCCAAGGAGTTGACCTGTCCTCCACTATTTGTTTGTTTGTTTGTTTTATTTCTATTGTAAACTCTAGAGAGAGAGGAAGAGAGGATCTTCAGTCCAATGATTCACTCCCCAAGTGGCCGCAATGGCCACAGCTGTGCTGATCTGAAGCCAGCAGCCAGGAACCTCTTTCGGTTCTCCCACACGGGTGCAGGATCCCAAGACTCTGGGCCATCCTCTACTGCTTTCCCAGACCACAAGCAGGGAGCTGGATGGGAAGCAGGGCTGCCAGGATTAGAACCAGCGCCCATATTGGGATCCCTGCGTGTTCAAGGCAAGGACTTCAGCCATTAGGCCACAGCCCCAGGCCCTGTCCTCTGCTGCTTTACCAAGCCATAGCAGCAAGCTGGACTGAAAGTGGAGCAACTCTCACTTGAGACCATATGGGGGATGCTGCCACTGCAGGAAGAGGCTTAACCTGACATGCCACCACAATGGCCCCAATAAACAAACCTTTTAAAGAGAAAAAATACAAATATTTGTGAGAGGCAAGAAGGAAATTGATGACTGCCCAGGGCACTGGAGGCAAGGGGCTGGGTCTGCTCCAGACCCAGCATGTCACCTAGGCTTCAGCCCAGAACAGGAGGGGCAACAGGAGCCAGTTACATCACCGGCCTTCGGGATTCCAGCCAGGATTCCAGCCAACCAATGACATACCTGAACGGACATTCCATACCTAATTGGGACATAGACAGCCCCTTTGCCAGCCCACGTGTCTAAAGGTACTTCTCAATACATATCTCATAGGCCCTTTTCACTTCCTCCTTCTTCCCTCCGCTCTGCGAGACGGGGGCCCAGGAGCAGATTTTCCAATAAAGCTTTCATTACAACTTTGGATAACTTGCTGATAATATTCCACAAGCAGGCGGTTGGTGGTCATCACCTAACAGAAAAGTGGACAAATAAAGTGCAAGAGACACATCAGTCAGACTTTAATACAATATACCGCATAATAAACTATGCCAACAACTCAGAGATTGCCTCTAGCATTTGTCTCAAGCTTGCTGGTCTGCAGGTTCCCTGTGGTCCAGCCCTTCTAGCTTCAGGCTCCGTCTGCAGCTAGCCTTAGGCTGTGGGTGGGGCTTGGCTCTGCCCCTCCCGGGGTGGAAGGACAGAAGTGGAGTTAAGCACTGTTTACTGCTTGGGAGAATAGGGAGGAACACATTATTCACTGCTACTTCATGGAAATGTGAGAAAATTGTTGCTAAAGAAATACATAAATCAACCATAATGTACATTTGTAATTTCCAAAAAGACCAGTGAGTGTCAGGCACTTAGTAAAAATTTACTGTTTTTAATCACACAAAGGGAGAGAAAGAAGGAGGTGAGAGGGAGGGAAGAGAAATGGGAGGGAGAGGGTGTATAAAACTTGATAAATTATTAAAGTAAGTGTGTCTAAAACAAACTGCACTTACTAAACTTTCCAATTCACTTGGCATTTGAATAATAGAATAATTGTCTATTGTTGTCATGGCCTTGTAAAATAGCTCTCCAAAATACAAAGAAGCCTTTTTAGACCCATGCTATTCATCTGCTTTGTTATCAAAACTAAAAAATGATTCTAAAAGTTTTCATGAGAAGCCTTGACATTACATTTGGCAGATTGACTTTGAAATTAAATATAACAATGCCTTAAAGTTGTTTCATTTTGTCTTTTTTTTTTAAGACTTGCTTTTTTTTTTTTTAAAAAATTATTTATTTGGAAAGGCAGATTTAGAGAGAGGAGAGACAGAGAGAAAAATCTTTCAACCATTTTTCACTCCCCAAATGACCTTAACAGCTGGAGCTGAGCCGATCTGAAGCCAGGATCTTCTTCCAGGTCTCCCACATGAGTGCAGAGTCCCAAGACTTGGGTCGTCCTCCACAGCTTTCCCAGGCCACAAGCAGTTAGCTGAATGGGAAGTGAAGTAGTCGGCACAGAAACTGGTGCCATTTGGGAGCCCAGTGTGCAAGCCAAGGAATTAGCCACTGAGCCATCACACCAGGACCCAGATTTAGTTTCAGTGCTCTGCATTTGTACCTTGAGATTCTATCTCTGAGCATGTGTCTGATGTGCCACCTAAGCTTGAATGTGAGCAACAGAGATACCCAGCATGGGTGGTCACCCAAACTCAGAACGATGGCCATCCCTGGGATCAGGGGTCTTAGCAATTGGTGCGGAATCCCAACACAAATGCCTGGTCCCAGGACACGTTCTGGGTCCATATTGATCTTTGTGTTGGAGGCAACCTGAGCAGAAGCTACAGAGGATCAGACTATGGTGAGGAATAGAGCTTAGCTTCTGGACAACGTTGGGACAACAATGGTGGAAGAGCAGCCTCCAAAAAAAAAAAGTCAGTCATCTGAAAACCCATCTCAACAGCATCTAACAAATACTGTCCCTGGCTTGAATACCTGGAAAGGAACTGTCCATTCTCTGTCAACAGACACTGTCACTAAAATAGCAATGTGTGTGTGGAAAGGAGTTATAATTCCATCAGTCTGTTATTTAAGTGTACCCCGACATTGCTGCTACAGGCAATGTCAGACAGTCCAGCATTCCAGTGTCTAGATATGTCCAACAGTTTTATTGGGAGTCCACCTTTGATTTAGAAGTAGGGATGCATACTGCCTTGTATCATCACATCTGAATATGATAGTACCTATTATGCCATCACTATAATCCCCTTAAATTAGAAGCCATGAAACAAAATCAAAAAAACTTAAAACAAAAACTTTACAGCATCATGAACTCAAAAAACTCGCCACTGAATAACCAATACATGGGTGAAGAAAAGGAAACACATGGGCCCAACTCGGTGGCCTAGTGGCTGAAGTCCTTGCCATGAACACGCTGGGATCCCATATGGGTGCTGGTTCTAATCCCTGCGACTCTACTTCCCATCCAGCTCCTTGCTTGTGGTCTGGGAAAGCAGTCTAAGACGGCCCAATACTTTGGGATCCTGCACCTGTGTGGGAGACCTGGAGGAAAGTTCCTGGCTGCTGGCTTCAGATCGGTGCAGCACCAGCCGTTGTGGTCACTTGGGGAGTGAATCATCGGATGGAGGATCTTCCTCTCTGTCTCTCCTCCTCTGTATATATCTGACTTTGCAATAAAAACAAATAAATCTTTAAAAAAAAAAACCACAAAAGTCTCTAGGATAAAATGATGCCACCGTGTGATCCATGAGATGGCAATGAATTCCACAAAAGAAAAGAAACTATTTGAAGGAAATGAAAACAAAAACATCAAAACACCTGGGATGCAGCAAAAACAGTATGGAAAGGGAGTTCTTAAAATTCTACACTAAGGGTCCTGGCTCAGTATCCTAGTGGCTAAATCCTCACCTTGCAACCACCAGGATCCCATCCAGCTCCCTGCTTGTGGCTTTGGAGGGCAGTAGAGCATGGTGAAGAATCTCAGTTTCAAAATCCCAACCATTTGTTTATGGCTCATTGCTACTAAGAAACTGTACAAGTTTGCAGCCTCATAACAAAAACTATGTGACCTTTAGTATTGATGGATCCTAATTCTTATGAATCAAGGCCCACCTAAGTCTGGTTATCTCACAGGTGGCTCCAAGAAATTAAGTGGGTGCTTACCTTAGTTGCTGGAGGCCTGGGCCGTCCAGCCAAGATAGGTGGGGAATGTGTGCTATTTCCCCTCACCTTGCAGGCTGTTGTGAATTTCCCCTTTTCAAGCTATTGTGAACTGCCCTATAAAAACCCTATGAATGTGCTGTTGGGGTCTACTCTCAACCAAGAACCCAGACTCGGATGTGCTGAGCTTCAATAAACCATAATGTGCACTTGGATCAACTTCAGACTCCTGGTGACTTCTGGGGATCTCAAAATCTGGGCACAACACATGGCCCACGGTCTTGGGACCTACACCTATGTGGGAGACCCGGAAGAAGCTCCTAGCTTTGGATCAGCTCAGCTCCTGCCGTTGCAGCCACTTTGGGAGTGAACCAGCTGATGAAAGACCTGTTTGTTCTCCTTTTCTCTGTAAATCTGCCTTTCCAATAAAAATAAATCTTTTTTTTTTTAAATCTGCACTATGTTTATGTTTACAGTTCTGAAAATTGTCAGCAGATTTACAAATGAAAACTAAACACTATCTTAAGTAACAACAACAAAAACAGACAAACAAAAACAGCATGAAAGTTCAGGGAAGGGGCCGCTGCTTAGACTCTGCAGCACTGACATACCATATGGGCGCAAAGTCAAGGTCTACTGCTCCACTTCCCATCCAGCTCTCTGCTAATGTGCCTGGGAAAGCAATGGAAAATGGTCCAAGTTTGAGCCATTGCACTCATGTGAGAGATCCAGATAAATCTCCAGGCACCTGGCTTCAGATTGGCTCAGTTCTGTCCATTGAAGATATATTTATTTTTATTGCAAAGGCAGATTTACAGAGAGGAGATACAGAGAGAAAGTTCTTCTTTCCATTCGTTTACTCTGCAAGTGACAGCAACAACTAGCGATGAAACTATCTGAAGCCAGGAGCCAGGAGCTTCTTCTGGGTCTCCCACTTAGTTGAAGGATCCCAAGGCTTTGGGCCATACTCCTCTGCTTTCCCAGGCCACAAGCAGAGAGCTGAATGGCTAGTGTCGCAGCCGTGACACAAACCAGTGCCCATATGGAGTCCTAATATGTGCAATGCAAGGATTTAGCCACTAAGCCATCGACCCAAGTCCAGACCTTTTTTCTCTCTCCTGTTCTGTAATTCTGCCTTTCAAAGAAAATGAATAAATTTTTTAAAATGAAACTTTAAAAGAACAAATGATTGAGAAACATCATTCTAAAATTATTTTTAATTGAACATACAAATGTGTAAAAAACATATCAAATTATATACAAATAGTGAAAGTCTTATGATTTCTTAAACAAATATAACAATTTACAAGAAATGTAACAGAAATACTAGATACCACTGCATAAATATATATCTGCAATTTAGACTTATATGAGGGCCCGATGCCATAACATAGCAGCTGAAGTCCTCGCCACTTCACCACATCTCTCCATCATAATACCCTACATTCACCAAAACCAACCTCTCCCATCTTTTTTCCATTATCTCTCCATTACTTCCCCTTATACCCCCTTTTACCCATCCCCCATATTCTCCCATTCTTCCATAACCATTAACCCTCAATTAAATCACCGCCCATCTAATCCTACCACTTTCTATCACCATTCCTTCATCACAACCACACAACACCCACCACACATTAACCTTCAAAATAACATCAACAAACACACAAACCCACAAAATCCTACACATCCAAACCTCCAACCCACAAAAACATCCCAAAATACATTCACCTCAAACAAACCACCCACCCAATCTCTTCCAGCCATATTTACCTATTCACCAACCCCATCCTTATCCATTCAACCCCAATCTCCATTAACCATACCCCTCATCTCCAACACCAACCATCACCCTCAATATTCCAGTTACATCCCCCTACTCTTCAATCCCCTCCATTTGTACCCATCACCACCACTTCCTCCCCTCCTCACCATCATTAACATTTACCTCAATTACATAACCTCATATTATTACCAAATTTCCCTCATCCGACAATTCCTCTAACAACAAAAACAACAATACACACACCTTCATCCAATCCATCTAAAACACCCCACAATTAAAACGCTAAATAAAAAAACAACAACAACACCACTAACCCTCCTCCCAAACCAACTCCTCACAACCAACAATACCAACACCAACACCCCCAAAATAAACAATCAAATCCCCTATTTCTTAATCAAACCCAACCCAATCTTGTAAATATGTTCTTGCTGCGGCAGTACATATACAATTAATTGATTGAAAATAAAATTGCTTGGTCTATCGGAATGTGCAGAGGATACCTGGCATCACAACAGAAGACAGAACAAATCAATCAACCACTCCAGCCATATGTTGGCAGTGAAAAACTGGGCAAACAGAGACTCTAAGGTGGACTATGTCAATCAGTGGATTCTGCAGCAACTTCCTTGTGCTTGGGATAATGAGATTGGGAGCAATTCATAACTGTTGAACTATCAAAACCACTTGAGCAAAACCCTCAGAACATGCCCCACATCAGGGACCTGGGGTGGGTGGGAGACTGGGTGGGGCTTCTCCCTTTATCTTCCCCTTTACCCTAGATATAGAAAAAAAATGTGGAAATAATAGTCTTACCCAGTTTCCTGCAGCCCTTGAACCTTTGTGCCCTAATTAACTGTGTAAAGATTGTCAAAAATAAAGGAAAAAATTCTTATTAAAAAAAATAAAATTGCTAAGAATATAAATTGCTATCACCTAATGAATGAATTTACAGACAAGCAAAGCAGAAAAATCTTATAATCAGTCAAGGCCACAAAGGCCAGAGCTATGCTAATCAGAAGCCTGGAACATGGAGCCTCTTCTGAGTCTCCCATGTGGGTGCAGAGTACCAAGGCTTTGGCCCTTCTTGACTGCTTTCCCAGGCCACAAGCAGAGAGCTAAATGAGAAGCAGGGCCACCAGGATTTGCACTGGTATCCATATGGGACCCCAGCATGTGTAAGGTGAGGACTTTAGCCACTAGGCTACCATGCTGGGCCCAAGTAATAGAATATTTTTTTATATAGAATCTTTTTTTTTTTTTAAAGATTTATTTTTATTATTTTTTTATTGGAAAGGCGGATATACAGAGAGGAGAGACAGAGAGGAAGATCTTCCGTCCGATGATTCACTCCCCAAGTGAGCGCAACGGGCCGATACTATGCCGATCCAAAGCCAGGAGCCTCTTCCGGGTCTCCCACGCGGGTGCAGGGTCCCAAAGCTTTGGGCCGTCCTCGACTGCTTTCCCAGGCCACGGGCAGGGAGCTGGAAGGGAAGCGGGGCTGCCGGGATTAGAACCGGCGCCCATATGGGATCCCGGGCGTGCAAGGCGAGGACTCAACCACTTGCGCCACCGCGCCGGGCCCAATATAGAATCTTTTTAAGCCAAAAAGTTGGGGCAGTCATTAGACTTAGCTGCTAGCTTGTCACTTGGGGAACCCAGGTCCCATATTGGATAGTGTGGGTTGAAGTCATGTTCTGGGTACCATATTCCAGATTCCTGCTAATGTATGCATTATGGCTCAAACAGATATTAAAATTAAAAAAAATTGAGGGTCCGGCGGCATGGCCTAGCGGCTAAAGTCCTTGCCTTGAACACGCTGGAATCCCATATGGGCGCCGGTTCTAATCCCTGCAGCTCCACTTCCCATCCAGCTCCCTGCTTGTGGCCTGGGAAAGAGTCGAGGACTGCCCAAAGCCTTGGGACCCTGCACCCATGTGGGAGACCTGAAGGAAAGTTCCTGGCTCCTGGGTTTGGATCAGCACAGCACCGGCCATTGCAGTCGCTTGGGGAGTGAATAATGGGACAGAAGATCTTCCACTCTGTCTCCTCCTCTCTGTATATCTGACTTTGTAATGAAAATAAATCTTAAAAAAACAAGTTTGAGAGGCAGAAAAACAGAAAGGTATATAGACAATGGCACAGAGCTGCCATCACTGATTTAGTTTTCAGAAGTCTACAACAGTCAAGGCTAGGCTGAGCCAAAACCAGAAGCCAGAATGATAATCCAGGTCTGGGATGCGGGCATCTCAACTTTGAGGCTACCTTCCCATTTATTTTCCTGCTTTTTAAACAAGGTTGTCCACATTTTCATTTTGCAGTAGCAGTGTACAATATACATGTAGCACTGAACCTGTAGTATCTTTATCCATCAAGGAAATAGACCAGTAAGGTTTACTGTCTTCCCAGTGTGTGTGTGTACATGATGGTCCCCGACTTAGGATGATTTGACATATGAGTTTTTTTATTTGAAAATAGTACAAAAGCAATATGTACTGTTGTGCCCAGATTTTGAGATCCCCAGAAGTCACCAGGAGTCTGAAGTCAATCCAAGTGAACAAGGATGGTTTATTGAAGCTCAGCACATCCGAGTCTGGGTTCTTGGTTGAGAGTAGGCAACTGGCTGACAGGCCAGCAGGCCAGCTGGGACCAACACCCCTTACTGGAGTGTGGTCCAAGCAGCACATTCATAGGGTTTTTATAGGGCAGTTCACAATAGCTTGAAAAGGGGAAATTCACAACAGCCTGCAAGGTGAGGGGAAATAGCACACATTCCCCACCTATCTTGGCTGGACGGTCCAGGCCTCCAGCAACTAAGGGAAGCACCCACTTAATTTCTTGGAGCCACCTGTGAGATAACCAGACTTAGGTGGGCCTTGATTCATAAGAATTAGGACCCATCAATACTAAAGGTCACATAGTTTTTGTTATGAGGCTGCAAACTTGTACAGTTTCTTAGTAGCAATGAGCCATGAACAAATGGTTGGGATTTTGAAACTGAGGTTCTTCAGTACTTCTAAGTTTGAACTTTTCCTGATCAGGCTACTCTGTCTTGATGCTGGGCAGTAGCATCAAGCCCCCTGTGGGCCACACAATCACAGGATAAACAACTGAAACACCACAGTATGCCTCGTTGCTGAGCTACAGTGTCCAGTAGGTTAGGTGGACTGCATTCATTGTACTGCCAACTTAAAATGAGTTAATTGGGGTTGTGAGATGGAAGGCAACCTGTGATGCTGGCATCCCATATGGGCAATGGTTTCGGTCTTAGATGTTCCTCTTCCAATCCAGCTACTTGCTAAAACACAAGGGAAAACAGTAGAAGATGGCCCAAGTATTTTAGCCTCAAGAAATTCCAGCTTCCAGGCTTTGTCCTGGTCAGTCTCTGGTCATTATGGCCATCTGGGGAATGAGCCAACTGATAGGGGATCTCTTTCTGTTTCTGTCTCTGTCTGTCTCCCTCCCTTGGTACCACTGCCTTTCAAATAAATAAACAAGTAAGTAAACAAAGAATATGCAGGAACCCATTGTAAACCAAGGGCATCTGTTTATATATGAAACATAAAATATATACGTACATACATATATCTGTATATCCCTTCAAAATAAATCTATCAAGGAATTGTTATATTACTTTGGGAACTCACTGGGCAAGTTTGAAATCCAAGGGCAGGACTTCAGACTGGAAATTCAGACAGGAACCAACCATGGCCCACCTGTAGCCTCTCTCCCCTCAAAAAGCTTCTATTTTGCTCTAAAGGCCATTAAACTAATGAATAATAAATAGATGACCCTTGGACCCCCTGGTATGCACGAAATCTGGCACTGGGAGAGGTTCTGATGGAGGAGCCTGGGCAATTCCTTTGGCAGGACACAGACCCTGCAGGTAAGCATGAAAGGAAACAGCCTAGAACAGGCCATGGAAAGTTTCCCACTGGCGTACATTTGGCTTGGGTCAGAGGCAGACCAGGCTGAATCAGTTCACATCATCCACTGGCGAATCCAAGCACCAGAACAGAGCTGGATGGGAAGCAGGGCTGCCTGGATTAGAACCAGCACCCATATGGGTTCCTGGCGCATGCAAGGCGAGGACTTTAGCTACTAGGCTACTGCACTGGGCACCCAACTTTTTTTTTTTAATAGACAACTGTGATCCCATGGCCCAGTGATTTAAGCTGCTTGTTAAGACCTCAGCATCCTATATAAGAGTGTCTGGTTCTACACTCAGCTCCTCACTCCAGATTCCTCCTAATGCAGACCCTAAAAGATAGTGGTATGCTGGTGCAGGCTGCTACATCCTTTCAGCCAGAATGGGCAGCAGACCTGTGGGTGCCTGGAGGTGCAGGCATGCAGAGGATCTGGGGGATGGTGCCAGCAAGTGTATACAGAGATCTGGGGGCTTGTGCCCAGGCTGCCAGAGCAAGCCAGGGGATTTCCCCACTTGTTTGGTCCTGGGGGAGCAAACTTGTTTGGTCCAAGTTCAGGGGAGGGGAGGGAAGAGCTCTAAGTTAGCATGCTGACCTGGTGTGCTGGTGGACTGGGCCTGGGGAATCTTGATTGGGCTTGGATCTTGGCTATGTGGAGGGATAGGGTCCCAGGCCAGCACATGTGCCAGGATCTTGGGACTCTAATCGGCAGACAGAGCTCTGGGCCAGCACCACCAACCCACTAGAAGACATGGATTTCAAAGACTGGGGGAGGGAACACATGCGCTCCCAAGTGCAGGGAATGTGGACTGATCAGTGAAGGGGGTGAGGAGATCTGCAGGAGGAGGATCAATGAGGAATTATATTGCAGATGAGGAATGATTTCTGAGGACTTCCATCAACAAGGCCATTGTACTTATGGGTAAGCAAGGGGGCTCAGCCTGGAGGGCATGAAGCTGGAGGACCATTTTGGGTTGGACTGAAGCATCCACCAGTGTGAGATACCTGAGCTGGGTTAGTCAGCATGGAACACCATCAACCACCACACACTGGAATACACTAAAGCTAGGGCTGAGGGGCTGCCTGGCAGGCAGATTACAACACCCACCACAGATACTAATAAAGGACAGGTACTGATGGTTGAAATGTTGGCTCTGGCTCCTCCCTTTCTGTCTCCGCTCCCATTAGATGCAGGAAGAAGAAAATGTGAAAACAATGGTCTTACCCACGTTCCCCTTGCCCTTGACCCTACCTACTCTAATCAGTAGGCCATATGGGCATACATCCTTCTCAACTACGTAAACATCATTTAAACATTCAAATTTTAAATAAATAAATAAATTTTTAAAAAGACATAGCAGTGAATCAAGTAATTAGATTTCTGCCACTCCTCAGGCATACTTATATTGAGTTCCTGGGTCCCAGCTCTGGCCCCAGCCAGGGCCAGTTGTGGACATTCAAGAATTGAACCTGTGGCTGGGAAGCTCTGTATGTCTGCCTTTCCAATAAATAATTTTTTCTGAGTAGACATATCTGCTTTGTCATAGGCTGGAAAACCTGGTAAGAATAGGCCCCTTCTCTCAGGAGGCTGCCAGTTCTCAGGAGGAGAGAATTGAGTGGGATGCACAAACCGTTGCCCAGCCCTCCAGACTCACCCGTCACATTCGTGGCCTTTTCTGGGAGGCATCACATAGGGGAGTTGGGATTAGCAGGAGAGTTCGGTCTCCTCCACAGAAAAGGAAATGTTTCATTCACAAGAGACACATGCTGGTTCATTTACTTTAAATCTATTATGTAAATGGAACAAAAAGCATAGTTAGTTCATTTAATGAAATATTAGCATATTTTCACTTTTAGAATATGATGTGTATACAATTAAATTGACATATTAAAGCCATAGGAACTGTGCCAGTCCCTGAACACTCTCAAGCAAGTATATTCATTGCATTTGGAATGGTCAAACTCTTTTTCTGTTTTTTGTTTTTTTGTTTTTTTTTTTTATTGGAAAGGCGGATATACAGAGAGGAGAGACAGAGGAAGATCTTCCATCTGATGATTCACTCCCCAAGTGACTGTAATGGCCAGTGCTACGCCGATCCGAAGCCAGGAGCCAAGAGCCAGGAACTTCCTCCAGGTCTCCCACTAGGGTGCAGGGTCCCAAAGCTTTGGGCCATCCTCGACTGCTTTCCCGGGCCACAAGCAGGGAGCTGGATGGGAAGCGGGGCTGCCGGGATTAGAACCAGTTGGAGGGATCTCCAAAGAAACTTCATCTGAGATGATCCCAGATCTGATTCTTGAGTGGGTTTGCTAGTACAGATTCCAACACCGTCTGTCACAATAATCAGCTTATGCACATGCTGGTTGTTGCTATTGCTGGGTCCGTTCTGTTTCCAGCCCTGTCTTCCTTGTGACCCAATGGATGTTGTAGTCCAGCTCGATCCTACCCACTTCATACTCGGTCCTCACGCAAACCATTTGGAGCTGCAGCCTAGTTGGGGCGACTTCCCCAAACCCCTGCCAATTCTGCCCCCTACCTTGGTTCCTATGCTTGCCGGTATGTACCACAGGCTTGTCCAGTCTGTCCCACATCCCATTTAGCTCTCGCACATGTCAATGGGCATTGAAGCCTAGTTCAACCCAACCAACCTATTATCCAGCCCATACACCTACTGGCAGGTGCCTTTCTGTCTAGCCACCCCTGCCCCTATCCCGGTTTTCGTGCTGTCCAGTGAGGGTGGTAACCCTGAGGGAGGTGCCCACTATTTCCCTTCTAGGCCACACCCACTCCCAGATTATGCACTCTCCAAGTGGTTCTGGCATTTGACTTGACAAAATTAGCTCCCAGTGCCAGCCTCTGCCAGGTAATGCTGTGGCTAAGCCCAGCCAACCCTCACCCACTCTAATTTTTGCTTGCACCAGTCGGAACAGTCAGCTCACTGTGAGGCCCACAGGTGTTATAGCCCTGCCTCATCGAACTGCCCCCATTCCAACTCACACTTTCCAATGGAAGTAGTTGTCCAGCAGGGGATCCCACGTTCCCCTGTCAGCTTTGCCTCCTCTCTATGATTTTCGCATGTGCTGTTTGGGCGCTGCAACCACATCTGGTACGGCTCATCTCACCTTGGCATTACTTGTTGTGTATTGGTATGTGTTACAACCGAACCTGGCTCGACCCACACTCTGTTCTGGTGCTCAGATTCACCAGTAGGTAACGTGAACAGGTTCAGCCTGGTCTGTCCCCAACCCATGCCATGTGTATACCAGTGGGATAATTTCCATTGCCTGTTCTGGGTTGTTCCCTATTGTGCTTCTTGTGCTTACCTGCCGGGACTGTGTCCTGCCACAGGAGTTGCCCAGGCTCCTCCATCAGAACCTCTCCCAATGCCAGTTTTTGCACATACCAGTGGGTCCATGAGCCAGACCTACTCAGTTCACCTCCTGTCCTAGTAGGAACAATGGCTTTTCCTGACTAGGCTTCAACCCAATCTAGTTCTCACTGTTGGATATTTCAACCCAGCCACAGCTCTTCCATACCCCCATACAGTTCACACATGGTTCAGTAACGGCTGAAACCTAGCCTAATCTGTCACACATCTCTCCCCGGTCCTCCAGAGCACCAGATGGCGTTGGAGTTTGGCCTGGCTTGGTGCTTCCAGTCCCAGTTCACACTTGTGCCAAGTGAGATTACAATTGTATCCTGATCAGAATGCAGCCCCAATTCCAGCCCATGTGCTCATTGGTGGGAAACTCAACCCAGCTAGGGTATCCCCTTAGTTCCCCAACCAGGCCTATTCCCAGCCATAGATCACGTGCAAGCCAGTGGTTGTTCTGTCTCAGCTTGGCAGAGCCTCTCACTTGTCCTGGCCCCTTGGATACTGTGGCTTACTGCCTCCGCCTCACGCAGATCAGCATATGCAAGGACCTACATGGCATGACCTGTGCTCCAACCTGATTTCTGTTGCTCCTTGTGAGTTAAGGTTTGTTCAGCCCTGCCCATTCTGCCCCCTTCCAGTGCCCCCACATCCTGTTTAAATACAAGTCTTGCTGGAATGATGATGGATTGAGCTAGGAAGGACCATGGAACCCACTGACACAGGTTCTGGGGCTGGAAACAGTCTGGGCAGATTCAGACTGCATCACCCGCATGTGTATCCTAAAACAGGGTGAGAGGTGGACCAGGCTGTGACATCCTCCAACTCAAACAAAGGCCAAGACAGAGTGGCAGCTATGCAGGACAAGGGCCTAGCACTTGCTGGAGCATGTGAGATCTAAGTCAGGGCCAAGTGGGGGAACCTAGAAAACCCCCTTATTGGATCATAGCTCCCTCTGGTGAGCACATGTTCCAGGCCTGGGTGTTGAGTAGCCTGGGCAGGGTAACTCCAACGGTTGGCTACTATGTAGGTTGGTTTTGAAGCAGGTTGAATCGGGCAGGGCTGAGCAAACCTTAGCTCACCAGCAAAAACAGAAATCAGGCTGGAGCACAGGTCATGCTGAGTTAGGCTCTTACACCTACTGGTTTGCATGCGCCAGGGATGGGAGTATACCAAACAGGGCTAGGTTCCATCACCCCCCAGCGAGAATCAGGAATGGGGGCAGGCAAGGTCAGGCCAAGCAATAGCATTAAGGCAAAGGACAAGACAGGTGAGGGGCTAACCCAAGCTGGGTAGAGCAACCACTGGCATATGCATGATCTATGGCTGGGAACAGACCTGGTTCGGGAGCTAAGGGGATACCCTGGCTGGGTTGGGATTCCCACTTGGGAGTATGGGGGCCAGAGTGAGAGCTGTGTTCTGGTCTGGATATGGCTGCAGTATTCCTCGAAACAAGTGTGGACTGGGGGTAAGCACATCAAGCCAGGCTAGACTCCAGCACGAACTGGTGCTCTAGAGGACCAAAGTAGGTGTAGGATGGGCTAGGCTAGGTCTCTGCCCTTACTGAGCCATGTGTGAGTTGTGTTTGGGTATAGATTAGGCTTGGCTGGGCTGAAACATCCAACAGTAACAACTAGAATGGGTTGAAGGCCAGTCAGGAAAGGCCACTGTTTCTGCTAGAACAGGAGGTGTACTAAGTAAGGCTGGCCCATGGACGCACATGTGTGCATGGGATCTGGCATTGGGAGAGGTTTTGACGGAGGAGCTTGGGAAACTCCTCTGTTAGGACACAGTCCATGCAGGTGAGCACAGGAACCATGACAGGGAGCAGCCCAGACGGGGCCAGGGAACAGTACCCACTGGCATACATCTGGCACAGGTCAGGGGCAGACCAGGCTGAACAAGTTCACATCACCCAGTGGCGAATCCAAGCACCAGAATAGAGTGTGGGTCAGACTGGGTTCAGTAGCAATACACACCAGTACACATAAGGGCTGGGAGTGGGGGTCGGCTGGGCTAGGCTGTAATCCCCACCAGCCTGAGCTGGAACTGAGGGTAGGCCGAGCTGGGCCAGGCTAAAGCACCCACTGGCAAATGTTGAAGTGGACCATGCCAGACTGGGCCGCAGCACCCAACCAGCATACACGAGAACCAGGTGTGGAGGGGACAAAGCTGATAGGGGGAATGTGGAGGGATCCCCTGCTGAACAGCCACTCCCACCCACTGGAGAGCATGAGTTGGGATGAGGGCAGACTAGACCGGGCAGGGCTATAACACTTATGGGACTCATGTGAGCTGGACCAGGGAAAAGTCAGGCTGGGCTGACTGTTCCTACTGGTGCAAGCATAAAGAGTAGGTGAGGGGGCTGGTTGGACTTTATTGCAGCATCAGCTGGCAGATGCTAGCACTGGGGACAAAATCTGTCAAGTTAAACTGTAGAACCACCTAGAGAGTGCATGATACAGGAGTGGGAGAGGGCCCAGTAGGGAAACAGTGGAGACCTCCCATTTGGGTTACCACTCCCACTGGAGAGCCTGAAAACCAGGACTGGGGCAGGAATGGCATCTGCCAGCATGTGTGTGGGCTGAATAGTGGAGCTGGTTGGGTTGAAATAGGTTTCAATACCCATTGATGTGTATGAGAGCTAAATGGGATGTGGAACAGACTGAACCAGTCTGCTGTACATACTGGCAAGCACAAAAACCAGGGCATGGGGCAGAACTGGTGGGGGTTATTGCGGGTCATTCTGAATAGACTGTGACCTGGTTTGCATGAGGGCCAAGTGTGTGGTGGACAGGATTGGACTGGACTGCAACACCCATTGGCTCCTGTGAAAGACAGGGCTGGAAACAGAACTGACCCAGCAATTGCAACCATCAGCATATGCATAAGTATCTTGGGGCGATGGTCTGTGCCGGACCTTGTACTGACAAGCACACACAAGAATCTGGTCTGGGATCACTTCAGATGAAGTTTTTTTTGGGGAATCCCCCCAATCAAAATCTAACTGCCAGATTCAGAACCCCAACCATGAAGAGAATGTAGGCTCCATGGTCTAACTATGGAGTGCTTGTGTCAAAGCTGAGCCTCCTTAGAGGCTCAGAGAGAGCAGTGGTACCAGAACAGAGGAAAGAACAAATTGATCAACTACCCCAGCCAAGTGTTCGCAGTGAAAATCGTTTTCTTTTTTTTAAAGATTTATTTTATTTTCATTACAAGTCAGATACACAAGGAGAGACAGAGAGGAAGATCCTCTGTCCAATGGTTCACTCCCCAAGTGACTGCAACGGCCGGTGCACCCATCTGAAGCCAGCAGGCAGGAACTTCCTCCAGATCTCCCACGCGTGGGTGCAGGGTCCCAAGGCTTTGGGTCATCCTCCACTGCTTTCCCAGGCCACAAACAGGGAGCTGGATGGGAAGTGCGGCTGCCGGGATTAGAACCAGCACCCCTATGGGATCCTGGCGTTTTCAAGGCGAGGACTCTAGCCGCTAGGCCATGCTGCCAGGCCCCGGCAGTGAAAATCTTAGCAAGTGGAGACATCAAGGTGGACTATGTCAGCCAGTAGATTCTGGAGAGATTTCATTTTGCTTGGAATGGCGAGATTGGCAGCAATTCAGAAGAGTTGAACAATCAAAACAATTTGTGTAGTACCCTCAGAGCATGCCCCACATCGGGGACCCTGGGATGATTGGAAGGGTGGGTGTGGCTTCTCCCTTTGTCTTCCCATTTCCCCCAGATACAGGACAGAAAAAAAAAAGAGAAAGTGGAAACAATGGTCTTACCCACTTTCCTGTAGCCCTTGATCCTTTGCGCCCTAATCAACTATGTAAAGATCATCAAAAAGAAAAAAGTTAACTAACCAATGAAAAAATAAAGATCATACCTAACTTAAGAATATTAGAAACAGAGAGGAAGGCCTGGCACAATGGTCAAGAAGCTAAATCCTTACCTTGCAAGCACTGGTAACCCATATGGGTGCCAGTTTGTGTCCCAGATGCTCCACTTCCCATCCAGCTCCCTGTTTGCAGCCTGGGATGGCCCAAAGCCTTGGGACCCTGTACCCTCAATGGACCCTTGGAAGAGCCTCCTGGTTCCTGGCTTTAGATTGTCTCACCTCTGGCCATTGTGGCCACTTAGGGAGTGAACTAGTAGATGGAAGGTCTGTCTCTCCTTCTCTCTTTAAATCTGCCTTTCTGGTGTCTCCCTCCTCTTTCGAGAGGTATCCCATCTCCTGGCTTTCTCTCTGGAGGTGCTTTCCCCTTCACTCTCCTTTCCCTGCTTACCTAGTCGTTTCGTAAATAAACTTTTCTGTCTGAAAAAAAAATCTGCCTTTCCAATGAAATTTTTAAAATAGAAAAAGAATGGAAATGAGACTGACAAGAAAAATTCAGCAGTAACCATATTATCCTTAAAAGTTTCTTCGGCTAAGTGCGGTAGCCTAGGTGTTAAGGTTCTTGCCTTACATATGTCGGAATCCCATATGGTTGCCGGTTCTACTTCCCAGCTGCTCCACTTCCCATCCAGCTCCCTGCTTGTGGCCTGGGAAAGCAGTGGAGGATGGCCCAAAGCTTTGGGACCCTGCACCTGTGTGGGAGACCCAGAAGAGTTCCTGGCTCCTGGCTACAGATCGGCGCAGCACCTGCTGTTGCAGTCACCTGGGGAGTGAATCATCAGATGGAAGATCTTCCTCTCTGTACATCTGCCTTTCCAATAAAAATAAATAAATCTTTTTTTTTTTTAAAGTTTCATATCTTTGGGAACTCACAATTGTGGTTTTGCCATTCTATATCCTTGACAATCTCCTGCACAAACCTGCATTATCTACATGCTATTGCAGTCCTTTCATTGTATCTTGCCAATGACTATGAATAAGGATGAGCAAGGCTCAATGGCAAGTGCCAAGGAACAGGGCCATCATGCAACTGTTACCTGTGTCACTTAGCAACATCTCCCTGTGCTGCTCTCATGTCCTATTGGGAAGCTTACCATGATGCCGAGGAATTTGGCATGGCTGAAGGAAAATCCAGTGACCTTACGTCCAAGAACTTTTAGAGGCTATAAATGACTTTTGGTTTGGAGCAGGGCGTTTCGTTTTCCTTTCTTGCTTTTTTCTTTATGTAAGGATTACTACTTAAATGTGAGAGAGCTTACTGCACAATGGAAGGTGCAAACCAGAAACATGTTGGACTGGAATAGTGTCCCTCAGCAATGGCAAGGCCACACCTTATTGCTAAAGATGTGGCTCTTGGGAAACCCTGACACTCCCCGGTTCACACTTGGGGTGACAGATCTGCAGTTAAGCAACGCAGTACTTCTCACTAGAGAACTTCATTAAAGTAAGTTACAGCTAGCTTCCATGTAGGTCAGCAAAGGGCATGTAAAGGAAAATGGAGGAAAAAAAATCAGATTTATAACTTCGTGGGTGTAATTCAAATTTTGAGTGGATAAAGTACCTCATACTAGCCTATATGGACCAAGCTAAGCTAACATCACTGCAGCATCTTAGTCATATAATTGCTTGATTTTTTTTTTTTTCTTTCTGAAGGTTTGTTGTACTTATTTGAAAGGCAGGGAGACAGAGAAGAAGATCTTCTTCCATTGGCATATTTATTCACCAGATAGCCATGATGGCTGCAGTTGACCCAGGCTGAGGAAGCCAGGAGTCTAGAACTCCAGTCACGTCTCCCACATGGTTGACAGGGTCCCAGGTACTTCAGCCATCCTCCCCTGCTTTCCCAGGCACATTAATATGCAGCTGGCTAAGAAGTGGAACATCCAGGACTGGAATAGATGCTCAGATGTGGAATTTCACCACAGGCAGTGGCTTAATACACTTGACCACACGTCAGCTCCTTTTTATTTGTTTCCTTAAATTAACTTTTAAATATCGATTTGCTAAGTAATTTAAGTGATAACTAAATAAATTTAAGTGAACACTTTATTGAAGATTGTTTTTCTGGGGCCAGTTCTGTAGTGTATCAGGTTAAGCTACTACCTGCAGTGCCATTTCTCACATGAGCACTGGTTCAAGTCCTACCTGCTCCACTTCTAGCACAGTTCCCTGCTAATGAATGGCATGCCTGGGGAAAGTAGCAGAAGACGGTCCAAATTTTTAAGCCCTATCAACCCATGTAGGAGATGCAGAGAAATTTCTGGCTTCCGCCTGACCCAGTCCTGGCCACTGTGGACTTTTAGGGGAGTGAACTAGGGGAAAGATCTCTGTCTTTCTCTCTCTGGCTCTTTCTCTCTCTCTCAATCTCCTCTCTGTGTATAAATGCCTTTCAAACAATAAATAAAAATCTTTTGAAAAATCTTTTCCTTAGGAAAAGCTTATCCTTTTTTAAGGGTGAGTGAAAGTAACGCTACATATGAAGTAGGTTGAAGAACTATCAAAAAGATTGGAAATGTGTTCACATTTCATCCTGAGTGTGAAGCCATGTAAACAGGGGCCAGCATTGTAGCACAGTGAGGAAAGCTGCTGCCTTCAGTGCTGGTAACCCAGATGGGTACTGGTTTGCGTTCCACTGGCTCTATTTCCAAGCCAGGTCCCTGCTAATGCACGTTGGAAAGCATGAGGGACGGCCCAGGTACTTATGCTCCTGCCACCTATACGGGAGACCAGGGTTGAGCTCCTAGCTCCTGGTTTGAGTGTAGCACAGTTCTGGCTACTGGCGTCATTTAGGGAATGAACCAACAGAAGAGCTCCCTCTCCTCTTTTTTTTAAGATTTATTTTATTTTTATTGGAAAGTTAGATATACAGAGAGGAGGAGAGACAGAGAGGAAGATCTTCCATCCAATGATTCACTCCCCAGGTGACCGCAATGGCTGGAGCTGCGCTGAACTGAACCCAGGACCCAGGAACTTTTTCCTGGTCTCCCACATGGGTGCAGGGTCCCAAGGCTTTGGGCAGTCCTCGACTGCTCTCCCAGGCCACAAGCAGGGAGCTGGATGGGAAGCAGGGCTGCTGGGATTAGAATCAGTGCCCATATGGGATCCTGGTGCATGCAAGGAAAGGACTTTAGCCGCTAGGTTACTGTGCCAGGTCCATAACTCCACCATTCAAATAAATAACATAATCTTTTTAAAAATTGTACAAATATTATAATGACTTCAGTACTCAAAATAGATCATTAAAAAATTCATACATAATCAATCTCACAAAAATAATCTAATTTTTTACTATAATTTTTTATGGATTTGAGAGAGAGGGGTAGAAAGAGAGACAGATATCCTGCTCCCTACTAAAGCATTTAGGAAAGCAATGTAAGATGGCCCAGGTACTTGGGCCCCTTCACCCACGTGGAAGATCTGGACAGAGCTCCTGGCTACTGATTTTGGCTTGGATTGTAGCTTCAGTTGTTGTGGTTATTTGAGGAACACACCAGTGGACAGATCTCTTTCTCCCTCTGTCACTCTGCCTTTAAAAAAAAAAAAAAAACACAATTATTAGGGAACTGACATCATGGCATAATGGACTAAGCTTCCACTTGTGACACCAGCATCCTATTTGAATGCTGGTTTCAGTCCCAGCTGCTCTACTTCCCATCCAGATCCTTGCTTATGGCCTGGAAGAAGCAAAGAATGGCTTAAGTCCTTGAGCCACTGTATCCCTGCTGTTGGCCATCCTGGACTGCTCTGCCAGAACACAGGCAAAGAACTGGATGGGAATCCAGGCTGCTGGGACTAGAATTGGCACCCATATGGGATCCTTGCATGCACAAGGTGAGGATTTTAGCTGTTAGGTTACTGTGTCAGATCCTCAGGTAAACATTTTTTTAAAAAAAATATTTTTCTTTTTTATTGGAAAGGCAGATGTACAGAGACAAGGAGAGACAGAGAGGAAGATCTTCCATCCGCTGATTCACTCCTGAAGTGGCTGCAATGGCTGGAGCCGTGCCATTCCAAGGCCAGGAGCACAGAGCCTCTTCCCGGTCTCCCATGCAAGTGCAGGGTCCCAAGTCTTTGGGCTACTATGCTGGACCCTCAGGGAAACATTTAAGAAATGATTAACTGACCTATTTACAAGGACAAGGTTTTTAAGCTTGAAGATAATAATGATGCTTAAGAAAAAAATAATGATTTTTTACAAAGGACCAATCTGGTTCACAGATATTATCATGTCCCAACCTTGCCAACACTCTTGGCACTTTTATATTAACTTAAATTGCATGGAGGGGCATAGTAGTAATTGAAAAGCAACTAATTATAAGCAATTATAAGGCAAATTATGTTTATACCACAATTAGTGTTTGAGGTGGTTTAGTGGGCGCATTCTTCCTTTCAATAAGCAATCATCAAATAGTTGAATGGCTTGTAAAACACTGAAATACTTCTTTTATCTTCATTCCAAGTGTAACAACCATATTCTTTCAATTATTAAAATAATAAAGTCATTTATTATCTGTTGTCCCAATCCCCAGTTAAAGTTGGATGCTTAAAAAAAAAAAACATGGCAAGAGTTTCTTCTTTGAACAGGTTTCATGGACAAGGCTCTTGTAAAACAAGTATACACCCTGCAGGGTGGCTAGCTGCAAAAACCCACCAGCGGATTTTTCATGCTGACACAATCTTATTTCACTTTAAGGAATGTTTTTGTCTAAGGGGGTGGGGGTGAGTCTATTCTTATTATTCTTTTTGTCTTATAACATTGGCAATGTTTATATACGGCTGCATTTCCCTACCCCTGACCTCCCTTATATCCAAGTGTTAACTTTGTTAACTACCACCATCTTGCTGCCTCATGTCCAACTGACTTGGGACTCGACTATGCTAATACCTTAGTGGGCCATCAGTGAATGTAACGACCTGTTGGATCAATGGTTCTCTAAATAAGCACCGATAGCTCGGGATCTCCTCGTTCACAATTCCCACGCAAATCCTTCCTGAAACACTTCAGTTCATCCGCGTCACAACATGCAAAGGAAACTATGATCCCCAGCCGTCGATCACCGTACCCCGTGGGAGCACGGAGCGGCCGCCACGCTCGGCCCGCCCAGGGACTTTACGAGCCACAGGGTGGGAGGTAGGCAGAGATGGAGCCCTCAAGCTTGGGCGCCACGTCGCTTTCTTCTTCTTTTTTTTTTTTTTTAACCCCCTTTTGAAACGGGGAGACGCCGCTCCCTGCTATTGTGTAACCGGCCGAGGTCGGCGTTCGCCGGCACTTGCGTACCTCTAAGGCGTGAGCAAGCATTAACAGCGTCTTCTAATTCGACCTCCGAGACAAGGTGTGCGTGGCGGGCAAACGCTGTTTTCAGCGCCTGGCGGCGTCCGTCTGAGAGAAACACATACTTCTAGAAAAACGCCCCAGTGCCTCGGCAGGCGCGGGGAACTGCTCTCGAAGAAAACCACAGCACGCCGACCCTGCGCCGGCCACCGCCCGCGCCCACCCCCGACAAGGACCCACCCACGACCCACGCCAACCAGTTGCGCGGGGCGCTCCACAGCCCTTCCCCGCTCCGTCTGCTCTTGGCCCCACCACCTCCGCGTTCGACCCCCAGCTTCCCAGTCGCCCCTACTCCTCGGCTGGACTGGGCCCTCCACCCCCAACTCGGCGGACAGCGAGACCAGAGCCGTGCGGGGTAGCGTCCCTTACCCGCCCGCCGCCAACCAGCCGCCACTCGGCCGCCCGCGATTGACGGGCGACGGCAGCCAATGAGCGTTGGGTGACGGGGCCTACGTCACTTCCTGGCCTTTCAGCGGAGACGGAGGGGTATATAAGGCCCGCGCTCGCGCAGCGCCCTCGCTTACACAGTATGGCCGGCGACATTAGCTAGCGCTCGCTCAAACTCTCTCTAACGGGGAAGCAGCGGACTACAAGAGACTGGACTGTATCTGCCTCTTTTTTTTTTTCCTACAGACTCTCGTTCAACTTTCAAACACACAAAAAAGCCGGGAAAATTTTATTAATCCTTTTTTTTAAAAAAAGTTAATATAAAATATAGCAAAAAAAAAAAAAAACCACCTGAACTTTAGTAACACAGCTGGAACAATCCGCGGCGGCGGCGGCGGGAGAAGAGATTTAATTTAGTTGATTTTCTGTGGTTGTTGGTTGTTCGCTAAGTCTCACGGTGATGGAAGCTGCACATTTTTTCGAAGGGACCGAGAAGCTGCTGGAGGTTTGGTTCTCCCGGCAGCAACCCGACGCCAACCAAGGATCTGGAGATCTTCGTACCATCCCAAGGTGGGTGCCCGTGCGGGGGGCTCCCTACGGCGCCGGCCCTCGGGGCTCTTCGCCCCCTCGCCTGGGGAAGGCGACGGGCGCGGGCGGGCAGCCTGCTTCAGGTGGGCCAGGTCCTCGGGTCGGGGGGACAAGGGGGTCGCCGGGCCGGCCGCGGCCAGCCCCGACGGCGGCCACGAGGAGGGCAGAGCCGGCCTCGCCGCCGTTGCCGGGCCCCGCACTGCCCTGGGGGGAGGGGAGGCGCCGGCCGCGTGCTCAGGTAACGTCCCGGGCCGGGCGTGCGGGTGGCCGGTGTGCCCCCACCCCGGGCCCTGCGCGGGTACGAGGGCGGGCGGGGGGTGTGGGTGGGTGGTGGTAGAGGGGTGATGCTGCTGCTGGGGTGCGGGGAGCCCTCGCGCGGTCCGCGCCTGGCAGGTGTGGCCCTGCGGGCTTAGTCAGGCGCTAATTCGGGCGTGCCGGCTCGGAGAATGGAGGGACGCGAGGGATGGTGTGGAGCGGGGCTCGTTCTGACCCGGGGCGTTCCCGGGCTGGGCCGCGCGGGGTTGGCGGGGGAGGCTGGGGAGCAGGCCGCGGGGTCCCCGCGAAGCGAGCGTGTGTGGTCGGGGCGGCGGGGATTGGGCGGGAGCCGGCGTGTCGCAGTGGCTGGGCCCCAGGGCCGCTCTAACGTGCTCTGCACCAAAGCTTTTTGGGGGCGGCCCGGGGTCGAGGGGTAACGAACGGCCGCCGCTGGACGTCGTCTTCCGAGCCTCTTGACCTTGGGTTGTGCAACCTGTTCCCGAGTGCGGGCTGAGGGGATCCAGGCCCGATGGCCCCGGCACCTAATAATCACGCCGCTAATGCTTGGGGCTTGGGCAGCGGACCGGGCGCCCCCCGCCTCACCCCACTCCCACCGTGAGCAGAAGGGCGCGCGCGAGAAGAGCGAGCTTTAAGGGGTCTCGCCCTGGGAGACCAGGGATGCTCAGGCCGGGTCCGCGGCGGCGAAGGCAAGGCGAGCCGCCCGGGGCCTCGGGGCCCTTCCTAGGCCGATCGCACGGCAGGCGGGGGAACCGGCGTGGCCCGCTTCATTGAGAGGCGGCGGCCAATGAGCTCGCACGCCGGGCCCGGAGCCTGGCCCCGGGGTGTGGGCCAATGGGCGTTTTAGGAATGTTGGCTGCGCCCGCTGCCGTCCCCTGACAAAAAGCAACTGGAGGAGGATCCCGGCGGACACGTGCTGCGGAGACTTTAGGGCGCGCTGGGGAGCTCGTCCCTAGTGCTGCAGTTGACGAATCCGAGGCAGTGGGGGCAGCTGCCCCTCCACGAGTCCGGTGCTGGAGGTTGGTGTGCCCCTAACCGTGTGTCAGGCTCGCTTCCGAAGGCTTCAGTGTGTGTGGACGCTGTCGGAAGTGGCTTGCTCTTCTCGTGATGACCGGGGGAAGCTCACGGTTGCCTCCATTTCACAGATGAAAAAGCTGCCGTTTGTGCTGGGCGTTTGAAAAAGTGGTTGCTACCAGAATTAGTTGCTTTAGATAACACTCTGTGCCAGGAGGAACGGAAGAGCAGCCCCACAAATAAAGAACAAAAGTTGTGCTGCTCTGATCTGTGAAACCTTAATATTTTCTCAGTACTCCTTTTAAATAAAGGCCAAGGTGCCAAAACATGGAGTGAGTTTTTCTGGCTGATAAGTTTCCCGAATGAGGGAGGCAGGGGTGGAAAGGCTTTTTTCAAGTGCTGAAGAACCACTTTCACTTTGAACTTTCCTCAGCTCAAATCCTTTGCCTGCTTCAGAGTGGTTCTAAAACGATCTTTTAAAAGGGCTTCTGAGTCCTGCAACTTCTGCTTTTGTTTGTTTGTTTGCTTTTGTGTGGCTTGTAATTTAGGGCCATACATTTTGCGGATGTTGAACATTTAAAAAGCCACTGTTGGGACTCTATACCACCGTATCATAACCAAGTTAAGTCAAGGTTTCTTATCATTCTGGGTTTAACTGAGAAACCTGTGGGTAGTCTCGTGAGGAACACTTGTGGTGACTAGTGAATAAAGGTTGCAGAGGCTATTTATGGGACAGAAGCCTGAAAAGTATGCTCGATAAATGATCTAAAATAAGCGGCAAGAGGGAGTTGCTGGAAGAGGTCGGGGAGAAGAGGAGGGAGCTGCAGGCAAGGCCATGCCTGGCTTGGCACTCCAGCCTTTCGCCTGTCTGGCAAGCTAGATATCAGATATGCATCCCAGCAGGTGCCCTGACAGGTTGACATAAAGTAACAATTTTTTAATAATTGTTATTTGAGGAGAGGAAATAGTGTTGCTGCAAAGTTTTAGACTCCTGGACTCCATTCATCCTTTTTCAAGGTCTTTAATAGCTTTGTTATTTATTAAATAATAAGAAAAAGCCAGAAAAATCCCACTTTTAGTATTCCAGTTAAATGTGAATGAAGATTGTAGTTACAGGATACTAATGAACTGTTTTAAAACTGTGTAGAACACACTAAGCCTCTGCCTGCGGCACCAGCACCACATACGGGCACTGGTTCAAGTCCTGGCAGCTCCACTTCCAACCTAGATTCATCCTAATTGCCTGAGAAGGCAAGGGAAGACTTGGCCCTGTACCCACATAAGAGACCAAAAAAAAGAAGCTCCTGGCTCACAGCTTCAACCCATCCCAGTTCTGGACTTTGTAATTGCAGATCTGTAACTTGGCCTTTCTAAAAAAAAAATATATGTGTATTTTTTAAAAAGTAAGGAAGCTCAGTTATCCAAAGAGACTTATTGCAGATGTTAAAGTTTTTTAAAATGCAGAATGAGGTAGAAACTAAAATAGTCATAACAGCTATTTTTTTTTTTTTTTTAAAAAAAGCTAAATTATTCCTACCTTTTCTGCATATTCCTTCAAGAAATAGAAGAAACATGCTTCCAAGCTCCTTTGGGGATTAGTGTGATTTTGATACGAAAGCCTGGCAAAAAGGACTGGTCCAAGGCCTTGCACACAAGGGAAAGCCATATTAAGTTCCTGCCTCCAGGTTTCCCGTGTGGGTACAGTGGCCCAAACACTTGGGCTGTCCTCCACAGCTTACCCAAGCACATTGGCAAAGAGCAAAGTCAGAAGTGAAGTATCTGGGACTCAAACCAGTACCCATATGGGCTCACATATGGCACTTGCAGTACTAGCTTAACCCATTGTGCCACAGCACCAGACCCTTGCAAACAGGTATTGATGGGCAAAGCTTGAGTGGTCAGTAGTAATGCTAAATGAAAGAAGCCAGACTGTCACTTGTCTTAGCCCTCAAAAATGATATTAGTGCTATTCTGTAGCGGATGTAACTGGATCCACCAGTGGTTGACTTTTTAAAACTTAATTTACGTGTTATTCGAAGGTGGCTGGTACTGGTTTCCATGTGGGAGACCCAGAAAAAACTCTTACTTCGATTTGGCCCCACATCACTGGGAGTGAAACCAGTGGATGGTATACAGAGTTGAAATATTGAAAAGAGAGCCAGTTTCTTAAGATTAACCTGTAGTTTCTTCTACTTTTTTAGATATTAGGAGGATATTGGATAAAGTCAGTGACTAGAACATGGCTTGGAATTATGGGACTAAAATGCTCTACCTCACAGCCTCTGTATGAGGAAAGAATAGCTTGGAGGAGTGAAGAGGCTATTTGAAAAGAGATACTGGTAGACCCAGCGTGAGAGCTCACTGGCTAAATCCTCACCATGTGAGCACCGGGATCCCATACAAATGCCAGTTCGTGTCCCAGTTGGTCCATTGCCCTTCCAGCTCCCTGCTTATGACCTGGGAAAACAGTAGAGATGATGGCCCAAACAAAATCTTGGGACCCTGCTCCCACTTGGGAGACTCAGAAGAAGCTCCTGGCTCCTGGCTTTGGATTGGCTCAGTTCCTGCCATTGTGGCCGCTTGGGGAGTGAACCAGTGGGTGGAAGATCTTTCTCTGTCTCTCCTCTCCGTAAATTTGATCTGCCTTTCCAATAAAAATGAATAAATATTTTAAAATTTTTTGTGTTTATTGGGAAGTCAGATATACAGAGAAGAAGAGACAGAGAGGAAGATCTTCCGTCCCCTGATTCACTCCCCAAGAGGCCACAATGGATAGAGCTGTGCCAGCCTGAAGCCAGGAGCTTTTTCCAGGTCTCCCACATGGTTACAGGGTCCCAACACTTTGGACCGTCCTCCACAAGCAGGGAGCTAGATGGGAAGTAGAGCTGCTGGGATTAGAACTGGTGCCCATATGGGATCCCAGGCATGCAAGGCAAGAACTTTAACCACTATCCTATTGCGCCGGGCCCAAAAATTAATAAATCTTTAAAAGGGGGTGTAATTTAACCTGACTTTAGGAGATGTTCTGCTGTTTACTCAGTTGTATACTAAAGCACTGGCACAGAGTTTTCAGTAAAGGATTTGAAGCAGTAAATCACACCTCAGCACTAACTTTCCCCGAACTCACACCTTATTTGACTATATCATTACACATTCAGTCATTTACATGGAAGGAATTTACAACCCATTGCCAAAAAAACTTTCAGTGTGTGGGAGTAGAGAAGCTTTCTATTAAAGAATTAAGCTTCCTTATTACATTTCTCAAAGCAGTTTGAAAGTATTGGTTTTTCCAAACCACCTATACTTTAGGAAGTACGGTAGACAGTGACAAGCTGAGAGCCTTGGGAGTAACTGCTGGTAAAGCTTGAAAGTAGAGAATTAAAACTAAGGCAGGGAAACAGCTTACTACAAGTTGTGTGTTCATGAGTAGCTGTGTTACTGCATTTTAGGTGGTTGTTTTGCAGGGATGTTTAATTGTAGCAAGTCTCTGAGTTAACTATCCTATGAAGACATCATCAGAATCTAGTTTTCGCTTTTTTTAGAAGGATTAGATAGGATTAGAACCAGCACCCATATGGTATCCCGTTGGTCAGTCACATGCAAGGTGAGAACTTTGGCTACCAGAAGTTTGTACTTAAAAAAATTCTGAGTGGAGGGTGTGTTGTGGCACACCACTGAAGTCACAACTTCAATTGTGCATCCCATGTCTGACTGCTAAGTCTTGGCTCTGCTCCTCATTCCAGCTTCTGCTGCTGTGCACTTGGCAGGTAGCAGGCACTGGCTCAAAGTAGTTGGGTCACACGAGAATGTTGCCCAGGTTCCCATTTAGGATTCCTGAACTCAGAAGTGGAGGATTGGTCAGTTGAGTAATCCATGTTAACCTCTTAAAGAGTATAGTTATATTCGTTATTGTATAGCAGATTACTAGTACTTTTTTTCTTGTAAAACTAAAACTGGATAGAGTCAGCCCTTGGTATCTGTGGAAATTTTGTTCCATGACCCTGTATTTGCTCAAATTCCTTATATAGATGGCATAGTGTTCGCTTGCACATCCTGTCTGCATACTTGAGATGTCTCACATTGCTTATGATAAATAATGCATTGAAAGTGCTACATGATTATACTGTATTCTGTTGGGACAGTTTGTACACATTCAGTAGACATTGTTTTCCAGATTCCTTTAGTCCACACTTGATGGAATCTGCAGATACTGAGTATGGCTGCATAGCCAATTGTACCTGTTAAACATGGACCTTTTTTGATTGGAATGATGATGTAATTTTCTTTTATGACTGGCTTCCATTAGCATAATATCTGGTTTGTCCATCCACCTTGTAGCATGTGACAGGGTTTCTTTTTTTAGGGTTGCATAATCTGTTGTATAAAGTGCCAGTTTTGGACATTTGGGTTGCACTCATTTCTTGACTGTTGTGAATTATAAGGCTATAGACATGGGAGTACAGATATCACTTGGAGACTGAAGTTTGAGAGCCAGACACATAACAAAGAATTGGCATGAATTCCCATCTGCTGGTTTACTCTACACATACTCTTGTGGGTGACTGGGACCAAACTGCTTTAGCCAACATTGCTGTCTCCCAGGGTCGGCATTAGCAGGAAGCTGGGACACTATCGGTCCCCTGTTCCCTTTGCTTTTGGTTAAATGCCTGCCCAGAAGTAGGATTATTAAATACAGAGCAGAGGTGAGATGGACCCAGGTGGCAGTGGTACAGGCTAATGCTCAGCCTATAGCACCAGATGGCCTGGGAAAACAGCGAAGGATGGCCCAGTCCTTGGGCCATTGCATCCACGTGGCTGCAACCATTTAACTGACAGCTGTAACCCTTATGGCCACTTGGGGAATGAACTAGTAAATGGAAGATATTCTCTCTCTCCCTCTCTCTCTTTCTCTATCTCTCCCTCCCTCCCTCTGTCTCCCCTCCTCCTCCTCTCTGTAACTCTCTCAAGTTAGTGAATATAGTGAAAAAATTTTTTTAATTTTGAGGGGCCAACATTTAACATTTCCATCAGTAGTGCATTATGGCCTGGGAAATCAGTAAAGGATGGTGATGGTCCCATGCTTGGACCCCTACCACCTATATGGGAAGCTCCTGGCTCGCCCTCTATAAATCTAACCGCCTTTCAAATAAAAATAAATTTAAAAGATTAGATTATGGTTTCAATTGCTCCATTGTCTCAACAGTTTTTATTTTCTGTTCTTTTGATAGTGGCTATCCTAAGGGGGTTGACGTGATGCCATTGTGATTTTCTGTGCAATTCACTAATGATATTGACCGCCTTGGTGGCCCAGAGATGTATCTAGTCTCATTTTTAAGGCACGTCAGCTTACCTATACTCTGATAGTTTCGTTTGATGCATTGAAGATTTTAAGTTTGTAGTCTCATTTGACTTTTGCTTTTATTGCCCCCCTCCTTTTTTTTTTTTTTAGATTTTTATGGATTTTTAAATTTGAAAGTCAGATGGGAGAACAGAGTGTGGGGTGGAGCCAGGTTTGGTCACAACAAAAATCAGTGCACAATGTCAAGGTGAGGTTGCCTGTACCGGATGTGACCTCAGCACCCAACCAGCACACGTGAGAAGTAGGAAGGGAGGGGGCAGAGCCAGCAGGGGGAATATTGGGGAGTCCCCTTGCTAGACAGCTACTCCCACTGGAGAGTGTGAACTGGGACGGGGGCAGACCAGACTAGGCAGGGCTGCAACACCTGTGGACCTCATGTGAACTAGATCAGGGAAAAGCCAGGCTGGGCTGATTATTCCTACTGGTGCTAACAAAATTAGAGTGGGTGAGGGTTATTTGGGCTTAGCCGCAGCATCTGCTGGCAGAAACTGGCACTGGGGGCTAATTCTGTCAAGTCAAACCACAGAACCACCTGGAGAGTGCATAATCTGGGAGTGGGAGAGACCTGGGAGGGAAATAGTGGGCTCCCCCCTCATGGTTACCATAGGACAGGGGCTGGGGTGGCTAGACAGAGAGGCACTCAACAACATTTGTGTGGGCTGGATAGTTGAGCTGGTTAGATGGAACAAAGCTTCAATACCCATTGACATGTATGAGAGCCAAATGGGATGTGGGACAGACTGGACTAGTCTGCTACACATACTGGCAAACCAGGACAGGAGGCAAGCCTGGTGGGGGTTGTTGTGGGTTGCTCTGACTAGGCTGCAGCTCCCACTGGTTTATGCGAGGGCTGAATATGTGCTGGGCAAAATCAGGCTGGACTGCAACACCCATTGGTTCCGGTGGAAGTCGGGGCTGGAAACAGAACCGACCCAGCAATTGCAACCACCAGCTGATTGGGGGCGATGGGCTATGCTGGGCCCTGTACTTGCTAGTACATACAAGAATCTGGTCTGGGAACACCTCAGACGAAGTTTCTTTTGGGATCTCCCCAAACGAAATGCCAGACTCAGAACCCTAACCAAGATAAGACAGAACAAGTCAATCAACCACCTCAGCTATATGTTTGCAGCGAAATACTGAGCAAACAGATACTCTAAGATGTAGGCCATGTAAATCAGTGGATTCTTCAAAGACCTCATCGTGCTTGGAGTGGCAAGATTGGCAGCGATTCATAACTGTTGAACTATCAAAACCACTTGAGCAAGACCCTCAGAGCATGCCCCACATCCCGGACCTGGGGTGGTTAGGAAACTAGGTGGGACTTCTCCCTCAATATCCCCCTTTACCTCAGATACATGAAGGAAACAATATGGAAATCATAGTCTTACACACTTCCCTATAGCCCTTGAACCTTTTTACCCTAATTAACTATGTGAAGATTGTCAAAAATATAATTTAAAAAAAGTAACTTTCTGAACAACAAAAAAGTCAGGTGGGAAGAGATAATTCTGTCCTGGTTCACTCCCAAATGCCTGCAATGTCCAGAACTGAGCTGATCCGGATCTTATTCCAGGTCCCTCACAGAGGTGCAGGATTCCAATGACTTGAGCCATCCACTGCTGCTTTCTCAGGCTTGAAACAGGGAGTTGGATCAAAAGTAGAGCTACCAGAGGCAGCTTGCAGTCAGGATTAGCCTGTGAGCCACCATATTGTCCCTGGCTGTACTTTTGGTGTTAGGCCAAAAATCGTTGTCAAGTTTACTTTTCTGATGCTTTTATCCTACATATTCTTGGAGTTCTATAGTTCTCATTTGTACATTCAGGTTTGTGGTCTATTTTGAATTTTTGCATATAATCTAAATGTAGTAATTTATTCAGTTGTGTGTGGATCCTTTTTCCCCAGCACTATTTGTTGAAGAAACTGTCATCTCCCTCTCATTGTGTAGTCTTGGCACTGTTGCTAGTCAACCTTATTTATTTTTTCAATTACAGATAATTGGTTCTCTGTGTCCATGTGTTGCCCTCATGCAGATTGAACCAAGCAAGGGTGAAAAAATGTTCTGGGAGAGAGGAGCCTTGTGCAGTTAAGGCTGCATTACTGGGAAGTCCCAGCTACTGTCTTTAATCCAGCTGCCTGAGAGGTAGAAGATAATGGTGCAAGAGCTTGGGATCCCGCCACACACATGTGACCTGGCCTGGTTGGAGTTGTATGTTTCTGGCTATTGTGAGCTCCTGACTGACTCTTGGCTTTTCAAGTACATTAACATGAATAAATATTTGGAAAGAAAACTCAGCATTGTTTATGTCAATGCCTAGCCTAGACCATAACAGGAACTCAAATATTTGTTGTATCTAGCAATAATTCAGGGCAGGTGTTCTAGGTTGGTTTTGCTTGTTTGACAGCTCTCCCATCTACTGGTTCTTTCTCCCAATACAACAGCTGGGGCTAGGCCAGGCTGAAGTCATGTGAGTAGCTGATACATGTGAACTGGTGCCAGTTCAAACCCAGCCACTTGGATATGGGTCTCCTAATGGTATCTTGACCAATAGGCCCAGCACTTCCCCCAAAGAAAGGCCAGGTTTTTTGTTTTTTTGTGTTTGTGAGTTATGTTGTGGTCCCAATATCCATTTAGCCGTGAAAGCCTCTATCATGGTATTCAAATCTGCCGTCACTTGTGTATTAACTGGAGAACAGTCTGGACCATATTTTCAAGCTTTTGTGTTACATAGAGCTAAATCATGTGTGAGCAGATCAGAAGTGTTTATATATAAAATGTTAGGGGATCACTTTCTTCAACTCACCACAATTTCCCTATCTGGCACCCAGGGCAACGTGGTCCTCTTGCTCGTAGAGCTTTTTAAGAGTTTTCACGCTGGGCGGGGTGTGGCGCCCTGGCCTAGCAGCTGAAGTCCTCGCCTTGATTGCGCCAGGATCCCATAGGGGCACCAGTTCTAATCCCAGCAGCTCCACTTCCCATCCAGCTCCCTGCTTGTGGCCTGGGAAAGCAGTCAAGGATGGCCCAAAGCCTTGGCACCCTGCACCTGCATGGGAGACCTGGAGGAGGTTCCTGGCTCCTGGCTTCAGATTGGCGCATCACCGGCCATGAGCTGCAAAATGAAGTTTTCACAGAATTAAAGACATTCCAAACATGTGAAATAGTATGTGAAACTTAACCCAATTTTCAGAGGGTTAGAGAAATAAGTAAAATGACAGATATGAAACTTATTCTAAAAGAAAAAGTAGTTGGGAGTGGAAAACCAATTCTTCCAAGTACAAAGATAGAATAATTGGTTCTGAAGAGAGACTTCTACATAAAGTAGAGAAAAAACAGGTTGACAACCCTTGTACAACCATGAAGGAAGAGAACTGATACTTTCTTCACAGCCATGAAGATGAGATGGCCCCTAGGACTAGAGACTATTGTGGAGTATAAAGGATAGAAGAAAAGACAGTCATTGTTCACTTGGAATATAAAATGTTTTCAGTCCAAAGAAAAATTCAGTGCTGGAGTTGAAACTGTGAAGAAATAAAAAGATAATTTTTAAAAAGTGTGTGTTTATTTGAAAGGTAGAATTACAGAGATCTTATGTGCACTGGTTTACTCCCCAGATGATGGCAGTGGCCAGGGCTGAGCCAGGCTGAAGCAAAGAAACAAGAGCTTTATCTCAATCTCTCACTTGGTAGAGTCCCAGGACTTGGGCATTCTGCTGCTTTGTCATGTGTGTTAGTTGGGAGCTGCATCTGAGGTGGAACAGCCCATCCCTGTTAATGCACCAGCAGATGGAAGATACCTCTCTTCCCTCCCCCTCTTTCTCTCCATCTATATGTAACTACCTTTAAAATAAATTAAGGTGCAGTGCTATTCATATACACAAAAAGGAGAAACAACTCTGAAACTCTTCAAATACATTTTCCTGTGTAGAGAATAAGTGTGATTTGACTGGAATTCAGCCGCATCTATTCATTTATATATTGTGTATTATTATTTTCTCTCTGTAAGGCCAAAGCCTAGCAGTTGCAACATAGACTGTCTTGCTTAGGAAATTTTGTATTTGCTCTATAGCCATTCACAGAAAGTTTGATGATTTCTATTTCAGTGCCCTGCTTTCTATCTAAATTAGTGGTGAGGACAGAAGAATTTTAAATGATTTTATACAGTTTGCCGGGGTACTTTGCAAATTTATTTTGTAAATTGAGTAGTGTTGAGTTAGGCTGGCACATCAGGCTTAGTAATGCTGGTGGGACTGATCCATGCTTTATTCCAAACAGCACACTGACTGGGACTGAGTCCTTGGTCTTTGTTGTAAGCTACTGAGGTTGGGCTATGTGGTAATCACATGTGGTATGACCAAATACCAAATCAAACTGTAACTATAGACAAATGAGAGGTGGCTCTCCTAGGATTGTGACATTGACTTATTGACTTATTTAGTTATTTGTTTAAATTATTTTCTGTAATCCTAACTGCTTCATTCTTATTACTGTCAGCTGTAGCCAGGAAGCAGTAGTTTCTTCCAGGTTTCCCATAGGATGCAGGGGCCCAGGGCTTTGGGTGCTGCTTTCCCAGGTCATAAGCAGGGAGTTGTTTTGGAAGTGGAGTAGCTAAGACACAAACCAATGCTTGTGGGTAGAGGATTAGCCTTTGAGCCATGGTGGGGGGAATAGCACAGATTATCTTAATGATATTGTGTGTCCCATAGGATTTGGGATTACCTCCAAGGTCACCTAGGGTGTGGCCTGAGTTGAACTGAATGGCTACAAATACATATCTATAATAAAGATTGATTTGTATATCAGTTGTGATAAGAGATAATGAAATGATAAGAGACTAACAAAAATGAATAATGAAGTGCAATAATTGTAACAGTGATCCTGTAATAAGATATGCATGTGATCTTTCTTAGTATCTTGAAATGAATTCATCCCCCTGCCTGTGGTGATGTCAGATGACAGTGTGCATATGGAAAAGTGAAATGAGGTGTACAATGCTGGCACTATGAATTGGGAGCACGTGCACTGGCTGGTTCTGGATCATTAAATCGTGATGATGTCCACTCTTGGGTGTGGTACTGTAGTTGGTCTTGGGTAGCTGAAAGTATGGATAGGGGGTATTAGTATGCAGTTAAGAGGTGGGCGAATTCTTTATATCTAGTAATTGTTTTCTTAATCAAATTATGTCCATATTCATGGCCAGGAACAGTTTGTTCTACCAAATTGATGAAATGGGCACAGCATTCTAATGGGGCTTTTTATTATGCTTGCTTTTTAATACAGAACACTAAGACAAATGTCGCACTGAACATGCTATTTCATTTCCTTTACAAGATATGCATAAGAAACAAAGGGTCATTTCCATGCATGAAGAAGCCTGGCCAGCCAAATGTTGAGGACCTTAGAATATTTATAGACTTTAATCTAAAAATCTGAAGATGTTCCTTGAAACTCTTAAAATTTGCCTGTTTGAATTGGGCATACAAAAAAAAAGGTACTTGCTTCCATCTTAACTGGGTAAAAGTGAGACTAGTTCAGTTTTGTTCTTGCTCTGCTATGCTTTTCACTGTTGAAATGGGCTTTTTCATCACATTAGAGAGCTGCATGGTTCCCCAAAAGAGATGACTATTATGTTGATGAGCTGGCAGTTTGACAGCATAAAATATGTGAACAGTGTTAATAACAGATCACTTACTCAGCCAAGCTTTTAAATATCTTGTCAACCTAATTGGTGAAATGATGTTTTATTTGTTTTGTTTTAATGTGATTTTTTTCCCTCCTTGGTTTATGGACTTTTGAATTTCCTGTGAATAGCAAAAAGGACTAACTATCATTGTCAATGTTAGTTTTATAAAAGAAGCTGGAGCAAAGGCAAGATGTGGTCGCGGGACTTCTTCAGTGAGTAAATTTTTGAGAGTAGGCAAGGACTGTTAAGAATTAATTGTATTTTTTTTCTGTTTAAATAATAGATCTGAGTGGGACATACTTTTGAAGGATGTGCAATGTTCAATCATAAGTGTGACAAAAACTGACAAGCAGGAAGCTTATGTACTCAGGTAAGTGCTGTAGAACAAGTGTGAGCCAGCCACGCCAGATCTTCTCAGGACTTCAGTCATTTTTTCCCCTTGATAAGATTTATTTATTATTATTGCAAACTTGGATATACAGAGAGGAAGATCTTCCGTCCGATGACTCACTCCCCAAATGAGCACAACAGCTGGTGCTGTGCCGATCCGAAGCCAGGATCCAGGAACTTCCTCCAGGTCTCCCATGCAGGTGCAGGGTCACAAGGCTTTGGGCCGTCCTCGTCTGCTTTCCCAGGCCACAAGCAGGGAGCTGGATGGGAAGTGGAACCGTCGGGATTAGAACCAGAGCCCCTATGGGATCCTGGCGCATTCAAGGCGAGGACTTCAGCTGCTAGGCCAGGGCGCCAGGTCCTCCCCTCAATCTTAGTTCTAGGATCATTGACCTCATTTTCAAAACTGCGGTATGAAGTGATATTAAAGAGTTGAATGTTTCTAGCTGTTTGGTTGGGAGCCTTACCTAACAGCTTTCCACCCTCATTGCCTGGTAACCATCTTTCCACCATCATTCCTGGTAACCAGAAGCAAGAACTTGTCAGAGGAGGATAGATGTTCATCACCTTGCTCAAACAATCTCAAGTAGTCCTTTTCTCAAAGGACCTCGGTATTGGAAATCAGCAAAGGGAAAATTGACTTCGCCAGATAAAAAGATGCAGGTTTAGTGTGGGCATGAGTCCTACCTCTTATTGGCACAGAGCTGTCAGTATGCACTTCGAATGCCTAGCTTATGTTTTGATGGTCCTTGGGGCTGTTAGATTAGGCAAGACGCACTAAGCCCATGTTTGGCATGATAGCAGAATGAGTACTATCTGCTGAGCCCTGGGGTATAGTGGTGAGTGACAGCTCCCTCATGGAGCTTATTATCTATTTGGAAGAAATAATGAAATGGTTACAGAAACAGTCTTTGAAGATTGAGGGGTGGTGCAAGATGAGGAAAGTACAACTTTACTGGGTAAGCTTAGGCATACACCATTGACACTGGGTATTGCATGTAGTTTGGCTTTGTGTGGCTAATATCCGTATACTTGTGGGTATCTTCTCAGAAAGACATGGAGATAGATTCGTGATGCTAGTGTCATGGATACTAAAATCTGTTCAAGGCCTGTTTCTGTGAGGCTCTAGAAGCATAAGCTAATAGGAAAGAATAGTATTTGCTTCTTTGAGATGCTCATCAAAAATTATAAATGATAATTCTTGAGTAGTACATAAGCATTATAATAATGCGACTTTCTTCATCCACAGTGAGAGTAGCATGTTTGTCTCCAAGAGACGTTTCATTTTGAAGACATGTGGTACCACCCTCTTGCTGAAAGCACTGGTTCCCCTGTTGAAGCTTGCTCGGGATTACAGTGGGTTTGACTCAATTCAAGTAAGTATGCCAGAGCATAGACAAGCCTTTGGTGGGGAGATTGAAATGTTTGGGTGCTTATCCTGTGATATTGTTTGCAAATCTGCATGTTAAATCATTACAAGATTCTAATTCTAAGTGTACAATAAGATGGCTAATTGTCTACTTTATACCATTGAGGAACACTGGAATTTTTATTTTGAATGTGCAATGACTTATTGCTTTGGAAGAACATGGTACAGAAATCTGTGTCTTAAATTTTGTTTGTTTGTTTTTAGAGCTTCTTTTATTCTCGTAAGAATTTCATGAAGCCGTCTCACCAAGGGTACCCACACCGGAATTTCCAGGAAGAAATAGAGTTTCTTAATGCGATTTTCCCAAGTATGTTTAAATTAATTAAAATTTGTCTTTTAAAAGTTAGACAGTTTAACGCGTCAGTTTTCTGTGTGAGTGATAAGAGTGCACATGTGTGTAAATACAAGGGAGAAGGAGAAGCCGTCCAATTGCTGGTTCACTCTCCAAATGTAGCACTGGCTGGAGGTAGGCCCATGCAAAGCCAGGAGCTTGCTCCTGCTCTGCCATGTGAGTGCATGCAGGATCCTAAGGACTTGGGGCATCTTCCACTGCTTTTCTATGTGTAGGGAGGTGGAGCAAAAGTGGAGCAGCCTGGATTCAAACTGACTCCATATAGGATGCTAGTACCACAAGGAATGGCTTCACACTATGCCACAGTGCTATGCCCCACCTGCACTGTATTTAAGAGAGAGAATGAGAGACTTGGAAATCTTGTGTCCATTAATGTATTGTCTAGCAAGGCTGGATGAAGGGCAGCTCTTGGGGCCAGCACTGTCCAGGTCTCACATTGGGTAGTAGGAGGCCAAGTAACTTGAGGCACACCACTGCCCCCAGGGTCTACTTTAGCAGAAGCTGGAGTTGGCATCACAGCTATGAAACCCAGACACACTGCTATGAAATAGACATGTATTAACCCCTGACCCTTTCCATGAACGGCCTTGTAACAGTATTAGAAGTATTGCATAATTGATTTTTGTGTTTAATTGGGAGAGAAGATAAATGAGTCACCAAATTTCATTTTCTAAAGAATTTTAGGGGGAGGGTAAGCTGTAATCTCCCTTAATTGGTCACCTCTCTGGTTTGTATAAGATAGTATCTCACTGCCTATTAAAAAGGTCAGTAAGACAACAAAAAACGAAAAGGGTCAGTAAGAAACCATCCTGTGCAATGAACATTATATTTATTTAACATTCTCTTTCTTCAACAGATGGAGCAGCATACTGTATGGGTCGCATGAATTCTGACTGTTGGTATGTTTAATGTAATAGATTGGAGTTTGTCTGTAATCTGTGTAGGATTTGTTTGAAATCGCCAATGAGCCATTTTCGGGAACTGTTGTCTCTTATGCAGGTACTTGTACACTCTGGATTTCCCAGAGAGTCGCGTCATCAGCCAGCCAGACCAAACCCTGGAGATTCTGATGAGTGAGCTAGACCCAGCAGTCATGGACCAGTTCTACATGAAAGATGGTGTTACTGCAAAGGACGTCACTCGTGTAAGCATTCCCTGCAGCAGCACTGCTGCGTCCCTCTCCCAGGACACAACATTTTTTTAATTCAAAATAGTGTTTAATTAATTCTTGGTCTTTTTTTTTTTTTTTGGCTCCCCAGGAGAGTGGAATTCGTGACCTGATACCAGGTTCTGTCATTGATGCCACACTGTTCAATCCTTGTGGGTATTCAATGAATGGAATGAAATCGGATGTGAGTGATACTGTCTTGCTTCAGTAACTGTTTCAGTGCTTGATTATGTGTTTTCCATTATTAACACAAGGCTGTTTCTCTAAGGGAACTTATTGGACTATTCACATCACTCCAGAACCAGAATTTTCGTATGTTAGCTTTGAAACCAACTTAAGTCAGACCTCCTATGATGACCTGATCCGGAAAGTTGTGGAAGTCTTCAAGCCAGGAAAATTTGTGACCACCTTGTTTGTTAATCAGGTAATTTGATTTCTTAATTGACAATACATAAGCATATATAAGGCTAGTGAGACCTATAGTAGGTTGTATTCTAGTGAGGTTGCTGATAGGTATTTCATGGGACTTCTGTTAATCATGGTTTTGTAGGTAGCCCACTAATGGGCTCCTCTTTGAATTTTTGCAGTTGACAGGTCTGGTGGGAGGACCATAAGATAAGATGGAGGCATAGTTGCTACGTAACTTACTGACATCACTAATGGTTGTTGGATTTTTCCCCAGAGTTCTAAATGTCGCACAGTGCTTTCTTCGCCCCAGAAGATTGAAGGTTTTAAGCGTCTTGATTGCCAGAGCGCTATGTTCAACGATTACAATTTCGTTTTTACCAGTTTTGCTAAGAAGCAGCAACAACAGCAGAGTTGATTAAGAAAGATGAAGAAAAAACGCAAAAAGAGAACACACATAGAAGGTGGTGGCTGCTTTCTAGATGTTGATACTGGGGGCCACGCTTTCCATAACCACCACCTTGTAGTTGCAGAAAGCCCTAGATGTAATGATAGTGTAATCATTTTGAATTGTATGCATTATTATATCAAGGAGTTAGATATCTTGCATGAATGCTCTCTTCTGTGTTTAGGTATTCTATGCCACTCTTGCTGTGAAATTGAAGTGCATGTAGAAAAATCCTTTGACTCTATGAAACTTTACAACACTTGTGAAAACAATTCGATTTGGTTTCTGCGCAGCATAATATTTCTGCAGGTATCATCCAAAATTCCCCACAGACAAGGCTTTCGTCCTCATTAGGTGTTGGCCTCAATCCAACCATCTGGGACTGTTCTACTGCTGCCAGGATTTCACGTCCAGTTACCTCCACTTTCTAGAACGTATTCTCTACTAATGTTATTGAAACCAATTTCTACTTCATACAGATGTTTTTTGCAACAGCAATTAAAGTTTTTCTTCACAAGTTGATTCCTCTGAAAATGATTGCAGTTACTCATTTTGTGTATTTCTATTTTAACATAATTGCTCCCTGCATTTGTACTTTGATTGAATTTTTCCCTTACCATGGTGTCTGCCCAAGTCCCCCAGATAAAGCAATACACTGTCACACTGTGGGTTTATATATTACTCCAATAACCATTTGGGAAAGCACGGGTAGTCCCTGGGCTGAACTTTCTTTCTAAAGGCATGATTTTTAGTCTCCTTTTAGTTGGCATGGAGTTTTTGGAAGAATGCAAAGACAAACCTACCTAGTTTGATTGGCAAGGAAGACCATAGAAAATTTTAGATTGAAATAAGGGTGTCCTGGCCCAACTATGTGGAAAATATACTATTTGGACAAAGGCTGTGCTGGGTTCAATGAGTCAGTTTGGATTATTGACCATAACATTTGATAGCATAGTATAAAGTTTCGTTCAAAGCAGAGTCAGTGTCTTGTCCATCTCCCAGCTTAGAAGTTGTGTGACTTTGTAAAGGATGTGAGTGTTCTAACTTCACATGTGCCTCTACTACCTTTGACCAAGGAAATCGCTGGATCAAATGAATGACTGCTCACAACAAGAATTGTGCCGCTTATTCAGAAGTACTGCAAACCAGAAGACATGAGTGAAATACAATGTAGAATTCTGAATGACTAGAAATGTTTCCAAGAGTTGACATCTTTTGGCTATATTTTCAATTGCTGTGGAATGCAAGCAACTGGCAGAACAGAAATGTAGAGTAACTTTCCTTTTTATCATGTTCTCACAACATTATGTTAAGATAATTTCTGGACTGACACAGTGATGTTTTGTTCCTTCCGTATTTATAAATGAAGCACCTTTTTTTAGTGTTTCTAAGCATAAGATCTACTTGGTTTGAAATCAAGTGGTTGGGACACTGTTTTGACTTCTAGTTGGAACACGTGTTGATGGACAGTTTCCTTGAAGCTTTCAGTCAGTGGGATCCATTTGATTCTGTAATGAGTACAGCACCTAAATATTTTGAGTTGCTGTCTTGAGGACCAATACTGAAAGTGGATTTTGTTCTTGAACAGTATCCCAGTAGATTTAATGATGGTTGTTGGTTTGAGGTCTGATTTTCTTTTTAATACATTTAAGAATTCTGATGTGGAAATCTTGCACAAATTTGTATGGAACAAGGCGTACAGAAATGAAAGCTGTAGATTGAATACTAATCCAATCTTAGTGTGATAGAGGAGGAAACGTTTGGTGCCATAATTTCTCCCTTCATTGGTGTTGGACTTCAATTGATTGAAATGTATTTCTGTACCACAATTTAAGCTTCAATAAAAATTTGCTTGATTAATTGTGTAGTGCCATTTACAATGTTTTCTATTAGCCTGGTTTTTGAATAGTATACATGAACCAATGCTATACATTCGAAGTATGAACAGTGTAAGAATGAATGGTTGTGGGGCCCGGCGCAGTGGTTAAGGTCCTCACCTTGCACGCCCAGGATCCCATATGGGTGCCAGTTCTATCCCGGCAGCCCCGCTTCCCTTCCAGCTCCCTGCCTGTGGCCCGGGAAAGCAGTCGAGGATGGCCCAAAGCTTTGGGACCCTGCCCCTGCGTGGGAGACCCAAAAGAGGCTGCTGGCTTCGGATTGGCATAGCATCGGCCGTTGCGCTCACTTGGGGAGTGAATCATCGGAGGGAAGATCTTCCTCTCTGTATATCCGCCTTTCAACAAGAATAATAAAATCTTTAAAAAAAAAAAAAAGAATGAATGGTTGTGAATTTGGAGTGAAGTCTAAAGGTAGAAGAGTCCAACTTCGGTAAAGATTAAGGGATTGGGATTGTCCAAAGTATAAACCCACTGATTCATGAACGTTTTTTCTTGTTTTAAATGTATTTATTTTTTCATGCACAGACAAATGAATTCCAGTTTACTGATTCGCCCCTAAATGTACACAACAACCAGAACTGGGCCTAGATGGGAATTCAGGGTCATTCCAGGTCACCTTGTATGTGATAGGAACTTGGTCTGTTAAACAGTCAAGATTTATTTTTATTGGAAAAGCAGATATACAGAGAAGGGGAAGATCTTCCGTCTGATTTCAATCCCCAAGGGAATGCAATGGCAGGTGCTGTGCCAATCTGAAGCCCAGAACCAGGAGCTTCCTCCAGGTCTCCAACAAGGATGCGGAGTCCCAAGGCTTTGGGCCATCCTCAACTGCTTTCCCAGGCCACAAGCAGGGAACTGGATGGGAACTGGAGTTGCCGGGATTAGAACTGGCTCTCATATGGGATCCTGGTGCATTCAGGGTGAGGACTTTAGTTGCTAGGCCACGGTGCCGGGCTCAACCTGATAATTTTTAATATTCATTTTTAGTTGAACAGAGCTTCCATTCATTGTTCCATTGCTGAGGTGGCTGCAAAGGCTAGAGCTGGGTCAGCCTAGAGATTGTTCAAGGTGTCTCTTATGAGTACAGGCACCAAGGACTTGGGCCAACTTCTCTGCTTTCCCTGGCACATATACAGGTTAATGGATTGCAAGTGGAGCAGCCAGGTCTTGAACTGGCACCACAAATGAAGGCATAAATTACTATGCCATAGACCCAATCCCATTTTCTATGATTTCAGAATCTTAGGTCTAAGTTTCATGCCTACTATCAGAAGATTGTTAGGAAAATGTTCTAGCCTTTCGCAGAATGTGCTTAAATCATAAGCTGCTTCCTAGGGCTAGTGCAATGGCTCACTTGACTAATCCTCTACTTGCAAGCACCAGCATCCCATATGAATATCTGTTGTTATTCCAGTTGTTCCACTTCGCACCCAGCTTTCTGCTTATGGCCTGGGAAAGCAATAGAAGATGAGCTGAAGCCTTGGGACCGTATATCCATATAGAAGAGCTGGAAAAAACACTTGGCTTCAAATTGGCCCAGCTCTGACTAGAAGCCATTTGGGGAATGAACCAGCAGATGAAAGGTCATTCTGTAAATGCCTTTCCAATAAAAATTTTAAAAAATACTACTTACAAATTTCTAATTAGAAATCGTAAGCATAGATGGATATGAATATTACACTAATAAGTGAACCTGTTTCACAATCTTCACTTAGAGGAAGTTATTAGTGAATCTTGGAATCAGTAATAAACTGTTAAAACTCATGCTCCCATCACAGACACCTAGATGGTCAAAGATTTTCTTTTTATATTATTTTATTACAAAGTCAGATACACAGAGAGGAGGAGGAGGAGAGACACAGAGGAAGATCCTCCATGCGATGATTCACTCCCCAAGTGAGCGCAATGGCCGGTGCTGTGCCGATCTGGGGCCAGGAGCAAGGAACCTTCTCCAGGTCTCCCACATGGGTGCAGGATCCTTTGGCTTTGGGCTGTCCTCGACTGCTTTCCCATGCCACAAAGCAGGGAGCTGGATGGGAAGTGGAGCAGCCTGGACACAAGCTGGTGTCCACATGGGATACTGATACTTGCGGGTAGAGAATTATCCAGTTGAGCCATCATACTAGCTAAATTGCTCATTTTTTTTTTTAATTATTTTTATTGCAAAGGCAGATATACAGAGGAGGAGAGACAGAGGAAAATCCTCCGTCCGATGATTCACTCCCCAAGTGAGTGCAAAAGCCGGAGCTGTGCCTATCCGAAGCCTGGAAGGAGGTGCTCTTCTGGGTCTCACACAGGTGCAGGGTCCCAAGGCTCTGGGCCATCCTTGACTACTTTCCCGGGTCACAAGCAGGGAGCTGGATGGGAAGCGGGGCTGCTGGGATCCGGTGCCCATATGGGATCCTGGTGCGTGCAAGGCGAGGACTTTAACCACTATGCTATTGCGCTGGACCCCCCCCCATTGTTAAAGATTTATTTACTTTTATTGGAAAATCAGATATGCATAGATGCGGAGAGACAAAGTAAATCTGTTCTTTTTACAAAACTCTGGACATGGGGCCCGGCGCAATGGCCTAGCATCTAAAGTCCTCGCCTTGAACGCACTAGGATCCCATATGTGAGCTGGTTCTAATGCCGGCAGCTCCACTTCCCATCCAGCTCCCTGTTAGTGGCCTGGGAAAGCAGTCGAGGACGGCCCAAAGCCTTGGGATCCTGCACCCATGTAGGAGACCTGGGTGGAGTTCCTGGCTCCGGGCTTTGGATCAGCACAGCACTGGCCGTTGTGCTCACTTGGGGAGTGAATCATCGGACGGAAGATCGTCCTCTCTGCCTCTCCTCCTCTCTGTATATCTGACTTTGCAATGAAATAAAATAAATCTTAAAAAAAACCTGTGTACACGTAATTTATTAGCAAGATGCCAAATTAGATCTCATCTGATTAACTCCCC